>NC_141685.1:1280545902-1281238046 GCF_964263255.1 Lissotriton vulgaris
GCCTTGAATAACTCTGAAAGAGATTGTTTCAAATCCTGTTTTCCTTGAATTTTGTTTTTGTGGGTGATGTATGGGAGTCTATTACAGATATTTTCAGAGAAATGTTCATGTTTTTCATCATGATGCAACTCACATAAAAAGTTTCTTTTACATCAAAACCGGATTTCCCATATGAAAAATGTGGGGGAGGGGGGAGAGAATATTTTCCAAACTATTGATGAGCTGCTTCTGTATTATAATATTGAAAACACGTCGCTATCCTTTAATATTAAATGTAAACACATTTAGAATTTGGACCAGTGCGCCTGAGCACTGTCAGTGACCAGACCAAAGAAGGCATCAATAGCTGAAACTGGATCCTAAACTCAAAGCTGTTCCGCACAGATACTCCAAAATTACATTCGGCCCAGGGCCCCCGAAATCCTTAAGTGTCCCTGCACTGGAATACTGTCCAGGGCCTGGATGTATCACTGCCAGAACATGTTCAGGGGCAATACGGCTAATAGGGGCTACTGGTCTCCACCGACTGTGGTAGTTGTGATCATTTACTTCTGGTGTCCTGGGACCCGTCCTACTATGACGCTCCGAATGGGGCCAAGTGCAACCCTTTCCATATTGTAGTGGAATAGTTTTCCCACTACAATGGTCATTTGTATCCATTTGGTGGGCAACAGGCGTAACTAGGTATCAGAACCCCATTTAGGAGGAATTGCGCTGCAGCGCAAAATGCAATGCAGCGCCTTACCGCCCCAGGGACCTCCCTTCATGGGCCGCTACTGTTTGAAACACTATACAAGGCACTGCTGCTTTCAAGTGAAGCGTTCCTGCTGCAGGCTGAGATTACACAAATTATGGCGTTCTTGATTCAAGCTTATTTTAAATATGTATGTTTTTGAAGGCTCATGATTAACTAATAAGTGTGCCATTTACCTATCTGTTTCTAGTGGACACAGTAACTGCTGTTAAACAATGCCCTTTTTCACAGCTATATTTTCTTTTGACTTTATGGAAAAATGGGCTACTGCATTTTTTGACTACCCACAGGGTTTATGACGTTACTACAAGTTGCAGGGTAATTTTCACTCCTTTAGCCTTTATGTTCTACAGCGCATTCGACTTTAGTTTGTGGTAGCATTATTCCATGCAGGTTAAATTTGTAACTGGGATGCCATTTAGTTGCACTTTCACCTCGTACCATCACCTCAGAACAGCACCACCTTACCACCAGTGCAACACGACCACAAGCACAGCCCCACCTCAGTAGCAAATTATCACTAATGCAGCAGCACTTCAGCATCAGCACAGCACCAACTCTGCATTAATCAGTACCACTTGAGCACCAGTGCAACACCACCGCAGCACCACCGCCTCAGCATGACACAGCATCACTCAGCTCCACCTAAGTATCATTAAGTAACACTTCCGCGTCAGCACATCACCACCTCAGTCTGCCCTTGGTATCTGGAATCTGTTGATTCTACCCTAATATCTGTCCACTGCTCGTGTAGTAATTCAGGTACTATTTCCCAACTTCCACCATACCATTGATTATGTCCTCATCCTCCCCCCCACTTCCCCCACCCACCCATAACAAAAAAAACAATTTACCAACAAGTATTACAACAGGCAGTAAGAAGTTGCCTGCATGACCAAGAAAAAATAAACGAGAAGACTTTTTTTTTTGTTATTTCTTTTTTAATAGGGTCGTTCAGTCGTACATAATGTCTTCTTGGTTATATATTGATAAGGTAACACATGTTTATAACACTTTTTTATGCCTTTTCAACATGCTACACAGCAGCCACAATGCTCTACAACATTAAAGATATTGGCAAAGGCCATTAAAGATATTGGCAAAGGCAATTGCTCTGGCTAAACACTTATAAGGTCCCAAAGGCGAGACCTATTGGCTTTGCCAGTGCTTGTTTTCATTATCTTTCTGAATTGCCTCTGGGTCTGGGGTGCTGCAACATCAGTCACACCAATAGTTCCAGCACCTTTGCTGGTATATGTAGACACATTTCTTGTGTACACTGGGTGGGACTGTCCTATACGGCAATCAGGCAATGCCGGATGGAGTGGTCTGACAGATCAGTGGGTGGGCCGTTTTTTAGCAGTTGTGGCCGGTTTAATGGCCAGGTGGTTCGGCTTTTACTGTTGATATTATCACTTTTTTAGCTATATGCTTCGCTAATGTGGGCACTTTTATCGTGGCGCCTGGGCCTATTTGTTATCTCAGTCCCACCCTGTGTATGCATACGTGCACCCCCAGCACATACGTGTCCTTTCCATTCATCCAGCAGGTACCTGGCGGGGCGCATCAGGTGCAGCTCTTCTGAGGTCAGTGAGTCAATGAGTCACTCATTGACTCACTGACAACAGAAGCATGTTTTAATCTCAGGAGCATCATACAAAGTACAGTACTTTTGCTATGAATTCCTAAATTCTGTAACACAATGTAAACACTATCCAAAAACCGTTCAGTTAGAGGCAAAACAGGTTTTTAGGCCATGTGGATTCAGGGAAGACATGTTGTTTAGTTCACATGTTTCTTTCACACAACAAGCGTTATTGTGGGCACAGGCCAAGATTATCTCATATAGTTATAATTTCATGAATATGGGTGCTTTCATTAGTTTTGAATATTGCCTACTCTGATTCTTGATGTATAGCTGAGTTGCTGATGAAATTACATAACTTGGACCGATACATTAACCCTCTGTTGTAGGTCCTATACTTAAACAAGAATGCTGAGATAAAACATTTCTACTATGGTAAATAAATACACTTCTTATGTAAAAATTGTACGGCCATCATACACACATGCTTCTGGAGTAAGAACAGGCTCTAGCTCCCTGCATACACACACACACACACACACACACACACACACACACACACACACACTCCATGCATGTGTAAATGCTCTCCAAACATTTTCTGTCCACTTCAAACACACATGCAGACCCACACACATGCTCTTTCTGCATTCATACATGAGCTGCCTTCATATATGCATAGATGTACATATTGAATGCATAATAGGCTCTAGCTTCATACATGCATGCGCCTCCTTCATGTGAATATGTGGTACCGTCATATCTATATTTGTTCCAATATACCTATATATGCACTGTAGGAAATTGGAGCATTATGCAGTGAGGCAGGTTAGGCTTCACTATGCAATACCTTCCCATTACCTTGAATAGGTCCTTTGGAGTCACACTAATAAATCCCTAGCTCAGTCCTGGTAGTATGGCCAGAGCAGTCTGGCATTACTAGAGGAACATGTGTTAAGCATTTCAGAGTACCAATATGGATGATAATTCATTGACATGACTCGAAAGAAACCTGACACCAATTTATAAAAAAGATAGCAAATTTTTATATAATTTAAGACACTAAAATGAAGACGATCAGATAAGTATAAACGTAGTTATGGATTTTTAATGGAAAAATAAATCAGTGCATTTAACTCTTGCAAAACAATAATGTTGGGGCAATGAGAAAACACTCTAGTGGCACTCAGTCACTTGCAGGTTGAGTACAGTGGAAACCACTGGGAGGGTAAGGTGATGGGGTCCCAGGACCAGGCTACGACAGTCATTTGAATTTTACTTGGGTCCTAGGGCCTGGTGCAGAGTTGTCCTGGCTGTCCCTAGTGTTGAAAGTGGGAGCCACAGATTCTGGTTTTCCTGCTTGGATGTTGCTTGTGAGGAAGGGGATGCAAAAGCTCAACAACGGGGCCACTGAGGTGGCTGGGTGAATTGCTGAGGGATTCCCTTGAGGTGCGGCATCAAGCGAATGTAGTGGTAGCCCAACTGTCTACCAACACGCCTTGATAGCAAACACAGCTTATAGTTACTTAGATGTCCTGGAGCCTGGGGGGAAATTGTAGCTGCCTGAAACTTACTGGAGGTCAGGACTATATTTCTCACAATGCATTATAACATTTACTTTGGGTGACCCTCAGCAGGCCCGATGGTCAGTGATTCCTTGGTTCCGGGAGTACGCTTTACCTGCAAGCTGCAGGGGTACTAGTACCTCTAGTCCAAGGGAGTTCTGGAGTTGCCTTTGCAGAGCGGTCCTCCTTTCTCTTGGAACTGGTCTCTGGTCTGGGATGAGTCGCAGCCATGCAGTTGCAGGGTGGTTGCCACAGGTGCAGGTTATCGTGCCTTTGCTTTATCAAGGTCCTGAAGTCACAGACTTGGGTCTCTTCTTTGTCCTTCATTTGAATTCAAGCAGACCCGAGGTTCTGGTGCCAGGCGGTGTCCCTTAAATCCTAGAGCGTTATGATTGTAGGTGCAAGTAGCCAATGGGTCCCTGAGGTGACCACATCCAGGGGTGTGTGCCACCTTTTCAACTCAGAACTCTCTATTCTGCTGCTTTTTAAAATGACAGAAGCCATCTTCGGCTGAACAGACCAGGTAGCCCACCCTAGTGGTGTGGCTAGGGTTCTGGGGTCGTACCCCTCCTGACTACCTAACCTACCCAGGTGCAAATGTGACTCGGGCAGGGGGTCGGCTGTTTCCTCCTTTGGGAGTCAGCCTGGTTGCATGTCAGAGGTTGTGGAAATTTTAAGGTACCCTGACTTGATGTGCCACTTCATTAGTCATCCTGTCAGGGTGGGAGGTAACACCTCCTTCCCAGGCAGGCTTTTGTTTCTATCTCTTTGAAGTGTTCACACCTCCTTGCAGGAGGTCAGATTACTGTCTTGGCAGCAGCAGTCGGAGGCTGTCAGCTAGGGCACAGGAAAGGCTGGAGCAACCAAGTGGAAAACCTCTAAGGTAGCCACCTGGGTGCATGCCACATCAAATCTGACTTTGGGGAAAATTCAGATTTGATGAGACACGTTGTTTGATACAAAATATGACACTTTTCAGTGGGGCCATAATGGAGTTGGCTACCTTGGTTTCCCAGGTGTCAGCCCAAGTTTTCCTATGCCCCCCTGAACACTTAATTGAAGTGAGGCTACGATAGGGACATATATGCTCCTATAGGGACATATATGCTTGTACGGATATGTCCACAACTTTAATATAATGCACCCTGCCGCCTGGGATCAGTAGGCCTACTGTAGAAGTGATTCACATATATTTAAAAAAGTGCTGTGACCTTGCCACTCATGGTGAGGGCAAAGTCGTATTGGAGCAGTTTGCATTGCTCCTGCAGTTTGCAATGGCAGGCCTGCTATCATCATTTTACTTGGGTCTCTCAGGGTGGCACAACCAGTGCTCCAGAACCAGAGACGTTTTAAGGCATGGGCAAAGTGGGCTCTGGTCCAAGGCCCCAGCCTTTTAGGGGGCCGCCCTAATAGATCCCGTTCTAATCTCCACAGAGTCCTTCCCTGATGACATTGAATGATTCTTAAAGATGGATTGTTTTAAATACCACTTTAATTTAGTTTTTTAATACAGGTGATGTGTGGGAGTCTTTTGCAGACATTATATAGAGAAATATTGTGTTTAAGTTTTCCAACTCCCTACAACCTCTATTAAAAAAGTTCTTTTTTGATCGAAACAAGACCTCACATTTGAGAAATGGCAGTGGCTCACAGATTATTTGCAATAATATTATTGAGCTGCTGTTACATTACAATATTGAAAACACACACCACTATCCCTGAATATTAGATGGAAACACTTTTAGAATTTGGACTAGTGTGCCTGTGAAGTGTCAGTGATCTAGCCAAATACAACCTGAAAAGGCTGAAACTGGATCATAAATTCAAAGCTTTTCCAAACAGTGGCCCTCAGAATACGTTTGGCCCAGGGCCCCCAGAATCCTTAAGATATCGCTGTGCAGAACCTGGTGACCCCTTGAACTCATACCCTGAATACCACTGGTTCCACTTACCAGAGACCTTTTAGCCCTTGATAATTGGGGTTACTAATTCTCATGTATCATAGTGGTCCAAATGGGGGTATAAAGTGTGAGAAACCTGCAAAAAGCCTTTTTTCTTACATGCACTTCATGCTTTCACGTGTTAACTAATTCATGAAGACACACTCTACATATAACACTCCCTGTGTATATATGTTCACTCCTGTCCTTCATACAGGCATGTTCTGCAAGATTGTATGGATGCCCACTCGGGCAGCATAAAGGCATGCTCTTTTTACAAATACAAACTTCGTACACAGGCACTCCCGTAATACATATAGACACCCATTTAATTTCAACACATGTCCTGTACAAGCACATACAACCCTGGCATATTTATATGTGCTCCCCTCAAATATACAAATGCTTACTTCAAAATACATGTACTCCCACCTAAATCTGTCCCCTCCTCCTCACTGAGAAATGAGGACTTTTGCCATCCTTCCCAAACTGTTGCCACCTTGCATCCTCATTAGGATGGGGTAAAGGTACACTATTTAATTTCCTTTAAAAAATGTTATCTAATAATACATTAACTGAGTATTTGTTATTGGTAAAGAATATATACCTCATTGGTATGCTCACCATTTTGAGTCACCGATCAGCACCCTCTGCCACTCACAGGTAAATGGCAGTTGAAAGAAGGCCCAAACATCCCAAGTGGAAATCAGATTTGGTTTAATTTTGATTAACAGTTTTCCTATATCGCTTCCCAAAATTCCTATGAAATTTCCATGGGAAAAACACATTTTGTGACTCTCAATCTAACGGATCACCCAAAGCTTTCCAGGAAGGAGCTGAGGTGGATGAATTTGTTTTCGGCGACAGTTTTGTGAGGGTTCATCAGACTGTCCCAAAGTAATTAGCAAAACAAAAAAGGTCTTCCTACTGAAATTGTGATCTAACGTGTATATTTACAAAGCAACAATCCCCACTATTTGGGAATCGGTATAATTCTTTTCAGCCATTTTAGAGAAATTTAGAAAATGGTACTGTCTAGTGCCGAGGGACTCCCGTGGGAAGAAATGAATGAAGAAAAAATACGATTGGTCGGGCCCCGTGGGACTGAGCAATGTGATTAGTGGCTGCAACATGGAGAAAAATGTTGCTGCTGCCATTACAGGACTCGAGGACTCTGTTTCAAGGTCCGGAAAATATTTACAAAAGCACATACACAGGGACAGCGCATGGTACCTTGATCCCTAGGCCCTTGTAAGGGGTGAGACAGCCCCAAATGGCCCCTCCGCCGAAGTAAAAACGGAATAATTTTTTTTTTCACCTTGACGCCATACTACAGGTATCTTGTAGTAGCCAAGGCTGCCACCAGTGTGGTCCCGTCAGACTCTCTAGGGACCCAAAAAACATTTGCCCAAAAATATAGGGCTGTGGGTCTTTGGCAAATTGGCCGCTTGTGGGCGTGAAACTGAGAGCAGGTGGTTGGGTGCTGCATCTAATCCCCACTGTGAGTGGCAATGGAATGGCACACCACAGGGGGTTCACCACAACCATTGTAATTTGATACTATTATATGTTAAAAAAATAGATTAAAAAACACTGTTAAAGTGGAATTATATGTGAGGAAGGTAATAACATTTACTTTAGAAATTCCTTCAAAAACCACAACAGAAAAACACTACAATTTTCCCGGTTTAAGTAACTAACTGAAGTGTAACTTGCACCGCTGTGATGCACTGCTTATGGCCTCACATGTCACATCACTGTTGACATCTGAAATCTATGGAAGGGCAAGTTATACTTACATCAGTTAAGTATAACCAGGGAATTTTAGTGCTGTTTGCTTTAAAGTAGTACTGCTTTTTCACTGAATTTCAACTTTTTTTCGCGTATAACTCCACTTTAACCTTTTTCCAGTGAATATATATGTTGTGTATGTGTGAGAATGTGTGTTTGTTTAGGAGAGAGTACATAAGCATGAAGTGATGATGGAGTGGAGCACCTGGGGTTGTTATATTTGCTTCACTGTTGCCCTAGCTGTGCTGCTGGCAGACGATATAGGGATACTCCACAGTCTTTAAGGACACTCAAGGATGGAGGTAGACGAGGCACCCTGATGTCGGTATGACCCGAAGGACGAGGCATGCAGGCACCCAGAGCAGATGTGTTACCCGTCCAGCTTCTTCTTACATAAGAAGTATCCCACGGGTACTGGCTAATTCCACCCAAGAATGAGGAAGTTCACCAGACACTGGTCTGGACGGCCTAATGCACTTCTCTAGTCACTCAAAGGAGTGTAAGTCAAACAGTCATTGGTGATTATCAATAAAGGTAAACAATTCAATTGGTGGTTAAACACGATGTACGGACATCAACAGAATAAACGACGTCAAGTTCTTGCTTTTTGCAGTAGTTTTTCTTTATATGAAATCAAAAGATTATCCAAGGAAAATGTTCAAGGTTCACATAATCCCAACGTGGAATGTTCAAACAATTCTTCAAAAGCAATTCAGTTTAAAAATCCCAATGCATTTCGGGCTAGAGGGACAGCCCTTCGTCAGGGGATTCTAAGGAAACAATACTGTGTTTTAATGAAAGGTATCTTAAATTCAGACATTTAATCAACACAAGAGGATGCGAGGAAGACAAGTTTGAGGAATATCGGGCAGAGAATGAGTTAAAGAACAAGCATTGGAAATGCAATAGGTCTCACACCATTAGAGTTAGTGCTTTTAGAATTGTTTATGGGTTTTTTTTGTAAATGTTTAGCATTTTTGTTTCCTGTAGCCAATGCTAAAGAATTCAAAATAAAAAAGCCATAAACATTTCTTAAAGCTCTAACTGAAATGGTCTGAGACCTATTGCACTGTGTGAGGGTGAGGGGTTGAGGGTGAGTGAGGGTGAGGGTGGGTGAGGGTGAGTGAGGGTGAGGGGTTGAGGGTGAGTGAGGGTGAGGGGTTGAGGGTGAGTGAGAGTGAGGGTGAGTGAGGGTGAGGGTGAGTGAGGGTGAGTGAGGGTGAGGTGTTGAGGGTGAGTGAGGGTGAGGGTGAGTGAGGTGTTGAGGGTGAGTGAGGGTGAGGGTGAGTTAGGGTGAGGGGTTGAGGGTGAGTGAGAGTAGTTGAGGCTGAGTGAGGGTGAGTGAGAGTGAGGGTGAGTGAGGGGTTGAGGGTGAAGGTTTGAGGGTGAGGGGTTGAGGGTGAGTGAGGGTGAGGGGTTGAGGGAGGGTGAGTGTGGGTGAGGGTGAGTGAGGGTGAGTGAGGGTGAGGGTGAGTGAGGGTGGGTGAGGAGTTGAGGGTGAGTGAGGGTGAGGGTGAGTGAGTGTGAGGGGTTGAGGGTGAGGGTGAGTGAGGGTGAGGCTGAGGTGTTGAGGGTGAGTGAGGGTGAGTGAGAGGTTGAGGGTGAAGGGTTGAGGGTGTGAGGGTGAGGGGTTGAGGGTGGGGGGGTGAGGGGGTGAGGGTGAGGGGGTGAGGGTGAGGGTGAGGGGGTGAGGGGTGAGGGGGTGAGGGTGAGGGGGTGAGGGTGTGGGGTGAGAGTGAGGGGGTGAGGGTTAGGGGGTGAGCGTTAGGGGGTGTGAGCGTTAGGGGGTGTGAGCGTTAGGGGGTGTGAGCGTTAGGCGGTGTGTAAGGTTTCCATCACCTGTGAAACAGCACTGCTGCTATTCTAGCCTATGAAGTCTGGTGAGCTGCATAATTCTACCTACGAACACAACATTTGCCATATTATATTTTTCAACCCTACCTATTCAATGTAGGTGCTCAGTCATAACTTATGACGGAGTTTTTTGACTTGCTATCGGAAAAAAGAAATGATATTTTGACATTTAAAGAAATAACATGGTAGAAGGAAGACAGTTTGAACGTGCAGTTTCTCATTTGTCTACTACACAGATTGCCATTTAATCATTTTAAGAGAAACTGTTAAAAAAAAAAAAAAAGTACAGAACCGATCGCTTTTTAGCAAAGCACATGTTGTTAACTTCCCCAAGATACTTTGCTTGCTGAAATTCAGTGCAGGTACTACACCGGACCACTTTCAAAGATCACCATTCGCCACTGATTCCATCCCTCACTTGGCTCTCTGTATCACAATATTCCGGCGATTGCTAACCTATGCATTGTAGATAGGTTAATTCTTATAGGGCTCTATGTATACCTAACCCCAAGTTTGAATTAAACGTTCACAAACGTGTTATTTTAAGTTTCTTTAAAAGTCTGAAGTAACAATTGCAAAAGAAACAAAAAATGAAGGCGTCTTTGACATTCTAAGTTAAAGCAATTGAGACTCCATACACCAAAACAGTAGGATAAAAGTTCACAGTTGCACAGCACTGCCTCGCAGACACGCAAACTTAGCCGCAATACTGGCATGATTTTCATGACCCTTGACATATTATAACCACAAAGGGAATCAAAATGAAACAAGCAGACTAATGAGGTTTGGGCATTAGTACCTTATTAAAACAGATCGTTTACAATTAACTATATAACTAAAATATGGCTACGAAGAAGAATAGACAACATTTTTCCATGCTCACTGAGGTTTCGAACTAAGAGCATCCTTCAAGCAGAGGCAACATTTACGATTTAGTGTAAACGTGTATAAAAAGTTTCCCCCTAAACAAATGCCTCAAACGCTCTTATTCCCGGTATGTTAAAGATAATACGCAGATCGCCGTGCGTGTATTTTGTCAACCGACTACTAACTGCCATGTGTTTTTTTTTCAGTTCTAAACAGTTCAACTGCTGTAGTTGCGACACCCGCACTACCACACCAAGGTGGCGGCCAATCTGTTCGCCATCTAGCTCTGCGTTACATACGGAAGTAAAGCGGATGGGGCGTGCCAACCTTAGGGAATGAGAGGATGCAGACATCCATATTGGTTTGGGAGTATTTTGTAGCTTTGTCATGTTCGCAGCAATCTTAAAGACGTTAGATGGCTAGTCACGCAACACTGTTTAAATAAAAAAAAATTAAAAAGCATGGCGGCCCACTTACCCAAGCCGCATCTTCCCAGTGGGATGGCTTTCAGTTGAATGGGAGACGGTCGCTCGAAACCAGAGGCTGCCAGGCCTTGCAGCACGGTTTGAGACAATAGGAGTGAGCTAAAGTCCACATTCTCCCCAGAGACGAGTACATCCCCGGTGCGCTGCCTTGCACCGAGTTTGTGAGCCGCCTTGTTCCAGGGCTCGGCCATTCTCGTCTTGTCTCGAACAGACGGCGGGCAGGGGAGGGGGCGGAGCGGGGAGAGGGAACAGACGGAGGGAAGGCCAGATAAGGGGAGGGGGGAGGAGAGTAGGAGGAGGAGAGTAGGGGAGGCACGGCCTAGCGGCCGTGCAATCAAGAAGTGAGGGGGCGGGAGAGTAGGCAAGGCAGGCGGCGGGGGGCATGTGCACGCGCTTTTAAGCTCAATGCGCATGCGCATTGAGCTTAAAAGTCACGGGCACTGCAAGGAATCGCCACGATTCCTTGCAAGTTGGACAAAGAGTGGCTAAGCCCCCATAGTCTCGCTTGCTCGATGCGCATGCGCATCGACAGGCGAGACCTAAAAATGAGTGAGTTTTAGGAGTGCGATGGCAGGTGAACGAACGGTAAAAGTAAGTAAGCAAGCAGTGGAAAACTATACCAACCGCTTAAAGTGACGAACGCGGAATGGTGGTGCTCAGTGGTGCATAAGCACTGAAATAAGTGAAAGAGTTAAGAAGTGGAAAAACAAGTGAACGAGCAATAAGAGTTAAGTAAACGGTAATTGAAAAACTAGGGGTGACAAACGTAGATTAGTGCTATTCGGTGGTGCATAGACTAAGAGGTGATAGAAACCCGGTGAACAGTATATCATGCACGTGTGTTATTAGAAACATTTGTGTGAACTTACTTAACAGAGCGGAATGCTCAAAATATCAATGCCAGCGGGTAAGCCTCGCGGAAAACTTAATTGTGTGGTCTAGCAAAGAGAAGGCATAGAGTATGAAAGAACGCATATCAGCCACTTAGCAGGAGTGAGGTGAATGCAGTGAACAAACAGTGGCTTACCATAGCGTTCTTCGTAAAGACGCGAAAAAAATCGTACTCGTAGGGAAAGTTTCATTGCACTAGAATAAAACGTGCAAGGCATAAGAATCATATACAAATGTTTGCATACTGTGTGGGATCAAGAACGAAGTGTAGCGACTCACCAGTAACTGTGTGGGAAACGACGTGCCGGGAACCCGGTGGTGGCGAAGTCAGGAATGCGGAAGCTCTTTCTGCGGCGGGCCGTGCATGCAGACGGCTCCGTAAAGGGTCATTGGAGAAAACAAAAAGTGGACTAAAACCCCGAAAAACGGTGTCGGTCATCTTTAAGTGTAAGAACTAAAGATCACAAAGGGACAGCTACTAGCAGAAGTGTGCGAGAGTAAGCAAAGGAAAAAGGTTGAAATGAAAAGTCCAGTGGGCAACAGATTAAGTAAGCATTACATGGTGCTGACTTGTATTATGATGGAGGAAACAAGAAAAATACATTACGTTGCATGAAGGAAACAAGAAAAATACATATGTCAAAAAGATACACTGTACATATCATAAGCATAAGAGCAGGTCAAATATATCAATTTAGAGAAAACATGCTAATTCAAATTTGTCATTCAATCCTAATGGGGTGAGTGTTTGCATAAACCAAATCCAGTATGTTTCACGCTGAGATAAAAATTTATTAGTGTCTCGATCTGGACGTTGTTCCACTGTCTCCAGTACCCCACATTTGAGTTGCGCAATATTATGTCTCATGTTGCGCCAGTGTTCTGCTATGGGAGAGCTTGTGGTATTTGTCCTGGTGCGACTTTTATGCTCGGTGATGCGGGTTCGTAATGCTCTCTCTGTTTTGCCTACATAGAATGGATTGCATGGGCATTTAATGAAGTAGACCAAATGATGACTGTTGCAAGTCGCATTGAACTTGAGATGGATAGGTTTCCCTGATCTCGGGTGGTTGATGATGTTCCCTTTGATGATATTGCCACAATTTGAACAGTTCATACAGGTGAGCATTCCTTTGTATACCACTTTAGAGCTCGGTGGTTTATTCAAGATTTCTTTCAGGTTACATGATCATTTATGCAAACATGGAGGATTCGCAAAACATGCCTTTAAAATCTGGTTCTGATTGTAACAAGGACCATCTCTCTTGGATGACGGCTTTTAACATTTTAGATTGGGTGGAATAGGTGGAAACAAAGACTTCTCTTCTGGGAGTATTAGTTTTAATTGACTTGGTGAGAAGTTGTTCTCTTTTGAGGGTCAGGGCTCTGTCAGCTGCTTGTTGAATCACTGTGGGAGGATACCCTCTTGACAGGTATTTATCTTTGAATTTCTCTATTACCAGCATTCCGCGTTCGTCACTTTAAGCGGTTGATATAGTTTTCCACTGCTTGCTTACTTACTTTTACCGTTCGTTCACCTGCCATCGCACTCCTAAAGCTCACTCATTTTTCTTTAACTCATTCTCTGCCCGATATTCCTCAAACTTGTCTTCCTCGCATCCTCTTGTGTTGATTAAATGTCTGAATTTAAGATACCTTTCATTAAAACACAGTATTTTTTCCTTAGATTCCCATGACGAAGGGCTGTCCCTCTAGCCCGAAATGCATTGGGATTTTTAAACTGAATTGCTTTTGAAGAATTGTTTGAACATTCCACGTTGGGATTATGTGAACCTTGAACATTTTCCTTGGATAATCTTTTGATTTCATATAAAGAAATACTACTGCAAAAAGCAAGAACTTGACGTTGTTTATTCTGTTGATATCCATACATCGTGTTTAACCACCAATTGAATTGTTTACCTTTATTGATAATCACCAAAGACTCTTTGACTTACACTCCTTTGAGTGACTAGAGCAGTGCATTAGACCGTCCAGACCAGTGTCTGGTGAACCTTCTCATTGTATGAATACAGGCTTGCAGGGCCTTTTCCTTTTGCACGCAACTGAATATATTGTTCAAATTGGATTAATTGTACTACTTTCCTTTTATTTGTATATATTGAGTGCATCTAAGTTGTTTTTGATTTCGTTTTTAATTCCACCCAAGGGCATTGTCAGTGAGTACCTCACCCCAGCATCCCATTACTCCACCATGTGCCAGTTTACTTCCTTCTTGCTTGCTTCACCAGACCCTTTGTGTCCCAGGGACACAAGGGATGATAATGGCAAAATATTGCAGTACCCGTTTTCAGGGTACACCCTACACTAAGTAGGCTGACGTTTTGGTGATAGCCAACAAGTTCCTTGACCCTCATCAATTTGGCTTCACTGCATGAAAGGTGGCATGCTGAGCAGCGTAGGGCCAACTGGAATCTGGGTAACGTGTCCTACCTCCTGACCATCGATGCCCAGCAAGGAAAACAGGATGCTGCGACACAAGGAAGAGGCCTTGACACTTCTTCATAAGAGGTTGGTCCTGCTTGTCATGTTTTCATATATTGAATAACCCTGGTTAAAAGAAAATCAATCAATCCTGTGAAATCTACTTATTCAGAATGTATTCATGACTTGATAATATTTAATTGTATTGTTTTCTGTTTAATACAGTGTGAACAAGGCCCAGAGAGGGGCATATGAGCACTTCACAAGGACAAAAGCAAACGTTACAAAAACAGGATAAGGTGCTCACAACAACAACAACAGTCAAGGCCTCATAATCCCTGATGGATCTGTGTGTCGGCGGCTGTGAAGATTTCATTGACTCTCTTTGTGCTTTTCACCAGTTATCACCCAACTTCATAAACATCTATAAGAGACAATGGTTTTGGAGAACCATCAGATTTTTTAATGACTACTCTCGCTGTGTCAACCCTAAACTAAAAGACAATCTTGCAATCATAGATTTTAGTTAGGCTTTACATCCCACAACCAATACTTATGAAATAGCCCATAACTGGGCTGTCAGTGGACATTCATCAGTGGAGTATGGCCAACAGTAATACCACACGCCGTTATTTCAATCTCACCTTCGTGTGGTCGAACTACAGTGCGTCTAAGACAGACCCCTGCATCATCAAAAATGTACTATCTTCAAATCCATGTAGTTGACAAAGCACGGCCAAATCAATCAAGCACACACAGCAACACACGCCCTACATACTCGCTATTAAGTTTTTTACTGAACTTTGGACCTTTCTTTGAATCATCTACTGGTTTGTGTCCCCCGTCGCCCTTCTCTTTCCATGCTGTGTCTCTCATACTCCCCTCCTCTTCCCATCTTCATTATCTGTTTTCTTCCTCTGCTCCTACCACCCTCCCCTCAATCTCTCCCCCTGCCTACTTTTCCCCTTACGTATTTGTGCTTATTGTTTATCTCGACCTTACAAGTAACTATGTTGCCATGCTCTAATACCTGTGTAACCTTTGTAACAATGTAACCTGTAACAATGATCTGATACTCATGTAAAGCGCTCTGATACCTCCAGGTCTAGCCAGCGCTATATAAAACCTTTGAAACAAATAAATAAACATAAGCCTGGCACACTCTCATGCACATTACATCATAAGACACCAACGCGGGTTGTTACACATATATAAAAGCAGCGTGCACTGTCTGTACAATTCATTTTCCTCACCAATCACGAGACAAACAGAAAAGTCCATTAGCCCATTCACCCATAAGCATAAAACACTACTAAGGTCGTCTTCGAGTGAGCTAATTTTACTTTTACAGTTACTGCTTCAAAACTTGACATTGAACAACCTCCCTTAACCTAGAGCAACCAAAGACCACAAAACAACATACGCACTAAAATAATAGTCCCTTCTGTTAAATCCATGGCTTTTACAGATCATACGAAAGGCTACCTAGCCAGAGAGTGAGAGAATGTGCTGTAATACTGTAACCAGGTGATTGGTGTTAGAGAAATGTAAAAAAATTCACATGCACACGTGCTCCCCGCATACACATATAATTGCAATCCATGCATACATTTTCTCTTCAACCATACATTCAGACCCTTAGTACATAGATACACACCCTCTCTACGGCATCTGCTCCCTGCAGGCTTATATTTGATTACCAAACAATTACATGTATGCCCTGAATACATAAGTGTGGTCCTGAAACAGATAACTGCTCTCTCATCACACATACAAATATTGATACACCTCCAAGGTCTGCCATGGGATCCATCTTCCTTCAACCACGGTTTACACGTCTTATAAGGGGGTCTAGAGGATTCTGCTTGGCAATAAAGCCCCAAAGTAGTTACCTATGTCTAATATGATTTATTGTATCTATATCACTCAGTTCTGGAACATCACTATATGTGACTTTTTCTACGGGTTTTGGGATATTTTTTACTTTAATAGTTCCATCCTTTAAAGGGGAATCTCGCTCTCTAATGAGGTCTTGTTTAGTTCTTTTTCGGAGGGTTTCTGTAGGAGAGTAGGGTCTGCTTCCTATAGTCACCCCCACTTTTTGCTGTGATTCTTCGACTTTAATGTGGCCGTTGGCCTGCTAATAGGACCCACAGCCCAGATGTTCTCTGTCTAAATTGATACCATGTGCTTTAGGTACATACCAGATTGGTTACTGGGTCACTCTTGTGAGCCCCTGTATAGTGTACCATAGGTACCCAGGGCATAGGTGCACCCTAGGCCTACCAGGGGCTGCAGCATGTATTGTGCCACCCCTGGTTTGCCTTCCAAACTGACACCACAGGTCTGTTCACACAGCCTGGGTAAGGTGGTGTAATCACCCCTTACTTAAATATAGTATACCTCTATCTACCTTTATATATAGACACATATACACCTATAAGCCACTTCTATGGTAGGCCGCGACAATCCTGGAGGCAGAGTGCTTGGTTTTATGTGAGAGGGTGCCCTAGCATGAGCTGAGCCCCTCTGCAGCTTTCAGAACCATCTCCTTATAGCTGTTCTATGATATAGCCATACCATATACTCTTAAGTGCATTATAATCCTCGCAGTTAATGCTAACTTTGGTTTGGCTTTATCAAAACATGTCGTGTAAGGTGTCAAACACTTTAGAATATTACCCCCTCCCCCGCCAATTCTGGCGGCGGGGATAGCATTCCACCCTTCTGGAGGGAAAAGACATGTAGCTTACTGCTTTACCCGGTTAAAGATAAACAGAGCCTCAGCATCACAAAATGGATGCTTCTGCCACAGACACGAGTATGACCTCCTGTTGCTGGACGAAACTCCGGCAGGGGAGTCCTGGACAATAGGTTTCCTGTCCAGGGAGGTACTGGCCCCTCCCCTGACAGGGGTTTTGTGTATTGGGGCAGGCAGGGCTGCATTCAGTGAATGCATCTAGACACTGCCTGGGGCACACAAGGTGCTCCATGCATAGCCCGGTTCAAACCAGTTGCTGGGGCACTCCAGCCCCAGCTCTGGCACTAAACTGGACAAAAGGAAAGGGGTGTAACCACCCCCTTCTCTGGGCCACCCATAGGAGGGACCTAGTCAGGTAATCCAGCCCCCTTTCTTAGTATAGGTATAGGAGCTGTGTCCCTGGGTCTTTAGATTATCCTGGATGAATCTTTGAAAGACATATCTTGGGCCTTCGACATTCCATTCCGACTGGAAGACCAAAGACATCTCCCTTGTGGTCAAGGAGTGACCACCCTGTGCAAACAGGCACCAACAGCAACTTCGCCGGTCTGCAGTTTCAAGGCTCCCGTCGGAACCCGAAGCCTCTGCAACTCAAGAACTGGACTTCCAGACTTCTCTGACCTGGATCCACATCCACAGCAAAGCTGAGACCCATGGCGGGCACGAGAGACGTGGGACCAGACCTCTTGGACATCCTGCATTTTGCTACCTGCAATCCATTCCTGAAACCTCAGTAAGTTGTGCATTGGGGTACCAGAAGTCCCAGCCCCAAGCACCATTTGCACTGAGGCCCAGGCCCCCACACTCTGTGAGTGTCCCATGGGCCCTGCCTTTGCATTTGAGCTTGACGCGTTTTCCCGGTTCCTTGCCCGTTTTTCTAGTGAGCCCCCTGAAGATGACATCTTGAATCTATTTTGCTTTCCTGTTGCTCCAGGCTTGCTCCATCTTCCCTGAAAAGGAGAAGTGCCACAGACCTCGCTGGTCTGCAACAGAGCCAATCTCGACATCCTGCGTGGGTTGTGGTTCCCAAGGCTTGTTGGGTCCAATCCGGATACTGACACCGCAGTCATCTAGATCCATCATGGGACAGCTCGAATCCAGCGCCTGCTCATCGTCGATTTTTCCTGGACCTCGTGGCTGAAGAGACAAACTCACCTTCTTCACCTTCAAGCACCCGACATTGCCTGGTTCCTTCCTGGTCACTGGCTAGTGACCCAGACTCTGTCCCCTCTGCTTTCAGGTTCTTCACATCCCCGATCCATCCTTGGATCCACTCTGACACTTTTCCTCTCGTCGCCTGCAGCACTTCTTTGCAGCTCTCCATAGAAAACGACGACGAAACCCGACACAAAATTACACCCATGCACCCGGCTTCCCTGGGTGAGGTAACACGAGTACTCCAGTGCTCCCGTGGGTCTTGACTCTCGAAGTGTCCTAGTTTAAAAGGGTTCCATCCTAGTCCACCCGGAAGTGTCCTTAAATTGCATATTTGCAACTTCTTCGTTTCCCATAGAAAGTCAATGGTAACCCGCGTCTGTGTTTAGACACTGCACGCATCTCCCGTGGACCTCCTACTTCCTAACCTTTTGTTGTTTAGTGTAGCCCCAGCGATTCCACAGGCCCCAGGCCTGCTTTCTAACTCTCATGTGGTAACGTGGTACTTATACCACTTTCTTAGTATATGGTTTGTGAGGCCCCTAGGGCATAACGTATACTGTGCAACTTATCGTATATTCACTGTGTGACTTGTATTGTATTTTTACCTCTGACCTCATAAAGAGTGCAGAGGGGTTGTGTCTAGATTAAATACATATATATTTGATATATACCTTGTGTGGTGTCCTTTCATTTGGTATTCAAGGGATTATATATGGTAAAACAACTTGCTTAACTCACCTACTGAAGTCTTAGCCTGAAGACTGCTGGTTCATGCTACCACTAGGATAGCTTTCTATAAGGTTGACTTTACAACCACCATCAATAATGGTCGATTAGACTGGTGCAAGGTGCCCACTAGAACTAGTGGACATCCTATGCCAGGCTAACTTCTCACAGTGGTGTGCAGCGGTTGGGATAAGAGCTTGCAATTTGTTTTACCAAATAATCTTGAGATATCATCTGAAAGATCATATCAAGATACCTGTAGGACCATATCAATCAAGTCTTATATACATAAGTTCTACTGAACTTAGTAGTTGTAGGTGGTAAGGGATTAGCACACCCAGACTACAACTCCTAGAGAGGTTCTAGTAGGAAACCAAATAGTGTAGGTAGGTGCACACACTACACCTCACTAGAAATGTCCTTGGAAGCAGGGCCTAGTGGGCCTCTGCCAGACGACAACCCAAGTTTGCCTTCTAAATATGACACATGTACTTTTCAAGAACTGAGAAGTTTGTGTTCAGTAAGAAGACTGAGACACGGACAGAGTCTGGTAGAAATCTTACTGGCTCATGATGTAGAGAATGCATCAGACCCAGGTAACCAAGGTAGTAGAGAGGGGGGCCATCCATCAACAGAGGAGAATACTGGGGAAGACCCAGTAGTCTCTGATGATGAAGTGGATGCTGACCAGGATGAAGTTGATGAATCTGACCTGGGCAACACAGGACTATCTGGAGGTGGAGAGGGCCATAGTAGGCCCCCCTCTAACCTTCCAAATAGACCTAACCGTGGAAACAGAAGGCGCAGATCGCTGTCCAGTGGTTCTGATCATTGTGATTCCTCAGTAGGGTTCAATGCCTCTGCTCTGAGGAGGATGTCTTCCCCTCATAGAAGAGAGCATAACTCTAGGATGAGAGATGCCAAGCTTAGGATCTAGAGGCAAGAACTTGCTCTTGCAAAAGAGACCCTAGCTCTTGAGAGAGAGAAGAAATTGAGTGGGCTAGAGCCCACTGGTGACAGCATAATTCCTAGAGATAGGGAAAGGTCTCATGACCATAGAAACCTGAACAAGATTGTCCCTCCCTATCAGATTGGGGATGATATCCACAAATGGATAACTGCTTTGGAGAGGGCTTGCAAAGTACAGCTGTTACCCCAAAGTCAGTGGGCAGCAATCTTGTGGCTCTTTTTTCAGATAAAGGCAGAGATAAGCTCCTGACAGTTAATGAACAGGATGCTGACAACTATAATGTCCTGAAGAGTGCTCTGATAGATGGGTTTGGCCCAACCACTGAGCAGTACAGGTTGCTGTTCAAAGATACCCAAAAGACACAGACTCAGGGCTGGACTGATTTTGTAGATTGTGCTACTAAGGCTCTGGAAGGCTGGGTGCTGGGCAGTAAAGTAAGTGACTATACAGGATTATATAACCTTATTATGGGAGAACAAATTCTTAACAACTGTCAAAACCAGTTATTGCATCAGCACTTGGTTGACTCTGATCTGACCTCTCCCAACAATTGGGAAGGAAGGCAGACAAATGGGTCAGAACCAGGGTGAAGCAGAAGGTACAGAACCAAGGTGGTGATCAGAAGAAGTCAGACCAAAAGGGTGGGGAGAAAGCAAAAGACCAGAAATCTTCTCAAGGTCCCCAAAAAGCTTCTAATTGTAGGGGTTCCCAACAATCTAAGAAGAAAGAAGGCCAAAAGAAAACATGGTGCAAGTTTTATTAAAGTAATACTCACTGGACCAGTGAATGCACCAAGAAGGAGGCAGCTCAGCAACAATTGCCCCTAAGGCAACTGTCCCCCCTAGTCCAGTTTCAAGTGGTGGTTCCCAAGAGAAGGGTGTAGTAGGGTTAACCCTGGGAACTGAGATGGATTCTGGCCTAGTCAGAATACCAAATCAAGCTGTTTTGATCTGTGATGGGGACACAATTCTGTCCTCTACTGTCAGTCCCAATAACTTGGGCAAGTACAGACAAACTCCTTTAATTAATGACAAAGTGGCTCAGGCCTACAGGGACACATGTGCTAGTGTCACAATGGTGACGCCTGGCTTTGTGGACCCTGAACAGATCATACTAGATGAAAATTACCTAATGACCAATGCTAGCAATGTCACTACCACTCATAGTATTGCAATTGTTAAATTCTCCTTGGGAGGGGTAACTGGCCTCAAAAAGGTTGTGGTTAGCTCAGATCTCCCTGTAGAATGTTTGCTTGGCAATGACCTGGAGACTTCAGCTTGGACTGAAGTGGAGTATAGAACCCATGCAGAAATGTTAGGGATATCAGCACATGTCCTTGCTGTGACTAGGTCACAGGTCAGAAATTGCAACACTGAACAGGCATTGGATTCTGGAACAATGGACCAGTTGCCTACCAGGAGGAGAAGCAGTAGGGTTAAGGCAGTGAATTCCCCCTTGCCTCAGGAAGAGGATCAGCCTTCTCAGGAAGCTGATTGTGAGACCCAGGAGGAAACTGTCCTAGAAGAGCTTGAGCCTGATCAGGTTGAGTTTTTTGGTACAGGTGGACCCTCCCAGGGCCGGACTGGCCATAGCGGGCACCGGGCGTTTCCCCGGTGGGCCGCTAGGGTGGGGGCCGATTTTGGACCCCTGGGGGGCCGTTTTTTTGTTACCGAGGGTCGGCAATATCGGCCCCCAGTAACAAAATCGTCCGAAACCGGCCCTCGCACACTGCTTTCCTGCACTCCCCCTCACCCCAGGGGGGCTGGCTGAGCAGTGTGCCAGGGCCGGTTTCTGTTCCCAGTCCGGCCCTGGACCCTCCAGGGCACATCTGAGGCAGGCGCAGTTGGACTGCCCTTCTCTTGAACCCCTCAGACAGCAAGCTGCTGCTGAGGCTGCAGGGAATGCTAGTGGGACCCACAAAGTTTACTGGGATGATGGGCTCCTGTATTCAGAGGCTAGAGCTTCCAAGAGGTTGGTCATACCTTTGGCATTCAGGGGCTTCCGTCTCACACTAGCCCATGATATTCCCCTTGCAGGACATTTTGGCCAGAAAAATACTTGGGACAGGCTTGTCCCTCACTTTCACGGGCCTCATGTCAGAGGATACCAATGGAGTTTGTCACTCCTGTGTCACCTGCCAAGCCAGTGACAAATCAGAAGGCACCACAAAGGCCCCCCTAATACCACTACCTGTGGGGGGGTTCTTTTTGGACGTGTAGGGATTGACATTGTTGGACCAACGGATCCCCAAACAGCCTCTGGGCACAGATTTATTCTGGTCTTAGTGGATCATGCCACCAGATACCCAGAAGCTATTCCCCTAAGGACCAAAACAGCACCTGTTGTGGCAAGAGGCCTCCTGGGAGTTTTCTCAAGAGTGGGTTTTCCGAAGGAGGGTGTCTCAGACAGAGGTGCAAGCTTTATGTCTGGATATCTGACTGCAATGTGGAAGGAGTGTGGAGTGAACTACAAGTTCACCACACCCTATCATCCACAGTGCAATGGTCTAGTTGAGAGATTCAACAAGACCTTAAAGGGCATGATTAAGGGTCTCCCTGAAAAGCTCAGGCGGAGATGGGACATCCTGCTACCCTGCCTTTTGTTTGCTTACAGAGAGGTCCCACAGAAGGGGGTTGGCTACAGCCCTTTTAAACTTCTGTTTGGCCATTCTGTAAGAGGACCCCTTTGTCTGGTGAAAGAGGGATGGGAGTTACCTCTCAAACCTCCTAAACAAGACATTGTTGACTATGTACTTGGTCTCCGCTCCAGGATGGCTGAGTACATGAAAAAGCATCCAAAAACCTTGAGGCTAGTCCTGAAGTGCAAAAGGCCTGGCATGACCAACAGGCTGTGCTGACTGTTTACCAGCCAGGACAGAAAGTATGGGTGTTGGAGCCTGTGGCCCCAGCAGCTCTCCAAGACAAGCGGAGTGCACCCCACACTATTGTTGAACAGAAGGAAGAAGTCACCTATTTGGTTGACCTTAGAACTCCCAGGAGCCCCCACAGGGTGCTCCATATCAACAGATTGAAACCATATGTTGACAGGGCAGACATGGGCTTGCTCATGGCTACAGATGAGGAACAGGAAGAAGAGAGTGACCCTCTCCCAGACCTGCTTTCTCAGAACCCTGATGATGGTTCAGTCAATGGTGTAGCCTTGGCAGGCAGCCTCACTGACCAACAGCAGCAGGACTGCAGACATGTTCTACAGTCCAACAGAGATATGTTTTCACTGACTCCAAGTCAGACTACCTGTAGACACTGGGGACAGTCTGCCTGTTAGAAGTAAGATTTACAGGCAACCTGATCATGTCAAGGACTGTATCAGGACAGAGGTCCAAAAGATGTTGGATTTGGGAGTTATTGAGTCCTCAGAGAGCCCCTGGGCCAGCCCAGCAGTCCTGGTGCCTAAACCTCACACCCAAGAGTAAGAGAGAGATGGGGTTTTGTGTGGATTACAGATGCCTCAATGCTGTCACTAGGACAGATGCCCATCCAATACCCAGGGCAGATGAACTATTTGACAGATTGGCATCTGCCAAGTTTTTGAGTACATTTGACCTGACAGCTGGCTACTGGCAGATCAGACTAGCTGATTATGCAAAGCCAAAGACAGCATTTTCAACCCCAGGTGGACATTATCAATGTGTGGTAATGCCCTTTGGTCTGAAAAATGCAGCTGCCACATTCCAAAGGTTGTTGAACCAAGTCCTCTCAGGTCTGGATTATTTCTGTGCAGCTTATGTAGATGACATTGCTGTCTTTAGCTCCACTTGGGAAGATCACCTGATCCACCTAAAGAATGTTTTGGAGGCCCTGCAAAAGGCCGGCCTATCAAGGCTACCAAGTGCCAGATAGGGCAGAGTCAGTTTGTATGTGGAGGCCAGGTTCAACCATTGCAGAGCAAGATCCAGACCATAATGGACTGGACTGCTCCATCCACCCAGACTCAGGTCAGAGCTTTCTTGGGCCTGACTGGGTATTACAGGAAATTTGTCAAGGGGTATGGTTCCATATTGGCACCCCTGAATGACTTAACTTCCAAGAAAATGCCAAAGAAAGTTCAGTGGACAGTCAGCTCTCAAAAGGCATTTGATGACCTGAAGCAGGCCATGTGCACTTCTCCTATTCTGCAGAGTCCAGACTACTCCAAAGAATTAATTATTCAAACAGATGCTTCTGAGTTGGGGGTAGGTGCTTTGCTGTCACAACTGAATGAAGATGGTCAAGACCAGCCAGTAGCTTTTATTAGCAGAAGGCTGACCCCTAGAGAGAAACGTTGGTCAGCTATTGAGAGGGAGGCCTTTGTAGTGGTTTGGGCCCTGAAGAAGCTGAGGCCATACTTGTCTGGTACTCACTTTAAGGTTCAGACAGACCATAAGCCCCTCTTGTGGCTAAATCAGTTGAAGGGTGAAAATCCAAAACTGCTTAGGTGGTCCCTCTCCCTACAGGGGATGGACTTTACAGTGGAACATAGACCTGGGACTGACCATACCAATGCAGATCTACTCCCCAGATATTTCCACTTAGAACATGAAGACTCAACTGGTCAAGGTTAGTTTACTGTCCCTGCGTTTGGGGGGGGGGGGGTTGTGTAGGAGAGTAGGGTCTGCTTCCTCTGGTCACCCCCACTCTTTGATGTTATTCTCTGGTTTTTCGACTTTAATGTGGCTGTGGGCCTGCTAATCAGACCCACAGCCCAGATGTTCTCTCTCTAAATTGATACCATGTGCTTTAGGTACATACCAGATTGGTTACTGGGTCACTCTTGTGAGCCCCTGTATAGTGTACCATAGGTACCCAGGGCATAGGTGCACCCTAGGCCTACCAGGGTCTGCAGCATGTACTGTGCCACCTCTGGTTTGCCTTCCAAACTGACACCACAGGTCTGTTCACACAGCCTGGGTAAGGTGGTGTAATCACCCCTTACTTAGATATAGTATACCTATATCTACCTTTATATATAGACACCTATAAGCCACTCCTATGGTAGGCCTCGACAATCCTGGAGGCAGAAAGCTTGGTTTTATGTGAGAGGGTGCCCTAGCATGCGCTGAGCACCTCTGCAGCTTTCGGAACCATCTCCTTATAGCTGTTCCATGATATAGCCATACCATATAGTCTTAAGTGCATTATAATCCTCGCGGTTAATGCTAACTTTATTTTGGCTTTATCAAAACATGTTGTGTAAGGTGTCAAACACTTTGGAATATTACCTCCGCCAATTCTGGCGGCGGGTGTAGCATTCCACCCTTCTAGAGGGAAAAGACATGTAGCTTACTGCTTTACCCGGTTAAAGTTAAACAGAGCCTCAGCATCACAAAATGGATGCTTCTGCCACAGACACCAGTCTGACGTCCTGCTGCTGGACGAAACCCTGGAAGGGGAGGCCTGAACAATAGGTTTCCTGTCCAGGGAGGTGCTGGCCCCTCCCCTGACAGGGGTTTTGTGTATTGGGGCAGGCAGGGCTGCATTCAGTGAATGCATCTAGACACTGCCTGGGGCACACAAGGTGCGCCATACATAGCCCGGTTCAAACCAGTTGCTGGGGCACTCCAGCCCCAGCTCTGGCGAGAAACTGGACAAAAGGAAAGGGGTGTAACCACCCCCTTCTCAGGGCCACCCATAGGAGGGACCTAGTCAGGTAATCCAGCCCCCTTTCTTAGTATAGGTATAGAAGCTGTGTCCCTGGGTCTTTAGATTATCCTGGATGAATCTTTGAAAGACATATCTTGGGCCTTCGACATTCCATTCTGACTGGAAGACCAAAGACATCTCCCTTGTGGTCAAGGAGTGACCACCCTGTGCAAACAGGCACCAACAGCAACTTCGCCGGTCTGCAGTTTCAAGGCTCCCGTCGGAACCTGAAGCCTCTGCAACTCAAGAACTGGACTTCCAGACTTCTCTGACCCGGATCCACATCCACAGCAAAGCTGAGACCCGTGGCAGACACGAGAGACGTGGGGCCGGACATCTTGGACATCCTGCATTTTGTTACCTCCACTCCTTTGCTGAAGCTCAGTAAGTTGTAAATTGGGGTACTAGAAGTCCCAGCCCCAAGCACTATTTGCACCGAAACCCAGGCCCCCACACTCCGCGAGTGTCCTGTGGGCTCTGCCTTTGCATTTGAGCTTGACGCGTCTTCCCGGTTCCTTGCCCGTTGGCTAGTGAGCCCCCTGAAGACGCCATCTTGAATTTACTTTGCTTTCCTGGTTGCTCCAGGCTTGCTCCAGCTTCCTTGAAAAGGAGAAGTGCCACATACCTTGCTGGTCTGCAACAGAGCCAATCTTGACATCCTGCGTGGGTTGCGGTTGCCAAGACTTGTTGGGTCCAATCCGGATACCGACACCGCAGTCATCTAGATCCATCATTGGACAGCTTGAATCCAGCGCCTGGTCATCGTCGTTGCCTCCTGGACCTCGTGGCTGAAGAGACAAACTCACCTTCTTCACCTTCAAGCACCCAACATCACCTGGTTCCTTCCTGGTACCTACCTGGTCACTGGCTAGTGACTCAGACTCTGTCCCCTATGCTTTCAGGTTCTTCACATCCCCGATCCTCCCGGACCCTTTTCCCTTTGTTGGGTCCAATCCGGATACTGACACCGCAGTCATCTAGATCCATCATGGGACAGCTCGAATCCAGCGCCTGCTCATCGTCGATTTTTCCTGGACCTCGTGGCTGAAGAGACAAACTCACCTTCAAGCACCCGACATTGCCTGGTTCCTTCCTGGTACCTTCCTGGTCACTGGTTAGTGACCCAGACTCTGTCCCCTCTGCTTTCAGGTTCTTCACATCCCCGATCCATCCTTGGATCCACTAAGACACTTTTCCTCTGGTCGCCTGCAGCACTTCTTTGCAGCTCTCCATAGAAAACGATGCCAAAACCCGATACGAAAAGACGTCCATGCACCCGGCTTCCCTGGGTGAGGTAACACGAGTACTCCGGTGCACCAGTGGGTCTTGACTCTTGAAGTGTCCTAGTTTAAAAGGGTTCCATCCGAGTCCATCCGGAAGTGTCCTTAAATTGCATATTTGTAACTTCTTAGTTTCCCATAGAAAGTCAATGGTAACCCGCGTCTGTGTTTAGACACTGCATGCATCTCCCGTGGGCCTCCTACTTCCTATCCTTTGGTTGTTTAGTGTAGCCCAGCGATTCCACAGGCCCCAGGCCTGCTTTCTGACTCTCACGTGGTACTTATACCACTTTCTTAGTATATGGTTTGTGCGGCCCCTAGGGCATAACGTATACTGTGCAACATATCGTATATTCACTGTGTCACTTGCATTGTGTTTTTACCTCTGACCTCATAAAGAGTGCAGAGGGGTTGTGTTTAGATTATATACATATATATTTGATATATACCTTGTGTGATGTCCTTTCATTTGGTATTCAAGGGATTATTTATGGTAAAACAACTTGCTTAACTTGCCTAATGAAGTCTAAGCCTAAAGACTGCTAGTTCATGCTACCACTAGGATAGCTTTCTATAAGGTTGACTTTACAACCACCATCAATAAGGGTCGATTAGACTGGTGCAAGGTGCCCAATAGAACTAGTGGACATCATATGCCAGGCTAACTTCTCACAGTTTCCATGGGGGCTTTGAATGGATAGAAGATATTTTGTAGGAGCTTCCCACAGGAGCAGCACGCTTCTCACCAACTGGCATGGGGACATTGGTTTTTATGCATCAATCCATGTTGATCTTCCTCTTTTACCCCTGCCCTGCTCCTTAATAGAGTATTCACTTAAGTTTTTATCCATGATCCTTAGCTCTCTTCTGAATGGTGTTGGATGAAGGTTCATTCTCCCTCCTCACATCCCCTTTAAAGTGAGACCTCTCCCCTTTTTCCTGTTGGTGGTCACCATGGAAGTCCCTCTGGTGTCCCCTAGTATTTCTCTCCTTGGCTTCCCAACATGGGGAAAAAGGAGTCAAGGTAAGTGGTATGATTATGGTGGTTACGTCCTGGTGTCCCGCCCCTCCAAATAAGCTGCTGCGCCTGAGAAGGGAAATGGGAATGGGGCGGCCAAGTTCTAGGTCATAAGACACTGGTGTTGGTCATACTTCCCTGCAGCCGTGCCGACATATTTTTCTGCCATCATTTTGTGAGATTAAACTTCAGTGCAGACGAGTACTCACCCCACTAATAACCATCACTGTGCCTGCCAGAAGAACTGGCAGAGTTGAGACGTCATTGACTCTACTTTCGCTGCGGTACTGATAAAAATATAAGTTGATTTGTCTTCAGGCGAAAGCTACATACTCTACCCATTAACACCAGAACTGAGTGCATGCGCCCCTTCGTGCATACCCTGTTTCAGTACCATCTGAGATTAAAACGAGAAATATTGATAGATTCAAGGATCACTTGATAGAAAGACAGACAGACAGCTAGAAGATTGGCAGATAGAGCATTGGAGTGAGTAAGGCATAGAAATAGCAATATTGAAAGCTAGATATATAGGTAACCAGTTACAATATAACAACAAGAGAGCGAGGAACTGGCCTTAGTACTTGTCCCTTTCCCCAATAATGTATAGAAAACAACGTGGACAAGTCCCTTTGCAGGTATAGATCAGGGTTGTTCCCCTGTCACCTAGTAACGGAACGCAGACAACAGGTCGTTGTTTTATGAAACCCCATGCTTCATCATCGGGGTCCAGCTGGATTGCCGAGTGCAACCCAGCTGTGCTTCGACGCCCGTTTACAGCGGAGCGGGATTTGGTGAGAAGTGAAGTGCTATGTGAAATGAGATTAAATGCTAAAAATACCTATAGGAGATTCCCTTGTAAAAGTTTTAATAGAAGGGTCCTATGGCATGAGTAAAAACATAGGCGGGATATATGCGAGGTGAGACTGTGCCTCTATATCCCTTAAAAAGTGTAGGTCAACTAGTTTCAGGCTTCTACGTTAATCGTGAGGCTTTCTTCAGGACCATGGGAGGTGTCAGTGACCAAAAAGGTTGGGGTGTCACTGTGGTGTTTATATCAGCGCACACCCTAAAGTGCGCTGTGAGTGTGGTGGATCAGGTTACTTACAGATCCGACGAGAAAAGCATTTTAACTTTTTGTGTGTCAGGATACATGGATCCGGTCACACAGGGTTTTTTTCTGCGTGGGGACCGTTTGTCTCCACGTTCTCCCGCCGTAACCTAGTGCATGGACCGGGTCCCGCTGATAATCAACCTTGTTAAAGGCTTATATTGAAGGATTAAGAAGACAAATTAGGTAATTTAAAGAAAAACAGAAGTTTCCCTAAACAAGTTAGTTCAATTAATTCTATGGCTAGAATACACATCATACAAACCACTGAAACTTACCAAATACGATGAGCAGTGCAACTATAGTAGCTCTCACGACGCACTACTCATGAAAAGGGAGGACCAAATTATGCCTCAAGGTTGGCTAAATCATTTAGCAAGAAAAGTCAAACTATGCATCACATGGTGGTGCATTCTTTGGTGTATGATGTCACTATTTTGACATTTTAACACAATATTGTCTATTTGCAGTGTATCACAGCTGAAAGTGACCAGGTGGCTTTGGCAAACTATTTAGCATGGTGTTACTGGTATCCTGCAATGACCAGTGCTTGATTTGAGCTCGCAATTTGCCGGTGTGGCTCACTGACTCTTTTTGAGGGAGTGGGACTTATTTTTAATCATCAGCCTGTGATCCAGAACAAGAGTGACAAATGTGGCAAATATCGGAAAGGACAAAGCATAGAAGGAAGGAGAAAAAAATGCCAACAGGAGAAAACAGGCAATAAAAAGAACTTGGAAGAGTGAGATAAAACTTGCTATAAGAATATATTGATGGTTTAAAGAGGCATGAGGTGAAGCCAAGGCTATAGAGCCTGTTTAATGGACAACCCCAACATTCAGCAGTTGCCCCGGCGGGATTCTGAGAATAAATTGGGCCCTAGCCTATTCTTGAACAAATTAGGCACTGGCACTAATTATTGATCTGCTTGCCCTACAAAAAATGTTTTTTAAATCTGCAAATTGTCCAGCAGGTGTGGAAAATTAATGTTTACGTGGTAAATGCCTACTCCATTCTTTATACCCAATCAATAGCTGGGAACATCTCTGGATCCCTCACAGTGCATAATAGCAGGTGCAACAACATTTCTGGGCTTCAGGCACAAATAATCTCTCAATGGGCTGCTGGGGAGAATACTCCCTTGTCCAATCAAATACAACCATACATATATCCAACCATTCAAATGTAACATATCTTTAGGTATTTAAATCAAATCACAAAAAGGATCGTTTCTGCATAAGCTAATCACTTTGTGTCATGTGTGGCAAAATTCCCTTCATCTGTTTTTGTGGTAGAATAGAGTAAAACCTCCTACAGCATTTAAAATTGAAGAAACTATTTATGATACTTCTTTAGCCTCGCCCAGGTGGTGGAGCTCTGTCAAACTAAGCTCAACATACAAACTGTGTGCCAGAGTGTGTGCAGAGTGATCAGGCAGCACAAAGTATATTAGCAAATCAAAAAACACCTTTCCACTGAAAGCTGTGCCATTATGTAGCTTGTTAAATAGTAGTGTGTAGCACACAATCCGCCATTTGCAAGGCATCTCAAACAGCACCTTCCAGTAGTGCAGGGTAAGATTACCTTAATGACAGTGTAGGTTCTACTTACAAATAGCAGTAGGGTATTGTGTATATACACATACAGCATACATTCAGCTGTCAGCTTATGCACCTGTTAGATTGATAGACAGACAGATAGATAGATAGATAGATAGATAGATAGATAGATAGATAGATAGATAGACAGACAGACAGACAGACAGACAGACAGACAGACAGACAGACAGACAGACAGACAGACAGACAGACAGATAGATAGATAGATAGATAGATAGATAGATAGATAGATAGATAGATAGATAGATAGATAGATAGATAGATAGTTTTAGTTTAGGTTTTTGGTACCACAGGCACATTTTAATTGAGCCTCAGAGACTGTACCTTATACTCCCAGACAACAGATGAACAGAGGGATCAATGGCGAGAGAAGGAAGACATTGTAGAATGAGAATAGACTATGAGGAATCAATTAACACGATATGTGAAAGATAAATAAGAAAACACATAAAATTAGTAAATAAATAAATGTAGATCAAGGCAAAATTGTAGAGGCAAAGGGATAAAGATCACAAGGAGGAAAATGGGAGGGGAAAAATATTAACAATTTGTAAGTAAGGAAGACTAGCAGTGAATCAAGAATTTTAATGAGAAAAAAAACCCCACAAAGGCCTTATTCCTAGTTGGGCAGCCATGAAAGATGCACAAATCTGCTCTGAAAAATAACATAGCATCAGAAGAGTTGTGCACTCGAATATAATCTTAAGAGTAAACAATGGTGAATAGTTTGTGCCTACTTGTTTGCGTTCAAGTTTGTGCACAGTCCTACTCGTGCAGTTTTGGAGGAGCAAATTTGCTTATGCAAATATTGGTGGCGAGTGATATTTGCATGCACAAATATCGGAAGTAAACTGTATTTGCATGCACAAATATCAAACAGTGTGCTGTATTTCCGGTATATATCTCATAATTGTTGCAACATGCAATCGTTATGAAGCCTTAAGGCACAAAAAGAACGAATCCTAAAACAGAAGTAAAGGAAGAGAAATTGAACAAAAAGAAGAGGAAAAAAGACAGAGTTGCGAAAAAATAAAACTGAAAAGAGAAAGATAAACCAGAGAGTGGATTTTAAATAAAGGTAAAACAAGCAACGCAGGAGCGAGAAGGGAAGGGGATGGGAGAGGGTGGATGAGAGAGAGAGAGAGAGAGAGCGAGGTTCAGAAAAGCGCACAAAGCCTCCTCCTCCCGCACGGCACCGCATGATGAATGCGGCAGAGATAAAATGTCACGAATTTTAATTCCGCAACGAGCGCAGAATGATTTTAAAATGAGAGCGAGAAAGCACCGATTTTGACATTTGCCCGTCCCCTGCTCTGTCTCCCCTCTCCGCCCCAACCCAAGGGACCTACGAACAGAGTCCTCTTCCAGAACATTCTCCCTCATTATGTATTGCTTTTCGTTTGTTTTCCATATAGCACTCTTGCCACGTGCAATTGAAGAAATCATATCCCCTTCTTTAATCCAGCCGCGGATTCGTCATATTTCGAGGCGTTTTCCATGCCTTACAGGCACACTTACAAAAATATATAGGTGTCGCGAAGAGGCGTGGAAGCAAGTAGGCAATTTCAAAATGCACTGTCGCTGCTATAGGTCACTCACGATAAAAAAAAATCAGGAACCCCGTTTCTGTCAAAGAAGGGCTGCAGGGAGTATCATGGGCGACAGAGCTCCCCTCAGTGCATAGTGGTCCACCCCGAATTAGAACCCCTTTTGGACCAAGGACTTTATATGTTGGTGAATATTTAGAATGTCCCTGACCAAATTTTGCATTATATTGACTGACGCCACAGAAGGCCAGCGACAAAATGGCCCCTCTTCCAAGGCCGGTCCTAAAGGGGGCGCGAGAATAGAATAAAAAAAATATACAGCCGAAGCGGCAGCCCCTCTCGGCGGAGCAGGGACAGGTGGCACCATTAGGCCTGGCGGCTCGATCCACACCGAAATTAGATTTTGAACTGAGAGGGAAAGCAGGCAGCCTGCCACCCCGCGGGCTGCGGGGGCTGCCCCGCCTCGCAGGGCCTTGTGATCGATGTCGCTTTCATAACTTCCTCTGTATTAAAGTGAGGGTTCACCGGCAGGGCAGCGTCATCCATCACCCGCCTGAATGGAGTTTTGATTTGCCGAGAGCGCGCTCTGCGTTGCCCCCCCTTCCCCTTCTGCCGATATTTTAATAATAGCGGGGCTTGGAAGAGAAAAAGCGCGCGAGTCGGTGGCGCGAGCAAGGCCAAGTCTGAGAAGGTGCCGAACCAGGGACAAGGCTGAATCTGAAACTGGTCCCAGGTGTGACAGGGCTGAAGCATGACTGTGCCGGACTTGGGCCTAAGCCTGAATAATAAGGTGCGGTGTGAGAAGCGTCTGTTGATGATAAGCACATCCAGTTTTAGGGTAAACAAAGACAATGCTGGATGCTGCCAGTGGGAGGGCCTCCAGATTTGGTCTCCTAACAGCAGAGCTGTCCAGGTGGGAGGGAGGTTGGGCTGATGGGCCACTAAATGTCAGCTTGCCTGGCATGGTAAAGAGCTGCCTGCGTTGGTTCTTTTTCATGGTCTAGCGCCTGTGACTGGGTGGAACCTGGGTCAGAGTCCAAACCCTTTCAATGCTGAATCTCTGACTGGACAGACGTGCCCATAGATCAGAGCCAATGAGATTATGCACAAGAGGAGGACCAAATTATTTGGCATGGTTAACTAAATTATGCGGCAAGAAATGGCAAATTACGCAGTGTAAAGCACACATATTGTGATGGAGTTAGTGGGCTTTTTTACACGTACTACCCAATTTCTGGGCATGCATTTCACTTCATTAGTACCAGTTTAGCACTAAACTCCAGCAATAAGCAACAGAACAAGTCAACCTTAGTGAAGGACCTTCTATTGTGCGGTAACATGTTTTGTGTCGTTTTTAGTAACTATTCTCGTGTTTGACCTAGAAACAATTTTTGGGGTCAAATTCTGCAGATTATGCAGCAGAAGGATCATGTGGCATCTATGGCTAATCCAAATTTACGCAAAAAATGTCACAAAATTGCATAACTCCAGTGGCCTTGCCATATATTGTACAGATGAGTTACGAGTCCAAGTCTGATATGTGCCAACTCCATGCCAGGGCCTAATCTGAAATGGTTGTGGCTCTGTTAGACAGCTGAATCTAAGACTGAGTCAACTCATGATAAGCCCAAACCTGTACCTTGAGTCCTTGACCAACGTGAGAGTGTGAAAATCCCTACTGTGAGATTCGGGTGATCTGTGAGAAGCCTTAACCAGTGACAGTGGTGAACAAGAACACTCTGAAGCTATGACTGGCCAAGCCTGTAACAGGTTCAAATCCAGTATTAGACCGAACCTTTGACAAAGTGGCACTGAGGACTGCCCCAAATCAATGCCAAACCTTTAGCAGGATCCAGTCCCACATAAAGTTAAACGTGTTCCTGCCTGATCCCAAGGCTGATTGAAAGCTGCACTTAACCAAAACTTTAATTCAGCCTAACCCATTTTTGGGTCAAACCTGTGACTCAGTAGAACCTGTTGTTTTAGCTGAACTCTTGCCTAAGCTGAACCTGTGATGGGTAGAAACCTTCACTAAAATAAACCAGTGACTGGTGCCAAAAGAAAATGATTCGAAACCCTTGGAGGATGGGACTATAATTGATCAAACCAGGAATTTAGCTGAACCCATGACTAAGATTATCCAGAGTTTAGGCCAAAACTGTAATCGAAATGGAACTCTTGATGGAGCCGAACCAATTACTGAACAGAGCACCTGGCTGTGTCAGTTTGCCCATCAGCAGATGGCTACATCATAACGTTTACTCCATCATGGCTGCAGCACCTTTGTTTTATTGGCGGGTGCTGAAATGAGAGGCAGTGTGTGAACAGAGGCAGAGCTTGAAGAGGAGGCCGTAAGGGGGTGCAGATCCCCTATTTTAAAACTCAGTGGCATATTCGTTGTACAAACAAAGGGGTGAGTCCCCTTGCAGAATTATGAATTATTCAGTCAGTTTGGGGAGAGGGGGATTGGAGGGTGAGAAGAGGAAAGGCAGCGGCACACAGGAAGGAGAGGGCCTACTCTTACACTATTCTCATCATGTTGGGTCTAAAGGGCCAGTAATTAGCGAGATGAAAAATACACTTTAAACCAATTGATTTAAAAAGAAAGAAATTAGATGATCTTCTATTTCCGCGAGAATTATTTTGGGTGCCTTAGTGTGGTAATGCAAGCAAATGGGATTGTGTAACAGGGAAGGCAGGATGTGACGAGGGGGAGCTGTCTGCAGATGGTGGCATCCATCTTAAGAAATCAGAGAAGCGCTCACAGCAGTGAGGCAGACGCGACATTCTGAGGGAGAGAATAATGGAAATAAGTGCATGTTTGCAAAACAGGGGAACTCGGAAGGTTGCTTAAACATGGGAATTCTATGTTCTGGGAAGGAAGGTGGGACCAGTGAGACATATGTTGTCAAGTTAGCACTTCATGCACCATAATGCAGTATCAAAGCGGTATAGCTAATAGAGGAAGGAGACAAAGGGGACAGCATGGAGGAAAGGTGGGGAGATGGATGAGGGGCACATGGTGTGTATGTTTGGGGTCACAAAGCCCTTATATACCTGTAAGCCATTTCATAACTATTCCCAGGAGTCAAAGGTGGGAGGATGTCAACTGCAATAAAAACAAGGTGATGGATGGAATGCTTGAATTAATCTCAGCCACTGACCATTGCTCAGGCCGCATCCCAATCCATCGTTTTTACTCACCATGCACCCTCAGTTTGGACCCAGCCATATGCAAATCAGTCTTGACCCTGCTCCAATGAGAACAGTCCAGACTGAACTGACAAGCCAGGTCCTCCTTGAACCAGAATATAGGCAACCTAGGACTAGTTAAGTGCACATCAGCCAGCTATAGCTTGATTTTAGTGGCACAGTACGCACAGGACCCTCATCTGGGCATACCCATCACACTTAGGGCGTTAACTGAAACGACAACAACGTGATAGATGGAATGCTTGAACTAATCCAGCCACTGGCGTAAGGATGGGCATGAGAGAAGAACACACAAGTGAGTGTTATCCATACCCCACTTGCCTTCACTGCAAGAACTGCGAATGCCTAGGAACGTGGCACCTCGCAATAGTAAACATATTAAAAAAAAGTTTGTTTAAACATTGTGCGGAGCTAGTAAGAAGCAGTATCAGACCTCTACTAATAATTCTATCATACTATTGCATGGTATGTCTCTGCAGAGCGCATGTCAAACTATTAACACAAGCATTACTTCTCAGCTCATCATATCAAACAATGAACTCCATGCTCGCTCTGATAACATCAGGGTTTGAGCCTGTGAAGGATAATTTTAATAACATCAATAGCTTGGCTTTTGTATAGTTCTTCATACATCACACCTGCAGATTCTAAGTGCTGTGAAAAATAGATAATAATATTACACAATTTAATGGTACCTATTTTACCAGCCACAGGCTGAGATGGCCTTGCCATAATTCAAACCTCTGACCACCAGGGCACTGCATATGTCAGCAGCATGCGTTCACTTGGAAAACTCTCTTGCTGGTAGTAGAGTCATTCACCTCCCCGCATTACTGAAGTGAGCTTGTTAGGAATGTAAACATGTGATCTAGCCAGGTCTGGGATCCTATGTTGACGCCTGTGAAGCTTGGGGCCATTTTTGGTTATGTTTGGCCACTTTTGTATTTATCCAAGTCATAAGGGAAGGCATTCTGGACACAGAGTGTCTATATCGTTCAAAGGAGCCGTCATTAACTTTTTGGAACCTAATCATCAATCAAACCTGTTCTTTCCTGAGCTGCTGTTACCATCTTCGGCTAAATGAGGTAGTGAAGTCAAGAAGTCTGTTGACTCCCAACTTCACACGGAGGAGTTTTTTTTATGTGAGTCACGTGGTAGTGCGTGACATGTGGGATGCGCTGTATTGAACAATGATTATTTAATATAAGGCAATGTCCTCCTGAATTTTTCCACAGGATACTCAATGGTAATTTACTAATGAAATTAGCTAAAAATTGGTCTAGCCCCATCTTATCTATTTAAGTTTCTAAATGAATTTTCAGGATATGTGTTTTATAATTATGATGGTCAAGGGAAACCCACAGAAGGCTCATTGCGAAATGCCTTCTGGGTAATGCATAGGGTTTCTCCAAAAAGAGCCCTTTAAGGTTCTAAACTGCAAAAGCAGGCCAGTTTACTCTTGTTATCCATATACCTTACTTGGGTCTTACTCCTGAGCTATGCTTTTGATAACGGCATGCCAGTGCTAAGAGCTAAGTCATTGAAGTTTTGTTCGGAATCCTCATTATTATCAAGATCAACCTCAAATTCTGGAAACTTCTTCAAGATATCTCATTCTAGACAGCCCAATGCGTCTCCGAAAAATGGTGGCTGCCACGTCCACCAACCCATCCGTTCCTACACCCTATTTAAACAATGAGAGTTACTGGGTGTCTGTTAGTGCACCATCACTGGATTTCCCTGCGTGGGATCGGCAAGGTAAGGAAGGGATACCCTACTGAACAGGTAAAACAAACAATTACTCCTCCGCACAAGGAGAAAACTTCCTGTCCGTCATTGCTTTTTTTTGTTTTACTGAATTGCTCCTCTGCTCTGTGAGATTGTTTGGGTATGCCGGCCAAAAAACTATGCCACACCCTTAGCCTATTGCTCTGCCTACAATACACTGTGGGTTATTAGTACCTGTACCTGAGCTCAGTTTGGAGCCGTTGTGGGACTGGAGTGAAATCAGCTTCCTGATAGTAACTGTTGAGTCGATATGGCTGTAGGACTGGGAAAAGTTGGATTTAGTATCAGTAAGTGATGCCTCTGTGAGGAAATATGACTTGCGAGAGTTCTGCTTAGTGTTAGTAGGTATCGCTTCTCTGGAGCTGCAGCGCAAGGTATATTTAAGCTTCCTATAAGTAAAAATTGATATTTAAGCCTGCAACGCAAGCATATATGAATGATCCAATGTTAACCTGTTTCATCTCTTCAATTGCATATGTGGCAAAGGATGTGCTGCTCCATTCTCCTTGGGATGTGGAGTCATCCTATATCATGGGCGTATCTATCTTTTGGTATGTGACGGCATCAGTATTAGTATAGCGCAGCTAACAACCATTGGTATGGCATTGAAGCACACTTTTCTACAGATAATAGAAGACAATCAATTGATTTTGGTCTGTAGTGTTTTGTTGTTTGGACGCTTGAGCTTAATAGAGAGTTTATTGTTTTTGTGTCTTGCTTGACAGCCTAGCTCTCTGTGTGAATTATTGTTGCCAATTCTTTGAAACATTCGTAAAGTGAGCTTTAGCTTCACTCTAGGATTATTATCCTCTCACTTCATGCTATGGCTGTTCCTATAGTCCACCGCCTGAAGAGTGTCCTAAACGTCACCTCCTTACAAGCCCTGAGTAAATGTTTTACACCCAAAAAGTGAAAGGAATTAAGGGCCAGATGTAGGTAAGTATATTTTACCGATTCATAAATACCGAATTTTACCGATTCGGTATTTATGAATCGGTAAAATAGAAGGGGGGAGATGTAGAAAGAATCGGTAATTGAATTACCGATTCTGTAAGAATCGGTATTTACCGAATCGGTAAATACCGATTCGGTAATGCCCATTGATTCCTATGGGCATTGAAGCCCATAGTAATCAATGATTAAACAACAGGGGGTGGTGATTCATAGGAATCAATGGGCATTACCGAATCGGTATTTACCGAATTTTGCAAGGGTGCAGGGGGTGTCACTTTGACACCCTCTAGCACCCCGATTTAAGGCATGTGTGACATGTGGCACACAGACATGCCCTGAGGGCATGTCCGTTTGTCACATGCCATAGGTGTACATGCACACATGTGCATGCACACCTGGAATCGGTATTTTACCACCCAATTGGATTGGGTGGTAAAATACCGATTCGGTAAGGCCTGTGGGACTCAGAAGAGTCCCACTTACATTTCGAACATACCGAATCGGTAAAAATACCGATTCGGTATTTTACCGATTCGGTAAATTTACCGATTCGGTAAAATAGGCCACCTACATCTAGAATAGCCATTTACCGGTCGGTAACGGCCGAATCGGCCATTACCGGTCGGTAAATGTCTACCTACATCTGGCCCTAAATTATTTATCTTACAGATGTATTGCATACAGAAAGCAATCGTTTTTTGCATTTTTTTTTCACTGAAAGAGTTTAAAAAAAATATTTTAGTCATCACTCAAAATTAAAGACAGAACTTTTGCCTGGGCCAATGCTTGTTTAAGATCTGTTTTTTGTAAATTAGCATGAATATAAGCTTTGTTCAATCCAGGGGGATCATCGTAGTGACTAATGCGCATGGTTGTGTGTGTGTGGCAAAGAACTTCTCTCTGGACAGGGTGGTTTGTTGTCCGTATTTATTTATTTTGAGTTTCATATAGCGCCAGCTAGACATGCTGGTATTAGAGCGCTTTACATGATTAAGTGACTACGTTTACAAGAAGTAGAGGAGGAAGTATATAAAGACAAGGTTTTTGCTCGGCAGTGGGTAGCTTATAACACGAATCTTGATGCCACACTGGGCACGTGAATCAGGGTCCTATATTGCTCGGTCAGAGTAAAGTGCTGTCTATCGAAGTCTCACAACCTAAGTAGGTAATAATTATGTGAATGTAAGGATGTGGCATATTTAATGTAACTTAGTCTGAAGTGATCCTCATTTATATTTTGGGGTCGTTCAGGACGGGGGTGCTGTTGAGATGGTAGTGGTTTGCCACAATGTCACTTAGGTGCAGTGTTATCTATATGAGGGCATCAGGAGGTTGTTCTGTTCGACAAGGCGAATAAGGTGCAGTGTGATGGTTACTGTTGGGTGGAGGTGGCGAATGCCGGTGGGAACAATTGTAGCCACATTACGTGGCATATTTGGACTGTGCTGTTGGTTTGGTATCCTGTCCAATGAGTTTTGTTGGAAGTTAGTGTGTGGCATGTCATGGTGCCAAGTGCTGTTGTAAGCACATTGAGAGTCAACTATAGGACATATCTATGCTGGATTGTAAGTGCGGTTAGTGCGCAAGGCAGTGTGTGGAAAGTAAAGCGTCCACACCGTGGTAAATAGATGCTGAATTGAAGGCAAACAGTGCAATGAATTATCAAGCTTTGGAAACGACTGGGACTAAAGAACATAGAAACATTTTTTTCTCTCCAGAGTTTTATATAGTGTGAACTTGACCCAAAGGTATCGGAGTGCTTTACGTTAGCACCAGTTGCGTTACACAAGGACATGTTCATTTTTGTTAGGCACGAGGAGATGAATTGATTTGCCCAGAATCACTGTATGTGGAGCGTGGTTTCCGAGACTCAAACCGGTTCTCCAGATTTGAGATTGACCACTAGCACGTTAGGCCACATCCTCTCCTTTGACGTGATGAACTGAGGGAGAAACATGAGACACTCCACACTAGACAAGCCAAGAGGCAGCAATCACAACGATACGTAGAGGATTGTAAGCAGGGCCAGGCTTAGGATGGTGTGACCGGTACCAAACTCAGGGCCGCTGCATCTGAAAGTGTCTCACGGGGTCAACTGTCCCGCCAGGGCCGGCTTTAGCACTGGTTGCGCCCAGTACGACAATCACTTTTGGCGCCCCCAAGTCCCTTGACTGCCTCCTCGGATTCTCTTCCTACCACCTGCAAAAGTGCCCCATATCTCTCCTATCATAAAATGTTGCTAAACAGAGCCCCCCCTGAGGTCACAGCGACCAGTCGGGCTGCACAAGTCGTACTGCCCTAAAGCCGGCACTGGGTCCCGCTGCCCAGCTCATTCTCAGGGGATGATTCTGCTAATTTCTGTATGTTGCTGGACAGAACTGAGTTTCTCTAGTCTCAGTTGTGACTCATTATGAGATGGAATATTCGGAGCCCTACATCAGGGAAGTAGGTGTGAATAAATACTACATTAGGATAGAGTGTTACTGTGACCATGCCGACCTCAGATTTGTGTTTTATGAAGATAGATTGTGGGTTACTGGTTTTACCACTGGGATAGCCTTGTTACTTACAGCTCATGAATTACAATCCTTCAGTATAGCACAGCGAGCTATGAACCAGCATCAAGTAGCTGCTTGAAAACCGCAAGGCCTAAATTTAGAACATTATTGTTATTTTTCTCAATCGTTCATTTTTCCGAGGTTGCTAAAAAGGGAGCCATCTTTTAGAAACGTAGAATAACGAATAAAGTGTGTGGTTGTGATGTAAAGCGCACCGACGTACTACTTTAGAATCCATGAGGCTGTAATTATCAGGTGCACCGTTGGATGTTGCGGCACCAAGTACAACCAGCGTTAAGCCGGCGCTATGTGAGAGTAAAATGAAGGGGCGCATACAAAGAGAGATATACCACAAGGAACAACAGGAGTATTTGGAGATTACAACCAGTCTGCCCAAACCCTACTGTTCGAAGTGTATATGTTTCTTACCACCTGTGCCGCAGCATTCTTTGCGTCCAGCTAGGAAGCCTTCTGGCTTCTTCAGGGCCTCCACAGAGCATCAGTCTTCTCTGTGTGGCTGTGGAGAAGATTCATTAATCCAGAAGGTAACACGCACAGAGACGATGAAACCTCCTGCGGCAGGGGTACTGCCATATGAGTGATATGTCACCAGATGAATAAAATAACAGCTGAAGAAGCCGTCCAATTGGTGACGCGAGCAGGCAGAGATAATGCCAACGGCTGTACATTTATGAAAGATAAGTGAACGAGCAATGATATTTGTCAGTCTGAACAGAATCTACACAATGCAATCCCCCTACTCCTTCGAGGCAGAAAGAGGCCATATTGTAGAAGGGGTAGTACGCCGGTAAGCGCCTCTTCTGCTCCTGGTGTAGGATGATCTGAAGTCAGGTAATACAGTGGTTGGGTTCTTTTCTTTGTATTGACAGTCATCTACCAGCTTTCCTACTATTTCCTCGCAGTTTCACTTTCGTTATTGGTAGCCAATGACATTTTAGGGCTAAAAAGGCACATTCAGGTAAAGAGTAAGCACAAATGGTTGCAAAGGAGACGTAGCCTTTTGTGTATCTGGCTAGATCACCAGCATGGCATGAATATGGCAGATGCCAATTTGTTTTAATCTGACCTGGTCCCTTCAAGATTTTATCTGCGAGCCTTTAAAGAAGCAGCTCTCAGAAGATCATGGGAAGCAGTGCTCCCAGCAACCTCTTTCTTGGCATGGCCCCTGTGGGCAGGAGTGGGGCTGCCTGTGCATAATTGTTAATAAAAAAAAAGAGCATGGGTTCAAGGTATCCTTAGTAGACCACGCCTGGTGTTAAAAAATGTTTGGATTGTCAAATACCAAGGCTGCCTTGTCTAGATTCAATCTAATGCCCCTCTCTTCCACCACCATACATTTTCTGCCTATCTTACTCGTACAGGCTCTTTTTCATCCTTCCTTTCTTTCTTTGTCACTTTTTTCCTCTTTTTCACCTCGTCCTTTTCTCGTGCTTACTCTGAAGTATTGGTCATCAAAAATTAGAGTTGGTGGCCACCACCTACACCCACCGGCTCATTTTAAGCACTGCCAGAACCCCCCCTTAGTTAGAGGCATGTCCTGGGCCTTTAGTGCGGCTCACACAATCTCCACAAACTGGTGTTCTCCCAGGCTTGTCTGACCTAATCCCATGGAAGCAATGCCTTTGCCTAATAATCTCTAGCACAAGGCTTCATGGCGCTATATAACTCCGCGCTGCGCCCATCACTCATGAACAGCGAGCTGTGAACATGCCTCTGATGCCACAGAGCGACAGATGCCGCCGTGCTCTAGAGTCAGTTTCTGATTGTCTGCAGCTCTGGGTGATGCCAACAAGATGCCAGTTAGTCTGCCCTTGACACAGCAACAACTACCTCTACAAAAGCTAGCAGTCCTGATCATTGCACCCACTGCAGAGATTACTTTAGTAAAAACAAGCTACCCGCTGCTAAAACGACTATCCCTGAACACAGCACCAATTGCAAAACTGCTGTCCCAGAGCAGTCTGCGTACTGCTGGCATTGCAGGGCTGAGAGAATACCCATCGCTGCCATTACTGTCCCTGATCACTGCCTCGCCAGCTGTAATGCCAGTCCTTGAGTAGATTACCCACTGCTAAAACTGCCAGCATTGAACAGCGTACCCACGGCTACAATGACTGCGCCTGGATAGCGTAACCGCGCACAAATGGAGTGAGACAGATAGGCCAACGCTTCCAAAGCCTTCTGCAGCCATCTAGATTGCCCAGTAATAACCCCTACAACTTCCAGAAGTGCAGAAAATGTTATGTCATTCCTTAGAGAAAATTATATACCAGGTGTCAGGTGTAACTGTAGTGTTCACATTCAGTACGGGGGAGTTCTTTTGGTTCTATCAACAGATGAAAGGTGGTTATTGCTACCCAACACTGTGGTACTCATTTCATCATCCGCGTATGGGTGAACGACTGAGTGGAGCCACCAAGAGCCACGGTGACCAATGTGACAAACACAGATTCTTTGAGTGGATTAATTAATTCATTGAACCACCACACTATGTGTGACATGATGACAGATTCCCTTAAAATCAGGGGGGGGAGACAAGCACTGGCAAAACTAGTAGAATGAGTATTGGCTGCCGATCTTCTGCCTTAACAACAATTAATGTGTTGGTAAATGATTTTTCTATGAAGACACACAAGCGGCCAGTGGTGCTGGAACAATTTTCAGAGTGGGGGTGCTGCCATCAATGTGGCATCATTGGTCATCAAGGAAGGGGGGTAATAGTTCTGAAGTTATGCTGACTAGTAGTTGCTTGTTGGCAGTATTGGTTGCTTACACAACTAGGGCCGACGCTAGGCATGGGCAGTGTAGGTAGATGCCCAGGGACCCGCACCCAGTCCACCAACTTACTGCCCGCACCAATGCGATACAGCTATGCTATGGCATGAAATGTGCCACCTTGCAAGTGCGCCCACAAGAGGGGGCCTCTCCCCAGGATTTGCTTCCATGGTGTAGTGAGGCGAACACGTGGGGAGGGACAGTAGGCTGTCCAAGTTGCAAGGAGACACATTCCTTATGTTTGCCCTGCAATTAGGCCTCTGCCACCCCCCCACCCACGCAGGATGACAATTGTGCTGTACAGCTCCCCGGCAGTATTAACCCTAACTGGTGATAAGCAACCCTCATACCTTCAGCACTCTACGAGCTGTTAAGAGGTGCTTGTTGGTGGCTGAGAGGGAGGGGTTGCAGCCCAGAAGGGTTCTGCACAAAGCAGCGTCAGGAGCAGGGGCGTCTATTGAGATGCAAAGAGCCCTGAATGTTTCACCTTGTCTACAAATTACAGGGGCCTCACATGTTCCCTTTCTGTTCAGGAACCCAAAAATCTTATAACCGGCCCTGCCCACAAGTATGAACTTTAATTAAGTTAGGTAGTGTAAGCAATTCTTAATAATAATAAACATGTGGTTTGATATTTCTTGAGTAAAATAGTGGTCAGAGACATCCGAATAGACCCAATCCTTCATCAGCCAAAAGTACTTTCCAAGCCCTAGAGAATGATTTGAAAAAGGAACAGTGAAATGGTGGGAGGCTGCAACACTTAAGAACTATGTAGAAGCTGATCGAATACCAAGAGGCTTGAAAATCCTAATATTCCCTTGTGTGGAAACTACAAATCCAGACCACATTAGAAAATAGGAAACCAACATTAAAGAGGCCTCTAATAACATGGTTAGACAGCTTATTGACATTGCGAAAGAGGAATACGAAAAATACAGAAGTCGAAGTAAATGAACTTACAAAAAAAAAATGGAGAAGCTAAATTGGGAGACATCACTACAAAAACTATGAAATACTCAATAAAGTCATAGATGACATTGAAGAGAATCTGACCAAAAAGAAAAAATGAAATTTCATAGAGATATCATTGACTATCAGCTAGGGCAAGTATGCACATTTGCAAAAAGAAACAACAACATTAGTGGAATCCCTAAGGAACCAGAGCCCTGTAGTCAATCAACTGAACTGGGATCAAGCTCTGACATTGACTCTCCAGGAAGTGCAACTGGAACTACATATACAAGAGTGGTAGACACCCAGCTCATCCTCTCCCTCACGAGGCAACCCAACATCACCAAACTCAGCTTCCAGGAAGGAATGAAAGACATTGCATCCTGGATGAGCAGTAGTTGTCTGAAGCTCAAATTGGAGAAGACAGAAGTCCTCATCTTCTGACCCACCACTTAGTATGGGACAACACCTGGTGGCCCCCCGCCCTCGGCACCCCCCAGTCCCACAGAACGCACCTGCAACCTCAGCAACATACTTGACTCCTCCTTAACCATGACCCGACAGATCAACGCCGTCTCCCCCTTGTGCTACAACACACTCAGCATCCTTCGCAAGATCTTCAAGTGGATCCCCCACAAATCAAGAAAGACCATCACCCACGCACTCATCACGGCAGACTGGACTACGGAAACACCCTCTACGCCGGACTCAACAAATCCCTACTCCGGAAACTCCAAACCATCCAGAAAACTGCCGCCGGGCTCATCCTCTGCATCCCAAAACATGAACACATTACCCAGCACCTACGAAACCTCCACTGGCTCCCCGTCAAGAAGAGAGTAACCTTCAAGCTACTCACTCATGCCTATAAATCCTTCAACAACACTGGACCCCAATACCTCAACTTTAGTCTCCTTCCACGTACCCAAGATAAATCTCTGCTCTGCCGACCTTGCCCTCACAGAAACCCCACGCATACACAGACCCAGAATCGGTGGAAGAACCTACTCTTACATCGTAGCAAAGACCTGGAAGGAACTCCTGCTCAACATCAGATGTTCCCCCACTCTGCACTCCTTCAGGAAGAACCTCAAGACCTGACTCTTCGGCTGAATCTGAGCTGCATGACCTCCCCTCTCCCCAGCGCCTTGAGACTCTCACAGGTGAGTAGCTTACTTCACAAATCCCTGATTGATTCATTGAAAGGTGTGAATTTGTGGGAGGAGGCCACAGGCTAGGTATACGGCATACAAACACCCCAAATATAATAATCAGAAAGTAGATGTCTCAAAATAAGGGAGAACAATAAGCAACTCCCTAAACCAGAATAAAAGCAACCCTGGACCTGTTTTACCCTTATTATGGACTGATCAGCTGGGTATTTCTGGATTTCAGTGGCACAGTGAGCACAGGACCCACGCCTGGGCATACCCGTCACAATTAGGACATCAAAAAACAAAGTGATGGATGGAATGTTCGAATTTATATTCGCCACTGGCGATCACTTGGGCTGTATCCCAATCCATCTTTTCACTGGAAGAAGGATGTACATGGCTGGTGAGCCCATAACTAGGACAAAACTGGTCTTGGGTTGCATGTGTTCCAGTTCAGGGAGGACCTCTCTTGGCAGTCGGACTGGACTTTTCCAATTGGAGCAGGGTCAAGAATGATTTGCATATGACTGGGTCCAAACTGAGGTGACATGGTGTGTTTAATAATGATGGACTGGGATGCAGCTCGAATAACTATCAGTACCTGAGAATAATTCTAGCATTCCATCCATCACTTTTTTGTATACTTCAGCAAACATTCTAAAGCATGACAGGGGTGGCTGCTGACTTTGAGCGCGGGGGCTGCGCCCTTTGAAGTTTCCTGGCTTGTTTATTATCACAAATGTCAATCTTGATGGTACATAAAGCCTTTATGTAATTATGTACCATCCTGACGCACATGTGTGATATTATTGAATAATTGCAATAATCATTGTATTGCAAAGTTGTCTGTTTTCCTGTGCCTTGATGTCCTGCTCTGATCCTTGATGGTCAGGAATTAACCAGGCACTTTAAAGAGACGTGCGCTAGCGTGCATCTGCCACCCATCATGGAGGCCAAAGGGCTTACCTTACACCAGCCCTGGCCTTTCAGGATCACGCGTCTTCGGCGTGCATCCCCATATGACGCATGGAAGCCTTACTTTCTAAGGCAACCTGATACTTTTCAGCAACAGCCCAGCAACAACTCTGGCTGCTAACCAAACATTGCTGCTTCCACCCTTTCCTAAGTAATCACAGGGTGAGTGGAGTCTTAAGAGTAAACATCACTGACTCCACTCACTCTGTGATAAGTTAGTAAAGTGTGGCATTACAATGAGTGTTCAGAATGAGACTTCCTATTTAGATGCGGTGGGCAGAGGCAAGTGTGAGCAAGTGATCCATCGGAGGCGAAGCTGAAACAAAAGCCTGTTAGCCTCTAAATAACAAAACTTCAGCCGTGAAATCAAGAAATCCCATCCCGAGAGACTCTTACAAGCAACCAGGCCGTCCAGCTCGAACAAGGCAGAGGATGTGGTGTAACAGACGGAGCTGCAGACTTTGGAGCGGGAACTCAGGTTTGAATCTCAGCGCTGGCTCGACATCCTTTGTGTGCAAATCACTTAATCTCCCTTTGCCTAAAACTCAATAATGTTGGTGACCTTGTGTAATGTAGCTGGTGCGCACGTAAAGTGCTCCTATATCATTGGGTAAAGATCGTGCTATGTAAAACTCCAAAAACATTTTTTTTAATTCTGCGTTTTTAAAATCAAATATCAGCAAAAATGTTTGTGCAAACACAATGGAAGATAGATATACTTAATACATTTCTGCTTTCTCATTGTGAATGGCACAGAAAAAATACAGTTCAGTTAGCAGTTTTGCTCACATGAGCATGATCAATTTAATGACATTGCTACCTGTGCTTCTTACACCTCTGGGTCAGGTGATTAACATGTCCCTGTCTATGGCAGTCGTCCCTAGGACTTAGAAGCAATCAAGGGTTGTTACCCTTCTAAAAAAAAACACCCTCAATACAGCTAAACCTGAGAACTTTCGTCCTATTTCTCTCCTGCCGTGGGTATCCAAGATCTCTGAAGCCTATATAAATTCCATCTTGACAGGATTTTTGGAAGATAATAACATACTAGACCCCTCCCAGAATGGCTTTCGCCCGGGCCACAGCACGGAGTTTGCTCTCCTAGCTCTGACAGAACATCTGAGGGTAGCACTAGATGCGGGACGTACTTCAACACTGATTTTATTAGATCTCAGTTTGACACAGTTTCCCACCAGATCCTACTGCAAAGGTTGGAGCAGGCGGGCATTGAGGGCTCTGCCCTGGACTGGTTAGTCTCTTTTCTCTCTGGGAGGACCTTCCAGGTAACGCCCCCCCCCCCTTTCGCCTCCATGATCCATACTATTAAACAAGGTGTGCCACAGGGCTCAGCTCTGAGCCCAACGCTTTTCAACTTGTACGTCCAAACATTAGCAGCTGTGGCCAGGAGTAGAGGGCTTACAGCAGTATCATATGCAGATGATACACAGTTGGTAGTAGCACTCTGACGATTCCGTGCGGGACGCTCACAAGTTTCGGAGCGATCTCGCTGCTATCGCTGAGTGGATGACTGCCAACTGCCTCTAGCTCAATATCCGCAAGTCTGAGGTTTTGCTGGTAGGGAGGGACTCTGAGCTGTGGAGTGAACGCAGGTGGCCTGCTACCCTGGGCTGTGCACCCTCCCCCAAACAGGTGGTGAAAAATCTAGGTGTTTGGGTGGACTCGGCCCTTGGCTTCCAGGCCCAAACCAAGAAAGTGGCACGGACTTGTTTTGGTATATTGTATATTGTATCATATGCAGATGATACACAGTTGGTAGCAGCACTCTCAGACGATTCCGTGCGGGACGCTCACAAGTTTTGGAGCGATCTCGCGGCTGTCGCTGAGTGGATGGCTGTCAACTTCCTCCAACTCAACACCAGCAAGTCTGAGGTTTTGCTGGTAGGGAGAGCCTCTGAGCAGTGGAGTGAACACTGGTGGCCTGCTACCCTGGGCTGTGCACCCTCCCCCAAACAGGTGGTGAAAAATCTAGGTGTTTGGGTGGACTCGGCCCTTGGCTTCCAGGTCCAAGCCAAGAAAGTGGCAGGGACTTGTTTTGGTATATTGTGGGTGTTTAATCCGCTGTTGGGTTTTTTCGATCCCTCCATCAGGCAGGTTATTGTTCAGGCCTCCGTTCTGTCGAGACTGGATTACGCTAGCTTGCTCTACCTGGGGACAAACAAGACTGAAACCCTGAGACGGCAAAGGGTCCAAAATGCAGCTGCTTGAACTCTCCTTGACCTCTCGAGAACCTGTTCTACTACCAGTGCTATTCGTCGGCTCCACTGGTTGCCGGTGGCCAGACGTGTAGAGTTTAAGTCCTTCTGCATTACTTTTAACATTTTGAATTTCTCCTCTCCTGATATCTTAACCAATCTGCTTTTATCGTATACACCCACCCGCCAATTCCACTCGATGGGTCAACATCTGGCGGTTTTTCCCCGGGTAAGGAGGGTGCGTGCTGGTGGGCGCTCCTTCCGCACACTGGCAGCCAAACTCTGGAATTCTCTTCCAACACATATCCGCAGCATTAATAACTACCTGGCATGTTGTAAAGCTAAAACTCACCTCTTTCCTCCGCTGTAGGCCCTGTTTGTTAGTAGCCTCCTAATTTCTGCTATTAGCGCTGTGACGCCCCTTTGCCAGGGCAGCTGTGCTCTATATAAAATAGTATAACATAACAAAGCAAATATCAACAGATAAAATAAATACACAAACAGTAGAGGTCGGCGAGCCACTGAAAGCATAAGCCAGATGCCTGACTCACAGCTCAAGATCCTCTGAGAAACCTCATTCCAAATCAATCAGAGCTTTCACGGGGAGATGTGACCTAGGGGCAAGAGTGAATCTCAGCCTCCCCCCAACATCATTTGATGCTCTTATCTATTTGTCGAAACAATGTGTAAGGTAGTCTGTAGTGAAGAACCTTTGTGCCAGATTTCTGCTATGCAAAACTGTCAAAAATGTGGGTTCTGCCTGTATGAATTAAAAATAAAGCATTAACCTTTGTTGAAGGCATACACATCCATGGGCCTGGGCTCAATCCCACCTTCCCTGCTTTCACAAATTGTGTGGTCCTAAGCGAATACTTTATTTCACTGCACTTCTTTTGTCTTAATTTTGACGTATGACAGCATCCTGTAATCAGATACACTGGACATGCTTCTGTGTGTAAAAGCGTGGATATGTTTAGAGAAATTCATATTGAGCAGCTACTAGTTTCAGACTGGACTGTAAATAATGTATTGATGTGTCTGTCGGACCCCTAGCATCAGCATCACCCACCCAGGTTGTATCTGCGAGCAATCAGCCCCTCACACAAGACTTGGGGCAGAAGACTGCCATTGCCTGTCGCCTGTCATCGACTTGACTCTCGCCTTCCCAGGTAGGCGCTGAGTGTCAAGCTCTGCCAGTGGCTATCATTGAGGTACATTCAAATAAGAATGGGAACTTTGACCCCGAGAGCAACTTGGGGAGGTAGGGATCCTTGAGTGCGGGACCTGCTTGAATATGGTGATGTGGTCTAAGGCCTGATAGAAAGGACCCAATATTCTGCAGCTATTTTGTTGGCCTTTCACTTCTCTGTAAATAGGTTTAAAACAAACACATAAAAAGAAAAATAAATGCAACTAAAAAACAAAAACATTGGAAATTGCAGTCTTACGTTGTGGCAGCTCAGTCAGGGCATATGTCAGATTGCGTAATCAGCCAGTCTCAGAATTAAATCCTGTTTGGCCCAGTGAGGGGAGTAAATAGTGACATGCATATTTATAGTGCTATGAAGTCCCAGTCTGTGACTAAAAGTGCTGTGAATATACAAGCTATTATTTTGAAATTATGTTATCAATAGTATAATTTAATGATAAACTTGGGGTGCCTCTAGCTGAAAGGGAAAGGAGCGGGGGGGGGGGGGGGGGGTGCTGTACTGTCAAGCAATATGAGAGGCAACAAAAAGAACGGAAAAACAAGCCACCTGTGCAGTTGGCTAATTAGTAGAGGCTGCTTGGGAACCAATATTTGTGTGGCTTTAATTGATGAAGTCATTTGAGTCTTCATGGAGTCAAAGATGTAGGGCTGAGTTTTGGAATGTGTCCTAATAAATGGAAATTAGAAAAAAGGTCTGCACCACGGACAATATGATTAACGTTTACCCCAAAAATATATTTTGAAAGCACTTGTTTTATCTCAAACACTATATATATATATATGTTTTGATCCTGTTGAAATCTTTGTTTGATTCACCCTTCAGAATTACAAAAAGACGCTTAATATGTGATTTTCTAACTGCTGATATATTCTGAAATATATGTGGGGTTCATTAAAAAATGTTGTTGACATTCTTCAGCCTTTCCTTTTTCACCAAGACTGTCTCTCATTTTCAAGTCAGAGAAAGAAAAGCAAACCCCAGTTTCCAGGTTAAAAGAGAAAGTGGCAGTTTGGCAGAAGACACAGCCTGAATTATGACCTCTGTCTTTGAAGTACAGCAAATATGACAAGATAAGAACAAGATCTAAAGGCGTCTTTATTTCTCATTTACCTTCAGAACTCCAGCATGGTTCTTTTTGGGGGTGCTGAAGCACCTCTTGCACCCCTATATCCAGCACCCATGCAAGCGGCCCAATAGCAGTTCGGCATAATGTGACCCAGAGCAAGAGAAGGAAAGGCAGAAAAAGGAGAAGGAATGGAGAAGAAAAAGATAGGCACCCAGAAGCAAAGGAAGAGAGCCGCATGAAAAAGAACTTGCAAAACGGAGATAAGAAGAAAGCAAGGGCTGTTTATTGGATGAAGGAAGTATCAGGTGAAATTAGGGCTGGGCAGCCTTGGTATTTATCGCTTGAACTTATCACATGATCACATGCTGAGTCTCCCACATAGACTGGTCACATTGATAATATAAGTTCAGCATAAGTTGGACACATGAGTTAGCAGTTAAAAAACAGTTTTTTATTCACAGGTTGGACACATTAAACCGAAGAACTGGATCAAGGATGTGTATACACTAGACCGATCTTTAGGTGCAGTACTCTGCACATCTTATCAAAAAATAGGTAGAACCTTACTGCATTCCAGGGAGGGAATCTGAGTTGCCCTGAAGAAAGCCCAGGACCCACTCGGGTCAATCTCTGAGGGCTGAAACATGTCGGTATTAGGGTCATAGGACATTGCATCCTCACCATCCTATTTCTTATTTTCAATATCCCCTGTAACTCCGCCAATAAAGGGATACCTGGAGTTAACAGAGGATTTTTCATCTTTAAACCCCCTGGCCTATTTCGCTTAAGTACTCCCTGGAATATGGTTGAGCCCACCCTGACCTTTAGGAGTCAGGGTGAACCCGATGATGAAGCATGATACTACTAGAGTGTGTGAGGGTTATATAACAAAAAGGAATTGCTTCCTTCCCCGCCTGTGAGCGGATGGTGTAGCACATGATGAGAGTAGTGCCCTACGTTTCAAATAACAAGGTGGGATACTCTTGGTTGCCAGTATTAAAGAGGGAGGACGTATCCCTCCAGTACCTCTTCCAGTAAGTAGAAGAACCTCTCTACCCTTCTGACTTGGATTAGGGTACCCCCCTTTTCTTTAAGTCAAGATTTACCAGCACAATCACTGAGGCCAGGTCTTCTGGCAAATGAGAGACACAGCTACTGTTTTACACTGCAGATCTTTTTGCATTAATGCACTCTCCCCAACACTGGTGCTCACTGTCAGATTTCATACCTGTGTTGTAAATAGTTGATTATGGTCTGGCGTGACAATGCAGCTGTCGCCAGACAATTATGTGAGTATCACCAGAGAGGAACTTTGGCTCCGCCTACGTATTGGGAGCCAGGAGTACACATTTTGATTAGGTATAAGTTATGTGCTTCCACAAAAATGACTTGCTTACCACCACATGTGGTCATGTTGTTAATTTATCCAGATTGAAATTTCAGGGGGACACACATGGCATTGGATTGCTATTAACCCGTTGCGTACTGCCGTCGGCCGTTGGCCGACGGCAGCACTACCTCGCTAGTGCTGCAGTCGGCCAACGGCCGACGCGGCCCCGCCCACCTTTCAGAACGCCCCCACTGCTCCGAAATAAGGGCCGCAGTTAAGGCGTTATAGTGTCTTAGATAACTGGAAAAGGTGTGTTGTTTTTCTCTGGCAGCAGCACACATGGGAAGAGGGCACACATTAACCCACATTAACCTAGATGGATTTTTAGATCTCGCTTGACTTGCGCAATTCTAACCTACACCAATATTATTCTACATTTCTTTGCTTCCACACAAACATATATCTATTCTCATGCTATTTACCTGCAAGGCTTCATGTTACCATACAACATTTCTTTAAAGCATTGACATTGCCAGTGTTTGTTCTTTTTTGGGATGAGATCAGTGGTCGAAGGGGTTGGAATCTGTTGGGAACTAACTTCTCCAACTTTTTGTATGAAACACAATCCTTTCTTAACTGTTAATGTTTATCATGAGGTGCCTCTGACCGAAAGGGAATGGACGGTGATATTTGTACTGCGAAGGCAAGGGAGATGCAGGCTGGGAAAGAAGAAACAAGCCTTTCACCATGGTGTCTGCTATCGAAAAAAAATGTAAACGCGCAATATCTTAATCAGCAAATCTAAAGAGTGCTTGGAAGCTAGCATGTATTGCTTTAATTGGTGGAATCATGTGAGGCCCCACAGTACCAAATATTTATTATTTTTGAGAGGTAATGTAAGTGTGTTTAAAGATCATTCTGGAGTGTGTCCTTCTGATGGAAATGTATTATTTTTTAGGTAAACTGATAACCCGTTTTGCATCTTTGACTCTGTAAGCAACAGAATCATTTTTGTCTACATGTGTCTTCTTGTCAGAAATCCCACTGTCATCATTATGGAACCTGGAACATTTGGCCAATCTTCTAACATTCCAAATCCTGCCATCTTGAGTCATGACACTGTTCGTAAACACTTTTTTAATCTCAATGGGATCGCTGAATTTATTAGAACCTTTGGCCAATAAACCTGGTTTTAGAATTCGAACCCATTCTCCCACCTAAAAATATTGTGTTTTTGCATTCCATTTTTTATCATACCACTTTTTTGTTTTCAATTGCTTGTCTTCCACACGTTTAGCAATGTCAGAAACCTTCTCTTTATCATCCAGAAATGCATTGTTGTATTTCTCCTTTAACCACCATGGTAAAAAATTTGATGGCGGGTTGCGACCTTTGAAAAGTTTAAAAGGACTCACCTCCGTTGTGGAATGAGGCTTAATATGACAAATCCACAACCTTTCTCTTAACGCACTTACCCAATCTTTCCCACTTCTGATAGAATCTACAAGAAAATTCTTCAGCACACAATTGAATCTCTCCACCTGACCATTCTCATGTGGTTCATATAAAGAGGTTAACCTGTGGACAATATTACATTCTTTAAGGAAAGAAGACATTTCTACAGACGTTAATTGCACACCGTTATCAGTGACCATTATCGACGGACAACCTTCTCTAGTGAAAATTTCTTTAAAAAACCCAATAACTGCTTCAGTGGTAGCTTTGGGAACAAACTTTACTTCCAGCCACTTGGAATGATACTCTATCAATTCCAGGCCACCAAAAGTACGACCTAACCAAACTTTTTATGGAAGATATGCCAGGATGAGTTTTCTGTGCAATTTTAAGTATGACCTCTTGCATGCCCTCCGGGGGAATACACTTCCCTGACTTAAAGATAAAACCAGATTCTAACTCCAATTCCTCTACTACACTATAAAATGGTAAAAATTCTGACTTAATGTTATCCTTGCTTGGCCATCCATTTTTAATATAACTCATAAGTTCTTCCCATTTGGCATCTTTCTGTACACATTCTATCCACAGTGATTCAGAAATACCCTGAAATTTCTCTTGTAAAACATCCTGAACAGTTAGCACAAAATCACCTTCATTTAACACACTAACTTCATCTTGACTTCAAGGAAGATGTGACAAACAATCAGCTGTAACATTTTTTTTTACTAGGAACATAAACCGTGACAAAATTATACTCCTGTAATCTTGAAGAAAGTCTGGCAATCCTAGCTGTAGAATTCCATCCACCACCCACGGACAATATATTGACTAAGGGTTTGTGATCTGTCCTGAGTGTAAATTTTGAACCCCACACATATAATCTAAAATGTTCAATTGCCCAAACACAAGCAAGCAGTCCTCTTTCTATCACTGCATACTTCTTTTCACACTAGTTGAGATTCCTATATGCAAATGCTACATTCCATTTGCCACTCCCTTCTTTCTGTGACAATACGCTACCTAGACCATATAAACTTGCATCCACAGTAATTATGCATTCTTTGTTGATGCAAAAAGGTTTAAGAGTAGGTGAGTGTATGATATAATTTTTAACTACCTCAAAAACCTGTTGTTGTACATCAGTCCATATATACTCTTCCCCTTGCCTTAATAATTTCCTTAGAGATTCCATTTTAGTGGCAAAATTTATCACAAACTTGCTGTAATACTTGCACATCCCAGCAAAGGAAAGAAGCTGATCTTTATTTGTCGGAGTGGGGGCTTTAATAGTAGCTTCTACATTCGATTTCCTGGGAATCACCCCATCACCGACAGTGTGTGACCCAAATATTCTACTGATTCTTGGAAAAGTTTGCATTTGTGTGCCTTTAATGTTAAACCATTACTCTCTACTCTTTTGCACACTTCCTGTAAATGTGTCTCATGTTCAACGGAATCTTTTGAAAATACTAAAATAACGTCCTGGAAACATTTACCATACATGTCCAGATCTCTGAAAATATGTAACATTATTCTTTGAAAAACTGACGCAGCTGACGCCAAGCCAAACGGCATACGTATGTACTGAAACAAACCCTGAGGTGTTATAAATGCTGTGAGTCTCCTAGATACTTCTGTCAAATCAATTTGATGGTATGCTGATCTGAGATCTAATGTTGAAAAGATCTTTGCCCCATCTAACAGTGAAACTAACTCATCAATATTTGGTAATGGGTGACAATCGATGACAATATCGGCATTTAAAGCTCTCAGATCTACACATAACCTCAATTTTTGGTCCAGTTTTCCTACCAAAACTATGGGAGACACCCATTCCGATGATTCTATCGGCTCAATGATGCCCTCATCAAGTAACTCTTTCAACATACCCTTAAGTTCCTCTCTAATGTTGATTGGAGCTCCTCTAAGTTTTTGTACTACCGGAGTGTGATTTCTTTTAAGTACTATATTATGTGAGAAATTTTGAAGTTTACCTAACTTCTCACTGAATACAGAACTAAAACTTTAGACCAGATTACGTCCTCTCTCAATATCCGTGAGGTTTTTGTATTTAAGTGAATCAATTACTGAAACTGTACCCATTAAACTTTCATCACATAGAGACAAAGGATTTTTAGCACGTGGGTTTAGCTGGATCCCTAACTTCCATTGATCAAGCCAACCTAACACATTAACTCCTTTGAGATATATATATAGATTGACATCTGCTTTTCTGTATTTAAAGTAAATTACCATTTGAAAAAAAACAATGATGTCCATTTTCGCACCACAAAAACTTTTAGCAACAATGTCAGACTCCCTCATTTTATCCAACATATTAGACTTAGCTAAAGTATTACTAAAATATTCCTGTGATATGATGGTCCATGGCGAACCGGAATCCACCATAAGAGACAACTCACATTCACACACTCTGAAAATACAAGTTGGTGACTTAAAATGTAGTATGGTTTGATCGTCTACAATTGATACTACAAAACCCTTATTAGTTTTGCAGTCAATATCATTAATAACATTTACATTTTCTTCTGATAGTAAGGAAACAGAACCCTTATTGTGACGTTGAGGGTGTCTGTCTCTACACATGTTGCTAAAATGACCAACCCTTTTGCAAAAGTTACATTCTATTTTCAATGCTGGACAACCAGGAAACATAGCATAATGAGATCTATTCCCACATCTGAAACACATTCCATGTACATTTTTTACAACAGCAAAGGTGCACCACAAAAAATGAATCAGTTGGTATAAACGATATTTAAGTAACCATAAGAAGAAAGTTCCTCAGAAATATTTAGAGTTCTTCTTTCAATCTTTATTTTTCAATTCAGTATAAAAGCACAAACAGCCGACGCGTTTCGTCCCAACATGGGACTTCTTCAGGGCTGTCGGTAAAAAAAGACATACACATACAATCAATCTTAATGTACAAAACAATTTTTTCTGACTTACAGTTAAAATAACATTTAACATTTATAAGAACCTCTTTAAAAGAAACATAAGACATTTCTGACAAGAACATGAAGCTCCTACATGATTTGGAACTGGGGCTTTTGGTCCTTTATCAATCGTTTTTGTGGCAAAATGCCGGATGGCCTAAGTTTATCTACATTATTTACATTCCTAGTGTTGATCGGAGATTCAGGATGACTTGTAAATCTCTACAATAATCCAAATTGGAGTATGATAACATGCATCACAAGTTTATATCATCGGAACATCTTCATACATCTTGCAGCTTGCTTCATGGGGTGGCAACCCTGTATGCCCAGCCTGCAGCCCATGTGATTGACCGTGAATAAAGTGGCAAGTGGAGTGCAGAACAGAGAGGCCAAAATGAAATTAATAGGTTGGTTTCTATATATAAGGGGAAATGTGCAAATGAAAACCAGCCAGCCCAAGTGAAGAGATGAACCCAAAAGTTGAAAAGTATTATCAAGAGAAAGTATGTAGTGCATATGGGGACCAAGCAAGGTAAGTCACTACATTTCAACTGCAGCAATTGTCCCATAGTCAAAGCACTATTACCTTATGAATTGGTTGGACGTCGCATGTGTAAGTAAACTTGTGAAGCAGCGTGGTCCTGGGGCAACCTTCCGGGCTTGTGTGATCCTGTTCTCTATTGGATTACTCCGAGGCTGAGTATTTAAAATTTAATTTCTAGGCTGGAGTGCAAAAAGGTGGATGACATGAATTATAGACCTCACCATATAGTGTCAGCGTATTAGACAACCAACCAATAGGCAAGAGATTATTATTAGCTTGATTATAATAGCCCTGTGGTGGATAAATCACTCCCTGTCACTTTATCTGTTCAAAGAAAACAAATTCAACTTACTATAAGCTTTCCTAGGTTAACAGATGAAGCAGTATCTGTAGAATATGTGGGTGGTGTAGAGGATCATGTCACCTCGCTTATACAGGGAACTCAGTTCGTTTGCTGAGGGAAGAGAGGATAAATGAGCACAAGGAGACAAGAGTAACAACTATTCTGGGAAGTTGTAAGTGCTATACATACAATTAACAGTATCAAAGAACACCTGTAAGGGATTGAGTAGAAATCCCCAAAGAGCAGTTACCTGAGTCTGAGAAAGAACTGGTTTGGGACTGGGGGTCCTATTCGTCCATTGGGAGAGGGAGTGGGCACCGTGTCCCGGTAGGCCTGTTAGAAGAAAGGATAGATAGAGTACTTCTCAGTAAGGAAGTTTGACTCAAAACACTTTTGTGGATATGTAGTCTTCTTAACTAGTTTCCAATAGAAGATTATAAATATAATAGGAAACAGTAAATGATAGGTCCTGAACTCTAAGGGTTTACTTTCCCAGGTGTCTTAAAGTTATAATACTAGAGAATTCTATATATTGGTCAATTTATTGAGAATGTCATTTCTATATCTATTGTCTTCGGTATGTGGTCCAGGATACATATGCCCCCAGCTAGATTTGGTATGTAGGTTCTGCTATTAAAGATGTTTTATACTTAAAAAGGCATCCCAAGGGGATTTAACCAAAGGATATTTTGAAATATTATCACTCTAACAAAGCAAAACACCTCTATCCCCAGTCTGATCCTATGGGAGAAAGGGAGTCTAGTATGATGGCAATATTGCACTAACTGTTGGCAGGCTAAAGTACTCACCGTTCTTAGTATATCGGCCGGCACTCATCCACAGCCCTCAACCCGGAAGAACACCCGTGGCGACGTCGTGTTGCAAATGATGTGAGCCATTGCTGCTCCATATATAGTTGCAGTAAAGGGGCTACACCTGGTGAGTTTCCCGCCAGCGCAAATCAGCGCTGTACCGGGGGACAGAGGTATAACGCGATGCTATCTTTAGTGATTCGGGCGGCCATCTTTGAATGTCTAAGGGACATATTGGCACCCCTGTTTCAAGTGGCCTGACGCCGGTGGAGATAGCGTTACCCCTCCCTAAACAATGAAAATATGTTAATTATCTGTCTTGCACATTTAAGTAAAAATTCGACCGCTTGTATAAAAATGAACTTAATCGTGTGATAGAGAAACATTACGGCCGCCGAACCTGCGCTGTGGTCCTAAATCGAGCTTTGAGACGTTTATTTGTCTTTGTTTATATTATAAAATAATAAAAATAAATCGGATATCAAGTATGGAGCCTAGGGACCGAGAATACACGTGATGATGTATTAAGAAAATCGGGCGGCCATCTTTAAGTGACATATACGCTAGCTGGGGGCATATGTATCCTGGACCACATACCGAAGACAATAGATATAGAAATGACATTCTCAATAAATTGACCAATATATAGAATTCTCTAGTATTATAACTTTAAGACACCTGGGAAAGTAAACCCTTAGAGTTCAGGACCTATCATTTACTGTTTCCTATTATATTTATAATCTTCTATTGGAAACTAGTTAAGAAGACTACATATCCACAAAAGTGTTTTGAGTCAAACTTCCTTACTGAGAAGTACTCTATCTATCCTTTCTTCTAACAGGCCTACCGGGACACGGTGCCCACTCCCTCTCCCAATGGACGAATAGGACCCCCAGTCCCAAACCAGTTCTTTCTCAGACTCAGGTAACTGCTCTTTGGGGATTTCTACTCAATCCCTTACAGGTGTTCTTTGATACTGTTAATTGTATGTATAGCACTTACAACTTCCCAGAATAGTTGTTACTCTTGTCTCCTTGTGCTCATTTATCCTCTCTTCCCTCAGCAAACGAACTGAGTTCCCTGTATAAGCGAGGTGACATGATCCTCTACACCACCCACATATTCTACAGATACTGCTTCATCTGTTAACCTAGGAAAGCTTATAGTAAGTTGAATTTGTTTTCTTTGAACAGATAAAGTGACAGGGAGTGATTTATCCACCACAGGGCTATTATAATCAAGCTAATAATAATCTCTTGCCTATTGGTTGGTTGTCTAATACGCTGACACTATATGGTGAGGTCTATAATTCATGTCATCCACCTTTTTGCACTCCAGCCTAGAAATTAAATTTTAAATACTCAGCCTCGGAGTAATCCAATAGAGAACAGGATCACACAAGCCCGGAAGGTTGCCCCAGGACCACGCTGCTTCACAAGTTTACTTACACATGCGACGTCCAACCAATTCATAAGGTAATAGTGCTTTGACTATGGGACAATTGCTGCAGTTGAAATGTAGTGACTTACCTTGCTTGGTCCCCATATGCACTACATACTTTCTCTTGATAATACTTTTCAACTTTTGGGTTCATCTCTTCACTTGGGCTGGCTGGTTTTCATTTGCACATTTCCCCTTATATATAGAAACCAACCTATTAATTTCATTTTGGCCTCTCTGTTCTGCACTCCACTTGCCACTTTATTCACGGTCAATCACATGGGCTGCAGGCTGGGCATACAGGGTTGCCACCCCATGAAGCAAGCTGCAAGATGTATGAAGATGTTCCGATGATATAAACTTGTGATGCATGTTATCATACTCCAATTTGGATTATTGTAGAGATTTACAAGTCATCCTGAATCTCCGATCAACACTAGGAATGTAAATAATGTAGATAAACTTAGGCCATCCGGCATTTTGCCACAAAAACGATTGATAAAGGACCAAAAGCCCCAGTTCCAAATCATGTAGGAGCTTCATGTTCTTGTCAGAAATGTCTTATGTTTCTTTTAAAGAGGTTCTTATAAATGTTAAATGTTATTTTAACTGTAAGTCAGAAAAAATTGTTTTGTACATTAAGATTGATTGTATGTGTATGTCTTTTTTTACCGACAGCCCTGAAGAAGTCCCATGTTGGGACGAAACGCGTCGGCTGTTTGTGCTTTTATACTGAATTGAAAAATAAAGATTGAAAGAAGAACTCTAAATATTTCTGAGGAACTTTCTTCTTATGGTTACTTAAATATCGTTTATACCAACTGATTCATTTTTTGTGGTGCACCTTTGCTGTTGTAAATTTTGCATTGTAATTCCCTAGGGAATAGGCACGGTGTTGATGGGTGCCATTCAGTGTGCACACAACCCCTTTAATTAAAACTTAAGGGCAAGGATAGCTCATGGGGGGAGAGTAGTCAGGTGCTTATCTCAGGTAGGGTCCATCATTTATTCAGTCTTTCTACATTCCATGTACATTACCAAAATCATTAGATTTTTGTGTACTGAATTGTTTAGGTCTACATGAATTGTATCTTGCTGTAGATTGAACAGATACATGTTTAGAATCTTGTTTACTTTTGACAAAGCAAATTTCTTCGTCAGAAATTTTCTTTTCTGTGTTACTTCTAATGGTGTTCATCCATAAATCAGACTGTTCTTGAGCTTTGGCAATCGCAATAGTCTCAGTTAAATTAGGATCACCCATACCCCAAAGCTTGTCTTGTATCTTTTTACATTTGACATGTACAATGATCTGATCTCGTATCATCTCATCCGTCATCATGCCAAAGTCGCAATGTAAACTTAATGATCTTAATGAAGTTGAAAAGTCATCAAATGATTCATCCTCATTTTGTTTCCTAGTATAAAATTAAAAAACGGTTGAGGGCAATACTAACATTTGGCTTAAATCTCCAAGTCTCGCTAACGCCTCTGTGTACACATTCATGGAATCTCCTCTCCCTTCACTCTGAACAGTTATCTGAGGTAAAGATCTAAAAATGACTTGGCCTTCAGAACCAAGGCAATGTAAAAGAATGCTTTTTTTCCTTTCAGAACCCATCCTTTCACCATCGATGGCCTTCATATAAGTCATAAATTCTTCCTTCCACCTTGTCCATGGCATAGGTGGATCACCCTTGACTTGCAGAAATTTCGCAGGAGGATCAAATTGCATTATTTATACGTTTCTTTTGCTACACTATAACACTATAACACTGAGAAAGTAATTGAGCATTATTGACTGATGAAAATAATACTGCACGTTGGTATTTTATAAATAATAAATAAACTTCAAGCAGCAAATAACTTCTGAATCAAAAATCTTGAAAAATGTCTTGTGTTAATAGCACAAACTTGAATATTGTATTTTGGAAATAGTCATTTGTACAACATAGTTCCCTAATATTTGGTATATTCCTCTCATTCCAACGTGAGTTGAAAGTTTCTACAATTGACTAAAACTGTAAAAATTACTTAGAACTTACTTCTTGCATCTTGTATATACAAAATAGTTTAAGGACGAACGGTGTAGTTCCTCTAAATCGCCGAAAACTACTTCTTCCCGTCACTATGGCAACCAAAGTATAAACAAAATGGCTGCAGTACGCGTGATGTAGGGAGCGTGGTGACACCACTAACGCTTATGCGTCACTGCGCTGACAAAACACCGAAGGAATGTTGGTTTTTGAAGCTCCGAATCGAACTCTGTTCACGGGAAAGCAGGTATTTATTTTTAAACATAGCGCTTATCGCGTAAGCTTTGAACTTTCAAGTTTAACCAAAACATCCGCCGCAGTAAAAAGAAATAATCCTCAAGTATAGCGTAATGTAACAGTTTTCACTTTTGCCCAGAAAATGTGCTTCGGTGAGAAAATATCCAAATAGGTATTAAAGCGGGATAAACGTGTCACAATTGGCCAATTAAAAATGTAAATTTTCTTATAAGTAAAACACAGCCGCAGGTGCAATCAGAGCACTACTCAATTTTCTCTCTGCCGCAGGTACAATCAAAGGACATTTGAATAGAACAAACGAAGCCAAAGTGGGTCCAACACCACTAAATCCTGTGCTGCATAGTGGTGATTTCCTTCGTCACCAAAAATTGTTAAATAATCAGTCAAATAAAGTAAAAATTATGCTTCTTTATTAGCAGCATGGCAAACATCTTTCTGCATCAGAGTCCAGCATCAACTGACCTTAGCAGCATGGCAAACATCTTTCTGCATCAGAGTCCAGCATCAACTGACCTCCCAATGCAAAACCTAACAATCACACCAGCATGTGGAATGTAGAACTCCATCAAAGAATAACATGTTGCATGCAATGGCATGCGACCATTACCATATTTCTTAAAGAGATAAAACTGTACATAAGAATGTAACAAAGTGGCACTAATGAGGTGACATCTTTGTACAGATAGTGTTAACATATATAATAAAAATGCCAAAAAAATGAGGTAATACTAACTCAAAATGTGCTGCATGAGGAAATTACTCAGGAAGGCGTTGTGGACTATAATAAAGGGACGAACCGCATGACTAATGCAAAGATCAGAACTACAAGTTTGGAGAGTCTGTACTGAAATGTGAATGATATGATACCTATAAGCTAGTGTCCTGTGGATTCTAAAATCTAATTAGAAAAAATGTATACTGTGTCACATGTAAAAACAAATGAACAGATATTCTTTAAAAAATGTTGACGAGATTTTCTGCATAAAAGTTTGTTAGTGAAATACTTCAAAAAAGATATCTTATCCTTAATAGGAGAGTCAACCCTGTTAGACCATTAAGTATTCACTTAAGGGGTTAGTTAGAAATTGGTGGATAAGGAACATCTGTCAGATTTTGGTGGAATTTCCTGTCGGCCCTGTTTGAGAACTTAAAACATGCTTGCATGTATTAGTATAAGTGTAACCAGCTTTAAAAATGTTTTTTTGGTTTGGATGACATTGCTCACAGGAAGTGCCCATCTTTGGCATGGAGTCCCTTTGTGGTTCTTTTCCTGAGAGATGAAAAGCCATGATCAGCTTGATCATCCAAAACTGATTACATTTGTGTTATTACTATCCGAAAGCTGTTCTCGTAAGCTCAGCAAGGCAGACACCAGCTTGTGTCTTTTCTAAGGATTCTCTATGTGACTGTTACAACTAGAAACTTGTGTACACAAATGTACTGTTTTCTCACCTTGAGCTTGCTTCCCTTGACCTTTGTCCGGGAGGTGTGTATGGGGGGGCTAGCTAACTAAATCACAGATGACTATATTTTTGTCGGTAACCCTTTTAGACGCCATGTGAGGAGATTTTCCATGACAGAAGCTAGTGAGATAAGTAGTAGTAGTATTAATACTTTGTTTCAGTCACAGACCATTAATGCAAATAAAACAAGAGAATACATCAATACAATTCATCAATAGATGCAGTCATATGCAAGATAAAACGCACAAATACATACAAAATTTCAGTACAGCTACATGACCCTTCCCCGTGACGATAAGATCTGGCAAACTACTCATAACCTCACACAATATGGACATGAATGTCCCACATAATCCCACAGGTCCACAGAGTTAAATAAAGTGCAAGTGCTAAAGCCAACTAACAATAGGTAGTCAGCCTTAAATTGACCAGAAATAAAAACCACTAGGCACATGATTTAAATACGTAAAAATAATACATAGTAATAAATAGAAAATGCCTCAGGGGACAACACCTAAAGCCAAGGTACTTCCAAGTGTATATGGGATTACTTCTCATGTGGGTTATTGCTGTAATTCGCAGCCCTGGGAGACCAACTGCAAGATGATCTGATGCCTCTGTATACTAGAACAGACTTGAACTATAGCGGGAAACCCAGTAGTTTCCTGGTTACTCCCACTGCCAGTAGTAATCTGCTCAAGCAAAAAAAAAATCTTCTTCTTGTGTCTGATGAGTAGGGAATGGCATGAGTTTAGCTGGATGAGGTGAACAAAGCTCACAAAAAAGTTAAGACGAGAATGCTAGAAATAGTGTTTGTTTTGAAAATGCAGCAGAAGTTTTTTAACAGTGAGGAATAACATATTTTACACTCAATATTTGCTCCCATTAAATGTTTATTTTGGTAAACATTTCATTGGCTGATAAAGGAACACTCTGCTATATTTTGCTTTCATTAACTTAATTGCCCATAAGAGGCAAATGGATACACTTTGGTTCCTTGTTAGGTCTTGGCTCTAGACGGCACGAATGCATGCGCTGTCTCGAACCGAGACATGCTGTATCTGCTTTGGGGGCAACAGCCTGGACATAGGCTTCCCATTTGCTGCCAGTATCGTTGCTCCCTTTTGTGTTCTCCCCATTTGTCAAGAACATGCATGTGTCATTCCTCTTCCAGTGTTTAGCCCTCCCCGAGAGTACCAGTGAACTACTCTGAAATATCCACAGAAGCCATTTTAGGGCATTGTTGCGGCACTACTTATTTATTGCTTCACAAGCGAACCTCATACCATCCAGTGACATAAGTCACTCTCCCCTCTTTCACCAAAGAACTTGTGAGTTCACCTGCCTTTCATTGCTCTCTCCCATTTATACGTATTACCAGTCAACAGCACAACCTTTTAATGTGTCAGAATACATTAAAGTTAAAGTTTACTAGTGTTTGGAGGCCCTAAGGACATAAAATACGGACTCGTTTTTTTCTGTTTCTACTGCAAAGGCTGTGTTATATGTCTAGGCTACACCTTTTAGTGGCCCTTATTAGCTAGTTCGTGTGCACAGTATACAGGAGTTGGCGGTCCCACGCGCTTTGAGTTTTACCAGCTGTTATCTTCTATTTGAGCAGTAGTTGGGTGCTCTGTGCGTAGTGTTACCCTTATGGAAAGGTAAGTTACTCATTGGGTGCCTGCCTCACGGCTAGGGGTGACGAACACCGCTGGCTAAACAAGTCTTTAGATTTGTCTACTACTAATTCCCCTACACGGCACTGGCAGACACAGAAAACACTTTCATATGGCATACTGGAGAGACAAATTCATTCCATATAACCCGGTTCGGTCTCTTAGGTCCAGTAACCAACTTCTCTTGAGAGTTCCAGCTGTGAGAAAGACCAGACAGGGTGGTAAGGCCTTATCTGTAGTTGGTCCGACTCTATGGAATAAACTACCCCTTGAGCTGAGGCAATGTTCGGAACACCTGAGCTTCAGAAAGAAGCTCAAAACATTCTTGTTTCAGAACTAAATTACTATCCATAGACTGTCTGACTATGCTTCTGGTGTTTTTTTTGGGCGCAGAGATACTCTGGTGAAGAGTCGATTCAAGCGCGTTATAAACCCGCAAATAAATAAATAAATAAATACAGTTCTGGCTAGTATATATAAAATGTGGCAATTAGAAGTCAGTTAATCCATTCAGGGTGCACTTTACATTATGTGTGCTGATTACAAAATGACAATGCCAAAGCGCATTCACCACTTTTTAGGTCTCGGTCAAATGGACCAAGCTAACAAGAGTTAATAAATAACATTACTTTTCAGTCTATCTCAATCAGTTAATTTGTCACAGACGTGATGATAATTTGAGCAGAAACAGAGTAAATGGGGGAAGAAGCAGTAGTTTTGGCAGGAAACAGAATGGGTAAAGTGAAGCATTTAAAACAAACAAAAAAAGTAGTTAAAATAATATTGCAGGGAATGCTCCCACACTCAGGTTGGACACAATGGCTCCCTTAGTCCAAAGCCCAAAATCCGCTCTATAAAATGTAGGAAGGTACGTCAATCCTCCGAGTTACTGTTTAGCAAGTAAAATATTTTCTTAAAATATTAAAGAATGTGTGTTAAGTAAAAGTAAAAATAGTATTCTCACCTTAGCGCATGTGCATAGCCAGTGTTATCTGGTTCACACTGGAGTGGCGCATATGTGTGAAGATGTGAACAAATCCATGTTCCTTTTCAAACCATACTGCAAAGGTGGAAATAGGAAGTTTCACCTAAATATCACTTTTTAAGAAAAACATTGCCCGCATGCAAAACTCGTGAAACCCGCCGATGCAAACAGTGTTTTTACTCATCATGAAAATCAGCTATTAAATATTCACGGCACAAAAGCAGACCTCCCTTACCAAGAAACCCCATTTCTGCCTAAAGAAGACAGACATCTCTGCTCATCAATGTTCACAATCTCCCACTACAATACAGAAGCTATAGATAGCTGCTATAAAAAGCTGCAGTGTTTGCTCTGTGTGTATTCATCTCACTTAATATTTAATTCTAACAATCTACTGCACTGAAAAAACAAATCTAAGAACAGACTTAAAATAAGTGTACAGTGTACTTTTGTTTTCCTGTTGTGCTCACTTTGAATGGTGAACGTCACTCTCTGAGCTACTAATACTGCTCAGGCTGCATGCACGCTTTTAAAAGACACAATTTAATAACACACACATTTAAAAACAAGCACTCATAAGACATACTCAACCTCATAAACATTCACAACGCCAAAAGCTCGGCCCTTTCATGCTTGTTATGAAAGGAGGTCGCCAATGGAATTGTCCCATCAAACAAATCCTATTTAAATCAATCTAGGATAGCTAAAACTATGGTTTTAAGTGGAGCAGGGTCCCTGTGGGTCTTAGACTGGATGTAACCTTGAAACCAGTCCCCATGGGGAATCTATATTAAGTTTTTCAACAACAATGACTGTAAAAACCATTGAGGTCATCATTGTCACAGAGGAAGCTTTTATTTCCATTTCAAATGTTTTACTCCATTTATTTCCCTAAAGCATTTGCTTTTTTTCTAGGGTGATGATGTTTCTGTACTGTGAACAGGGTCGCCTGTAGGTGTCTGTGTGAGTTCAGGTTTTAAGTAGGTGTTTACAATGGGGCATGGGTAGCTGCTCTAGCGTTAAGGCCGACGGTAGTGTTAGGTTCTCCCAATGCCTTTCAGTGCATCATAAAGGCATTCAGTTTCCATGCTCATCCAATATCTGGCCCCTCTGCCAAAAGTATGGAGAAATGGTGATGTGTCCATTGTAATTGTGAGTATGTGTGAAGGAGGCCTAAAGCTGTTCAAATAGTCACAGGGTGAAAGTAATGGTAAGTGGGTGCATTGAGTTACTGTGGGTGGATGGAGAAGTGAAGGAGAAGCAAGGAAATCCGTGCAGACGGGGAGTGTGACGAGGAGGGAAATCTGCAGATGGAGAATTTCAAAAAGTTGTGGGAAGTAACATAAAAGGGTGCGCCTCACAGAGGGGCTGCAGGGGAAAATGGTGTGAAGCGGAGAATAAAGGGATTGCTGTGAAGAAGAGAGCATGAATGCAGTGCACTACCTTTTCCCCAGACCTAAGTAATGTTTACTTCATAGTCTTATAATTTCAGAATTGAGACATTTTAAATCCTACATTTTCACAACATCATCGTTGCTTATTTATCTGATAATGCTAAGAAGCAATGATTGTCTGTTATTGTGTGATTCGTCAGCATACAATCACAGAAAGCTCACAGGGCAGCACTCAAGTACTAGCAAGGGGGCGCACTGTGTAAAGCGCCGGGTATTTGTTTACATGGATTAAGTCACACCCTTAATTAAGGTTCTTGGAAAGGGTTTATAGTTATGCATCTTTGGCCATGCCCCTTTTAGAGACCTCCAATTTCTTCATCCCACTTAAAGCCCTGTTTAAAATATATTTAGATTTCCTCTCAACGAACACAATAAAAAATAATGCATACAAATATTATTCTGTAGAAGAAATAGAGAGGGGTGATTCACAACCCTTATTTTTATGCTGCAAAATGGTAATGACAAAAGCAAAAAGCACAGATGATGGGCGAAATGCTGAACAATGCAAACATTAACTCCCAGTCATAGATCTGGGTTTAATCCATAGTTTTTTTTGCTCATTTGCTCACCACACCACCCCAATTAGGACCCAGACATTTTCAAATCAGTCTTGCCCCTTCTCCTCATAGGAACAGTCAAACTCTAACTGCCAGGCCATGTCTTCCCTGGACCAGAAACAAGCATCCAGGGAACTGTTTCGGAGTATCACCCCTCATCAGCCAGGCTAGTTGAATCCTATGGCACTCCGAGCAAGGGGCCCAAGTCTAGGCATACCCTTAGCCACTTAGGTTGAATATAGCAACACAACAAAATGATGGCTGGAGTGCCGAACAATGCAAACATTCACTCCTAGTCACAGATGTGGGTTTAATCCACCGTTTTTTTGCTCACCAGACCAACCCAGTGTAGACCCGGCCATTTTCAAACCAGTCTTGACCCTGCTCCACCACCACCGCAAAACGGGCTCCTGGACCTGTGACGCAGCACCCTGGAATGGCGGCGATCGGAGGGCCGATGGCGGAGGGACGCGCTGAGGGGGAATCGGCGACATCACCTCGGCTGGGTGAGAGTCCCTCCCCGGAGCTTGACCAGGAACAGCGGCTGAACCGGCGTTTGGATGCCATACTTGATGCGATCACCTCAACTAAGGAAGCATTGCACCAAGACATTGCCCAAGTGGCCACGGGCCTGGGGCTACTACGCGCGGATCACGCGAAGCTGGCGGACAGGGTCAAGGACCATGACCAACTGTTGCTGGACCTGAAGCCATCGGTGGTGACCGCGGAGCACAGGATCACGGACATATTGGCCCGGCTGGACTCGCTGGAGCGGAGGGCGGAGGACGCCGAAGGCCGCAATAGACGGAACAACGTGCGGGTCGTAGGCCTGCCGGAGCGGATTGAGGGGGAGGATGCGGTGGCCTATATGGAGAACTGGTTCCGCACTGTGGTAGCACCGGAGGGGCTTACTCCTTTTTTCACTCTGGAGCGAGCTCACCGGGTACCTGCTCGCCCGCCGGGGCTTGGCCGCCCCCCCTGACCGATGGTGGTGCGGCTCCTCCACTACAAGGACCGGGATCTCCTCATCCAGCGGGCCAGGATGTCGGGCCCGTATGAGGTGGAGAACAGTAAGGTTACGATCTTCCCGGACTACACTCAAGCGGTCCAGAAGAACAGGGCATCGTTCCTCGCGGTGAAGAAGGAGCTCAGGGAGGAAGGTATCCAGTACTCCTTGCTCTACCCGGCTAAGCTGCGGATCATAATGGATGGCTCTACGCACTTTTTTTAGACTCCGGATGAAGTTTGGCAATGGCTGGAGTCGTATAGAGCGGGGACGGACAGATCGCATAAAAGTAGGCGAGACCAACCCAAGCAGCCCCGGGTGAGGCAATCACAACGCATCAGATCCCGCAACAGGCGCCAGCGGGAGAAACGGGAGGCTCAAATGGCGGCGGAGAAGAGGGATGCGCTCGCAGCGACGGCGGCCATTACAGGGTCGCAACAGAACAGTGAACGGGCAGAAACGGACTCGGGAGGGGAAGGCAGCAGGACGGGAGAGGAACTCTCAGGGGCGGAAAGCTCGAAGGGGCCGATAGTGACCCCACAGACATCGGATGGTATCTTCTGCGGCTGAGATTGAATTGGGACTAGATCGAGACTTCATGGTAGGGTGGTATCCTGTTGATGGAGGGCGGGATGCCGGGAGGGGGAGCTGTGTGCTTCGGAGGGGATGAAGGCGCGGGGCGCGGGCTCCGCTTGCTGGGGTCGGCGGTGACTCATCCCCCTTGGGCCCTTAAGGCCGACTGTGGTGGAGACCACAGGGTAAGAGTGCGAGAAGTTGGTTCAAGGTTTGGATGGGGGCGGACATTGGGTTCGTGTGCTCTGTCCTGGGGAGTGGGGTTTGGGAAGTTTTACTGTTTTGGGTATGTTCGGGGGGGGGGGGCAACTGCATTGGGGGGGCTATGAACATTCGTTATTTGAATCGGACTGTACGAAGCTGGAATGGGGACATTACCTAATTTGAAATGCCTGACGTGGAATGTCCGGGGGCTGCGAACTATGGTGAAACGTCACAAAGTCCATGCATATCTAGTGCGCAGGGGGGTTCAGATTGCTATGCTCCAGGAGACTCATCTCACCAAAAAAGAGTGCGCTGCCTTGCAGAAAAGATGGCGGGGCCAGGTGTTTGGCACCGCTTACTCAGCGTATGCCAGGGGGGTGTTGATCTGGGTGAGGGCGGGGATACCCTTTCAAGTGCTGAATCAAGTAGTGGATCCGGATGGCCGGTTTGTGGCGGTGGAGGGGAGGTTGTATGGACGGAATGTGGTTTTCTGCTGTGTATATGCACCGAACACTGATAAAGCTCGATACTTTGATAGCCTCTCGGGGTCCTTGGCCTCTTTCCTGGCGGGCCCGATAGTGTTAGGGGAGGGACTTCAATTCGATCACGGATGTGGCTCTGGATAGGTCCCATCCCCCCCTGGTGGACTCCCCGGTGCGCAGGTTGGCCGCGCACAGGAAGGACTGGCAGGATAGATGGGGGTTGCTGGATGTCTGGAGGGAGCGGCACAGGGGAGCCAGGGATTATTCCTTTTATTCTGCTCTCCATGATCTGCATGTCAGGATTGATTCGGTGCTCTGCGGTGGATCCCTAGCCCCATTGATTTCCCATGCGGAGTACCTGGCTAGGACTATCTCCGATCATAACCCCCTATTGGTACACATTCAGTGGCAGAAAGAGCGCTCAGTGATACCAACATGGCGGCTTCGGCCGGAGGCGCTTGAGGATTCTGTGTTCAGCGACGCGGTTCGGCAAGACATTGATAGCTATTTCGGAGTGAATGAGGGCACGGCCACGCGTAGGTCCACTGAATGGGATGCAATGAAAGTGGTGGTGAGAGGGGTGTGTTTGGGTAGGTTCTCGAATGCTCGCACGACTGTGTTGAACGACCTCATGAAAGCGGAAGAAACTTTGAGGGACTTGGAGCACCGCAGGCCGGCTAGGCCAGATTTACAGACCCAGTTATTGGAAGCGAAGGAAGTGGTTGCCACCGAGACGGAACGTCTAGGGTGTTATGACTACAGGCAGTATATCATCAGGGCACATGCAGAAAGGGACAAGGTGGGTACCCTCTTGGCCAGACTAGCTAACCCGGAACTTAGGGGCTGCCCGATCCTCAGCATTAGTAATGCGCAGGGAGAAATGGTGTACTCCCAGGCAGCGGTATTGGAACGTTTTAGGGGGTACTATGAGGAATTATACCAGAGTCAGCTGGGAGTGGGGGTTCATGACATTGCGGAATACCTGGGGGAGAGGCAGCTTCCGGTCCTGGACGAGGAGGACGCGAAGGAGCTGGGTAGCCCGATCACGCTCACAGAAATACGGGTGGCCATCAAACATATGGCCCGCAACAAAACGCCCGGGGTGGACGGTCTGCCGATAGAATTTTATCAACAGTATGTGGACAGCTTGGCTCCCAGGCTGCTGGTGGTGTATACGGAAGCTTTCGAGGCTGGGGCATTGCCTGGGTCCATGCGGGAGGCCTTGATTGTACCGCTCCTAAAGCCTGGCCGGGATGCCGCGGATGTGAGGTCTTATCGCCCGCTATCCATGCTGACGGTAGATTATAAGATTCTGAGCCGAATCCTAGCCACCAGGCTGGCCCCACATATGACGGGCCTGGTACACAGGGACCAGGCCGGGTTTATACCCACGAGGAGTACGGCGCTGAATATCCGCCGCCTAGTGGGAATAATGGACGCCATCTTGGACGGGGAGGGAGCTCCAGCGGTCCTGTCCGTGGACATCGAGAAGGCCTTTGATAGTTTGGAATGGTCTTTCCTGGATGGAGTGTTAGAGAGGTTTGGCATGGGCGAGGGGTTCCGCAGATGGACGAGGGTCTTATATACCTCGGCCACGGCGAGAGTGCGTTTGGGCGGCCTGGTGTCTGCGGCGTACCCGGTGGGCAGGGGCACACAACAGGGTTGCTCTCTCTCCCCTCTATTGTTTGCTCTGGCGATGGAACCCTTGGCGGTCCATGCGAGGTCAGGTGACAGGTACGTGGGGATAGCCAGCGGCGGGCAGTGGCATTATATATCGCTATATGCGGATGACTTGCTCCTGTACCTCGCTGACACCTCGCGGGCATTGGTCGGAGCGATGGATCTGTTGTCTGAGTTCGGCCGGCTGTCGGGCCTTAAGGTCAATTGGGCGAAGACTTGTGTGTTCCCGCTGCGAGCGGGATCGCCTGACCCTGGCAGTGACTTGGGCGTGGTGTGGGAGCCCTCTTGCTTCACCTATCTGGGTGTTCGCATCTACCACGCGGCTGCGGACTTATTGGAGGGCAACATTGGTCGCTGTGTCCGGGCACTGAGGGGCAGCTTGTCTTTCTGGTCGACCCTCCCGCTGACGGTTCTGGGTAGGATTGCACTTTTGAAAATGGTGGCGCTCCCCCGCTTCCTCTATTATTTCCGAACGCTGCCTGTCTGGATTCCCCAGGGGGTCTTTAGAGACCTGCGGTCAATGATTATTGGCTTCCTATGGGGGCATGGCCGCCGTAGAGTGGCCCTGAGCACGCTACTTCGCCCCAAGCTGGAAGGGGGCATGGCTGTGCCCGACTTCGAGCTGTATTATCTAGCGGCGCAGTTGCAGGTCCTTACGCAGAATGTAGCTAGGGTGTTTCGGGGTCCAGAGGAGGACCGGGATCGGGGGATACAACGCCACGTGCTGTCCTATATCATCATGCAACAGAGGCTCGAGTTGCGGGCCCTCACCATGGAGGAGCGGACGCTCCGGCTGTGCTGGCAGAGGAGCCTTCGGAGAGCGAGGGCATCGCGGCCTTATGCACTGGAGATCCCGATCGGAATGCTGACGGCCTTGCCGCACGGGGGAGATTGGTCCCCGTTGCTGGATTGGGAAGAGGCGGGACTGCAGGTAGTAGGCGACTTATACATAGACGGGGCTTTGGCGCCGTTCGAAGCGCTCCGGGACCAGTTCGGGCTGCCCGATGGGGGGTTCCTCCTACACGCGGCAGTGGTGGCTGCCATACAGAAGCACTGGAGAGGGGGGCTCATGGAACCAACAACGACTATGGCGTGCCAATATGTGGTGATGGCGGCAGGTACGTTCAAAGCTGTGACGTGCCTCCATAATAGGATGCTGAATGAGGGACTGGAACCGCTCCAAGGGCTCAAGGCTAAATGGGAGGAGAGCGTGGGCTGGCCCATACCGGATACAGCATGGGGCCACATCCTGCGGCGCACGTGGAAGGGCACGAGAAATGCGCGCTTCCAGCAAGTACATTTCTATGTGCTTCATAGGGCTTATTTAACTCCTGAGAAATTACAGCGGTACTTTCAGGTGCCGGATGCCTGATGTCCGCGGTGTTCGTCTCTGGGAGCGGACATGGACCATTTGTTTTGGGGGTGCTCGCACTTGGGGACCTATTGGACGGAGATAGGGGAACTCCTGAACGAAGTGACTGATAGGGAGGTGGAATTCGATATGGCGGCGTGCCTGCTGCTCTAGTTCCCGCATACTAAACACACCAAGGTGACGAGCAAATTCATTGACCTGGGTCTGATATTGGCACAGAGGGAAATATCGTGGCATTGGAAGTCCAGGGGGGGACCCTCACTGCGTAGATGGAAGAATGAATTGCTGCGGTGGTCTGACTGCGAGAGTGTGCTCCGGATGAAGCAGGCTGTCAAGATGGGGAATGAGAAGGCATTGGATGCGGCGCGTGCATGGGAGTTAGTGGTACAAGCTTTGCGTGATTCTATGGTAGAGGATGAGGATGGTGAGAACTAAGCCGGTGGACACCGCGGGGCGAACGCAAAAGTATTGTACCCCGCACTGTAGTGGATCCATCCAACTCGACAGGACGAGGCATACACCTTAGCAGTTGCCAGGGGAGGGGGGGCTTTGGGGGGTCTGGTTAATGGGAGTTTGGGGTGGGCCGGAAGCCATTAGATGGTAGCCCGTTAGGGCACCTTGGATCTACTAGGAAGGTGGGTACTGTGTGGAGAGTGGAATGGCTGGGGAGAGTGGCCAGGCGTGACAGAACCATAGCGCCTAGGGCAGGTCCCGACGAGGGCGGTACCACTGATTATCACTGGGATGGCTGACGGGAGTGTTGTTGTGGGTGGGGGGGTAAAAGCAGATACGCAAAACGACATTTCAGCCATGGTCCCTACGGGACGTGCACCGTGATGTTTTCCTATTGAATGAAGTAATATGCCGCCCGGCCTCCGGGATGCGGGCTGAATGGCTGTGTACGATTTGGATTTCTTATTGAACGGGGGGATATCACGAGTGAACTGGCTGATTAATTGTATCCTGTGGTTTATAACTCTGCAATAAAAATATATTTAAAAAAAAAAAAAAATGGAATGAGTGCCACCTTTCTCCATATCCTTTGGGAGTGTCGTGAGGTGGTGGCGTATTGGCAAAGTGTGCATGCGGTAATGGAGTGTGTCACCGGGGTCGCTCTGCTGCCTGAGGCTCGTAGATGTTTGTTGAATTTGTGGGAGCCGAATGATTACAACGTTGCCCAGGCCCGGTGGGCGGCACTTGGGAACATGATCGCAAAGAGAGATATTGCGCATCTGTGGGGTTCCCAACTGCCTCCCACCGTGTCGGTATGGAAGGAGAATATGGACTGGTGCATGTTTAGAGAGAAGACGGTATATTTGGCTAGGGGCAAGCCGAGGGCGTGGAGTAAAATTTGGGGTCAATGGAACGCTTACCGAGGGAACATCTGTACTCCCCCGTTTGAAGACACTCCGGACATTTCTCTGTCCCCCTGATCCTGAGGTTCCTGAAATAATTTACTCTTTTTTCCTGATTGTCTGACTTCCCCACTGCCTCCCCCCCTGATCATCTCTATTGCCCTCCTGATTCTCTATCCTATAATGCAGGTCCCCCCCATCGGAGCCCGACATTGTCTAGAACGCTTTTCGCCTTGTTTTTTTTTGGGGTTTTTTCTCTTCGTTCTTTTTCTAAAAAATTAAAAATATCTATATCCTGACTACATCCTGTGTTGCTGAGAAATGTATCCTGTACTCTGCTGGATCTCCTAGGGATCAGTCGCTGCTTTGTGGTGTCATATCATTGCTTTACATGTACTAGCGGCCGGCCCCTGTGGTTGTAGGCCCATACTAGTAATGATGTTGTTTTGCACAATAAAGTTTTTCAACAAAAAAAAAAGAACAGTTGATGGACGTAATGCTAAACAATGCAAACATTCACCCCCAGTCACAGATCTGGATTTAATCCATTGTGTTTTTTGCTCACCACGCCACCCTAGTTTGGACCCATCCATTTGCATATCAGCCTTGACCCTGCTCCTAATAGGAACAGTCCAACCCTAACTGCCAGGCCATGTCTTCTCTGGACCGGAAACAAGCATCCTGGGAACTGGTTCGGGGTATCACCCCTCATCAGCTAGGCTAGTTGAATCCTGGGGCGCAGCGAGCAAGGGGCCCACGTCTGGGCATACCCTTCCCACTTAGGATGACAAAAGCTAAAAGAACAGATGATGGACTAAATGAAGGACAATGCAAACATTCACCCCAGTTGCAGTTCAGGGTTTAATCCATAGTTTTTTTGCTCACCACGCCACCCCAGTTTGGTAGTGCACATATCTAAAAGAATATGTTGGTCATGTGAAAAACGCACAAAATCACAAAGACAAACCCGCAAGTGGTGTACGTGATGGCCATGTAAAGTTTTCTGTATGTGCGTAATTTACTCCACATATGCATTATATGGGCAAGCAGAAACTTTGTCTTTTTTTAAAGTTCAGGACTACAAAAAGGTCTCATTTGCATACGTAAAATACAACTGTTCAAGAAGTGCCCAAGGCCATGTGTATGTGATTTCCACCCTCAAAGGTACTAACATAAAGTCCAGTGAACACATATTTACAGATAGGAAAATCTTGACAAAAACCAAGGAAACAGTAACCAACATAATGATACAAGTACAGCTACAGACAGAGACAACAGCGTTACAAGTGCAAAGCTAAGAAATATAATGGAGTGTCCACTTGTAGCTGTGCATATGAGATATCCATGCCTAGTAAGACCCCACTGTGTGCAGTCTAGAAAACTAAACAACCTGCATCCAAGACAAGCTAACATGCTGCTACCGACTCACATAATACCTATGCCATTTGGGGTTCTTCGTCACCCACATTGGCAAGTTCCCAGTTGCCTCCTGTCAATGGAGCATAGATTCTGTTAGACCTCCACCTCCTGCACACATTTCAATCATCTAGCATTGTCGCATTTTACTGTCGTAGACCTCAGCCACATTCCTCTTCTCTTTCTTAAAGGTTCTTAAAAGGTCACAGGAACCATAAAATATCCTTCATCACCACTTTATGTTTTTTGACCATTACATCCTTTACCCACATGCCATTCACTCATTCTAAACTTCTGTGTCCGATCATGCCACACCTTATACTTGTTTTGGTCTTCAGCAATCCTACGACTCAGACTAGAATTACCTGTCTGCTGCGTACAACTTCAGCCACACTGGATTTAATTTGTTCCCCGCCATGTGCCAACTCACACTTTTAAAGGGTGACAACTACGTTACACTGTGCGGAGTGATCCTATGGGCCTGAATAGTCTCTCTGAGCACTGTTAAGTGGTGCCCTGAGTTGCACTGTCCTTTGCACATAGTTCTTCACCAACTTATTCATACTTTCCGCTAAGCCACTCGCATGGGATAGTTACAGGGCTTTTCACTGATGTGTAATATTCAGGTCATTCCTTCCGACATGAACTGCATGCCATTGTCAGTCATGACAGTCTTCGGTATAGCCTCAGTAGGAAAAACACGAGTCAAGAATTCCTAATCAGGTACGAAGCCTGAGAATGCAGTGAAAACCATAATAAGACATGTGGTGAGTGGATTCAATACAGGGGATTAAAGATAGCTTAAATTGTAGTTGGAAAATAGTGGGTGGTGTTCATACTTCTTGTGGCTCTCTAATATTCTCTGATGGGGAGTGCACGTAAACAGATGCTGGTTAAACTTTGCGATATATGGATATGGGTGAGGGATGAGTGGGTTTTCTATATATACTATGAAGTAAATATCTACTATTCAGGTGTTGATTGGCTTAATGTTTTGTTTGTTGATGCAGTGTTGCATAAAACCTTTAACCCCTTCCATGCTGATGACAGAACGGTTCCGTCATCAGCGTCGGTTGAGCTGTGCTGATGAAGGAACCGTTCTGTCATGACTCCGCCCGCGCAAGGCGGAGTCAGCACAGGCGGGGAATACGCCCCGCACGCAAGGGGTTAAAAAAGAGTTTGAGCAAAAAAGAATTCCAAATCATTCCCTTTTGTGACAGATCAAACATCCTTGGTCACAATCCACTTAGTTGTGTAGGCTACCAGCAAGATAACATATTTCTATATATTCATAATATCTGTACCCATCTTCTGCCATGGCTCATTGGGCACTCACATCGGAGACAGGATAACTTCTCTTGCAGATTTGCTCACAATGTCCTCTGCCATTGTCAATTTTTGACCACCATAATGCTTCCTAACTCTTGCCTTTGTTAAACTTCTGTCCAAATGACCCACATGAGCCAAGTTCATCTTTTTCACTCTTATTCCGGCAGGTGGTATGAACTGATCGCCCCTATGGAATGGAACTCACCATCCACCAAATACAGATCCTCAGCCTCCAGAGGCACATCGAAATTGGACCAACCCGAAAGAAACTCACACTCACCTATTTTGGGCAAACTTACATATTTCTTTTTATCTTTAGTCCTCTTGTCTCTCATCGTGACACACTCATTCACCCTGAGCACCACTAGTCGTACATTACTGTCCTCACACTCAGCCAAGAGCAATTGAAAGAGGTGATTGGCTGCTCCATTTTTGGGAACTGATAAGTATTTGTCCTGGTAATTCGCCTGGTAAAGTCTCTGACACTCCATCTGCCAACTTGTATGTGATGTTTACCTCTTGCTCTTTTGGAATTAGAACAGGGTCACCAGAGGTCCATGATCACCCCTGACAAAAAATGGTAGGCATCAGAGAAAAGACTTAAAATGTTCTATCACCCATGTACCTAATAGTGTTTCTCCCTCGATAATTTAGGAATTCACTTCAGCACTGAGGAAAAGGTCACTCCCTTCTATCCATCCTTAACCTGAGTAAGTACAGCACCCAGTTCCCTTAAACTGGCATCCATTCTTGACACTGTCATACGATTCGCATGAAAATAACCTGGGGTTGGCATCCTCTGAAGCACTCCCTTAACTTTCTCAACCACATTCTAAAATGTCTCCATCCAAAGGAAGTTATTGCCCTTCGGACTAGCAACGTTCATGACGAACAAGTAACTTACTTTTGGTAATACCTTATCTGATAGAAACTCTGTCTAGCCACAGATTCCTTACCTTAGAATTTTCCCCAGGCATCAGACTGGAGCCGGAAAATCTGTGCACGCCGGTAAATGACGTTGATTAACTCAGTGTCATCTGTGGTGGAAGTACTTACACTGTGCCGAAATAGAAGCCACCCTAGCGCACTGACATCTGTTTCTTTTTGGCGCCAGAAGCGCAAAGCCATACCTGAAGGCTGGTCGACCAGTGCGCAGATACTAAGGACCTATGTGGCTTTCTAGTTAGAAGAAATCCATTTTCAGAAGTGGGGAGGTTGGGATGGTTGGTAAGGAATCTGCAGCTAGATAGAGTCTACCAGATAAGGCATTACCAAAGATAACTTGTTCATCAGTCAGAGACTTCTAGCCGCAGATTACTTATCATACATAGAAAAGATACCAAAGCTGTATCTCTCCACAGGTGGGTCTGCAAGCTGGTTAAGACCAAAAAGTCCTTGAGGACTAAATGGGCAAAATGTCTGTCACGACGAATCGGACTGTCAAGACAATAGTGTTTTGAAAACTTGTGTAGCAGCCTGACAGGTGTACGGGACAGAGACTCCGTGAGCTAACGCAGTGGTTTCAGCCTTGACTCTGGTGGAATGAGCCTGCAAGCCTTTAGGGGGTTGCTTCTTGGCCAATATGTTGCAGATCTTAATGTAGAGCACAATCCATCTGGAGATGGTCTGTCTCTGCACTGATTTTCCATTTTTCGCTCAGTCGAAACCAATAAAGAGTTGTTCATCCACCCAGTGTTCTCTGGTGCAATAAATGTAGAAGAAACACCCTCTTTTTGAGTCCAGCCAAAGGAGTTTCTCTTCTTGCTTGGAGGGGTGAGGTGGAGTGAAGGTCTGCAGCATGATGTTTTGGCTGACATAGGAAATTGGCACCACCTTTAGCAGAAAAGATCACGAGTGCGTAGCACCTGTTTTTCTGGGAAGAAGCTGATGTATGGAGCTTAAATGGAGAGTACCTGACGCTCATGAACCCTTCTGGCCAAAGTAATGGCCACCAAGAAGACTCTTTGATTGTCAAGAGACACAGAGGGCAGATACTCCTGGGCTCAAAGGGCGAAAACATCAAAAATGTTCAAACTAATTTACTGTCCCATGGAGGCATTCTGAGGTGTTTAGGTGGAAACGTGTTGAAGTACTTTCAGGAAATAAGTCAAAGTAGGTTATTTGAACCGGGAGGGTTGATCCAGCAACCGTAAGAAACCCAAAATTGCAGGTAAATACCCTTTAATTGTGACCTATGCAAACCCCTGCTGTGCTAAAGATAAAACAAACAACAATACCTCCGACAAAAATGCAGAAAGAGGATCAACATGCTTTTCAGCAAACCAAACCACAAACGTATCCCTAATGCAGGCGTATACAGTCTTTGTTGATGGTAAACTTCCTGCCAGTATAACTTCACAGACTTCAGGAGTCCTGAGCCGCACTCAAGAAGATTTGCATCTCCAAGTGGGAGTTGCCTTTGAAACTCTGTTGCGCAGAAGTTCTGACATTCTGCATGCTCAGTGTTTGTGACTAGATCTAACCAAGGTTCTTTCCAGTCACAGAAGAGACCTTCCATCACCTACGGATAGAGACGCTAATCGTGATTCGTTAGCCATTGATGACTAAGTTTATCCGCCTTGGTGTTCAGAGAGCCCGGCAGGTGTTGTATGACCAGGAAAGTGTCTTGACATCTGGTCTCCACCTCTCCTAGATTGCCGTCCCAACCCAGAAGGGACGCATCTGTCACCATTTGGTGGTCTGGGTGGCGAAGGGAGAGGGGTCTGACTCTGACCCGATAGCGGTTCGTCAGCCACCATTGCAGGTTTTTTGCAGTTCATGCCGACTTCTGGACCAAGTCGGACAGATTCCCCTGATGCTGCGCCCACTGGCATTTCAGGTTCCACTGCAGAGCCCGCATATGCCAGTGAGCATGCTTTACTAGCAGGATGTAGGAAGCCATGCAACCCAGCCCCACTCAGAGTCAGACTCACCGAAATCCAGGCTAGAGGTTGAAACATTGGAATCATAGCTTGAATATCCTGCACTCGCCATTCCGTAAGGAAGGCTTGGAACTGCATTGTGTCCAGAATGGCTCTGATGAAAGACAGCATCAGAGAGGGAGTCAGGTGTGACTTCAGCACGTTTACAGTGAACTCCAGCGAATGCAGGAAGAATGGAACCTCTGACCTTCGCGGATGGGTGCAAACACTACCATCAAATTCCTGAACACCCGAGAGGCCGTAAGAGAGCACAGTGAACTGAAAACGTTTTTTGGCCCATCGTGAACTACAGATTGTGCCTGTGGGCTGGCAGGATGGGTTTAAGGAAATATGTGTCCTGCAAGTCTAGCACTGCCATCCAGACTCCAGGGCACCCAGGACCTCATCCATTGTGAACAATTAGAATTTCTCCTTTTTAGGTCTCGGCTAGAAACACGTGAAGCGCGTTCTCGCCAGAGAACTTTAGCGATCGTTTCAGCCGAGAAAATCAGACAAAACGATACAAAAGCTGTGCATGCACGCAGCACTGTGAATGGGAGAGGGAGCGACAAGAGCTGGCCACGCGCAGATTTGGTCGCGCGCATGCTCACGGCGCCAGCGTCTCCACCGCGTGCCAATTACTGCCCTCTTCCTGGCCGGCTTCACGGAAGGCAGCATGGCGTGTGGTGCCACTCTGAAGCGGCCCATGGAGTTCAGGGCCCTGCTTAGCCCCCAGTCCCAGTCCCCTAAGGGCAGGAGGTGCGCCCCGCTGCCTGGGTCCCCTGGGGGACATTCCCCGCAGCGGTGCGGTCTGATGTCCCACGGCGAGAAACAGCCTCATGGAACACCACCGCCTCTGCCTTTCGTTGGGGAGCGACGCCTCACCCCAGGTAACTGCAGAGGAGGCTCAGGCCGGGTGGCACAGGGTAAGCGACGACATGGGGGTTATCCAGGGACAGCTGATAGAGCGCGCGGGTCACCCGGCTCACCAAACTTTTCCACGCACTGGGCCCTTTGCGTGATTATTTCCAATGTTAACCTTTTACTGGGGTGAACCAGGCGATTTCACGCACGCTCTTATGAGTAATCGGTTGGGTGACTCTTACACCACATACTATTCATGTACCTGACTTACCACAGGCACATTACTCCTGACAGATCAGGAGCTAGCAGTGGATAGGTGATAAGGGGTTTCCTAAAAGGGAGAAGATTCTACTTTACACATTTGATACCTTTAATATTATTTCAATGTATAATGACCACAGACACCTTGTTGGTTTTAAGAGTTTTATATAGTATAAGTTTAGGACGAAAATGCCATTACAAGCAGGCAAATGCAAAGTAATACATCAATGATCAGTATTAAGACCAGAATGTAGCTCTGGATCAAAGTGAGTATCATAGAATAAAAGGGAACACTATAGGGCATAAATCATATGGACATTTATCTAATACAGTTTAATCTAGGGCAAGGACGTGAGGAAAAAACCTAATGTGTGACCTAATAATTTTATACTATTTCCTAAACCTTATGCTATCTTTCTAACTTCACGGCAACCATACTAAGGGAAAGGGAATAAGTGGAACAATCTAGATAAACAGTCGGGTTTAGCAATTTCCTATAGGAAAGGGTAAAAGTGGAACATTTACTAATAATCAATTGCATGAAATTACATTCAAAGGAGATATGGAGAATATCACAGGCAAGATTGCTTTAATCAGAGAAGGAAAAGTTGAGAATAAGTACAGACAGACACCTATGTCAATAGTTACCTAGGTGAGAATGAGGACTAACCCTGGCCGCGGGTCAGTTGGGAAAGAACGGGACAAGGACCCTCAAGGATTCAGGGAATACCAGAAGGCGAGCAGGTACAGCTCATGGACAGTCAGGACAGGATACCCCTCAGGTCTGGGTCAGGACTGGGTTCACCAAGGCACGACCAACCCCTTACAGCATCGGATGCAACGCCAGCGTTACCCCCTCTTCTGCACGGAATCCGCCAATAACCCCGATTGGGTTTTCGAATCTCCCAGCAAAGTGCTTCGCTTAGCACTTAGGACTAATTTCCACCCCTTGGAGTTTGTGGAAAGTTTCAGGCAGAATGCTCCGCAGCACTCTGTATCAGGCACCTATAGAGTTCGTAGGGTCAGTGACAGGTCTGCTAGTCGGACAAGTTGGACAATTTCTCTAAGCTAAGCTAGGCTATTTATACAAGTTTAGATTCCCAAGACCACCCATAAATGTTGCAAAATGACAAAGTCCCATCTTCTGATTGGTCAAGGGAGGTGGTTTGGTCATAGGTACCACCTATACTGCACGTGACATTATCCCTCCCCCTAACACCTGGTTCCCAGGCCTACGTGTGGGAAAGTACAATAGTGAAGAAAAGGTTTGCAACATTGTTGCGCATTTCAGAATAAAAATAGAAAGTCTTCAAGGGCAAAGGTGCGCCTGGAAAGGACAGTCCCCTTTTCAATGGCCAATCTGGTCAGGTTCCATTGCTGCACGTCCCAGATCTTAGGTCATGTGATGTGTGATACGTCAGCATCAAGATGGATCCCATCCCTAGTTCAAGGCCCTCATTTACGCGGTACATGAAAAGTAAGCGAAAACAAATTAATAACACAGAATAAAATGAATACACTGTACACCATGACCAACTACTCTTAATCCCTTATTTTATAATACTTATAGCATTAAGAGTTAGTGCAGAAAGGATGCATAGATAAAAGCGGCTTAAGATAGCATGAAGCATGATTAGTGACAAGCGGCCATTTTAACACCACGGCGCATGTGCGAACTTTTCCCTCCAGATTGCGAGTGCGTCACGTCACATGGGTATGACCGACGCATGCGCAGACTGAATTTCTGCAAAGCTGCCTTTTATTAAGGTGCAAGCTTGATTATGATGAAAAACACATAGGCAAGCCTCCTAGGGACACCCGTGTGTTGGGGAAATACAAATAAATGACAAACAATCAGAGTTAGTACAGTTATGATTTAAGCCGAGGTTCATGAAGAGAGCAAGTCGCGTTACGTGCGAATCCTTGCTCCATCAATCCCCTCTTTGATGATATTTACTATCATCACAACACATGAAAACAGATGCCAACTTCATTCATCAAATTCATCCATCTCAACCTCAATGAACTTATTGTTGAGTTTTCTCTCCGCCTCTCTGTGTGTATGATTGTTCTTTATTTTCTTATATATCTGGTTTCTTAATTCTTCTAATTCTAAGTCTTCAGCTTTTCGCTTTCCTCTTTTATTCACTACATATTTTCTGCATTTCTGGCATTTGCAACAGATGAATATGATCAGAACAATCACACCTATTCCAACTATTGGCATCAGTATCTTCCATAAAAGGCTTTTTCCTAAGTTAGAGAACCAACTACCTACAGAGGAGAGACCATCAGTCAGTCTCTTCCAGGCACTGTCAACCTCTAATGGTTTGAGCTCTTTTTCCAAATTAGTAATGTTTCTTATATACTTCTTAATTTCGACACTTTTATCAGGAATGTAAGTGCAACAATGTTGTGCCCTCAGCATCCTGCAGACTCCGCCCTCTTTTGCCAATAAGGTATCAAGAGCAAGGCGATTCTGTAAAACCATTGATCTGATCGCAACCATTTCGGTATTGATCATCAGAAATCCAGCAGCAGTGTCAGTTGATAACCGATCCACTACTGTAGATAATTTGCAGATTCTATGAGTATTCAGAGCTACCCCCATTCCAGGTATCAGTGCGCTAAAAATATCACCTATAATTTCTCCTACACTTTCACGTTTTCTACGCACTAAGCCATTAGTAATCTCATTGCTTCCAGCTGCATTGTTCACATGGTATATTTTCGGAAAGACAATGCCAAAGTAGCAGCTTCCATACCAGTGATCCGGCAATTTGAAATAAGCCTTGTTTCCACATATATAATAAATTCCTGGAAACACAGGTTCTGACCCATTTTTGAAACCCCAACCTCCAATTACCTTGTAATTATGTTCACACTCGCTGGAACCAATGAATACATTGTTATAATAACTAGTCTTTTCTCTATGAAGACAGAGTTTCCCTTTCCGTTCAAAATCCAGCAACAGAGCAGGAGTAACTTCGCTTTGTGAGGTGTTATCCATGTTTTCTGCCCATCTAGGGGTTCTGTTCTGTTCGTCATTTGCCTTTTTCTGAAACTTTTCCCTTCTCTTCTCTGCCATTTTCAAGAACATTTTCTCTTGAGCATGTAAGGCACACGTCAAGTTGTCTCTACGAGCTTCATTCAGATCTATGTCACCTATAGTCAGGAAATATTCCCCCATGTAGCGAGTCACTCCACCAAGGGTATGTACAAGGTTCAGGTTCCCTCTAATAGGAAGTTCTGAAAAGATAACGTCAGTGTTGGAGTAATAGTACTGTGAAGTGCTTCTATAAAATAAACTAGCTAAAATACTACAGGAAATTCCATAGGTCAGGGGTAAATGGTGGTATGTCACACCTTCAGCTACTGAAGTAGGTAGCATCATGCAGACATAGCAATCTTCTATTTCCATAGCTTCTACATAGTGCACTAAAAGGTTTGCGAAAACATTTAAGTGTGTCCTGTTCTTCATTTGGGGATAATGCAGTTCTCCCTCCTCTGATGCTTCTAAGTCGGGTCGTGTATGTCTCAGACTCATTGCATTGTCACGTCTTTCTACACTTCGTGGCGTTTCTTCAGTATGTACAACTTCTGCGTCTTGTGTCGTCAAGTCTGTAGGATACATGTTAGGGTCTTTGCTTATCATAAAAGGTATAAACACTGTTAATCCTATCCATATCATTACTAGTACCACTACACTACAGATGCATATTTTACAGCATGTCTTGCAACAGCTAAATCTGGACCTTCCAGTGACATTTGAATCAGACATTTTATCTTACAGGTGGCGTTTTCCAACCCCTCTTCGTTTCTTCTCAGCAGAAGTTTTACTTCGTTTCACCTCAAGGAGGGTCTTCGTCAGAACTCCGATCAGCAATGGACCCTTCGTCGCTTTTGCCACAAGCTTCGTGCTCATCAATTTCTTCCAACACCAGATAGGTCCACTCAGGGCTCCCATACAGTTTGTTCTGTTTCTTTACTCTGCCGCCCTTTCGGATGGACTTTCCTCGGGCTTCTTTCCTTTCACTTTCAGCCCGTTGTTGGTCCTTTAGTTTTTCTTCGACTGTTTTTATTCTTATTCTTAGTCTTTTTACATATCGGGGTTCATCCTTCTTTTCGATCCTGTTTGTAGTCGAGGAAACTTGCTCTTCCTCGTGAACCCTTTTGCTTTTTCTTCTTTGTCGCACTATTGCTTCAGCAGTGTCTTTTTCCCTACCTGTGTGACTAGTTCCAGGTCTTTTATCTATTTCTTCTGCCTGGTCCTTAATCTGACCTAGTTCAGGAGTAGACTGTATTTGATCTTCGTTGGTCAGTGATTCACTGGACTCTTCTTCCTGAACACGTTCATCTATTACTAACTGGCCTGGTTCATGCTCTTCGATCTCTTGATTTTCTTCCGCATGAACTTCTGCTTTGACTACTATCTGTCCCTTTCCAGTCTCCTCTGGCTCAGGAGGAGGAGTGTCGATGACTTGTTCTGTCCCTACTTGGCCTATTCCCTGATCAGATGTTATGATGGCTTTGATGATCTGACCTTCTCCTTCTTGTTCTGACTCACCTGCACTGTCCCACTCACTACCTAGGTAAGAGTATTTTCGGGTTCTTATTGGATCAAGAACCTGGTCATCAACAGGAAACCATTCAACTTCTTGACTTGTGCCGGGTAGTTCGATGTCAGCGGGATCCGGACCCTCTTCTGGAGTCTCCTCAGCTGGACCACCCTCGGCTTCAGTCGCGTTTTCTCCAGTCACCTTCTTCGTGTGACTTGCATGGATCCACTTTGGTACACCAGCACACTTCACAGCAGTTGTGGTGACAAGGATCACTTGTCGAGGCTTGCCCCACTTCGGTTTAAGGCAACTCTTCCGGGTATGTTTCTTCAGTACCACCCAGTCACCTGGTTTCAGCTTGTGTGCTGGGGTTGTAGGCCATTCGACAGCAGTCTCTCCAATCTGGTGAGAGATAGAACGCACTTGGTCACCCAACTGCCTGCAGTATTCTAGCACCATATCATCAGAAATACTTAGCAGTTTGTGTCCAGGTACCCATGCCTGTCGCATCATTCTTCCCATCAGCACTTCATGGGGGCTCAAGCCTGTTTTTCTGTTTGGAATACTTCTCAAGCTCATCAGCACCATGGGCAAAGCTTCTATCCAGTTCATTTTTGTGGAGTCACACAGTTTTGCCAACCTGGACTTGAGAGTGCCGTTTATCTGCTCGACTATTCCAGAAGCCTCTGGATGATAGGCACAGTGCAGCCTTTGCTCCATTTTGAATGCTTTGCAGAGTTCTTTTAGGACTTCGTTTGAAAAATGTCCACCTTGGTCTGTTTCAATTGTCTCAGGAATTCCAAAGCGTGGTATCAGTTCCCTAAGTAATAATTTAGCTACAGTCAGGGCATCATTCTTCTTGGTTGGATAAGCCTCCACCCACCGGGAAAACAAACAAACTATGACCAGGACATATTGATATCCTTTGCACAGGGGCAGTTTTATGAAGTCTGCCTGCATCCTTATGAAGGGACCTTCTGCTCTCCCAATGGTACTTTGTTCCACTACTGTCTTCTTTCCTGCATTGAACTGTTGACACACTAAACACCTCTGACAAAGTTTGTCTGCTGTGCTCCTGAATTTTGGACTGTAGAACACCTTTTCAAACATTCGGCACATGGCATCCCTCCCAATATGTGTTGGTTCATGTATTATCCGTGCCATTGCGGTAACCAGTCGTTCAGGTAGTACAGGCCTACCAGTCACGTGGACCACAACACCATCTCCTTTCCTGGGTTGACATTCATCCTGCCTCCACATGTCCCTTTCTTTCTTGTCTGATGTCTGTTGTAATTCTCTCAATTCATCCCATGTTCCCAATCTTTCAAACAACATCAGTTGGCATCTGCTTTCACCTCCCCATAATTTAATTAGGAGGGACATTTTGTGTCGGGCGCAGTACTGGGCAATTTGGTCAGCATATCTGTTTCCGGCTGTCACCTCGTCATTTCCAGATCGGTGAGCCGCACACTTGACCACAGCCAATTCTTTGGGCAATTGGATGGCTTCTAGTAAGTTTTGTACTGGTTTTCCATTTCGGATAGGAGAACCTGAGGAAGTCATGAATTCTCTTTGCAACCAGAGCTGGCCGAAGTCATGAACAACCCCGTAACAGTACTGACTGTCAGTATAAACGGTTACCCTTTTGTTTTTCCCAATTTTACAAGCTCTTGTCAGGGCAATGAGCTCCGCTACTTGAGCAGATTTAACTTCGAAAAGATAGGAAGCTTCCAGGGTCTTTTCCAATGTGACTACAGCATAGGCAGCGCTCAAACCTCCATTCTCATGTCTCAAGCATGAACCATCCACAAACATTTTGAGGTCTTCATCAACTAAGGCCACTTCTCTAATATCAGGACGGGGTTTTGTGCTAAATTCAGTCAAGTCTATGCAGTTATGGTCAATTTCACCTCCTGCCTCTACATCAATGGGGAGGGGCAATAGAGTGGCAGGGTTCAGGACGTTACATCGGGAAATTATTACATTTTCTGCACCAATGAGAATCCTCTCATACTTAGTCAGCCGACTAGGGGTGAGATACTGTGTCTTGGTTCGGGTGAGCAAGATCACAACTGAATGTGGAACAAATACAGTGACAGGATGTCCCATTACAATGTTCTCACTCTGCTCTAGGCTTGTACAGGTAGCAGCTACTGCTTTCAGGCACCCAGGTAATCCAGCAGCCACTGGATCTAGGGCGGCCGAAAAGTAGGCCACGGGACGTCTAATCAGACCATGTTCCTGGGTTAAGACCGAGAGCGCACAATTGTCTCTCGTGTCACAGAACAATTCAAAGTTCTTAGAATAGTCTGGCATTCCTAAGGCTGGAGCTGTGCACAGACAATTTCGCAATGTTACCCAAGCAGTCATGCATTCATCATTCCAACAAACTGGGTCTTCCGCTCCTTTCTTTGTCATGTTAATCAAGGGTTTAGCTATAGCCGCGAAACCCACGATCCACTGTCTGCAGTACCCAACAACCCCTAGGAACATTCTTACTTCTTTCTGTGTTACTGGTAGTGACATTTCTCGAATTATTTTAATTCTTTCTGTAGTGACTTTCCTGATCCCTTTCTCTATCTGGTGCCCCAGATATTTTACTGAGGTTTTGCAGAACTGTAATTTGTCTGGTGAGACCTTATGTCCTCCTTTTCCTAGGTGATTCAGCAAGGCAATGGTATCAGTGACACAGTCGTCTTGACTTCTAGATGCCACCAGTAGGTCATCTATGTACTGTACCAGGACAGACTCTTTAGGCAGTACTAAGGATTCAAGACATTTCTTTAGGATCTGGTTGAAAATCGATGGACTTTCGGTGTACCCCTGGGGGACACGATTCCAGACATAGACCTGGCTGTTGAATTCAAAACTAAAAAGGAATTTGCTTTCTGGATGCAATGGGATGGAAAAGAACGCATGGCACAAGTCTATGACAGTGAACCATTCCGCCTCCCAAGGAATTTGATACAGTATTACTGCGGGGTTTGGCACTATGGGACAGCAAGGTACTACAATTTGGTTTACCTTGCGCAGGTCCTGCACTACCCTATACTTTCCGCTAGGCTTCTTAATTCCAAGTATGGGTGAATTACAGGGACTACTCATCACTTCCTGAATGATGTTTGCTTTGAGCAATCTGTTTAATTCCTTTGCGACTCCTTCTTTCACTTCTGCACTCATTTTATACTGTTTGGTATTTGGGTATACAGCATTTGCTTTTATAGTTATTTTAATTGGGTCTACATTTGCCATTAAGCCTACATCTTTTCCAGTAAAATCCCAAACTTCAGGTGTTACGCTCGATTGCAGTTCTTCAGGTAGACTTTCAATGGACATGGGCTTAATGTCTGTGTCGGGCCTTAGTAACATCAATTTATATAGGCCATCTTCATCTGGGGTCTGGATTTCAACACCATTTGGTGAGCAAAAGATGGTGCAACGCATTTTGCACAACAGATCTCGTCCTAATAGGTTTACGGGACTGGAATCACAGACCACAAATCTGTGCATTTCTTTGAAATTTCCTATGGAAATTTCCATAGGTTCTGTTACCGGAGTACTGATTATCTGATTTGAAACTCCCACTACTTGGATAGCTTCTCCCGAGAGGGGTAGGTTAGGAACGTCCGCTGTTCTCACAGTGGAACGGGTAGCACCAGTGTCCAACAGAAAGGTGACATCTGTCCCTTCAACCTTTCCTTCAATGTATGGTCCAGTCTGGTCTACCGGTAAGGAGGCACCAAGTACGCACTCCTTGTCCTCCCCTCTCAGGCCCCGTCAGTATTGATCATCGCAGAGAAAAGTATCATTTAACAGGTACTGTGGAATGGGTGCATTTCTTTCATTCTCTCCTTCCCACACTTCGACCCTTTCATTCTGTTGACCCTGATTCCTATAATTCTGTCTAGGTGCGCGTGGCACCGGGGGTTGATTTACCTGCTGTTGGGTTTTTCGGATCCCCTCTTTCTGCACCTGTGGATTTAAACCATTTACGGGGGCATTACCAGCCTGCAATTGCGGACATTTATCTCTCCAATGTCCCATGTGACCACATCCGTGACAGGGGAATTTTTCCATAGCCTCTTCCGTACTCATCTTTACCCGGGGCCTGCCTCCACCCCCAGCATTCGGATTTGGAGCATTATTACTGTTAGTCATTTTACTTAACTGTTTTTCTTGTTGTTCAGCTAATTTCACCTGAGCCCACATAACCTTTTCCTTTAGGGCTTTCTTTTTGTTCTCGATCTCATCTTCGCAGTATTTGGCATATTTGAGAACATCATCAATGGGTTTCCCTTGCCAACTGATTTTGTTATCCCTAATCCACTGGGATATTTCAGGTCTCAATCCTAACACGAATCGATAACAGAAATGTGTCATATCCTTCAGGTCCACATTATCGATTCCACTGTAAGTTTTGAAGACCTGCAGTAACCTTTCATAATAGGAGTGGACTGATTCATCACGCTCTTGGGTAGTTCTATCTATGCGGGTCCAATCAGTTTCTTTTGCGGGCACCTTTTTCTTGAGGTACTGTATGACTTGCTCATACTTCCTCATTACTTCAGGTGCGGGAGCTCCTGTTATCTCGTCTCTCGCATATTCTTCGCTAGGCCAATCAATTTCAATTTTGCAGTCGGTCCACAAATCTACAGGGACCACAATGTCGAAAAAACCATCCAGGTCTTTCAGAAGACATTTCTGAACTTTTATGAAGCGTTCGACCTGTCGGTACCAATCGACTGGTTTCTCCCGTAATTTTGGAAAGTCATTAGTAAAAGATACTATATCTTGTCTGGACCAAGGGACGTGGACATATTTTCCCCCTGGGACTTCCCTCATGGGACACAATTTTTCTGGTTTGGCAACTTCTTGTAAGACGTACTCAGCAGTCCGTGGTCTCTCCTTGCTATCCTCCTTTTTCTTTGCCCATCTGGCTTTCCACTTGTCTAGATCTCCCCATTTCTGTGCTAAGTTTATCAGTTCTTTAATCTGCGTCTTCTTCCCTGCAGTATTCAGGTTTTCTAGATCTTTGTCTGAAAATTCTACTCTGTAGGATTTCTGTAGTACTTTGGATCTGCTGATATCTATTCCCATACAAACTGCCGTGTCCATTAATTTGTCATAGTATATTTTTGCGTTCCGAGTAAGGTGTTTGCACATGAACAACAACTCATCTTCCTCTCGGACATTCAATCGTTCTAAACCCACATTCCCTGCGCTCAGTTCCTCTAGCTCTATTCTTAGCTTATAAATATCTAGTGGTTTTGGATGAGGGGTTCCCTTTTCTAATTCTCGGGTCCACCTTTCTATTTCCTCGGGAGTTACCACTGTTGCCCTCTGAATTCCTGATGAAGACTCTATTAGTACGTCTTTGTTCCCAGTCTGAGTTCCCATTCGAGACATACTAGGTCCCTGCTCCCTGTTAGGCAGATCCATCAAGGAAGCCATGGACTCACATTCACTTGCTTGGTCATCAATAATGAGTGGTTCCCTTCTGGGCGGGGGCATCATCGGGGTTATGACTGGAGTTTTAGGAGTATTCATTCTGTCCCCATATAGAGGAAAAACTGGACCAATGGTTACTGGAATCGTCAGGGCTTCAGGATTTGGATTTATCTGAGCTATGGCATGTATGAGATCATTCCGCTGTCGTCTCAGGGCATCCCTTTCCTGCTCGTGTAATACTCGATTCATGGGGGGATCCTGTATCATTTGGGGTACTAGAGAAGGATATAAATTCGGAGCAGATGGAGTGGATAAAACTGATCTTTCCTCACCAAAGGGGTTGTAATTCGGGACCACGGGGTCGGGTCTACCAAATCCCTCTCCTCCCGCTCTTTTCTGTTCTATCCCTGTGGAATCGGCTTCACTAGTGCTTCTTCTTCCTGAAGGTCTCAATGGAGTAGTTAAGCTTTGAGATCTGGTGTCTTCATTATAAGGCGGGGGACCTTTCATAAATAAGTCCTCTAAGAACTCATCTTCCGATTCACCCAGGGGCATCATGTGCCGGGTTTTCTCAGTACATTTCTTCCCTCCCGCCATTTCATTAGCTCCAAACATGGGGAATAACCCTTCTACCATCATATTTTGTCTCCACTGTTTCAATTTCTGCTCCTTGGTTTCTTTTACCATTTTTGGATACCATCGGGTCACTCCTTTGTCCATCCGGGGTCTGTCTCGCTCTAGAGCCTCAATTTCCCATTCCTCTAAAGCTTCATACTGAGTTAATCTAGGTCTGGGATGTAATTCATTCATTCGGGTCCTCAGGTTAAATAGGATTCTCCCGTTAAAAGTACCATCAATGGGAAAGGCTAAAACTCCATCCTCCGCAGTGTACTTTACCCAGTTCTCCAACCATACACAGGTATGATACCCTTTCTCTAACATCATGAAAGAGGCTGGAGTATTTGGCGGAGGAATGATCACACCTTCCCTAGTCCGTACGGGTTTGTCAGTTTTGAAGAAATTCTTTATTTTGCTGACAAATGACATTTTTCTCTTTCCTCCGTACATGTTGTGAGGTCTGCCTTTGCTCATCAACTCTTTATGACACCCTAGATTTCGTGGATCAGGCAGAAAATCAGGGTACCACATACACCGCTCGTAACAACCTATAAGCTCGGTGCGGAAAATGTTTACTTCGTTTATGCTTCCAATGCTAGCGCGACTCCAATCTCTCAACAACCAATCAGTGCAGAGGTTGCAAAAGTTCTCGACCAATGGGTGTGCGGCCTTTTCGCGAGACGCGTTCTCACGCTCAGGCACTCACCCCTCCCTTACAATTTCGGCTTCACTACACACCCGCTGGTTTAACCAATACCAGCGCGGCACGGAGTGACGTCAGAGCAGCCCTTCGACTGTCTCCCTCCTTTACAAGGTAACGGAAACTTTGTATTTTCTCTAAGGTGCTATGGTTAATTTTAGTCAACAACGTATAACATTCGCCATTGTGTAGGAGTGTTCTAAAGAGATAGAAAATTCTTCTTTCACTACAAGTAAACCACTTCTGTCTACTTTTCATACACTTCGGATAGACTTCTCTTGCCCACCCTCACGCAAGCATTAGAAAACCTGCTATTACCCAGTCTCATCCACTTCTTTCCGGGATATATACTAAGCCTGGGGTTCGTCAGCGTTTCCCTTTGCTATCATACAAGCTCCGATGACTCTATTACTCCCTTAGTGTGACCCTTACTAGGTGATATCAGACCAAGGTTTCTATCAGCAGTCCCGTTACTGTCATTCATACAGTTTTCCGAAAAGACCTAATTAGCGCTTCCAGTTCCACTTGAACCATGCACTAACCTTTCCTCCCTACAAATGACCTCAGAACGCGATGGATTCTACTCACCATCCGTTATACAATTCCCCGGGGATTTCAGACAACACTCAACAATCACACACAATTGGTTAACGAAACATATAATATTTAGCAGCAATACATATATAAATCATTTAAAACAATTTTGAAATCGATTTCTTTTGCAATAAAATATTAAGTAACACAGTCAATATAAAAAAACAATTTTAGCAGCACATTTATTTTTCACGGTTTCTTTTCTAACTATCTTATCTACCTATCTTACTAGTCCTAACCATCCTCTGCTACCAGAAATTACTGATAGAGCGCGCGGGTCACCCGGCTCACCAAACTTTTCCATACACTGGGCCCTTTGCGTGATTATTTCCAATGTTAACGTTTTACTGGGGTGAACCAGGCGATTTCACGCACGCTCTTATGAGTAATCGGTTGGGTGACTCTTACACCACATACTATTCATGTACCTGACTTACCACAGGCACATTACTCCTGACAGATCAGGAGCTAGCAGTGGATAGGTGATAAGGGGTTTCCTAAAAGGGAGAAGATTCTACTTTACACATTTGATACCTTTAATATTATTTCAATGTATAATGACCACAGACACCTTGTTGGTTTTAAGAGTTTTATATAGTATAAGTTTAGGACGAAAATGCCATTACAAGCAGGCAAATGCAAAGTAATACATCAATGATCAGTATTAAGACCAGAATGTAGCTCTGGATCAAAGTGAGTATCATAGAATAAAAGGGAACACTATAGGGCATAAATCATATGGACATTTATCTAATACAGTTTAATCTAGGGCAAGGACGTGAGGAAAAAACCTAATGTGTGACCTAATAATTTTATACTATTTCCTAAACCTTATGCTATCTTTCTAACTTCACGGCAACCATACTAAGGGAAAGGGAATAAGTGGAACAATCTAGATAAACAGTCGGGTTTAGCAATTTCCTATAGGAAAGGGTAAAAGTGGAACATTTACTAATAATCAATTGCATGAAATTACATTCAAAGGAGATATGGAGAATATCACAGGCAAGATTGCTTTAATCAGAGAAGGAAAAGTTGAGAATAAGTACAGACAGACACCTATGTCAATAGTTACCTAGGTGAGAATGAGGACTAACCCTGGCCGCGGGTCAGTTGGGAAAGAACGGGACAAGGACCCTCAAGGATTCAGGGAATACCAGAAGGCGAGCAGGTACAGCTCATGGACAGTCAGGACAGGATACCCCTCAGGTCTGGGTCAGGACTGGGTTCACCAAGGCACGACCAACCCCTTACAGCATCGGATGCAACGCCAGCGTTACCCCCTCTTCTGCACGGAATCCGCCAATAACCCCGATTGGGTTTTCGAATCTCCCAGCAAAGTGCTTCGCTTAGCACTTAGGACTAATTTCCACCCCTTGGAGTTTGTGGAAAGTTTCAGGCAGAATGCTCCGCAGCACTCTGTATCAGGCACCTATAGAGTTCGTAGGGTCAGTGACAGGTCTGCTAGTCGGACAAGTCGGACAATTTCTCTAAGCTAAGCTAGGCTATTTATACAAGTTTAGATTCCCAAGACCACCCATAAATGTTGCAAAATGACAAAGTCCCATCTTCTGATTGGTCAAGGGAGGTGGTTTGGTCATAGGTACCACCTATACAGCACGTGACATTATCCCTCCCCCTAACACCTGGTTCCCAGGCCTACGTGTGGGAAAGTACAATAGTGAAGAAAAGGTTTGCAACATTGTTGCGCATTTCAGAATAAAAATAGAAAGTCTTCAAGGGCAAAGGTGCGCCTGGAAAGGACAGTCCCCTTTTCAATGGCCAATCTGGTCAGGTTCCATTGCTGCACGTCCCAGATCTTAGGTCATGTGATGTGTGATACGTCAGCATCAAGATGGATCCCATCCCTAGTTCAAGGCCCTCATTTACGCGGTACATGAAAAGTAAGCGAAAACAAATTAATAACACAGAATAAAATGAATACACTGTACACCATGACCAACTACTCTTAATCCCTTATTTTATAATACTTATAGCATTAAGAGTTAGTGCAGAAAGGATGCATAGATAAAAGCGGCTTAAGATAGCATGAAGCATGATTAGTGACAAGCGGCCATTTTAACACCACGGCGCATGTGCGAACTTTTCCCTCCAGATTGCGAGTGTGTCACGTCTCATGGGTATGACCGACGCATGCGCAGACTGAATTTCTGCAAAGCGGCCATTTTATTAAGGTGCAAGCTTGATTATGATGAAAAACACATAGGCAAGCCTCCTAGGGACACCCGTGTGTTGGGGAAATACAAATAAATGACAAACAATCAGAGTTAGTACAGTTATGATTTAAGCCGAGGTTCATGAAGAGAGCAAGTCGCGTTACGTGCGAATCCTTGCTCCATCACAGCGATCTGGGTCAACTTGATTGATGGTGGTCTATCAAACTGGGAGTAGAAAACAAGATTTCAATAGTAATTTATAGAAATTACCATCAACGCAGAAGAAGCTCGAAATTCAATGTGTGTCCGTCTTCTAAATGAGCAATGCTGTTTTGTGGGGTGTGAGTGCAGGGCTTCACTGTTGGTTAATATTTTGGTGTGGGTAGGTGCACAGAGAGTTAAGTTTCTGGATGTAAGTATTGGCTGCAGTCGAGCTCGGCACGGGACTGACGCGGTTATTCGCACAGCTCTGATGATGCACCTTGGGCACGGGGCTGACGCAGTTATTCACACAGATCTGATGATGCACCTTGGGCACAGGGCTGATGCAGTTATTCACACAGCTCTAATGATGCACCTCGGGCATGGGGCTGACGCAGTTATTCACACAGCTCTGATGATGCACCTCGGGCACGGGGCTGACACAGTTATTCACACAGCTCTGATGATGCACCTCGGGCACGGGGCTGATGCAGTTATTCACACAGCTCTGATGATGCACCTCGGGCACGGGGCTGACACAGTTATTCACACAGCTCTGATGATGCACCTCAGGCACGAGGCTGACGCAGTTATTCACACAGCTCTGATGATGCACCTTGGCGCGGGGCTGACGCAGTTATTCACACAGCTCTGATGATGCACCTCGGGCACGGGGCTGACGCAGTTATTCACACAGCTCTGATGATGCACATTAGGCACGGGGCTGACGCAGTTATTCACACAGCTCTGATGATGCACCTTGGGCACAGGCCTGACGCAGTTATTCACACAGCTCTGATAATGCACCTCGGGCACGGGGCTGATGCAGTTATTCACACAGCTCTGATGATGCACCTCGGGCACGGGGCTGACGCAGTTATTCACACAGCTTTGATGATGCACCTCAGGCACGGGGCTGACGCAGTTATTCACACGCTTTGATGATGCACCTCGGGCACGGGGCTGACGCAGTTATTCACACAGCTCTGATGATGCACCTCGGCACGGGGCTGACGCAGTTATTCACACAGCTCTGATGATGCACCTCGGGCACGGGGCTGACACAGGTCTGATGATGCACCTCAGGCACGGGGATGACGCAGTTATTCACACAGCTCCGATGATGCACCTTGGGCACGGGGCTGATGCAGTTATTCACACAGCTCTGATGATGCACCTCGAGCACGGGGCTGACGCAGTTATTCACACAGCTCTGATGATGCACCTCAGGCACGGGGCTGACGCAGTTATTCACACAGCTCTGATGATGCACCTCGGGCACGGGGCTGACGCAGTTATTCACACAGCTCTGATAATGCACCTCAGGCAGGTGCTCACAGTTGTTATTATTCACACAACTCTGATGATGCACCTCAGGCACGGGGCTGACGCAGTATTTATTCACACAGCTCTGATGATGCAACTCAGGCACGGGCTCACAGCTGTTATTATTCACACAGCTCTGATGATGCACCTCAGGCACGGGCTCACAGCTGTTATTATTCACACAGCTCAGATGATGCACCTCAGGCACGGGCTCACAGCTGTTATTATTCACACAGCTCTGTTGCGCTCTCTAATACTCTTTACTAATAACTCTCTCCTACTCACTATCGACTTCTCACTCTACTACTTACTGTGTGTGTGGGTGCTAATGCAATAGGTCTCGCATATGTACCTGATGAAGCTATTGGCAATGTAAAAGACCATGCAATTTATTTATGATTTAAAAAAAAAAATAATGAGCAATGCCAATAGCTCTACCTTTAATGCTGCCGAGACCATTGCATTGTTATTTATTTTTTTGTTTTTTTATTTGCAAGCTGATGAGAAAGACATAACAAAATACATAAGATAAAATACAAAGTATAAATAGCACGATCTTAACAAAATCTGATTTCAGTTTTCCACTTGGAACGCAAAGTAATTCATTCTGTACATACATGAATGATACTATCAAGGCCATAGAAAAAAAAAGGTATATCAGTACATCTATGAAATGATAGTCTACTGAAGATAAGGAAAAGGAGAACCCCCTCCCCCCAAAAAAAGAAAAAAAAAAACATGTATATCTCCTTTCTCCTCTTCTCCACTTACTCAAACACTTAAGCAAGCATTTAAGTGGACACAGGGCCATCGATAAAGTCGCCCCATATCTTCTCAAATTTTTTCGTGAGCGTGTTCCTCTGAGATTAGCTAACCCAAGTTCCATAGAGCGAGTTTCGTTAACTAATGACCACCATTCCCAGATGTTAGGAGGTTTAGGATAAATCCAAGCTCTAGCCAATGTAAGTTTAGCACAGGACATAAGACTTGTTATCAGAGCGGATTGGGATAGGTAAGTACAATATAAATCAAGTAGTACAGTTGATGCGGTAAGCGTAGGTAGAAATATCTTTTTGATTTCTAAGATTTTAATTATTTCCCCCCAAAAGTCCTTTAGCATTGGGCAAGAGAACAGCATATGTTCTAGGTCTGCTGCATAAGCAAGGCATTTGGGACATTTGGTGCGGTCCCCTTGAGTGTTGTTGTGGGACCACTTTGAGATCTTTTCCGGTGTATAATATAGCATACAAACTGTGCGAAAATGTTGTAGTCTTAAGCTAGATGAGCGTACAGCATTGTTGATGTTAACTAAAGAGCATCTGATTTGCTTAGACGTTATATTTAAACCAGTTTTACTGCTCTATTTTTGAGCTAATTGTAGACAGTCATCAATTTTAAGAGCACAGAAATGTTTGTATGCCTCGCTTATCACTGATTTGTTTTTAGTGGAGTATAAACAATTCCAAATATCAGAGTCTAAGATTTTAAATAGCTGCTTCTTTCTAATTAAGAAATCATGTATTTGTATATATTTGAACCTCATATTGTCCGTCAAATTGTAAAGGGTTTGTAGAGTATGAAAGTCTAGAAACCCTTGTGCGCCATATAGGTCCCCCAAAGTATTAATACCCTGGATTGACCATCTACGGGCCATTCCATCGTTGAATATTCCCGGAAGACCAGGGTTGTCCCAAAGCTGTAGTTTCGGATGATAAAAAGACGTTTTGCAGTAGACCAAAATGTTATCCCGTATCCTGATAATGTCTTTGGCGGTCTTGAATTTCACCCTTTTGTAGTAATTGGGGTCGTTAACTCGCTGTAAAAACATATTAGATTCAGATTTTAACATAAATACATGAAAAAAAAAAGTATCTTCCCTGTATAGCAGAGATCTGAGGCGCCTAATAAATGAGGACCAGAAGTATAGTTTAACGTCTGGAAAGTTTAAGCCGCCTTTGTCTGTATTATTTTTAAGAAGCTTCAGCGATCTTCTGGCTTTTTTATATCCCCAAATGAAGCTACTAAAATTCCCGTCAAGCTGTTTAAAAAAGGAGTTATTTAGAGCAAGTGGAATGGAACGAAATAAGTATAAGAATTTGGGGAGTATCTTCATTTTAATGAGGTTAATTCTGCCAATTATGTTCAAAGGTAATCTATGCCATTTTTTTAATGTGGCGATGGTATATTTAATTAATTCATTGTAGTTAAGATTGTTTATTTCTCGTATTTTCGACGTAATTTTAACACCTAAATAAGTATCGGTCTCAGGGACATTTGTTATTGGTGAGTAGTTAGCTATGATTTGTGTTTTATTTGAGTTTAATTTATACCCAGATACTTTGCCAAATGTAAGAGCCTCTATGTTAATTCCTTCTAAGGTCTGGATAATGTCAGAAGAATATATAGCAATGTCGTCAGCATATGCTGTTATTTTTAGCACCTGTTCATTAGATTTAAACGGTATGATTTTGGGTTGTGTTTGAAGGGAGTGTAAAAATGGTTCTAGTGCAAGGGCAAATAATAACGGTGATAGAGGACAGCCTTGGCGAGTGCCCCGCAGTATCAAAAAATCTGTAGAGGTCAGTCCCCCATAGCTAATACATGCTGAGGGGTTATCATATAGCGCTTTTATCCACTTTAAAAAGTATCCATTAAACCCCATTTTAGTCATAACACGCCACAAGTAGTCCCACCCCACCCGGTCGAAAGCCTTCTCAGCATCCAGTAGTATCATACCGAGTGGGGTGGACTCAGTCTCAGCCACGTCAAATGCTGTAATAGCCATATTGACGTGTGTGGTAGTATCCCGCCCAGTAACAAACCCGTGTTGCTGGGGGTTAACCATTTTGGGCATAAGGGGAGCCAGTCTAGTAGCTAAGATTTTTGCAAATATTTTTGCGTCTGTGTTGGTCAGAGAGATGGGTCTATATGACCCTCTTTCCTGTTTTGGTTTGCCTTTTTTAAGAAAGAATATTATTTTGGCTCTGTTCCAAGATTTGGGTGCCTTACCGGTTTCCCCAATCAGTTGCTTTACCCGTAATAGCAGAGGTGCGAGTTCCTCTGAGCAAATTTTATAGATCTCTAGAGGGATTGTGTCTTCTCCTGAAGCCTTTCCGGAGGGTAAAGCAATAATAGCTTGGCGTAGTTCTTGTCCAGTGATGTTTTCCGACAAGAGATCTGATTCTGATTGGCTAAGTAAGGCTAAAGGAAGCTCATCTAAGTAATTCTGTATTGTAATTTCATTTGGAGTGGATTCTGGAGTATATAAGGTCCTATAAAACTCTGCAAATTGCTCCAGTATGTCATAAGACCATTGCATTGTAAATGCTTGTTCAGGAAGTAGTTGTCAGGGCAGAGGCCTCCGTCCTTCTTCAGCACCAGTAAGTAACAGGAATAGCAACCACGACCTACTTCTGATGTACGCTAGGCAACCTCTTGGTAGCTTCTCTGGCCCTAAGAGCCTGTACTTCTTTACGCAACAGTGAGAGGTGGTCCTCTGTCAGCCAATTTAAAGAAGGTGGCATGAAAGAGCATAACTCTACAGAACAATTTGGAGCACCCAGTTTCCGAGGTGATAGACTTCCTTTGAGGCAGGTGGTGTCTGAAGGCTGCTACTGACCAGTTTCCCATGCTGGATAGAGGGTATATTAAAGGGCCGGGTGGTGACTGGAAAGCTTTCTAGCCTTGTGTCCCATGAGCTTGTGGGAACCCTGTCTGTGGCCACTTAAGGACTCTGAAGTCTGCTGGCTTTGTTCGCTGGGTGCAAAAAGACATGACGGTAGACCCTAATAAAGCCATGGAAAGGGCTATGGGCAGAATGAGGCTAGTGTGAGGCAGCGGAGAGTCCTAATGATTGGGCAGTGGGTCTGCTGTCCTTAAAGCGCTCGAGCACCAAATCTACCTTATCACCAAACAGGCGAGTGCCAATGAAGGGCATGTCCATAAGGGATGCCTGGATATTCCCTAAAAAGCCAGTTGATCTCAGCCAGGTAGGACAACGAAATGCCACAGACGAAGCAATCACTCTACCTAGCGAATCTGTTGTATCTAGTGTGCAGCATATTATGAACTTTTGTGTGTCTCCGCCATTGGCAACCGCCAGGAACAAGATGACTCAGACCTCTTCTGAGACCATGGGCAATAGAGTCCCAAACTGTGTCTTAAACCGGCCCAAGAGGCACATGACTTCTATGGACTGCAGAGCAAGTCTGGCAGAGGATAAAATCCTCTTGCTGAAGGTGGTTAGCCTCTTGGATTCCATATCTGTGGTTGTGGTAGGGAACACGCCAGGGTTAACCTTGGAGGTGGCAGCCTGGATGACCAGGCTGTCCAGTGTGGGGTGCTGTGTGAGGATAGCTGAGTCCCCAGCAGTGGGGCGATGGCGGTGGACAATGGTCCTGTACACATGAGTTGCAATGCAGGGCTTGAACGGTGCAAAGTCATACAGGATCAGGAGACCAGGAGCTTCAGGAGTTCCTTGGGGTTCATCGCTCAATAATCTGGGTAGGCCTTGGAGTTGTTGCCTGGCACTAGACACCACAAGCAAATCAGGTGGGCGTCTGTCAGAGATAGCTGCCTGTGACAGGATTCACAAGGTTTAAACTCCACTGGGCTTTTAGGGGATAACTCTAATATACACTGGGTGCTTAGCTCAAACAGAAGTTTAATAGAAGTTGAAAAAAGGTAGTCTAAAAAAGGGATGTGGGAGCTCTTTCCAGATCTGCGCGGAGGACACGAAAAGAAAAGAACTGATGTCAATGCCTATAGGCATAACACGTCACTTCCGGAGCTGACAATGCGGGTGCGGAGCCCATTAACACCACCCACCAGCACGAGGATGTGCTGCTCAATATTTTCTGGATAGAGTCTAATGCCTGGGGAGTATTCTATGGTAAGAAATCTGATGCTTGAAGTCTCTATCAGATAAACTTGGATAGTACTTGGTAAACTTGAGAAAATAATTACATTTATCATTATTCTCAGGTGCCACCATCCTAATGGTGGTCAGGGCCACTGGAATTATGTGATTGTGTGGCTGTGGCGTTTTCCTCATGATTATAGATTTGTTGTGTTTGACACATAATTCATCCTCTGCGGCATTATTCCCATATTTTAACAAAAGAAACGTTTCTAGCTTAAACGATTCAAAAGTTGCTGAAAACGCACAAACACATGTTGCTGCGCAGTGGAAGGCCCTTTGTAAAGGAGGACGGGCCACCTTTCTTTTGCTTATTGCTATATTTGGTTGTTAAACTGGTACTTAAGAGGTGTGCCATCAATGCCCAGACAGTGTTAACAAGTGCAAAAAGGACAAAATAATGAAGTGATACTATCACAAAATGTGCCACATTAAGCCACATAATTTGCCTTTTCTTGACGTATAATTTATTCAATCCTACCGCATAATTTCAGTGGTCCTGATGATGGTTTCTGTCAAATCAGCCTTAGGGCTGATCCCTAGCGCTAAGATAGTGTGCCTACCTATATGTAACACTGTTCCAACTCTGAACTGGCACATATCTCTCTATACAGTGAGGCAGCTCTTTTGCCACCTTTTCAGAACTTCATAAACCATCATTTTGTGTTTGTTCCTTTCCTAGCCATCAACTTCCCCGAATGCCTTCTTCATTACCCGCTGACAACACTATGCCGCAGACATCAACGTGAAAGTCATCCTACTAAACAGACCTCTTTCACTATCATTAACAAAAGATGTTAACGGCCTTGACTCCTCACTTAATCTCACCAGGTGGTAGGCTGAGGTGACAGCTATCCACCCAGATGAACTTGTTTACTTTACGGATTGCCACACACATTTTTATGTTGATGTCGCCATCCTTGGGGGCCGAAATCACAGGAGCAAGCCACTATGAGCCTTAAATGTCTTCTATTACTCCCAACCGCTGAAGCTCTAACTTTTAAAGGTTCACTCATAAGATGTGGAACCCTCCTTACCTTGTGCACCACATGTTCTCACTTTTTTTACAACAATCCTGCATTCAAAATCTTTGCGTAAACCCAGCCTTCAAATGCTACAGTGAACCTGTCCACCACCTCCTTGTCCTCACCTAGGTGGGATACAATCTTCAACTGTAGCATTGATTAGGAATAAGATTGATACCCAAATCCCACTGGTTTAATGAACCAAGCAAATAGTCTCCTGATTCTAACACATACACATTGCCCACGGTCTCATGGACCTTAAATGCAACCCTCACTGGGTACTACATAATTAGGTCAATCCTGTTCCACTGTATCAAATCAGATTGATGTCTGGTTCCCACAAAGCAATCCTATCTCCCCCAAACACTCAATTTTGATCCCCAAGAAGTATATAGAGCGATACTGACCTGCCAGGTCCTCAATTCCCCTGCCTTATGCTATGATCTTATAATCAGGCATAGAAATATGGTCATGTTTTGTGCCCAGGTCTAGAAATATGGTGGGCAGGAATGGAGGAGTGGGATTTGGGAGGATGTGAAAGCTTGGGGAGGGGAGATTCTGGGGATTGACTGTCAAAAGACTGGCTGATTGCTGGCTCATTCCTTCTATAAATGACTTGCCAAGACCTCCTGGGCTGTTGGTCTTACTAGATATTGTCCATGCCACACTCACCCTCCCCTTACTTCATACCCGCAGTTTATAGCACAAGCTCTACCACATCAAGGGCATAATCAGCTGATGTATCCTAGTTTTCTCATGCCTCGCTTGCTCCTCTATACTCTTACTTACTCTTCCATAGTGTTTGTTGTATCCAGAGATTTATTTGCAGAGCAATTTGAGCTGTTGGAGGTATGTGATCCACTACCACACCTGTAGCACCTGAATCGCCAGCTTGCCACCATTTTCTGTGACTCAGAGGTATCTTTCTAGCCATGCCACTTTTCTTTTCCACTTTAGCAACCGCTGCAACCGTAGCATCTTCACATCTCATCTTCCAGTGACTGTGCATCGCTGTGATGTGGCGCCAAGATGTGACGCTGCGTTCTGGTTACACACTCCTAACACTCAGGTGAAGGAAGTCCTTCGCTGCTAAGGAAGTCCTCCTTCACTGCTTACAGTGCTCGATCATGTGATGTTTGGAGGGGAGGCTCTCTGTACTGCTTGAACGTAAGTGTTGGTGACCACTACTGCAGATAATAAATCCCGTAATTGTATAAAACATTGTAGATTATTCATAGGTCACTCTACAAATATCTTCTCTACCCCTGGTGGTTTGTGCGTGTTCTTTGTGTACAGGCACTCTAATTCCTTCACTTGATTGCATTAATAACATGTGTTAGAGGTGGATACATCTGCCCTTGGAGCGGGTCGGCTCATCACTGTGTGTTACCTTACACTCCCAAAAAAGGAGCTGGTGCTGAGGATATGTTATTTCAATAGAGCATCCACCACCACACAGATGGTGTTGTTCCACAGGCTGCATCAACTGCCACCCACCAGACTCCAACCGCCCAGCAGTCAGCACCGTCTAGTGGGACAGTCATTGACATTGTTAGGTTCAACCTGGCCTAGTGCACAGGCAATGTCACAACAGGTTTCTTCAGCTACCTGGTTTAGCTATAGGGGAGACAGGCCGGGGATTCCCTCCTTGGACGTCACCTACCCAGTCGGACTTTAGACAGACTTCCTCTCGTCTTTCCTGTCGTCTCTTCCCGCATCCTCCCTCTATTTACATCTCTCCTTCCCTCCTCTCTTAATGTATTGAGACTGAACTATTTTGTCTGATGCCCAATAGAGCTACCTGGTTTAGCTATAGGGGAGATGGACTGTGGTTTACCGCCTCGGTCGTCACCTACCCAGTCGATAGATTGCACCATACTCCTGAGGCGGAAGCCGGGGGTTTAACTTGCCAAACAACAGATCACTTGTTCTTTTATTCTTTTAATGCACTGCACTTTACACTAGCACAGCGCTTTTTAAAAATTGAATCGCTACCACTGCTTTATTGTGTATTTGTGTGCTCTGTAAATCCCCCTTGAAAACTTCCCCAGGAAACCAAATTGAGCCGCTTCCACTGTACCTTATACCTCTAAGGCACGAAGCCATCCTCTAGGCTCACGGTCACACTTACAAGCCCCTCGAGGCAAGGAATCCACGGCCGCCATCTTCAATCGGGGCCTGGACAGCGCTCTAGTGGCTGGGCGATTTGGGCCCAACCCATTATAAAAGAGCCAATCACTGACGCTCCTGCAGATAGATTGCACCATACTCCTGAGGCGGAAGCCGGGGGTTTAACTTGCCAAACAACAGATCACTTGTTCTTTTATTCTTTTAATGCACTGCACTTTACACTAGCACAGCGCTTTTTAAAAATTGAATCGCTACCACTGCTTTATTGTGTATTTGTGTGCTCTGTAAATCCCCCTTGAAAACTTCCCCAGGAAACCAAATTGAGCCGCTTCCACTGTACCTTATACCTCTAAGGCACGAAGCCATCCTCTAGGCTCACGGTCACACTTACAAGCCCCTCGAGGCAAGGAATCCACGGCCGCCATCTTCAATCGGGGCCTGGACAGCGCTCTAGTGGCTGGGCGATTTGGGCCCAACCCATTATAAAAGAGCCAATCACTGACGCTCCTGCAGATAGATTGCACCATACTCCTGAGGCGGAAGCCGGGGGTTTAACTTGCCAAACAACAGATCACTTGTTCTTTTATTCTTTTAATGCACTGCACTTTACACTAGCACAGCGCTTTTTAAAAATTGAATCGCTACCACTGCTTTATTGTGTATTTGTGTGCTCTGTAAATCCCCCTTGAAAACTTCCCCAGGAAACCAAATTGAGCCGCTTCCACTGTACCTTATACCTCTAAGGCACGAAGCCATCCTCTAGGCTCACGGTCACACTTACAAGCCCCTCGAGGCAAGGAATCCACGGCCGCCATCTTCAATCGGGGCCTGGACAGCGCTCTAGTGGCTGGGCGATTTGGGCCCAACCCATTATAAAAGAGCCAATCACTGACGCTCCTGCAGATAGATTGCGCCATACTCCTGAGGCGGAAGCCGGGGGTTTAACTTGCCAAACAACAGATCACTTGTTCTTTTATTCTTTTAATGCACTGCACTTTACACTAGCACAGCGCTTTTTAAAAATTGAATCGCTACCACTGCTTTATTGTGTATTTGTGTGCTCTGTAAATCCCCCTTGAAAACTTCCCCAGGAAACCAAATTGAGCCGCTTCCACTGTACCTTATACCTCTAAGGCACGAAGCCATCCTCTAGGCTCACGGTCACACTTACAAGCCCCTCGAGGCAAGGAATCCACGGCCGCCATCTTCAATCGGGGCCTGGACAGCGCTCTAGTGGCTGGGCGATTTGGGCCCAACCCATTATAAAATGGAGCCTCCTTCCCGTCCGCGCAGCGGGCGGGCGCAGCGGGCGCGCCGATGGCGCGCCGGAGGCGCGCCAGAGGCAAGCCCGTCTGGGCCCGTCCGGGCCAGGCCGGGCACAGGGCCATCCACTATGCCCGTTTCTCATAGTCACCGGATCAAACATTCACGCGATTATCTGTTACAATTCAGCACGCCAGCCTCATCCCCGATACCCAACCACTCATCTACGCCCCAAGATGAGTCCTTCGGGTCAACCATCCACCAGTCATCTACTGGTATTAGCTTGGCTCTGTTGAACTGTAGATCAGCCCCCAAGCATGCACTTGAAATTAAAATTCTGATTCAAGACCAAAATATTGATATTTTCTTCCTAACGGAAACATGGCTAACGTCTCATTCTGAAGCCGACATTGTCAACATGCTTCCCCAAGACTACCTCATTCAATATCAGAATAGAATGAAGGGAAAAGGAGGTGGACTTGCGATTATATATAGAAACCTCTTCACTTGCAGGATACAAGCAGGAGGAATTGAGGATTGCGAAAGCATCCACTTCTCAATTCAATTAAATCCCAACAATTCCCTTTCAGGTACCCTTATATACCGACCTCCTAGTAGCCTAGGAAACTTTGTGAGCTCATTATTAGAGACCACTATCTCAGCCTGCACTTCGGCCCCAAATTCCATCCTGCTCGGAGATTTAAACTTGCACTTTGAGGACAGCAAAGATAAAATTGCCGCTAACTTAATTTCCGAACTAAAAGCACTGGATCTTCACTTAATCAATTCAGAGGCAACCCATAGTAAGGGACATCTTTTAGACCCCCTTTTCACTAATCTGCCAAAAATTGAGGTTCAGTCCGCACTTCCCCTTCCCTGGTCAGATCATTTTCTCATCCCATTTACCTGGCAAATTCCCTTAAAAACCTCTCACATACCTACCCCCAAGGAACACGACAGAATATGGTCCAGACTCTCATTTGAGCACTGGACCCAGGAGCTAACACGCTCCGCTCCTCTGGCAGACCCAGACCCTGCAACAGCAGACAACAATTTCACTAGCTGGCTTACCTCTTCCCTGGACACAATCGCTCCTAAGAGAGACGTAAAGACAAAAAGTAAGAAATTCAAATCCCCATGGTATTCACAAGAACTTAGGAATCTAAGGAAAAATTGCAAAATCCATGAGAGGAAATGGAGGAAAAACTGGGATCCTCTCATCAAGGCAGAATATAAAACAGCAATGAGGTCCTATAAAGTAGCACGCAAAGCAGCCCAATCCTCTTTTTTTGAAAAGAAAATTAAGGAAGCATCTAATTCAACCCGTGAGACTTATGCAATAGTTAAGGAGCTCCTTAAAATACCTATTCCCCCCCCCAATTATCAACCCACGGTCGCTAGATGCAACCAAATAGCAGGTTATTTTCAAAATAAAATCACCAATATCCTGCAATCACTCCCCCCCAAAACAGATCACAGTCCCCTGGTGGCCCCTACATCTTCCACCACCACTCCAACACTGGATAGCTTTAACTTGATGTCCAATGAGGACTTTTTAAAAGCCCTCTCAGACCTAAAAAGTGGCTCCCCCAATGATCCCGCCCCCATCCGTATTCTTAAACAAATCGGACCCACTATCGCCTACCTGGCTACTAACCTTATTAACGCCTCCCTTAGCCAAGGTGTAGTCCCCCCCAATTGGAAACATGCAATTGTTAAGGCACTACAGAAGAAACCAGGCCACGACCCCTCAGATCTGTCTAACCTTCGCCCTATTTCTCTTTCACCAGGCCTGAGCAAGATTGCAGAGAGGGCAGTCAATCAGCAAGTGTCTACCTTCCTCGAATCTAACAACCTCCTCCGCCCCTCGCAGACAGGCTTCCGTCCAGGGCAGGGGACCGAGACAGCTCTTCTCAAAGTGGTCGAGGAGACCAGATGCATCTTGGATTCAGGGGGATCGGTTTTACTGATCCTCCTGGATCTAAGCGCTGCATTCGACACGGTTGACCACGAGATTTTAATCCAGCGATTATCCGGGCTGGGGGTGAGGGGCACGGCACTCCGTTGGCTCTCATCTTTCTTAGAAAACCGCACCTTTCAGGTTTGCGAAGGGAACATACGATCTGACATCCTTCCCCTCCAGTGTGGGGTTCCCCAGGGCTCTTCATTGAGCCCTACACTTTTTAACACCTATATGGCCCCCCTGGAGGATGTGGTCACCCCTTTTGGGATAAAAGCCGTCACATACGCTGACGACACCCAAATGGTTGTTTCATTTTCGCTTGAAGAAGACAAACTGAAAAACCTCCATGACTGCCTAGAAGGCATTCATGGTTGGATGTCCAACTCAAGGCTGAAGCTAAATGGCTCAAAGACTGAGCTTATGCTGCTGGGACATCAAGTACCATCCCTTCTCCCTACCATGTGGCCACCATGCCTAGGACCTATCCCAGAACTCAAATCTGAGATTAAAAGTCTGGGCTTTTGGATGGAACAGAACCTCTCCATGATAACACAGGCAAAAAAAACTGCCGGTACATGTGTGGGTCTATTACGGTCAACCAGAAAAATTCTCCCTCTACTCCCAGCACCATCCCAGAAAACGCTCATTCAAGGTCTAATACTGTCAAGATTAGACTACTGCAACGCTCTTTTCCTGGCAGCCCCGGAAGCTACGGTTAATGTTCTGCAGAGAACACAAAATGCCGCAGCAAGGATTCTCACGGGGACCTCTCGCAGAGATTCAGCCAAACCTGCCCTTAAAGCACTACATTGGCTGCCGATCCGCGAGAGGATCAAATTTAAAGCTCTGTGTTCCACTCACAAGGCCCTGCACAATCTAGGACCCCCAATACTTAAAGCCATGCTCTCCTTATACAAACCTAATAGACCCCTACGATCAGCCCAAGGCAACTTGGCCATGGTACATCGAACAAAAAAAGCCCGGACTGGAGGACGTCGATTCTCGGTTGTGGCCGCCACCATCTGGAATACCCTGCCAATCCAACTGCGTTCCGAGCCGAATCACATGAAATTCCGGAAACTTCTCAAGACTCACCTGTTCCCTCAATAACCTTCCGCCTTATTCCCCTCACTTTCACCTTCAGTTGTTTCTTGCAATCTCAGCGCTGGGACGCTTCCGGGCAGCCATGCGCTATATAAAACCCAAATTCATTCATTCAAATTCATTCTTTCGACAGACTTCCTTCTAGTCTCTCCTTGTTTGTCTCTTCCCTTATCTTCCCTTTTTCCCCTCCCCTGCCCCCTCCACTACTTTTCTCTTTCCTTTCTCTCCTCTCCTAATTGTATTGATTATTTTGTGATTCATTATGTAATTGTTGATCTTTTTCTGTAACATTGTTGATTCTCATGTAAAGCGCCCTGATACCTTCGGGTCTAGCCAGCGCTATATAAAACTCTTTAAATAAATAAAGAAATTTATATGTTTTTTGACTGGATTGCTGGATAATTTTGACCTTGGTTAGCTATGCTGGACCTAGATAGGACACCTCTAGCTTAAAAGATCATTCCATGGTTGTTCCCAAACAGACAAACGGCCCCTTTCAGACTTAGCCGGCTATCTCAGTATTACTCCACATATTGTGCAGGACAAAGACCGGCAGCTCTCTCGCTCTCTTTGAAAGACACTTTCTTTTTTTTTTTTTTTAATTTTTTGAAAACCTTTATTGTGCCTGAGTAACAGAACAAATACGGGCCCACAACCTTCAGGCCGGCCACGGTGTGACATCAGCACAAGTGCAAGCAATACAGTCCCCCCGCGGATAGAATCAGAGTAGCAAGCAATGAACAGTACATTGGAAAGAGTCATGCCACCGGGGGAGAGGATAAATGAAGGTTAATTTTTCAATCTTTTTTTGTCGTTTTCATCAAAAGAAGGCAGTGAAGATAAAATAATAAGAGGATTCGAGTCCGCACAGTAACTTCACACTACGGGTAGGCGACGTTATATCTGAAAACATCAACGGAGGTTTAACATCCAGTACTGTATGGCGGTGCAAAGCAGAAGCAAACAATCTACTACCATTCATGCACCCCAAACATCGCCGCCCCTTCCCTACCATACCCAACCCAGACCCGGAGTCGAACCAAAGTAAAGCGCAGAAAATAGAAAAGAAGGCCCATAGAACTAAGATAATATCAAGTTACCCCACCCACCCTGCAACATTGTGGAGGCTACGGCCTGCCCCCCCCCCCCCCCCCACAGAGTGCCTGTCGCCCCGTAAAACCCGAAATATAGACAAGGAAGAAGAAGAAAAGAAGGAAAAGAAAAAGAACATTAATACCTTTAATATAGGGAGTGAGAGAGAACGAATCTATCTACCGTCCCAAAAAGAAGAATGGGGGGGGGGGGAGCCCACTCGATACCAAATCGCCCGGAGATCCCAACCCTTCACTTAGACCCACAACATAAACATCGGCATTCCTGGAAGTCAAAACAGAATCAAATAGCCTTACAATACAATTGTGTAGAAGCGTCGTGCAATGTGCACCCAGTAAACACGTTAGCCAGTTTCAACCCCATCCCCTTCAGCCAGCTAAATCAATCGGCAGTGAGAGGGCAGCTCAGCCCTGTCCCGAACGTGGATGTAACCTCCCACAGACTTCCCCGGGAGAGCCTCTCCCCCCGTGTACATCAGGGCAATATGGCCGCCTGAAAGAAGAAGACGAAGCAGGATCCCAAAATGGCCACCGACCATCCACATAAGTTCCTTTGTCCTCCATGTATAAGTCCGTAAAGGCCACTGAGGAGTAGAGAGTCCACTGGGAGAAGGGTGAAGACCACCAGTCAGAAGTCGACACGTAGTCCCCAAATAAACTCGGTGGTGCAGGCGGCAAAAAGTCACGCCCGGAGGGAAGGGGAAACAATGTAGCGGTCACGGGGCTGCAGGGCTGCATGCCGTAGGCTTCGGTAGAGGCAACCGCAAGTGTAGCATCAGCACAGGCATGGTGAAACATTGTAGCATCATGTAGTGGCAAAGGCAGATTCTCACTCAGCTGGGGGCAGGCGCTGCGTTCGCGATTCACGGTGGTCAACATGGTGTCCAGTCGAGCATCTAATGCTTTGAAGCCATCGTACATCTCCGAGCGGAGTTCACGGAGGGCGGCAAGGATAGTTCCATAGGATATTGCGGGTCGAAGTTCCCTGGAGGCGAGTTCCTGCACCGGTGTTCTCAAAGCGGTGTCCCGCGCCGGCCGGGCAAGGCAGTCGACAGGCAGGAGCGTACAAACTGTCTCCGGCCGCGGGAGAACAAAGGGAACCATGGCGTCGGGCATTCGATAATGGAGCCGGGGGGGGCGCCTCATAGGCGAGTATCCCCAGGAGACCTCGACACCGCCAGCACCAAGGGTAAAACGATCACACCTCCCATCCGCCGTTCCCCGCAGGCTGGGCAGTGGGATAAGTCAATAGACGTCGCTGTGCTGGTTCGCCGGACACCATGCGCCGCTCACCTTCCACCCGGAGTGACAACAAAGGGAACCACCGTCCACGGGCTTCCCAACTCGGCTGTTCCAGTCCAGGCGCAGTCCGCATTGGACGTCAGCTGTAGTGCGGCGGCGACTGCCTCACTCGTGAAGGCGCCGCCACGGAGCCTTCTGCCCCAGCTGAGCGGATCGCATCAGATTCCCAGGAGCCGACGACGAGCGGCAGTACAGGCGAAGGTCCGGGGCGGGGAGCCGTACTTCGAGTTTCCCCAGCACCCGGGCACGTCAGGAAGTCAAAAACGGGTCCACACGCTCAGCTCGTCTCCATACACAATCCGCCGCCGGATTCGATCAGGAAGGACAACAGGATTTCTTAGCGGAGCTCAAGGATCGGCGGAGCCGGGCGACTACACGTCCGCTCCGGTCGCCATCTTGGCTCCTCCGAAAGACACTTTCTTAAACATAAATTCAACTTCAATGAGCAAAGCATTTTAATACCTGGACAATATCTAAAAACAATGACAATTAATGAATATATAGATAATGAAATACAGATTGAATCAGAGCTAATGATGAGAGAGAAAGACATCAGAAGTTTTGGGATCTGACCTGCAAAAGGACTGATTTGCAATGTTCCTTTGGAATTAGGTTAAGTATATACTATTTTTATGTTGTGCCTTAAATGCAGCCTTTCTTCAAGCACCCATCCAAAGATGTGGATGGGTTCTTGAAACATTTTCTCCTGGTTCTAGGGTCGACAGCATGGCTGCGATTCCAGATCCACTCCAGGTGATATGGGGATGGTTGGTCTTGGGTTCTAGGCACTAGACTAGAGGTTACATCTCAACCTTTACGAGTCGTCAGCTGCAGATATTTTACCACTATTATTATATCAAAGAGGGGGTCCGGAAGTAACTTAAGGAAGAGAACAGGAACTGGTATAAGGGGGTACATGACGAGGTGTGCAGAACTACTGGAAAGGAAAAGTGGGTAATGAGAGAGTAGATATTGGGAGTGTGAATGGGAGTACAGGGAGGGAGTGGTGATGAATATGAGGAGGAGGTGAAATATTGGAAGGGAAAGTGCATGTACCTTGAGGAAGAGATAAGGCACAGAAGACTAGGTGGTACATTGAGGGGATTGGAAGCCCTGAGTAGGAAATCCATGTAACAGGGATGCAAGTACTGGCAGATATAAGGAGAGAAGCTAAGCAGTAGAGGGAAAGTAGTGGTATCAAAGGATGACCATCCTGCTGGGGGTAACGTGGAGTGAGCGCTACTAAGTGGGTGATGTGTTGTGACTCAGGATACTATTTCTGAGCAGTGCAGACAATTAGGGAACACCGACCCTCGGTTCTGATTGGTTAATGCTCCTGCAAACCAGGGACATCTCTGTTCTAGCCCCCTAGTACCACCAGGCCCAGGCAACTCCAGTTACATAGATCTCACTCAGAACTCTCTACGATTTGTTGCCAAATCTGAGGGGTACCTACCTACCCTTATCCACAACAGTAGGTGCACTTATTATCGTAGTTCTATTTGGGGCTTTTGTTTAGTAACTTCGTTTCATAATCTTTTATTCGGTTACCACTTGTTTGCAACCATAAAAAGTACAGAGTTAAAACAGTAAATTTAGGAGGGACAAAAACTATAATTACTAAGGAAAGAGCATTAAAAGAAAATGGAAAAATACAGGTTATATTAGTAAAATAATATCTGTAATATAAAAGCAGAATTTGGAACTTTGGAGCTTAAAAAAAATAAAATAATAATAAATACAATTATTTTTGCATAAAAATAAAAATAAAGCTAAAGATTGGTTACGCAATCATCAAGAAGAGAAAAAAAATTTCAGTCAAGAGCTTGGCGTATCTTGATACTAGCTTTTAAAAAGGTAGCTATGCACTTTGCGAAATATACTGAGTCCAAGAGCTGTAAAGAGAAAAATGCTGGATAGCATGACCTTTGGCCAATTGAGCGAAGGACTGGTAGAATCCAGGATTTTCATGGTAATTTGTAGTATTTACAAAAGAATATAATATGGATTGTTGATTGGGTGGATACTCCGTCACATGGACAGTTCATGATAACACTCGACCAGTTCTGTATTTGAGGAAAGGAAACTAATCGGAAAAAAGTATTAAAACGGAATCTTGTCAGGAGATATTTCTCATGATTGGACAAATAGTACGATAGATAAGGTTGAATACCTTTATCAGATTGAATTGCACCAATGTGAGAGTTAGAAGGTTTTACAATCTCAGTTAGACTGCAAAGTTCTCTCAGGTGATCCAAACAGATCTTTTTTAACTCCTTTCTCGATATGTCCTCCACACTTGGTGGGTCGTCGAAGTAGGAGCTTCGTCCAAGGTCTCTAAAGAAATTCCCCACGTAAACTAACCAAGGAATCCTTCGCCAGTTTGTTAGAGCCATACAGTCATTAATCAGGGAATGCGTTAAGTGACACTCTGGTTTTGTCCATATGCGTTGCCATAAAAGGATTGGTTGAGAGCGTATAGTATCCGTAATGTAATCCATACCAAGCTCATTGTGGGAAGCATAGGTCGGGGCACTTTGTGGAAGAGCCAGGAGATATTTGACAAACCCATTCTCTATTGTTTGAATTGGATCTATTGGGCCATAACCCCAAACACCCGCGCCGTAGGTGGCCACACTATAGCATTTTGCGTAATAGATTTTGAGAAGTTCGGTGGGCGCAGGTTTGCCAAGTTTCCTGGAAAAGGAGATCAGGGCCGTTGTTTCTCGCTGAAAAAGAAGTTTTCTGCTGGCCGTGGCCTGTCGCCAGCTTAAGGAGTCATCCACCTGGATGCCTAAGTATGGGTAGGCAGATGTTTTTTCCACAAAGATTGTTTTAGGATTCTTGACCTTGGGACCGATATGCATAGTGAACGTCTTTTTTATATTGATTTTAAGGCCGAGAGAGCCCATAAAGGAGCAATATTTATTAAGTTGTTTTTGTAATTGATTCAGTGTTCTAGCGATAATGACCGAGTCATCTGCATAGAGCAGTGTTGGTATAGGACAGTGATTAATCTGGGGTAGATCCTGGCTCCCTTCTAGCATGGCCAACTCAAGTCCATTGGTGTAAAGATTGAACAAGAAGGGAGCCAGTACGCATCCCTGTCTTACCCCTTTTCCAATGGAAAAAGATGGAGAAAGTTAGCCACTGACTCCAAATCTGACACGCGCCGTTGCGTCAGAGTAGAGTTCTCGGAGGAAGACTATAAGGGCTGGGTCCACCCCAAGGTCTCTAAGAATATCCCAGAGTTTAGGGCGCAGGACGCAGTCAAACGCTGCACTGAGATCAACGTACACGAGAAAGATGTTACCTCCTTTGGCACCCGCGTACTTTCCGATCAAGAGGGCAAGATTCAGGGCCAGCTCCACGGTCCCAAGACCCTTCTGGAAACCATATTGCAGGTCGGTCATGATGTTATTGGTTTGGGCCCATACTTGTAATCAATCCAGTACCACCGACCCGCAACTTTATCCATAGAGTCCAGAAGGGAGATAGGCCTGTAGCAGGAGGGGTCATTCCGGTTGCCTTTTTTAAAGATAGGGAGCAAAATAGATGTTGACCATGACTCTATCAGCCCAATTGATGTTGCTGCAGCCAAGACCTGGGTAAGGAGTGGTGGCCAAAGTTCGAAATTATGGAGAAAAAAGTCCAGCGGAACACCATCAGGTCCAGGAGCTTTTCCGGGTTTAGACGCCTTGAGAGCTTTAGCAACCTCTGCATGGTTAAAATAGATGTTAATCGGGTAGCTATTACTCCCTGGCTTGTTACCTCCACTCTGTTCTTCCCCTGGAGGATCTAGTTGGAAGTTCCCGAAGATTTTAGAGAAATGAGTGACCCATTCATCTGCTGTGACTGCAACATCCAGGTGCTGTCCCATCGATGGGTCGGCCAGAAAGGGGGATCTAATAACTTGCCGGAAGAGAGCGTGTTTTTATTTTGGCAACTGGCGTGTAACTGTGCCCAGAGTTTTTTCTTAATTTCTCTCCTGCGTTCCACTCTGGCTATGTTATAGAGTTTCCTTAAGCTGGAAATTTCCGAGATGTCCCTCGTGGGTCTACGGAGGGCTGCCTTTACGTTTGAAAGAGCCTTGCGACACTTTGCATTAAACCATCTCTCAGAGGTAGACTTTTTATTCCTATGCTTGCCAGTGAACTCCTCTCTAATTACCTCCAGAATTTTCTGGAAGCTGGCCATGATTGTTTGAGGAGAGGAATCGATAGATAGGCAGTCAAGAACCCAGGGTCTAGCTTTTACAAGAACCCTCTCAGTAATTACGACTGGATCCACCTTGGCCTATTTAACTGTGTAACCGTTCACCTTGTTCATGGTTAAAGAGCTTTGTGTTAGCTGGCTGGTGATAGTGGAGTGTAAAGAAACATTTTTTGGCACAACTGTTACGCTGATGGGGAAATGGTCGCTGCTAACGTCAGTCCCAGTATAGAAATTAGCCACTTGACCCTTCAGACTCTGGGAGGTCATGATGTAATCTATAGTAGTTGAAGACCCCCTGCCGTGGAACGTTGGTGAAAAGTCAATTGGAGGTTCTACTAGATCATTTGCAAAATCGAGCTCTAATGAAAAGAGGGACTCATTTAATTTATTACCGCAGATAGAGTGTGCAAAATGGGACAATGGACTGCCGTGTTTATCCTGCAGGCCACAGTTTCCATTTTTGTAGTTAGTGCATAGTGGAAGATTAAAATCACCACCCCAGACCACATACACTGGGGTTGTCTGTAGTTCATTATGCAAGGATTCTAAAAAAGTGGTAATTTCACTGAGTAGTTTTATACAATCCATTGTTTCAGAATTATTATAGTAATTAACCAGGATATAGGTACTATTTTTATTAAAATTTATTTGCAAAATTTGGTAGCTCGGGTCTTCTTTGGACTTGCGTATAGTTATGGGAGACAGAGTATTGGCAACGTAAACTGCCAGTCCTCCCTTTGGTCTACCCATGACTCCCTGGCTGGCTGGGATATGAAATGTTTTATAGCCCACTAAATGGTATGGAATGGTTGACCATGTTTCTTGAAGGCAGACTATCTGATGTTCAGTTACTGTGTCCAGCTATGGTTGCAACAACTTTTAGCACGCAAACCTGCAACATTCCAATACAAGATTGAGAAGCTCAGATCTACGATATGGGGATGGTCGTTTGGCTGAGGTGGTGAGGTTTCGGGTAACAGAAGATCAGTAGATCGCGTAAGCGAACACACTGGTGGGACTGCAATCCCTAACTTATTTTTATCAAAGTTTTTAAACTGGTGAAAGTTTGGAACATTAGCTCCAGTAGGAGCCTCCAGAGGTCTGTCCTTCATTATGTTTGAGATGGCATGAGAAAGTTCTATCATGGGTCCAATCTCATTTATATTTGAGATGGACGGAGTTAATTGTAAAAGGGTATGACGATTAGACTGGCTTGATTTTGAACCGGGGCTTAAAAGAACACCAGGGGCTTTTGGGGCCTGAATCACACTCATTGCGGTCGCTAACGGTCAGTCTACCATTTCCAGGCAGTCATAACGGTTTCTGGTTGGAAAACCCTGCCAACCCTCCGTGGAAAAGTGGGACCTGCCAGGATGCCAGAACTGTGACTGCCAATCCTGTGGCTGTCAATCTCTGCTCCTATTTCTGTAACTATGACCCACCAGATTCCAATGCCCTTCGAATGGTTGTTGCCAATTTGGGGTGGGGAAGTATTGATAGGTATTCACTGGAGGGTAGAAAAAGGAGAGATGTTGGGCATCGATTCCACCCTTTTTTTCCAGTGTTGGCCAGGAACAAATATAGTCAACTGTGGTTGGATCATCACAGTTTACTATAATGCAGTCACCCTGTATTGATTTGCGTTCGTCCCCTATCCAGGTTACTCTACGAACTGTAGAGATTCTGCTAGAGTGACGGGGCTGTAATGGTCTATTTAAGCTAAGCCACTGCAAAACCTTATTTTTAAGGGACCAAGAAGGTTCGTCGGTGCCATCAGATAGCTCAGGAACTCCGTTAAGAATGACCGTGTAAGGGGATGCCTCGGGTGGAAGGTGTATGGGGCGCCTTGGTCGCACTCCCCTTTTTGCTATCTCTGAAGATTTTATTCCCAACGTTTTAGAAGGTAAGGGTGTCTGTTTTTTGTTGGGGGCTTGGTTAGTGCTTTTCACAGATCCTGGAGGGATCTGGGGCGGGACAGTACCCGTTCTAGTCATGGGCGCGCCTACATCAGAGTTTAGCTGCAAAGGGGCTGGTGGTGCAATGTGCTTAGGTTGCGTGTGAGATGGATTAGCCGCTATGGTCGGTCTACTACCAGGACCTGATTGGGCCATTTGAGGAGCTTTTATTGGATGTTTGGTTTTCCCCTTCCCCTGTTTTGTTTGATCTACGCTGGTCAGGGTAGGTGGTGTAATAGATAGTAATGCTATCTGTTTTTCGAGATGCCTCAAACTAGATTCCAGAGGTTTTAAGTGTTCGATAAGGAGCTCCCTGATGGTGGATAATAAAAAACGGGGTGGTGTTACAAGCTCTGCAAAAAAACCCCGGCTGGGACATCCTGGAAAGATTATCAGATATGTTCTCCATGTTAATGTTAGTCGCTGGGGGATTATTAGCATTTGATGTATTTATGCTAAGTTGTAAAGGCTGAGTAGACTGCCCCCCCCCCCCCCCCCCCCGGACTCCGTGGGGGCATCAGATCCAGCTCGGTTACCGTGTAGCTTTCCGTTCCCCCATTTTGGAACGGCACCCTCCCTAGCCCCACGGAGCTGTTTATCTGGAGATGTTTCCAGCGTTTGACATAGCTCTAAGTCTGGGGTGGTTTCAAAGTCCACTGACGAGAGGGATTCGGACGAAGATTGAGTTGCTGAGAGACTGTGTGGATATCTGCAACAGTAGTAGGTGGTATCAATATAGAGGTAATGGGGCCTTGCTGAATAGGAGAAGCCGCAGTGGCCAAAATGCCCATAGAAGAACGTTTGGCGTTCACGAGGTCTAAGGATACTCTGCGCTCCAGCAGAGAAATACTCTGGTCGATGACCTCATTTGTTCGTGAAATGAATTGGTCTATCGGCCCAGTAAGCTGGGTGACACTTAATGCAGATTTGGTTTTACTCATAGTTCCTCGGGTCATGATGATCTGGTCAAAAGAACAGACGATAGGCCGAAATATCCTTGTGACGATTTGCAAAGGGGGTGGCCCGGCCCGGTCCTTTCCAGTCACTAACGGGCAACAACGGGCCCGCGAGACGGAGCTGGTGTCACTTTTATGCGCCTCCTGGCGCTGGGTAGTGACGCTAGAGTAAGTGACGCTGGAGACCTCAAGGGCTGCCGGGAGTTGTAGGCAGCCCCTCGCCACACTCCACTCGGCGGCCCCGCTCTAGGTCGTGAGAGAGCAACTGGGCAGCGGGAGGCAGGCGGGAGGGTCTCAACAGCCAGGTGAGAGTCTTTAACAAAATCGGCACAGGGTCAGCGGGCTTAGACGCAGGCAAAAACGGCGAAGCCCCGCTTTCCAGAACTGGTGTCACTTTTATGCGCCTCCTGGCGCTGGGTAGTGACGCTTGAGTAAGTGACGCTGGAGACCTCAAGGGCTGCCGGGAGTTGTAGGCAGCCCCTCGCCACACTCCACTCGGCGGCCCCGCTCTAGGTCGTGAGAGAGCAACTGGGCAGCGGGAGGCAGGCGGGAGGGTCTCAACAGCAAGGTGAGAGTCTTTAACAAAATCGGCACAGGTTCAGCCGGTGTAGACACAGGCAAAAACGGCGAAGCCCCGCTTTCCAGAACTGGTGTCACTTTTATGCTCCTCCTGGCGCTGGGTAGTGACGCTTGAGTAAGTGACGCTGGAGACCTCAAGGGCTGCCCGGAGTTGTAGGCAGCCCCTCGCCATTCTCCACTCGGCGGCCCCACTCTAGGTCGTGAGAGAGCAACTGGGCAGCGGGAGGCAGGCGGGAGGGTCTCAACAGCCAGGTGAGAGTCTTTAACAAAATCGGCACAGGGTCAGCGGGTGTAGACGCAGGCAAAAACGGCGAAGCCCCGCTTTCCAGAACTGGTGTCACTTTTATGCGCCTCCTGCCGCTGGGTAGTGACGCTTGAGTAAGTGACGCTGGAGACCTCAAGGGCTGCCGGGAGTTGTAGGCAGCCGCTCGCCACACTCCACTCGGCGGCCCCGCTCTAGGTCGTGAGAGAGCAACTGGGCAGCGGGAGGCAGGCGGGAGGGTCTCAACAGCCAGGTGAGAGTCTTTAACAAAATCGGCACAGGGTCAGCGGGTGTAGACGCAGGCAAAAACGGCGAAGTAACGTATAAATCGACGTATTGCAGTGTAGGGATCGCAGTTTCCCCTTTAACAGAAAGTATGAGGTCAAACCTCCACGGTGCTGTAATATTTAAGGCAAGACTGACTAGGCTGCTGCTGTCACTTGATACTGGGCCAAGTGGCAAGCTCACCTATACTATACATTAACATACCTGTCTTGTAGTATTACTTCACATGTTGGTGCAGAGTTGATCCTTTCCCTTAGTAAGCCTCAGCCAAACTCATTACCTGGAGTTAAAACAAGCCTAACCAGGAAACCTATGGGGAAATTACAACCATAAATTCCTGAACTTCTATTGGGCCATGCCACCAGTCCTGCTTATCAGGAGAGTCCTTTCAAGACTAGGGCTTTTTAGCATACGTTAATAAATTTTTTTATGTAAAATGCAGTAGTTTACCTCATTTTAGAACATTTTCAATGGGGAGAAAGACCCACCTCCATCTCCAATTCCCCTGGGGTGTCTTGAGGAAGACTTTGTGGAGCCTCCGTGCACGCACGTGACAGTGAAAGTAGTGGAAGTGGGCAGTGCCATGGGTGGAAGTGGGCAGTGCCAGGGGTGGAAGTAGACAGTGCCAGTGGTGGAAGTAGGCCATGCCAGTGAGGGAAGTGGGCAGTGCCAGTGGGGGAAGTGGGCAGTGTCAGTGGGGGAAGTGGGCAGTGCCAGTGAGGGAAGTGGGCAGTGCTAGTGGGGGAAGTGGGCAGTGCCAGTGGGGGAAGTGGGCAGTGCCAGTGGGGGAAGTGGGCAGTGCCAGTGGGGGAAGTGGGCAGTGCCAGTAGTGGAAATGGGCAGTGTCAGTAGTAGAAGTGGGCGATAGCCACATACGAAACATTTTAACCACCAGCCAGCAGTTGCTTTTTTTTTACACAAATGAAGCACTACTTATGTCCTCTGGGCCTCAAGGGTTACATTGCATGTGAACTGTGGAAAGCATTCCTTGGGAATCTCCCAGGTGAGGGGTGTGGGTCCTTACAGAGGTTTACATTCATTTGCTCATACAAATGTAACTGTGACCTACTTCAGCGATTTTTCATTTGCTCTGGATAATAGGTAGTGTCCGAATCTTTGCTGAGGTGCCTTGCTGTTGGTTCTCGAGGCGTAAAATAACTGAATACCTTGCTCAGCCAAAAACTGTTTTCGTTTTTGCTTCTAGTGAAGGCCGTTCTCTTATTCTCATGAGCTCAGCTGGACGTCTGCTCATAATTTGTGTGCGCAACTTACCATGTGACTAATACTAGAAAGTTGGGTATAGCAGAGAATAAATTGGGGGTGTACGTGCACTTCATCAGCTTGTCTCCACCAATCATTTCAAGGGGACACCTTGGCCTTTTGACTCCGTGATTCACAGATCTATTTTTTATTTTGTCAATAAAACTCTTTCAGACTACTTACTACTGCATGTGAGAGGAATAATCTGACAGAGGCATAAACTAGGGGTGGTAAGTCTTTAGATGGCACCGCCGCTGAGCCTGGCACAGTGGAGCCAGCCGTGAATTAAAGAGTTCCGCTTTTCAGTGGTAGGACCAGGCGTGGTGTACCTAGGGTGACCAACTGTCATGAGTGCAAATTCAGGACGGTGAGTGCAAAAATTCAGGACAATGGGTCAAAATTCAGGACAAAAATTCAGGACAGGGGGTCAAAATTCAGGACAAATCTTCGGGACAAAAGGTAGGTTTTACAGACACATCAAAGGAGGTCGTGCAATAGTATATAAGTAATCCCAGTTATATCCAAACATATTCATCCATTTGCAAACCTATCTATTGTGTATCCTTCCAGCCATCATTTTACTCATCCATCTCTCCATCCACACTTTCACTCATCCATCCATCCACCTTTTCACCCTATCCATCCGTACACTAATCCATCCACTCTTCCATCCAGCCATTTACCATTTCACCCATCCAGCTATCCTTTCACTTACTCATCCATCCAGTCACTCATCCTTCCACCCATTCACCTTTTCAGTCATCCACCCATCCTCTCTTTCTCGCTCCATTGACCCTTTCACTTAGCCATCCTTCCTTACATCCATGCACCCATCCTTCTACTCATCCACTCATGAATCCATCCATTGACCCTATCACTCATCCATTGTTTCACTCATCCATCCACCCATTCACTCATCGATCATCCAGACTTTCACTCATCCATCCGTCCTTTGGCCCATTCTCCATCTATTCACCTTTTCAATCATCCATTCACCAATCCATCCATCCATCCATCCCTTCACTTACTCACTCGTCAACCTTTTCATATTAATTATGAGCTGAGCCCTCAGCTGCAGAGTTCCAGACAGAAGAGACCTATCAAAAATGAGACCCTTGCTGTAGTTCCTAAAGCAAGATGTGGGGTGGCGTAGGGTTCACTATGCCCCTGCACATAGGCAATCTGAAAAAGTGGAAGTCAAGAGTCATGTATGATGTACAGTGCTAGGACGTGAGGCGACTGCGATATGGTGTTGTTTCCAGGGCTTTAAGTGGGATGAAAAAAAGGGGGTGGGCGTCTCTCAAAAGGGGGTGTTCGACGTAATTAAGGGCGGGGCTTAAAACACCTAAGCTAAAAATCTGTGTATAGAATAGTGTGCCACCGGATTGGTATTTTGCCTCTTCTGTCCTTGTATCCAGATAAATACCAAGTAATGTTACACCTACAACAAGCCAGAAGTATTGGCTTTGTCAGTGATTGTTAGATGCATAAAATAAAAATGCAGCATCCATTGCATTGTTCAATATAATAATGAAACTGCACTTTTCTGAAATGATGAGACTGAAAGAACTCTAGCCCGGGCCCCTTCTTTTTAACTTGTTTCACCAGCTTCTTTGAATGAAGTGGATTCTGTAGCAGAATTTATTTGTGTGTTTGCACATGCCTTTCATCTAACAAAATGCACTGCCCTAGACCGAGGCAGGAGGAGGCCCGCCGCATGCAGTAACACTCCAGACGGCCCATTGTCATTCTGTATGTGGCAATCATCAGCCCTATACAGAATGACAATGGGCGGGTGGGGCCACTCTTGTTCTCTAGGAGGAGCGTGAGGCGCTAGCATCAAGGGGCTAAGGCTTCTTGCAGGGGAGCAGCAGTGCTGCTCCCTGTGATGGCCAAAAATACGGACAAACGGCGTCCGTAAAAAGGATCCTCACGGACAACGGACGTGAGGTCCAATTTACGGACTGTCCGTGAAATGTATGGACGGTTGGTCACCCGTGTTCCCCGTATGTGGTGCAGCAGCCCGCCATGACACCGCTTGGGCACTAGGGGGCTCACCAGGTGAGAGATGTTGTTACCTCAGGAGTGCGACGTCAGCAGGGTGAGTCACCGAAGGGCACTTCAGCTGACATTGGCACTCAGTGAGAACCCCTGAGGCGCCAGGGTGAGAGGCCGGTCTGGGGCATTTCAGAGGCAAGATGGCGGCCGTGGTGAATCTATACTCGGCCCCGTAGCTGGCTTGGGGCCTGCACTTAGCCGAGGAACCAGGTGAAAGATGTCGCGCTCCGTCGTTGCCCTTCTAGTGGCGCAGCAGGCTGGCACGTTACAGGCAGCGCTGCCGGGGCCCCGCTAAGTGCAATCCGCGCCGCTGCTGACAGATTTACTGCCGTTGCCTAATAATTCTGAGTAATAATAACCATGCAAAAGATGGATTTCCGGAGCCTTGTGTTTTCTTCACCTTGAACGGCAGAAAGAGTGATATGGCGTCTAACACCAAGCAGGGCGATGCCTCGCTGCTTGCGGAGCGTAAATCGCAAGGGGGAATTTCTGAGGCGGAAACTTTGATATATTTTTCCATCAGGGATTTAATGCCGTTGAAAGGTACCAGATGGACAACTCCGGAAATTGAAGTCCCAGGTCCCCTTATGTGAGGAGCAGAGGCCACGGTGGGGCCAATGTCTTTGCTATTGGCGTCAGAGTGAGACATAGGTCAGTCAGGTATAGGTTAGCCCGACTGTACATCAAGGGTGGGCTGGTACATGCTAGATTTAGATGAGATTAATTTATAGAAAATATACACAAAATGAATCTAAACGAAACTCATTTACATAGGATGGGATTCTGTAGAAAATCTGGTGTGGACCCAACGCGGCTGGATCTACTTTCGACATCGTTGCCTCACGCTTACTCGAGTAGAGGTAGGTATGTTGGTCAGATGCCAAAGATGGTTAATGCCACCTGGACTTCGGTGCTAAATTTGTAGAAAAAAACAAATGTAGGACCCAAAGTTTTATTTGGAGACATACGCTGACTGTGACACTGCCTGAAGGGGTGCTGTCCTATACCAAGGCTGCCTAGTCTTGATTCCACCTTTAGGACCCTTTCTTCCACAATCCTGCACTTTCTGCCTCTTCTGCACCTCGGTCTTGTGGGTTCATCACGGTGTTCTCCCATTGTCGCCTGTTTTCCTAATTTCCTAATTTGTCTTGCTCCGGCTGTCAAGCATAGTCCAAAGTTTGAAGTTTTTACAGATGTAATTACCCCTCCACTGGCCAAAAGCTTGTTTGTGAGGTTAAGGTTGGGCAGTCTACCTTTACAAACTTTTACGAGCAAGTGGACACAAGAGGTTAATTAATTCGGATAGGTGTCCTGCCTGCGGGCCAGCCCCTGAAACAGTGGAACATGTTTTGTTTTTCTGCACAGTATATTGTGTACCCCGCAGAAGGTGGATTGGCCCAATTTGCTTGAATTTGGAGGTCAATTCTTATAAAAGTGCATTTAGAATCTTAAAAACGGATACCTTTGATATAAAAGTTTTTTTCTGTCAGCCACTATTTACAGTTATAGTTTAGAGAAGAAAAGGTACAGTACTACCTTCCTCAAGGTATTATGTGCAAATTTGGTAATATCAGGACCAAAAAATGATTGAATTTTATTAGCTGGGGTCTTCGTTTTTTTTCTACAGATTATGGTATTTCCTCTTTTATTGTACTGACAGCTGACCACAAAGTTGATGTTAGGACATATTGGTACTCAACTAAACTAGCACTAATGTAGTTTTTAGAAGAATACGATTTTTTAGTGCAAAAATACAGTCTTAATAGATTCTTCTATACAGGAAGAAATTCGAATGGATTCTTTCGCTTACCTTGTTTTATTTTATCTCCATTTGAGTTGCATTTTATGTTTTTAATGATTTATCTGTTTTATTTGTATGCTTTGATGGTTTATGGTAAATAATCACTGCAAGGCTTACTCAAGGCCTCTACATCTTTCCATTTATTTGCATGGTTACATTTGTTTGTCTTCCTCCTCTGTTGTGCTGCCATGGTAACATGCATTTGGGAGATCTCATCCTGCCTTATGCTATGAGGTTTGCACACACCCTTTAATCTGTCACTATGAGATAGCCTGTAGGCGATGCGCAGCGTTTTACAAACCCCCTTAAATAAATAAATCTCTAGTTTACCACCTTTTATATGTGCCAGCCAACGCCAGCTGAGTGTGTGAGAAATGGCAAGAGACTGCCAGCTCAATTCAAGCATTATGGGAACTTTAGCACTGGTTGCTCAAGTAGATGGCACGAAGACTGTTTATTCATTCCACTGCACTATGGCTTTCCTGTTATTTATTGTTTAACCACCTCTGTTCCTTCCCCAGGAAATCATAATTTCTGATGCATTTTTCATCTTTATCTTCTCTGCTGGAACTTGTTTCTTATATCTCTGGTGCAGGCAAGGCGGTATTTAATGTAATCACCTCTTGCTGGACGCAGGGCGTCCAGCGTAGTTTCAGGTGGACAGGATCCTCAGTTACCGATTTTCAGTGTATTCACTGACCATGTAAATGAGTTCCATTTAGATTCTTTGTGTGTATTTCTACACATGTATGTGCATAACCAGAAAATCTGGCATGGATAAAGACCTATGGTACATAGTTTGGAAGCCCCTGATTTGTATCCTCTGCTTGAGGCTGTCTCGTACATTTCTAATATCTGTGGAACCACGATCCATGCACCTTGCTTGAAGCGAATACAAGTGTCAATCACTTCTTGTGGGTCCATTCCATGCGGGCATTACCGTAGTTTTGTCAACATAAGATGTTTTCCCAGCACAAATGCATTATGCGGTGCTTTTTTCTTTTGTATTCTCTAACTTTATTTTTCCTCCATGGGTATGCTGATTGCTAGCTGTAGGCATAATTTCCTGCACTTTTTCCGCCAGCATACACTTGCCTCTCAAGGCTGGGATCTAATTGGCCCTCCTCTGTCGTTGCCTGACAGGTTTATCAATAGGACCCTTCGATCCAATAACCACCTTCCTTTCCCAGACTGGCATCCACCCCTCCCTTTTTAAACCAGTGAAAGGAGGTTATGGGAATTTTCCTGTGGGGTCTCTGCTGATTGGACCTGTTATAACAGGTCAGAAACTGTTGCTTCTGCCGTTCCTCATTCACTCTTGGTAGCCTCCGATTGATAGGCCCTTGGTTGCGCCTTGGTGGAGTTAATACATCACTTCCGGGGGTAGCTTCACATTGCCACCAATGGGTGATCTTCTATCATTCCTTGGTTGACTCTATATGGCACTCTTTTGGTGGCTTAACAGTGCCTACATTGGCTTGGCACTTTGCCACTCCTGGGTAGCATCAACATGTAACCCTGTAGCTGTTTAGCAGAGCCTCAAACGAGCTGCTGCTCCATCGCTCCTAGATGGAGCCCACACAGCAGTGGCGTAGCTAGACACTTTGCCGCCCGTGGCGGTCCCTGCCTTTGCCTTCCCATGGCGGCTGCTTGGAGGAGCACGGGGGTGCTGGCGATTCCTTCCAGTGTTTTCCGCCCGCATCAAACACATGTAAGAGCTGGGGGAGACCGCCACCCCCAAAACTCGTTCAACCCCCCCCCCCCCCCCCCACCCCCTCTTGCTACGCTACTGCCACACAGAGTCTCTGCTGGAGTAACACTGCCTCCAGTGGGCTGGTTTTCTATCGCTTCTGGATGGCCTCCATTGGTGTTCTCAAAGGTGACCCTGGTTATCAGCAAGCGTGTGCATCTGATTTTTGTGCCCCCATACATTTTGGTATTACAAAATGGGAGGCAGATGTTTATGCAGCTCCTTCTCTAATACAATTTGTGCACCAGTAAAGGCGGTGTCACCCTAGAGGGTAGTTAGGTCACTCATTTACATGCTGTTGAATCTGCACCTGTGCCTATGCAAATGCGGCAACCAAAAGGCAAATAAGCCATTAGGATGTGCTCTGTGCAGCACAAAGAGGTAGCACATTGTCAGTGATCCTGAGGGCTTCCCGTCAAATCAGGGAAAGTGGATTCCATGGACCCCCCCCAGACACACCCTTGCAGGCGGGTGCAGTCACTACTGCACCTGCCTGCAGGAGAATCTCTGCCTCACCTTCAAAAGTAGGATGCGTGGCACACTGCGATGGCCAGTGCTTGAAATGGAAAAATTGAAGTGCAGGTACTCTGTATCAGAGTGCCTGCTTATTTCTGAGAAGTGCTGGTACTCTCCAATTAAAAGTATAGCATTTCTCTTGAGATGTGCTGGTACTCTCCCTCTCAAAATAAAAAAGTGGCGGTACTCCATACCGGACAGTACCTGCCCATTTAAAGCAGTGCCGGTGGCTTCAAAGAGCCAGTTGCCTTTTCTAATGCGCTGCCCCGAAGTAAGGGCATGCGCGCCCAGCTACGCCACGGCAACACATTTACTGTTTAAGTTTGAACTGACCTGGTCTATTTTTGCACCCAAAGTTAAGGGTGCTGTGGCAGAGACCAAGGCCGTGCTCCCTAAAATATTGTACTGCACTGGTGACCTAACGGTGCCTCCAGTGCGTTAGCTCGTTTGATGCCACTGATCGGACCCCACATACTGGATCTGGATCTTTATTTGATACTGTCAGCCATAAAGTTAGTCTGAATGGCTTCTCTTTTTCCGCGCTACTCCTTATGTCATGCTTGTGCGCAGGGAAATTAGGAGCAGTGTGATATCATCACGTCTCCAACCTCAGGCATCACACACATGCCAACTTATAAGCCACAAGCAAGGATGTGGCGTAACTGCCAGAGCTGCCGACTTTAGAGCTGGGGAACCCAAGCCTGGGCGTCAGCTTAACATCCTGGGATTCTGAGCAAATCACTTAATCTCCCCCCACCTACCAAAACAATTAATGTGTCCTTGTGTAAAGAAACTGGTGCTCATGTAAAGCGCTCCAATACCTTCGGGCCGAGTTCGCGCTATATAAAACTGCAACAAAAAAAAAAAAACATGCACTCCAAAGAGGTGCCCTGGAGTCCGATACAGATGGGAACGCTTCACGGCCTCCCCTGCGTAAGAAACGCTATATAATATAAATAATGCACCCAGACCACATAGAAATGGCTTTAGGCTGTGTGAGGCGCGTGGAAAGTGCTACATAAATACCAATACAACACCTCTAATGTAGGCTGCTTTATACTGCTTTCTTTATACCTGCCCCGTTATTCCCTGTTTAACTATGACGCAGTTCTCTTTAACATTCTGTTGTCAGATAAAAAGGCAAATCTTCCGTCTCTATACCTCTCAAAAGGGATAAGGAGGTGTTGTGCCATCCTGCTCTCGAATTCTTTCTGTGGTAAAAACGAACACGTTTTTCTCATCTAGAATTCTACGTATTACGAATGATATTGCCCCAGTTAGGAGAGGCAGATTCAAATGCAACGGTCTCCATGTTTTACTCAGCAGGCATTAAACACATTCAAAGTTAAATCCAGATTCCTCAATGCTAAATGGCACAAGTACCCCAGTGAGACCAATAGAGAAAATTATAGGAAAGTAAGTGGTATCTAACATGCAAACATTTTCGAGTGCAATTTCTTTCAAATTGTTGTTTTAAAAAAATAGACACCGTAAACCAGTAATTTTACTAGGGATCTTTTTTACACGAAGACTAATTCCAAAACATTTGAATTGTAAGCTGTATCTGTCCTAGAGGTGTGTAACAAACTAAAATGCTTCCTGTGTTTCTGCCACTCCTGCAAACGCCCCACTCCACTCTTGAGCTACACTTTCCTTCACTGATTCCTCCTACTCCTAAAAGTGCACCACAGAAATGTAGCATTTATTATCCTTTCAATAATCGAGGAATTGAATTACAAATAAGCAATTGAAACCTTCCAGAATATATTTAATCACCTTTCAGTTTTAGATGAAGGACTCAAAGCAGTTAAAGAGGACAAAATGTTGACGTTTCGGTCTCCTAAATCGCATCAGGTCCATGACAGAGTCGGATTGGGATGGACAATTGGCCCGGGCACCCAAAAAAAGTGGCCCACAATTGCAGTTTGCAACCATTCATGCCATAAAAGGTGATTTCTTCTTAACCGTTTCTAGTCAATTTTTTTTTAAATTGTAAAGTTATTTAAAACTTTTGTGTTTTTTTCTCTAATTCCATTCCATTGCACAGTATTTGAATGAAACTCCTAACCTCAATCAGAGAAAACTGGCAGCAGGCACCTGAGGCTTGTCTGCTGTCAAGTCATTTTGACCTGCTGTGGGGGACAAAGGACTTGCTAATTGCACTGCCCAAAAGACACACCTCTCACTGACACCTTCTAGGGCCCGGGATGGAAGGAGGTGCACCACATGATGCGCGTCCTCCTGACGCCCTATCGTCATTCGGCAAATAACAATTAATGGGCCTAATATGTGGCCTGCTCAGACTACCTCTCACCTGAAGCTGCAGCTCTATGGGGAAGATCAGCCCAGGTTTATGGAGTTGCTTGATCCACTGACTCAAAAAATCGGCCCACAAGCTGAACTCTGCCACAGAACCCTCAGGCACCTGCCAATTGCCCGCCCAGCCAATCCGACCCTGGTCAACGAGACCATGCTCAGGACACAGTGTTGTGAGGGAATGATACCTGTCGGTACTGCCACAAACATCAAGAGAAGGCGATGTTTCAATAAAACAAACCATCATTACTTCACAGGTATGCATCGCTTGCCACAACCAAAACAACAAAGCAACAGGATTCAAAGGCCACTACATACTACAACCTTGTAGTAAAACATTCTCCACTTAAAACCTAGCGCATAACACTCCAACCCATTGTGAGAAACTGTAAAAAGGATAAAAACATATGCCACTATTCATAACTCATGAGGTGACCACCTTTATCATGTCTGGGACAAAAATCTATCAATGTATTCCAACAGCATCCCAAACAATACCTTGCTGAAAAGTCAGATCCACATATAAGTGAAGGGCTCGACAGACACCCTAAGAATCTCAGCATTAAAGCTGAAGACAAATAAAATTCAATTAGGACTAGTGTCCATTATATAAATACTCGAATATCACACAGTCCAATGGGAACAAAAAGTATCTTACTGATACGTGCTTTGGGTACTCCAATCTGTCAGCGTCAGGGCTCGAGTCGGGGTACCACGCGGGTGGACGGCGTCCCCCCACTTATTTTACTGGGTGGACGCCGTCCCCCCTGCCAAACGGCTGGACTTCACTCTTTGGCCTCTCTGGGACTAGATCGGAGCGCACCTTTCGTGACGTCACTTCCTGTCGTGATGTCACTTCCGGTGACAGCGTCCCCCCACTTCTCTTTGTAGGACTCGTGCCCTGGTCAGCGTAAACAAGAACGAATCAAAGAGTCAAACAAAAATTGCACAAACATTACAAACAAACAAACATAGGAGCATATGTCCCAGTGTCTACATGCTTACTTACTGATATCTCCGGCTCCTTGGGTCAAACCCAGCTGAACCCACAATGCCAACACCCTCTGCACGGAACTGGATACTTTTAAAAGTTGAAATGAAATGAAGTTTAATGAAATTAAGATTTATAACGTGCACTAACACCTGAGGGTGTCTAGACACAGCTTCACTGCTGAATTAGCTAAACAGAAAGGGATGTTAGATAAGTGCGTCCTGTCTAGTTGTTGAAAAGCCAAGTTTTCAAAAGTTTGCGGAATGCCAGAAGATTGATTTCCTTCTTAAGTGACAGAGGGAGAGAGTTCCACAAGTTAGCAGTGCCCACCACAAAACGTCTCTCCCCCCCCCCCCATGAGGCAGTTTTAGCCCTAGGGATTACCAGATTGGAGGAGGCCATTGACCAAAACTGCCTCTCTGGGATGTACCACCTGAAACACTGTGTAAAGCAATCGGGGCCAAGTCCATGTTACACTTTAAAGGCAATACAGAGGGACTTTAATTCGATTTGTCTGTTAACTGGTAGCCAGTGCAGAGATGGAAGATGAGTCACTGACTGAAGTTTCGGGCTAGCAAGCAGCAGGCGAGCTGCAGCATTTTGAAGGACCTGCAATTTATTAAGATATTGCGATTGTATATTGAGAAAGAGCCCATTGCAGTAATCAATTTTAGACAGGATGAGTGCTGCGACCTCAGGACCTTAGGAGCTCTAATAGAATGAAAGGTAATATTTCCCTGAGGGTTTTAATCATAAAGAAACAGGAAGAGGTGATCACATTGATTTTTCCTCTGAAGGACAGATTGGTGTCAAAGTAAACTCCTAAGTTTTTCACCTTTGTGACTGGCTCGGGGAATTCTCCCAATTCCTGTGGCCACCAACTCGGTGTCAGGAAGGAGTTATCTCATCCGGAGAGAAGCACCTCAGTTTTACCTGAATTCAGATTCAGGCAGTTTTGGGACATCAAATTATCTATTTCGCGCATACAATTGTGGAATCTTGACGTGGTGTTCGTTGGATCCCCTGCAAAGGATGCCACCATTTGCATGTCGTCGGCGTATGATACTGTCTTGAAGCTGAAGGATTTTATAAGTGAGCAGAGTGGAGTGACATAGAGGTTGAAAAGGGTCGGACTCAGCGAGGAACACTGGGGCACCCCGCAAGGAAAAAAAAACAACAGGGACATGTATCCCCCAAGCTCCACCAGTTGCTCTCTATCACTGAGAAAGGACTTCAGTAGATCCAATGCCCTACCCCTAAAGCCCAGGAAAAAAGATGGCCTATAAGAAGGTCGTGATTGACCGTGTCGAAGGCCAACGAGAGGTCCAGCAAGATCAAGGCCGACTTCCCGCCTTTATCCACAACCTCTCTTTTTTCCTCCGACACGTTGATCAGTTCCAACTCAGTGCTATGTAAACTCCAAAAACCATATTGAGAGCTATCCAGAAGTTTATTCTCATTAATAAACTGGGTAAGCTCTATATTTATGGCCTTCTCCATGATCTTGGCCGGCAGAGGCAATCGGGAGATTGGCATATAGCTGTTTGGGTCTTTATTATGAAAGCCGGTCACGTGATTGCAGCACTATCGCAACTAGAACTAGTCCAAAATGCTGCGGCTATCTTATACTGGTCAAAAAAACATTACATATGTCAAGGAATCCACAGTAGACTACACCTTTCTTAAGCGGTACACAGCCATGGCCAACCTACGATGCCTTAGAACTTAGTTATACATGAAACCGATAGTCATTGCCCCTTGTAACATCTGTAATATATGTACTACAGGAACTACCTAAATCGATGCATTGAACAAGACTATTAGTATGTTATCAGTATCCAAACATCTTAAAGAAGGAACCACTCATTCAAGTTACTTAGGGTCGCGGGTGAAAGCGGACCCTATAGGTAAAAGTCCATTTGTGAACAAACACAATAGCTGATGTAAATCCGGCAGCCATCTTTGGAGTATTGTTAAGCTGTCCGGCAAACAAACACAAACTAACGCCCTGTGTCTGGCTAAAAACACTAAAACAGTCTAATACCAAGGCATACTTAACCCCAAAAGGTCATTTTCAGAAGGCATTTAAGGGTCCCTAATCATAAAAATAATTATGTAGAACCCAGGCCAAGCCAAAAGACAACTCTAAAGATGAAAAAATTAGAGTATTGCCAGAGTTTGTCACTGTACCTGTTGGTTCAAGCTCCTATTCACTTTGTTAGCCATCCAAATCCATGTGTTTTCTTTGATCGTAAGCAAACGATCCACATCCTGTTTATGTTTAGTGCCCTTCACCACTTCTAGAACAAACCATTTCATAACAGTTTGTGCATGTGACATATTTTGATAATGTTAAACAAGTGGGGCATTTGACGCTTTGCAGCGAATTCATGATTGATGTTCTGTAATCATTTTTCTCACCTCCTGTGATATTTTTCCAATGTAAAACATCGCACAGGAACATTCGATGCAATATATAAGATTTGTAGAACCACAATTAGAATGGTGTCTGAGATTCCAAGATCTATCATTCAATACACAGTTCATGACCACTGACGTGTTGGCACTTGTTGAACAGTTTCCACATGAATAAAGTCTGCAAATTGGTTTTAGCCACCACATCTAATTGAGTGACACTGTTTCTGGATCATTATAGGCCCTCACCATCCAATCCCGCACGTTTCTGCCTCTCTTAAAGGCAAACATAGGTTTCTCACAATAAACTTGAGTAGGGTCAAGTAGGTGCCACATATTTAATATGCTCTTTTTGATCCTGTTGGACTCTGTGCCAAATGTAGTGACACAAGTCCCCTTGAGTGACCATTTAACCAAGCAATATGAGTATCCTCTTCTCACCAGTTTCTCAAGCATAATCTTGGCTTCACTAAAACAATCATGCCTGCTTGAGCAGTTCGGTTTGATTCTTACAAAGTGCCCGAATGCGAGATTTTCCCAGAGATTTCTAGGGTGATGGCAAGTGTATTTAAGCAATGTATTTCTGACTGGAGGCTAAATATATAGGCCCAAGAATATACCCCATCATCATTTGATAATCTGCAGGTCTAGAAAGCTGATAAAATAGTTGTTGTGCTTGAAAGTAAACTGTAGATTACTGTCTTGGTCATTTGGCCAGTCATGGAACTCCAATAGGGTGGTTGTGGAACTGTGCCAAATCAATTGGACGTCATCTATAAATCATATCCACTTCTTAATAAGGACACCAAATGGAATACTGTTACTATAAATGACTCTGTCCTTGAATGCAGCGACAGAGATTCACTGTGTTCGGATAAAAATTGCCCCCATTGTCACTCTCTTTATTTCTTCATATTCACCTTTGAAAATACAATAATGGCATTCCAACGCAATCCTAGCACATCCTTTGATAAAACTGGTAGGTAACCTGTGTGGTCTTGGTCTTAGATCTACAGTTTTTTCAATGACTGTTAACACCTCAGATTGTGGGATGTCTGTGTAGAGGCTTTCGATGTCCATTGCAACTAAAATGTCACATTCACTGCCAAATTCGAAACCTCTTCAAGGCTGTCTTTTGTGTAGGATCCGGTGAGAGGAACAAATGGCTTAATGGAAAAGTCAACGTATTCAGCTAAAGGTTGCAAAATGAATTGGCAACCAGCAACAATTGGTCTCCCTGCTGTTTTTTTACATCTTTATGGATTTTTGGGAGTATATAAAATGCTGGTACACTGTAATCCTTTCTAGACACATAGTCTGATTCTTTCTGACTTAGCCACAGGCCATTGAGACCAATTGCAGTGAGATTGGAAATTTATTTTCTAATGGATGCAGTGGGATCCTTATTTAGTCTTACGTAATGGAGTGGATTCTGTAGCTGTCTAATAACCTTTGCATCATAATCAGTTTTATTTTGAATGATAATACGTCTGCTCTTATCCCCAGTTTTATTATGATATCCCTACGGTTGGATAAAGCAGTAAAGGCATCATTCTGATGTTTAGAAACGTTGTACTTCACATTTCTGTGTTGTTCGAGTACCTGCTCAACTTCTGTCTTAACTACATTCTCTAAGGTTAGCAGATCCTTGGGCATAATCGATGGACAATGTAGGCCAGTGGTATCAATCCTGGATGCAGATGAATTAATAGAGAAGACATATTTTAGTTTTAAAGTTTAGAAGAACCTATACTGTTCATTCTGGGTGAAAAAGGGGCTATTCCTTTGTGTAGGCATAAATGATAAACCTACATTAATTACCTCAATTACCTTACTTAGAGTCAAGCTCATGTGAAGATAGATTAAAAATGGGAACCACTTCAAAATGCCTATTATTCCTAATGGGAACTACCACTCGTAGTACTGGTTCTGTGTTTGCCGAAACCCTGGTGTATACTGGTTCCTGAACCATCCCCATTTGGCATTTCTCACACTTGCCCTTTGGGGTCTCTGGCCTTGCTATAAAAAAGATTGGTTGGAAGTTGATGGACCAGCTACAAAACCTAGGCTGGTCGCACCACCCAGAGTCTCATCATTATCAGACCCCAATGATGAAGAATCCGAAAAAGTGATTCTCTTTGAAACCCTGTTTTGATTGTTGGGGCCATGTCATTAGAATTATTTTCTCAGATACGGGTATGAATTTTCCCTGTTGGATTTCTTGATATCCTTTTGGAGGTTAGCAGTTTTCTTTAGGTTATTGGTTTTAGAAAATTCTGCTATACTAGCCTCCAAAGTCTTTAAGAACTCTTAAGCATTGTTAGTAGTTTGAAATCCCAGGAGCTTTTTCTCTACTCAATTTCCTTCTTTATTTTTTCAATATGTTTCAGGGCAGTCTCAATGGTCAAAACCATCCAACAACAGGAGAATTTGCTTGAAAAAAAACTGAAACCTGTTTTGAAATTTTCATCGTCCACAAAGATAATGGGAATGATGCGTATCTGTAAGTCTACAGGGATGATGTTTGCATTAATTCAGTATGGAATTCTGTATGAAATTCAGTCCTTATTCATGTTTTGTGCAGTCTTTCAACATTAGCTTTAGTAGAGTCTTATTGTGTGCTAATGCTAGTTGCTTTTTGTTGGCCTAATAATGAGGGACCACTCGCTGTTCTAGTAATATATTAATCACTATGCAATAAGTTTTCTTGTTCAGACATTTACACTTGTACAAAAAATAAAACAACACTGAAAAGTATATATTTGACTTGAATGTTGCAATCGAAAATACAATTACATAAATACAAAACAGTAATGTTACACAGCATGCTATGAGTACATAAACAATAATTTCTACCTTACAAAAATCAACCACTTATAAATAAAGAGCCGTCGCAGATGAAAATCTGCAATACAGTATCAATATAAAACAGGGCCTTCCAGTAAACCCTCGAGGAACTGGTACTATAATCTACAAAACAAATGATGTTCCTGGAGGATTTATTTCTGCTTGACTTAATGTTTCTGATGGTCAAATGAATGATCCAATGACATTGTCACAACATTCATGTATAAAAAAGAGACGTAATGATGAAAACACAAGTACCACATTTTCATGAAAGTTCCATAATTTCGGTTTTTTCTAAACTTACATCATAAAAGCATCAATGATACATCATTATGATCCACGTCACATTTCTTTGTGTAACAGCAGTACATCAAGGAAGTTACCCTGACACCTCTTATGATCCCTATATTACATTAAGCCTTTGAAGGTCTAAAGAAGCGCAACAGTCCTCCTAACTATATAGGTCCAAGAGACAACAGTCCATAAGCTATTCATCATTATGTTTCAGTTTTAGATGACGGACTCAAAGCAGTGTTGTAAAGACTGTTAGAGAGGACAAAATGACGATGCTTCAGAGGCCACCCGCCACTACAACCTAAACCTAACATAGCATGTGTATGTGCAAAGTGCATGTACACCCAGGGGTATCTTGACGCTGAATAACAGATGTTCATTGTTGCCCAACTCAATGGTGCTCATTTTATTGACCTAAGAAGAATGAAAGGTTGAGTGGCCTTGCCGGGATTTGAACTTGTGACCATGAGGTCGAACACAGGCTCCCTACAGTGGACACATTAATCCACGGAGCCACCAGACCCATGTAATATAAAATATCCACTTAAAACCTGAAAGCAGAAAAAGAAACAAGTACTGGTTTACCTTTGGAAAATCACACACCTTCTCAATAATTAAAAAGCAGAAATGAGAAGAATATCTCTGAGGTGAGCTAAAGATCTTCTCGAATCAAGTCTGTCAAACAGAAAAGATTCAATCCCCCTGTGTATGTTTCTAGACCACTAACTGGTGGATTGTGCGGGACCATTGTTCCTGTGGTATGATGAACCCACAGCCTCCTAGTGTGGCATGGGCCATCACTGGGTTCCCCAACTGCCACTGGGAAAGCATCTTGAGGAAGTCCAAGTGTCATGTTAGTTGAATGTGCTATGTGGTGAACGAAGAATGGATCAATTAGTCACATGAAATGGAACATCACCGCTGTCCCTGTAAACAATCCTGGCATGAACATACCATGGGTTCTAAGAGCTGGATCTCAGTGAGCCACACAAGCAGTTGGCTCGCTCAGCCCTGGCTCATTACATTTTCAATGTCCACTTTGGTAACATTTCAGCATGTTATAGACAAAGTACACATGGTATGGGGAAAAGGTATTGGTTACTATAAGGAGCTATGATACCTGTTTGGTCAGGGCATGCTCAAACAATACTTCAAAAAGCACTTGGAAGATAGACAAATGATCCCCCTGGAACGCCGAGGGGGGACGGGAGGATGTCTAGGTACAAATGTGTTTGGTCGATTATAGAACTTGGAAATAGAGGGAACAGAATAGATGTCCGGGGAAACCCACTGGTGTGAGATGTTGAATATACATTGATATGGTTACAGATTGTTCTTTAATCCTAATGAGTCTAAAGTTGTGTTCAGATAAAAAATAAAAAGTAAGACAATTAAAATTTTTACCTATCACCGAAATGCCTTCAGTACATTGTGAATAAATTGCTGCCGGACCGGAAGGTTGTCGGCTGAAGAGCTGTGTATCAATGAAGTCTATCTATTGCATATATGACAAATGGCCTCCGGGCATACAAAGATTGTACTGTACATTTGAAAACTGCTATTAAAGTCTTACAAAAAAAAAAGCACTTGGAAAGCAAAAGGTTCTCACCCTGGCAAAATTGTGCAAGGGTATTTTTATATTGTAAGCATATGCCACAAAAACAAAAAGGAAAAAAAAACATGCTGTCTTAATTTGGCAACATTATGCCGGCAATAAAAAAAATTTAATTGAAAAAAAAATGATAATTTCATATAACTTTAAAAGAACAGCACCGGTGCTCCCTAGAAGGCTGGTGTTCTTATAACAGATGTAGACACCCTTGTTTGAATGAATGCACATCAGAGGGTAAAATATTTTATTGGCCCATAAAGATGATTAAAATGTTTTAATAAATTATGAATAATGGGAAGAATAGAACAGTTACACCTAAAGTATTAGTCCACTAGCCCTGACATAAAGAAAACTTATTTTTAGGCAAATGTGTACAGGAGATCCCTAAAAATGCCATCGCTCACAGTGCAAGAGAGTCTATGGCTGCAGTGGCCTGGTTCATTGCCTCATACTGCATGCTGTGGTGGGCGAAGGCAAAATATGAATGATACTCAACAGACTGCGGGTGACGAGGACTGATCCATGGTACCTCTAGGTATGTGTAAATCATATATATTTTTGGTCATTCAGTTTTTAGATGACATGAAGGTGGCGAACCTGCAAGAGCTGTCTCTCGACCAGGCCAAAAAGAGAAATCTCTCAACTGTCATAGGACATCTCCAGAACTCAGTGGCGTAGCAAGCGGGGGGTGGGCGGTAAGACTTCAGACACTTTGCCGCCCTTGGCAGTCCCTGCCTTTGCCACCCCGCGGCAAAGGCATGAATCGCCCACCCCCCTCCCCTACTGCCCCCTCTCTTCGATGCAGCCACCCCTGCCAGAACCCTCTAGACCCGTAGTACTCATAGTACGGCCCGTGGACCGCCAGCAGGCCGCTGACCTTGCAGGTAATGTACCCATGGGCCCCCGGAGAGAGAGAGGGGGGGAGGAGAGAGAGGAGAGGGAGAGAGAAAGTGGAGAGACTGGAGAGAGAGAGAGTGAAGAGAGCGAGGGGCGAGAGAGAGAGAGAAAGTGGAGAGAGAGAGTGGAGGTGGAGAGACAGTGGAGAGAGCGAGAGAGTGGAGAGAGAGAGACAGTGGAGAGAGAGGGAGAGTGGAGAGAGAGTGAGAGAGTGGAGAGAGAGAAAGTGGCGAGAGAGAGACAGTGGAGAGAGACAGTGGAGCGAGTGAGTAAGACAGTGGAGAGAGAGAGTGGAGAGAGAGAGAGAGAGAGAGGAGAGAGAGAGACAGTGGAGCGAGAGAGAGACAGTGGAGAGAGAGCGACAGAGAGAGAGACTGACTGACTAAGAGAGACTGACAGAGAGAGAGACTTAGTGAGTGAGACTGACTGAGAGAGAGCGAGAGAGAGACTGACTGACAGAGAGAGAAACTGACTGACAGAGAGAGAGAAAGAGAGACTGACAGTGAGAGTGACTGACTGAGCTAGAGACTAACAGAGAGAGAGAGAGAGAGAGAGACTCAGTGACTGACTGAGATAGACTGACTGACAGAGATAGACTGGCTGACAGAGAGAGACTGACAGAGAGAGACTGACTTACTGAGATGGAGAGAGACTGACAGAGAGAGAGAGAGACTGACTGACTGAGAGACTGATTGAGAGAGAGACTGACTGACAGAAAGAAACTGACAGAGAGACTGACTAAGAGAGAGACTGACTGACTGACTGAGAGAGACTAACTGAAAGAGAGAGACAGAGAGAGAGACTGACAGAGAGAGACTGACTGAGAGAGAGAGAGAGACTGACTGACAGAGACTGACTTACAGAGAGAGAGACTGACTAACAGAGAGACTGACTTACACAGACTGAGACTGACTGACTGAGAAAAAGAGAAACTGACTGAGAGAGAGAGACTGACTGAAAGAGAGAGACTGACAGACACTGAGAGAGACTGACTGACACTGAGAGAGACTGACTGACACTGAGCGAGACTGACAGAGTGAGAGAGAGACTGACTGACTGAGAAAGACTGACTGACAGAGATAGATTTCTTGACCCAGAGAGACTGACTGAGAGATAGAAAGACTGACAGAGAGAGAGAGAGCGACTGGCTGGCAGAGAGAGAGAGAGACTGACTGAGAGAGCGAGCGGCTGACTTAGATTGGGAGACTGACTGAGAGAGAAATAGACTGACTGACTGAGAGAGACAGAGAGAGAGACTGACTGAGAGAGAGACTGACTGACTGACAGAGAGAGTGAGAGAGACTGACTGAATTAGATAGAGAGACTGACTGACTAAGAAAGTGAGAGACTGACTGAGAGAGAGAGACTGACAGTGTGAGAGACTGGCTGAGAGAGAGAGAGATTGACAGAGAGAGAGAGAGAATGACTGAGAGAGAGACTGACAGAGAGAGAAAGAGACTGGCTGACAGAGAGAGACTAACTGACAGAGTGAGATTGACTGAGAGAGACTGACTGACACAGAGAGAGAGACAGAGAGAGACTGGCTGACTGAGAGAGAGACTGACTAAGAGACTGAGAGAGAGAGACTGACTGACAGAGAGAGAGAGAGACAGACAGACAGAGCGAGAGACTGACTGACTGACTGAGAGAGAGACTGACTAAGAGAGAGAGACTGACAGAGAGAGGCTGACTGACTGAGAGACTGACTGGTTGACTGAGAGACTGAATGACTGAGAGAGAGACTGACTGACAGAGAGAGAGACTGACTGAGAGAGAGACTGGCTGACAGAGAGAGAGAGACTGACTTAGAGAGAGACTGACTGACACAGAGAGAGACTGACTGACACAGAGAGAGACTGACTGACACAGAGAGAGACTGACTGACTGAGAGAGAGAGAGAGAGAGAGAGAGAGAGAGAGAGAGAGAGAGAGAGACTGGCTGGCTGACTGATTGAGAGAGAGACTGAGAGAGATACACTGACTTAGAGAGAGACTGACTTAGAGAGACACTGACTGACTGAGAGAGAGACTGACTGACAGAGAGAGAGACTGACAGAGAGAGACTGACTGGGAGATAGACTGACTGAGAGAGAGAGAGAGAGAGGCTGAGTGACAGAGAGAGAGAGACTGACTTAAAGAGAGAGACTGACTGACTGAGAGAGAGACTGACTGACAGAGAGAGAGACTGACTGAGAGAGAGACTGAGAGAGAGAGACTGACTGACTGAGAGAGAGACTGACTAAAAGAGAGACTGACTGACTGAAACTGACTGAGAGATAGACCGACTGACAGAGAGAGAGAGACTGACTGAGAGAGCGACTGACTGAGAGAGCGACTGACTGAGCGAGCTACTGACAGAGAGAGAGAGACTGAGAGGGAGAGAGACTGACTGATTGAGAGAGGGAGACTGACGGAGAGACTGACTTACAGAGAGAGAGACTGACTTACAGAGAGAGAGAGACTGACTGACTGACTGAGAGACTGACAGAGAGAGAGAGACTGACTGAGAGAGAGAGAGGCTGTGATGGAATTGGAGTCAAAGTGTGTATGAAGCTATGCAATGCCTCTTAAGATTGCTATGGTCTGCTAATAAAAATGTATTATCAAAATGTGCTCTTTGTAGTTACACCTGCTTTTGAAATACATCATTGTCTCATTGTCTTCTGTTTTGAAATGGGTTTGATTGTTTTTCACTAGCCCCGGCTCCCCACTGACCCCACCCCTACCAGTGCGGCCCTCGGCCACAAACCACACTATAATTTTGGCCCGACACAACGTTTGTGAGGACCCATGCTCTAGACGGTCTAGGGTTTATGCGTGTGTGAATGTGCTGCCTCTGATCGACTTGCTCATTGAGTAGGTCTCGTCCAATTCCATTCCGCAAGGAATGAATAGGACGAGACTATAGGGGCTAAAATAAGAGCTAAACTAAGCTCTGAAAAAAGCGGATTTCCGGAAGTGCATGTGGTCTCGTGAACGCGCTTCTATCCGCCTGCCTCGCATCACCACATGAAAGCCACACACACTTCAAAGGCTCCGCTCCCCGCCCCCCCACCTGCACTTCGCACTCTCCGACTTCCCCTCCCACCTCCCACTGCCGCTCTTCCCATTCACGCGCTCGTTACCATTTGCTCCCGAGCCGCATTTCTCCTCCCCCAATAATCACAGCAATGCCAAGAGCTTATTGTTTACAGGAATCCTCTCTACAAACCAGCACATTTATTGCAGCCATAGCAAGTATCTTTAATTTCCAGGAGGTTCGTAATGTTCATGTTTGTAATCGTACTCCTTGCTCTACTGAAAATACTTGACGGCAGAGAGCAAAACAAACTGGACTCCAGGAATTTTACAATTTCTAAAGCGGACTTCATTTACTTATTTATTTAATGCACTTTTATATAGCGCAAACATTACCCGAAGGTGTCCTTCCCCTCCCTTGTTCCTCCCCTCCTTCCCGCGTGCACCGTGCAGTCCTTCCGCGGCTCACTTCTTTCCCCACATTTCTACCTGGACCGCTTCTAATCCTGTGACCACACTCTCCACTTCGCTGTCTCTTACTCCACGTGGCCTGTCTCTTTTCACTCGTTCTCTGACTGCCTTTGTCCCAAAGCCTCCTGATGCACACCACCACACACGTCACTCTCTTGACCTCTCTGCGCAGTCTCTCGTGCTCCTTCTCTCCTTCCGCTACGCCACTCACCCTCACTATACCATTCCATTGCACCTACTCCTCTATCCCCTCCCCGCCCCCAATCTCTGGCTATGCCTCACTTCTTCCACATCATTACTTCCCCAGCCCTCCCTTTGCTCCCTCTCACCACCTGTAAGCATCTTCAGGTGCACTCTTTTCATGCCCTGTCCTCCCTCTCCTCGTGTACCCTCTAGAGCAGCACTCTCTTTTATAATGTTCTCTCATCCACTTTCTTCACATCACTTCTCTTTGCCTCCCATTTCTTACAATATTCCACCCTAGAGTCCTCACCCGTCACTCTTTCTTTCCTACCCTTCTTACGCATCCACATTTCACTCTTGTCTCTCTTCCCTCTGCTTCTCCTTTCTCTTCTCCCCTCCACTATTCCCTCAGAAGCTTTTTCCCTCCTCCTTCCTATGCTCGCTCCCTCACCCTTCTCCCGCCCTCCATGCCCTTCACTTCTCCAGCCTTCGTCCCATCCTCTCATCCTTATCTCATTGTTTTCGTCCCCTCCGCCATCGTCTCTTCTGTATCTCGTTATCTTCTCCACTCTCGCCTCATTTTCTTTATTTTCTGTCCCTATGCTTATCCGTCCTCATCTCCTTCTGTTCTACCCACCCCTCTTTCTCATCTTCCGATGTTCTTTCCTCGCCTTGCAGCGTCCTACTTCCCCTCTTCCTGTGTAAACCCCTTCTCTTCTCCACATCTGTTTTATTCTCTCCCTGCTCGTCATTTCTAGCATGTTTCCATCCCCACTGCCATATGTTCACCTCCTCTCTCCCCTCTCCATCCGCCCTTCTCATCTCTTTCTGGCCTCACCTCGACCTTGCACATTATTTTCTTCAGGACAGTCTGGATGCTTCACAGCTCCTCTGGCCTCCCTGCCCCCTCCCCCCTGATCTCTTTCTTGCTCCTCTCCTCTCCAGCCTCCTTTTCCTCTATAGTCTCTTTCCACTCCTATCTCTTTTGAGTCTCTCTCTTCCACCTACATCCTCGCCCTTATCTCATCCACCCTCTTCTCACAACCTTCCATCCTTTTCTCCTGGTCCTTCTATCCAACTCTTTATCCTCTCACCCCCATCTCTTTCCTGCCCGCTCCCCATGCTTCTCCATTTCTTCTATTTTCTTTTCTCTCTCCTTCCCCAGCTTCTGCTCTTTCTGTACTCTCCCCTCGTGATCCTGCCTCATCTTATCACCTTTTAGTTCTCCTCCCTCCATCTTCCACTTTTTCCATCGATGCTCACTCATCTCCCCGCACCCTTCTCTCATCTTTAGATCCCATGCCATTTCCCACTCTCCTTCCCCCTATCTAGTCTTGTGTTTCCTAGAACTCGCAGATATTCAGAGGGTAGGAGGCTTCTGAGTTTCTAAAAGCACTTTGCACTTCAGGAGGTCTAGCCCACACAAGAACAGTCATCCCCCTTGAAAAGCATCCTTCATGTGCTGAATCGCGATTCTCCAGTTCAGGCGTGTGTGCTCTCTAGGGCCCAAGCATGATTAATTGTTGGCAAACTGGCCTGACCCCTACCTAGGCTAGTGACCTCTCTGTGACAAAGAGCCATGCCTTGTGGACTACCAGATCCTGTACACCTGTGCTTGCATACATTCAGTTCATAGTGGGCACTTCACACACACACACACTACACACTCACACACACTGTACACACTGCACCCCAACACACACTGCACCCTCACACACACTGCACCGTCACACACACTGCACCGTCACACACACTGCACCCTCACACACACTACCCACACTGCACCCTCACACACTGCCCACACTGCACCCTCACACACTGCACCCTCACACACATTGCACCCTCACACACACTGCACACTCACACACTCTACACCCTCACACACTGCACACACTGAACCCTCACACACACTGCACAGACTGCACCCTCACACACACTGCACATACTGCACCCTCACACACTGCGCACCCTCACACTCTGCACACCCTCACACTCTGCACACCCTCACACTCTGCGAACCCTCACACTCTGCGAACCCTCACACTCTGCGCACCCTCACACACTGCACACCCTCACACTCTGCACCCTCACACACTGCACTGGAACATACTCTCCATATACTACTCAGTGCCACATATTTACACTGCACTCAATCCAACACACACTCCAAATACCACTCAGTGCCACATAATTGCACTCCACATAATTACACTGCAATCAATGCAACATACACTCCAAATACCACTCAGTGCCACATAATTACACGCCACATAATTACACTGCAGTCAATGCAACATACACTCCAAATACCACTCAGTGCCACACAATTACACTCCACATAATTACACTGCACTCAATGCAACATACACTCCAAATACCACTCAGTGCCACATAATTACACGCCAGATAATTACACAGCACTCAATGCAACATACACTCCAAATACCACTCAGCGCCACATAATCACACACCACATAATTACACTGCACTCAATGCCACATACACTCCAAATACCACTCAGTGCCACATAATTTCACGCCACATAATTACACTGCACGCAATGCAACATACACTCCAAATACCACTCAGTTCCACATAGTTACACGCCACATAATTACACTGCACTCAAAGCAACATACACTCCAAGTACCACTCAGTGCCACATAATTACACTGCACTCAATGCAACATACACTCCAAATCCCACTCAGTGCCACATAATTACACGCCACATAATTACACAGCACTCAATGCAACATACACTCAGTGCTACATAATTACACTGCACTCAATGCAACATACACTCCAAACAATACCACTCAGTGCCATATAATTATATGCTTCATAATTACACTGCACTCAATGCAGCATACACTCCAAATACCACTCAGTACCACATAATTACATGCCACAAAATTACACTCTACTTAATACAACATACACTCCCCATATTACCACTCAGTGCCATATAATTACACACCTCATACTTACACTCTACTCAATGCAACATAGATACACTTTATCTATCTGTCTATCTATCTATGGCCCTCACTCTATCTGTCTAACTATCGCACTCACTCTATCTATCGCCATCACTCTATCTATCTATCGATGCCCTCACTCTATCTATTTATCTATCGCCTTCACTCTATCTATCTATCTATCGCACTCACTCTATCGTATCACCATAGCATCACTCAGCACCACCACAGCATCACTCAGGGGCACCACAACATCACTATGCACTACCACAGCATCAATGTACGCCACAGCATCACTCGTCGCCACCACAACATCACTCAGCACTACCACAGCATCAATCTGTGCAACCATTCAACAACACCTGGTTCAAATATGTTCTCTCAATGTTTCAAGCTTTATTACAAATGTCACAAAAAGATGTAAATATTTCACTTCTGTTCTTGGTTTTTCGTCACAATAAAATACAATGAACATAATCTTCACAAAAGTTATTTACAAAAGCTATTGCCATTATAATTAACAGTAACTTTTATTTAAGTATTAATTATTAAAAAAATAAAAGCCATTTTTATTTGTAATATCAATACATCTAAGTCATATAAATACAACACATATTGCATTACAAATGCTATTGGTGTCATATTTGCGAAAGTTAAAACTATTGGCATTGTAAATGACAAAGCTATTAATTTCGCTGTTTTCAAAACCAACACATAAATACAAAATTTGTCATTTACAATACCAATAGCTCAAACTTTCCTAATGCGAGACCTATTGCATTGCAAATGCTTGTTTTTAATTTGTGCGCATTTATGTATGCAGTGTGTATGGGTGCATGCATTTGGCAGAGAGGGATAGCAGTGGTAATATTTATGATTCATGAAGTGCATGTATTGATGTCAGTCCATTCTCGCAATGCACTTACAACTGATTTGCATGTGGAAATCTAATTTGAATGTAAAATTTGGCACCACTTTACTTTCACGTCACCCTTAGTTTACTTTCAATCCCTTCCCCATCCTCTCATCTCACTTTCTATACCTCACTCCTCTTTCTCCCCCTCCAGACCTCAAACAAGCATAGTTTCCCTTGTCTGTCAATGTTGATTCTATCATTTTTCGTCCTATTCCAAAAAGTCTTTCTTCCTTCCCTTCTTAGAACTTTTCATCTAATTTTTAATTCACTCTCAATTTTACTTCCTGCTCGACTGAAGACACATTTATCTCCCAAAACCTGCAGTGTTTGGCAAGCTATTGGGAACTGCGTGAATTTCTGCTTGTAGCCGGTAATATGTATCTGTAGTAATATCAGAGAAACTAAGTATATAAACAGTGGCGTAGCTAGGCCTTTTGCTGCCCATGGTGCTCCCAGCCTTTGCTTTCCTGCGGCGGCCAAGAGTGGGTTCTGGCGAACTGATCCCGTGTTTGCCGCCCAGTGTGGCCGCAGGTAAGAGCCCCCCTTGCTGCACCACTGCAAATAAACCAACCCACCATAAAACAGGCTCACAAGCAGCCAAAAATCCAACCCACACAGCCGTTCTGGCACTTCTTGGTTGCTCTATGGGCCAGTACAACCCTGTCAGTCTGCAGGCGCTCTGCTTAAGCCTCCTGTTCCTCTAAACACAAACACTTTGTTTTTAGAGACAGTGGCCCCTATCACAAAAGATTGTAAAACAATGTACACAGAGCTGGAATGAGAACTGTAGGTTTTTCAATAGAGCAAATTATGTTTATTTAAAACAATTATTCCGTCAGAGAAACAAAGTATAAATAAGGTGCAGTGGGTTAAAACGGGGTTGAAAATCAACAGATTTCCAGACCTCAGGCAATTACTCATATAGTGACTACATACAAATAAGGTGACCAACCGTCCGTAAATTTCACGGACAGTCCGTAATTTCGGCCGTCTGACCGTTGTCCGTGAAGGATTGTTTAACGGACGCCATTTTGGCCCACACCTCCCTTCTTGACTGCGATGCTGCTGAGGTCGGGTGTAACAGACTCGGAGGCAGTACAAAAGCTCAGATACCCATCAGCATTGGCGAGACACAGCGGGATGGCAACCCTCACACCTTCAGCCCTTGATGAGCTGTTAAGAGGTGACAGAGGGAGGGGCGGCAGCTTCAGGAGCAGGGGCATCTATTCAGATGCAAACAGCACTGAATGCGTCTTGTATTTTCAATTGGTGTGAGACATTCCCTTTCTGCCCAGGGTTCCAAATATCCTAGAACCGGCCCTGATTACACCGAGGCAGCACGTGGCTCACTTCACAGAGCTTAATTACTGTCACTAAATTGTAAACAAACCTCGATTCTTCAAACATGCAGTATATATTGTAATAAAATAGAGAAATGGCACAATCACACTCACACTGATTAACAAAGTATGGAGGACAATCAGTTAAATCAGTTCTCTTGGAGTATCTCCTTTCAGTACTGTACATCAGTGTGGGGGGAGGGGGACAAAACTAACATTTTGGAAACGGAGCCTGTCTTCTCGTTGTCTTATCCAGGAGGGGGTAAGGAGCCCTCCCCCACCCTGGAAGAGACCAAGATGGTACTAGAAAACTGCATACCCACCCCTGTGTTCACCCTGGTGGATCCTGTTCCCCCTCCAGTGATGGCTCTTGTCCCCCCATGTGGTGGCTCCTGCCCCCCCCCTGCCAGTGATGGCTCCTGTCCCCTCCTGTAGTGGATCCTGTCTCTGCCCTGGGTGGCTTCTGTCCCAGTCCTGGGATGTCTCCTCCAGCGAGGGTGAAGTTCTTGATGGGCCTCTTCTCAAAAAGGCTCAGCTCAAAATTAATATGAAAAGGTGGGCGAGTGAGTAAGTGAAGGGATGTCTGGATGAATTAGTGAAAGGGTGAATGGATGAATGAAAGATTGAATAGATGGATAATGGGAGGGGATGGATGGATTGATGAGTGAGTGGAAGGATAGAAGAGAGAAGACAGAAATAGCTGGATGTATGGGTGGAAGGGTAGCTGGATGGGTAAAAGGGTGGATGGATGAGTGAAAGGATGGATGAGTGAAAAGGTGGAGGATGAGTGAGTGGGTGGATGGATGAGTGAAATGATGGATGGATTGATGAATTGATAAGTGCAAGGGCGAATGGATGGATGGATGAGTGAAAGGGTGGATGTAAGGATGGATGAGTGAGTGAAAGGGAAGGTAGATGGACAAAATTATGAATAGACCAGTGAAGGAGTGAAAGGATAAATGAGTGATAGGGTCAATGGATAGATTCGTGAGCGGATGAGTAGATGGGTGGGTGGGTGGATGGAAGGAAGGGTGGGTGGATGGATGGATGGAAGGAAGGATTGCTAAGTGAAAGAGTCGATGGAGAGAGAAAGGGAGGATGATGAATGACTGAAAGGGTAGATGGGTGGAAGGATCAGTGACTGGGTGGATGGATGAGTAGGTGAAAGGATGGCTGGAAAGGTGAAAGGGTAAATCGCTGGATGGATGAGTGAATGAATGGATGGGTAGAAGAGTGAATGGCTGAATGTACAGATGGATAGGGTGAAAGGGGGGATGGATGGATAATGGATGGTTCAGTGAAAGGATGGATGAAGGGATGGATGAGTGAAATGAAAGATGGAAGGATACATGATGGGTAGGTTTGCAAATGGCTGAATATGTCTAGATATGGCTGGGCTTACTTATATACAATTGCGCGACCTCTGATGTGTCTGTAAAACTTATCCAATTGTCCTGAATTTTGACTTTGTGTCCTGAATTTTGACCCTTTGTCCTGAATTTTTACACTCACCGTCCTGAATTTGCACCAATGCCAGTTGGTCACCCTACATACATATATTTACAACAGTACGAGTCAAGACGTGGTCGTCGATGACGTTTCGAACCCGACTAAGATAACAGAATCATCATCAGGACAGCAAAAATATAAATGCCTGAGCGTGAGCCTAAATCAAGCTAGATAATGGTGGGGCTCACGCTTTTGACACAACTGTGGTATCCGAGTGAGGTCTATGTGCATTGACGAATGGTCTTTAGCTGGAACCAAGGCAAGGGGTCAGTGGCCGTAGCTAAGTGTAGCAATCCGGACCGATTGGCATAGATACGTTTCAGCCGGAATATGCCTCCACGTATGGGCCACTGCCCCTCGTTGGGAGCATCGTTAGAAAATCAGTTAACGGAGTGATAATAATGGTCAGTGTACGGTGTTGATGCCGGTCGATCCCGTGGGGCTTGCAATGGACCCTAATTCGTGCAGCAAGAGAGTGTGTAGTTCTGACTGGATGCATCCTTCGGTTACTGTGTGTGGCTAAACACAACCACAGCATTTCTGGTACATGTGAGCAGAGACATTTTACGGTATAGGCAAAGTGAGCAATTGCTCAGGACGTTCAACTGCAAAAGGGCCTCCTAGGAAGCTGAGCGTTTTCTTTATTTTTTCTTTCTATTCTATTTTTCTATCTAAACCGTTCTCCCTCTCTCCTACCATTGACCCTGTCTTTCTGCCTCATGTCATCATAAGGAATTTTGGAGTCCTGGGCAAGACCTATATTACAACTGTTGTAGTGTGACCCTTTTAAAGTCTAACATATAATTTATTATTATTCGGCACCATGCAAACTAAAATTAACAGGAAATATGTAAAGAAATTAAATGTTTTATCTGTACAGGGGCTCCCACAAAATGTCTTACCTGGGACCTCCAAATACCTAAAGATGACCTTGCCTGTGAGCACTACCTGCTGGGCCTGTTATACCAGTGAATACCATCTATTTCACCCTTGTTCTTGGTGACATCATCTACTGCGTCTGAAAGTATTGTACTCTTGAGTTGCACATGGTACCTCCCTACCATCTACCAAGGAAAAACATGTAGCACCTACGCCCCTGCAGGCACCTCTGGGCTTTGGTGCCACGGGTCGCCTCATTCTGAATGAGGGGAAGAGCTTATTTTGGAAGCACATATCAACCAACATTCTATATTTCTGTATTTGGAGACTGTCAGGAGTAAAGCAAAAGTGTACCTTGTGGCTGTCCATGAGGAATGCAGTATTTGTATATGCCACAGCCTCCTTCAGTATATCCATAAGGTATCTCACTTGCATTTACATAGCAATTGCTATCGCTGATGAGGTATTTAGGTGCTTTTTCAGCAAGTAGCAAGCTACTCTGGAACCCATAAAGGATTAGTGGTGAATTAGTATAGTGAAATATGAAAGTAATTTGAGAGGTGGATATGTTAGTCTGTTATTTGGATTGAGAAGGATAGCGGAGGGATAGAAGAGGGAAAAGGTTTGCATTTATGTAGCGCTTGCTACCCCTGATGATGTGCTGAAGTGCTTTTCGGTGAGGTGCACGCTGCTCTGGAACCCAAAAAGGATTAGTGGGGAACCAGTATAGGGAAATATGAAATTATTTTGAGTGGTGGGCATGTTAGTCTGTTATTTGAATTGAAAAGTAATAGTGGAGGGATAGAAGAGGGAAGGTTCTTGAACTTTTCCCCCCTTCATAGCAGTAGGAGGGGGGTTGGGATGAGTAAAGGGGAGGTGGAGGGGGAAGAGTCAGAGAGAAGGGTTGAGAAAGGCTTGTTTGGGAGATCTGAATAGTAAAAGAGATATGGAGGGGTAGAGGAGGGAAGAGTAAAGAAATAGGATTTTTGGGGATCATAGTGATATGGGGTTTGGGATGAATGAGACAGTGGAGGTAGAGGGTATATTGATGGAGGTACAGGGTAAGAAATAGGATAGTTCATTGGAAAGAGTAGTAAAATGAGGTTTGAGATGAGTCAGAGTTGAGGAAGAGGATATACTGAGAGAGGTATAGGGTGAGAAATAGGGTAGTGCATTGGATATGCAGAATTAGAAGTAAATTAATACATATATAGATACATAAGTACATGGAAGGTATGTAAATGCATAAGGAAGATAATATAAGTATATTAAAGTTTCATTTAATAAACTCCGGCTTTCAAGTGTTGTACTTTAAATTATTTTTTGTAATTCAAAAGTAAAGCAATTGTAGGTAAATAGGTATGATAAAAGATTCACTTATAAATATAGTCACTTATATACATGTTAAAACATATAATAATGTAACTATAAGTAATATGTAAATTTTTAAAGCAGAACTAACGAATATCTAGGGGGATCATTACGATGGCGGAAGGCCCGCCACCACCAGCCATGCGGTGGTAAGCCCTGCGTCATCTGACAAAAGTTTTCCAACCGCCCAAATTACGATGGCGGGGGGAATTGTCCTAGTACCCTGGCGGTCGAAAAGACTGCCCGCCACGGTTCTGCCACAGGCAATTGCACCGATTGCCTGGCGGAGCGGTCAGCATGGTTTGAATGGTGGCGGTGCCTAGAAGGCACCGTCGGAAAAATTCCACTGCTGGCGGTGAAAACGCCATGGAAAGGCTGGCGGGATTGGATTCTGGGGCCTGTTGTGGGCCTCCTTGTGTTGGGGTGGTGGTGGTGCATGGGGGGGTACCCATGGTGCCCCCTACATTTCCCTGCACTAAGTGGCAGGCACTGTGTGGTGCCTGCCACGTATTGCAGGGAAATGCACGACATGGCTGCTTAGCATTGCGGCGGGTGCTGCAGCCAGCAGCACCCACCACAATGTTAAACGGCTTGGATGTGACCGCCATGGTGACTGTCACATCGTAATACAACATGCGCGACCGCCGCCTTACAGGCGGGCGGTCTCAGTCATCGCAACAATGCCATCGTAATCAGCCCCTATATTTTTAAAAACATAATTAATATACACGTTTATACAAAGCAATCTACATATGTAGGTACATATTTATAGTCCAAATAAATGCTTATGTACAGAGGGAGATGCTGTATATTTATGTTTGTGTATAGAGGTTATGTGGGAAGTGGCCTTCTGAAGAGAAGGTGGTTATCCATGGATCTTATGTTTGGGGGTAAAGAGTTCCATAGTTTGGCTGCTAGAATGGAGAAGGATGTGCCACCCATGATTTTTTTCTTGTACTGTAGGATTTTGAGACGAGGGGCCACTCTCGACCGGAGGACCCTGTGCTGAGTGTATTTGGTGATTTTAGTCCTGATGAAGAGCGGTCCTGTTCAATTTATTGCTTTGTGGGTAATACAAAGCAGCTTGCATGTGGATCTTCTGGCAGCCGGTAACCAATGCAGGGCTTTCAAGGCAGAGGAGATGTGGGCTTGTGGCTTTACATGAAAGAGTAGCCTGGCAGCAGAGTTCTGAATCCGTTACGGTCTTTTCATAGTTGTTAAAGGTGATCTGTGGTTAAGGTTTTTGGCGTAATCGAGTTTGGATAGAACGAGAGAGATGGTAGCCTGGAATTTGTGTGGAAATCCCAAATGGGGAAAGATGCGTCGCAGAGTTTTAGTAGTAACAAAGCTTGACCCTGCTAGTTTGACCACTTCGGCATTCATTGATAGCTTGGAGTTCATGGTCATTCTGAGGTTTCTTATTTCCTTTCATACTTTGGGCGATGTTCCCAGATCATCAGGCAAGCGGCGAGTGGGTCATAATTTTTCCAATCACCACACCTGAGTATTTCCATTTTGGAAGCATTCAGTTTGAGATGTCTCCATGTCATCCATTGATCCACGGCATTCCAGTTGAAGGAGTATTTGTGTGTCACCTGTATAGTTACCGCACACAGGGTAAAATTGATTGATCATTGCTGGTAATTACTTCATGTAGATGTTGAAAAGCATATTTGAAATGATAGAGCCTTGAGGGCTTCCTGCTTTTGTGAAGAATGGTTTGGACGAAAAGGGATGACATTGGATGACATGTATGGATGACATTACTTCTGTTGTGAAGGTAGGATATGATCCAGTCTAGAGCAGTCCCCTCTATGCCGGCTTCGTAGAGACTTTGTATCAGAGTGTCATGGTCAACCGTGTCAAAGGCAGCCGAGTGGTCCACGGGAAGTAGTGCAGCAACCCAGGGCCGGCCTTAGGCATGTGCAAGCTGTGCACCTGCACAGGGCCACCACATCAATATATATCCTTAATATAATAATTCTCTGAGGATGGATACATATTTGTGTGGGGGCCCCTGGCAGGGATTTGGTGGCCTCTGGCTCTATACAACTTCGAAACACCATGACAACCCCTCTTCACTGGCCTCTGTGCTCCGCCCCACCCGGACCCCCTCTTCCGGGGCCCCCTACCTACCTCCCTGCCCAGGGCCACCATGAACCTAGAGCCGGCCCTGAGCAACCACATTGCAGTCAACTGTGTTTGTAAGGTCATCCCAGATGGCAACGAGGGCAGATTTTGTGCCTCTTCCTGTTTGGAATCCCGTTTGGAAGTCTGGAAGTATGGCATTATCTTCAATGACTTGTGACATCTGGGTGAATGCTGCTCTTTCTATCAGTTTGCCTGGGAAAGGTCCATTTGTAATCGGTCTGTAGTTGTCGGGGTTCAGCTGGTCCAGGTTTGTTTTCTTCTGTAATCGGCATATGTATGACTTTTTGAGTTCTTCTTGAAATATTCTGGTAGTGAAGGAATTGTTGATCATTATTCTTACTGGTGTGGCAGCAGAGGTTGTTAGAAGAATTTTCTTGAAGGTTTGTGGTGGACAGGGGTCAGAAGGGCAGCCGTCAGACCTGCTTGCTTTGACCAGGTCTATAAATTCATTGTGTGAAATTTGTTGGAAGGGAAGGAGAGACTGGGTTAGCGTATTCTTGAATTGTTGTTTTGGAAAAGGGTTGGTGCTGGTGCTTTTTATTTGTTTTAAATATGAGTCCAACGTGTCTGCTTTGGCCCTGTAATTATTTACCAGATTGTTTGTGAAATCTTGAGTAACAAGATGAGCTCCTTCTAGGCAATTTTGTTTTTTGATATTCAGTGAGAATTTTATAGAATTCTTTAAATGCACATTTAGCATTTTGAATTCTGTCTGAATAGTACCTTTTCTAAGCTTTTTTTTATAGCTGACTTGAATTATCTGTTCAGTTTCTGTAGGCGAAGTTTGTCTTGAGTGGTGTTTGTTTTGAGCCAGGCACGCTGCAGCTTTCTAGTTTGTTGTTTTATTTCTGTATTTCTCCAAGGTGCCTGTTTATTTTGTTCAGTTGTGTCTTTTTTAGTGGTATTAGGATATCAAAAGCTTCCCAGAGCCCCTCATATAGTTTTTTAACAGAATTAATTGTGTCTGTACTGGATGTTAGTTGTGTTTCTAAGTGTTCCAAATTAAGTTTGTTCCACGGTCCATAGGTAGATGCACGTAATGTGGCTTTAGATGTGTTGCTTTGTATTGTTTTATGTTGGAAACAAGCAAATGGTGGTCTGACCATGTGACTGGAGTCATTGTTTGAAAGGTAACTAGGTCTGTATTAGCAAAAATAACACCTAGGATGTGTCCAGCAATGTGTGTGGGTTTGTGGACAATCTGATGCAGGTTCAGTGCATCTAGGCCAGCAATGATTGGTTTTGGATGGGCATATTGGGTTTGTGAAACCAAATGTGTAGGTCACCCAGAATTCATAGGTTGGAGTGTATTGTTATAAGGTTTGAAACTGTGTCTAGAAGTGTGTCTGTGAATGTTGCATTGTTAGATAGAGGTCTGTAAAGGAGCAGGAAGTTACTGGTGAAAAGGGCCTCACAACCTTGTATGGAGACGTTTTCGGATCTAGTGATATGTAACATTTGCCTGAACACAACAGCTGGGCCACCTCCTCTTTTGCCTATGCGATTTTGCGTGATAGGAACGGCTTCATGATGGACAGTAGCCATATCATTTCCCAACCATGATTCAGTTATGAAGAGAATGTCAGGTTTTGTGTCAGTGAGATGGTCGTAGATGTGATGTTTGTTAGGTCGAGCCTGGAGCAGCGCGCATGCGCTGCTCTATGGGAGGCTTCATGTAATCACTCCAAACTTCTCCGTGTGGGTTAGACTCCTCCCACACATCTGATTGCCCTTTGCGTGTGTCTTTCAGTAATAAATGCACGTAAATGGCCAGAGGCGGGTGCATGTCCCACCTCTTCTAGAAATGTTCCCTCTCATAGCGTTTTGGTGTTGGGAGCGAGCAGCGCCGATTGTGGCAGCTGCATTCCTCCCTTTTTGTTGTGGATCATGTTATTAATGAAACACAGAGCGGTCGTTTTCACTTACGTGGCTGCGCTTGTTTCTCTTTGTTTCACTGGGCTCTCTTCACAGCACTGTGCGATCAGTGAAAAACGAGGTACAGAGGCAATCGATTGAATCTTACTGACATTAGAAGTCCCAGACCCAAGCTGCAGCTAAATGGTTTGCAGGTCTGTTGTGCCCTTCTGAAAATCATGCAGTGTATTCCCAGCTCAATATAAAGTACTTTCTTTTACGTAGTGTTGAAACTTCTTTTCAAACCTTTGTTGCAAGCCTTTTCTCCCCAGCTGTAACTCGTCTGGTCTCGCCACCACTCAAGCTGAAGATGCAATTTGCAGCCTTTAATTGCCTGCACCCTTATTTTTTTGCTGTAGGCCAGGGTCTGAACGTGCATGTCACTCTGCCATAGTCTGTATTTCAGCGAACATTCTGACACCTCGTGATGCTTTTTAGGGTCTCTGTTGTTCTGTATATCTTGTCTGTGGTACCTGTTCTCTGTGATTGCTGCACAGTTTCCTCTCTGAATGTAGAGTGCAAGGGTCTTGCCTGCTGTGCTTCATCGAGGGGTTGAGGCCCATCTGCACTATGTGAGTGCGTCTGAGGGTCATCTGCTTTCTTATCTGTACTGTGCAGCTATTCTTGGGTTAGGCTACAGCGGGTACCAGGCTACCACGAGCCGCCTCCTGCCGTTCGCAGAGTGGGACGTGCTGCCACTTTTAGTCAGACTTTTACTGCTTTCATTGTGGTTGACCTGCTACCATCTTCAGCCAGTGAACAGCTGCGCTGCCCGGTATGATGAGTTGATTTTTTTCCATGATGAGTACGTTTGGAAGTGTCGCATCCATAGTGACATACAAAAGTCTTGGTATTTAGTTCTTTTTGCCATATTGTATTTTTCCTTTAACTAGGAGAGGGTTGCTAGGCCGCAGTTTACATGTATTGGATAAATATGAAGAATGGGTAATGCAGATGACAGTGTTTGTTCTCTGAGCAAAGACTACAACAAGCCTTGGCATAGCCAAATGGTCTCGCCTTTGGGACCTTATAAGTGTTTTGCCATGCAACCTTGATGTTGTTGCACCAAGGATATTGTGCTGCATAACTAAATATTTATAAGGTCTCAAAAGCGAGACCTATTGGCTATGCCAATGCTTGTTTTTAGAGAGCGATCAAGCATTATTAGGAGAGAGTTTAGAGAATGTGCTTTGACGATAATGTGACTTTGTTTTGTAGTACAGGGAGCAGTATTTTGTGGGCTTGTAGCAGGTGTGTCCTTAGTGTTTGTTTTAGCTGTATGAGGATAGAAATTGTGTAGCTGTTCTGTATCATGTTCCTTGTCCAGCAGGCTAAGAAGGCATTTTGATGGGTCTGCATGTGTAGGTGGTGGAGATGGTAGTTGAGTGGGAGTTGGTAAACTGTGTTGTTTTTGTAATGTAACCTTGTTTGATTTGATTTGATTTGATTTAAAACGTATAGAGTGCAGCAATTACCCAAAGGCATCAAAGTACTATAGATCACCATTTGGAAAAAGGCCACAAGTACTCCATATTCAGAAAATAACTACAAGGAGAATAGCCAAGTCTTAAGAGCCTTCCTAAAGGAGAAGAGCTAAGGGATGGCCTTTATGTTTTATGGAAGGGTATTCAAAAGTTTGCTCACGGACGTAGAAAATGCTTTGTCTTCTCATTTCTTTCTTTTGGTTCTTGGTACCGTGAGCTGTATTGGAAGCGATGAATGAATGAGTCTGCCTAGGGAATACCAGCAAAACATGGTTTTTAATCTTGTTGGCTATGGGAGATGAGGAGCCTTATGTACCATGCAGAGCAATTTAAAGCTGTTGCACTTATTAATTGGGAGCCAGTGAAGGGTCTCCAATCCCTTCGCAGCTGACTGCCCCCTGGGAATGTCCAGAATAAGTCTTGCCAGTGTATTCTGCACCACCTGGAGTCTGTGCTGCATGTTCTTATTCGAGTCCAGGTACAGCGAGTGGCAGTAATCCAGTCTGGACATTACCAGGGTAAGAGCGACCTGCTTATGAGCAGACTGCTGGATGAATGGGGTCATTTTCTTAAGCATCCTTATAATCCAGGTGCAAGTTGCTATTGTGCGATTCATTAGGACATTCAAGTTGAGTTCAGTGACCATCAGTACTCTAAGGTTCTTGGCCTTTTTCTGCCGGAGTAGGACAGGTTCCTAAGGAGTGTGGCCAACTGTTGCAGCTTGATGCCCCTGGGCCAAAAATCATCACTTCCGTCTTTTCCCCGTTGAGTTTTAAAAAGTTACATGACATCCATTCTGCCACTTTGGTCATGCAACATAAAACATGTACTGCTACCAATCATGAGTTCTTGGGGATTGACACCATGATCTGAGTTTCGTCTGCATATGACACTGATGGAGCAAGGATTCGCACGTAAAGCGACTTGCTCTCATTCATGAACCTCGTTTAATGTATAATCATATTAATCCGACTGTTCGTCATTTATTTAGCATTTTCCCCAACACGCGGGTGTCCCCAAGAGGCTTGCCTGTGTGTCTTTTCATACTAACAAAGCTTGCACTAGAAGAAATGGCTGCTTCGCTGAAATTCAGTCTGCGCATGCGTCGGTCATACCCATGTGATGTGACGCACTCGCATTCTGGAGGGAATCTGTTGCTCATGCGCACTGTTGCAAACATGGCCGCTTGTCTCTCACCACGCACTCTGCCTGCTACTGCTGCTTTAGCCTATCTGTCTTTTCGCACTAAACTTTAATGCTATAGATGTTATAAAGTAAGGGGTGTGTTAAATTTTATCACGGTATACAGTGTGATCATTTTATGTGTGATTCTAATTTGTTCTCGCTTACTTTTCATGTATCGCATCTCTGGGGCTGGGAAAATCGGGAGCGGAGCCATACTTGAGGCTCTGCTGGGCACCGTCATGTGACCGGGGAGAAACTCTACGGCGCAGAAGCTGAAACAAGCCAGCTGGCTCCTGAAGCCCAATGCGCCTGGGAAGCATCTCCAGGAGACGTGATCTTACCTTGGAGCGAAGCAACACTGTTGCTACCTGCTATGAACTGTATTGTCTTGCTGTATTCCTATGCATGGGAACGTGAACCCAAGGGGCGGGTAGGCAGAAATTATTAATAATGATGGGAACACTGAATTCTAGGAGGCGACAATGACCAAGTCACCTCTCCTGACCAATCATAATGTGCGAAACTGTCACTTGCAACATTGGTGGGTGGTCTAAGGGTCCCCAAACAGTATAATTGTCCTAGTGTAGCATAGGGAAATTGTCCGACTTGTCCGAGTAGCAGACCTGTCACTGACCCTACGAACTCTATAGGTGATCAAGCTAAGAGTGCTGCGGAGCACTCTGTCCATACTTTCCACAAACTCCTAAGGGGTGGAAATTGTCCTAAGTGCTGGCGAAGCACTTTGCTGGGGAAAATTCGAGAACCCAATCGGGGTTACTGGCGGATTACTTGCAGAAAGGGGTAACGCAGGCGTTGCATCCAAAGCTGTGGGAGTTGGTCGTACCTTGGTGAGCCCAGTCCTGACCCAACACCTGAGGGGTATCCTGTCCTGAGTTTCCGTGAGCTGTACCTGCTCACATTCTGGTATTCCATTCCCTGAGGGTCCTTGTCCCCGTCTTCCCAACTGACCCGTGGCCAGGGTTAGTCTTCATTCTGAATTAGGTAAATATTAAACTGTGGGTTTTGCGTCTTCCAATCTACCTCTCTCTCTCTCTCTCCCTACTTTCTTAATAAAGCACTCTTGCCTGTGATATCGCTTTATCACTTTGAAATGCCAAGTATATGCGATTGTTTCTTAGTTTTGTTCCATTTCTCTCCCCACCTATAAGATATCATTGATTTATCATACGTAATAGTGTGTTCCCAATTTTTCCCTTTCCTTTAGTATGGGTGCAGTGAACTTAGTAGGATAGTATAATAGCCTAGATAAAATAAATGTTTTAGGTCTCGTTCATATCCCATGTCCTAGTATAAACTTGCAGTGACTAGTTGGTTCTTAATATTCTTACCCATAGTGTTCACGTATACTCAAATGGTCCTTGCCCTAATACCTAGCTACCTTTTGGTTGTGATCTTAATGCTTGATGTGTTATTTTGTATTTTGCTAACTTTGACATATTCACTTTGAAATTCTTTATATAAACTCTTAAACTTATCAGGTGTCTGTGGTCATTTTGTGGATTACAGTGTGGACAATGTACTCTGGGGTATAAAGTGTATTTCTTCTAGGACCCCTGTCACCTATTCCCTGCTAGCTCCTGATCCGTCTGGAGTAATGTGCCTGTGGTAAGTCAGGTACATGATCAGCAGTGGTGAGAAGTCACCCCCCGAATTACTCATAGTAGCGTGTATAAACTCACCCGGTTCACGCCAAACGCGAGTTATTGGTTTGAATGTGCACGCCAGGGCCCAGTGCGTGTGAAAATCGGGAAACCCAGTGACCCGGGTGAACTGCGCGCTCTATCAGTAATTTTCTGGTAACAGAGGTAATGGTTAGGACTAGTTAAATTAGGTAGATAGGATAATTGATAAACAAACTGTGAAATTAAGTGTGCTGCTGAAATTTCTATGCTGCTGATTATTGCTATTGCATTTTCCAAATATTTTGTGATGTTTTAAGGATTTATGTGACTGTGTATATGATTTTGCATTGCTGCTATAAGTATTATAGGTAGTATTAACAAAGAACTGTTTGTACGTGTTCAGTGTAGTCCGAATCCCCGGGGAAGTATTTAGCTAACGGTGAGTAGAATCCGGTTAGCTGCTAAGGTCACTTGTTAGAGTCATTAGTGCAGGGTTAGGAATAACTGGAAGCACTAATTAGGATCTTTTTGCACCTGAATAAATGATAGCTACGAGTCCTTTATAAAACTTTCATTGTGATATAACCTAGTAAGGGTCACATACGGGAGGAGTAATAGGGTCTCCGAGGCTTGAATGGTAAGTAAAATAGTCCGCTGGTGAAATTCTGACTTGGTATATATCCCAGAAAGAAGTGGATGAGTCAGAAGAATAACGGGTTCTATATTACTAGAGTGAGAGGATAGGCAAAGAAGTCTGTCCAGGAGTGGATAAAAAGTAGACAGAAGTGGTTTACTTGTAGCGAGAAAAAATTCTTCTATCTATTTAGAACACTCAGACACAGTGGCAAACGTTGCGTGTTGTTAACTAAAATTTGCACTCGCACTTTAGGGAAAGTAAAAAGTTTCCGTTACCTTGTGAAGGAGAGAGTCGGTCGGAAGACTGCTCTGACGTCACTCCGTGCCGCGCTGGTATTGGTCAAGACAGCGGGTGTGTAGTGAAGCCGAATTTGTAAAGGAGGGGTGAGTGCCGAAGCGTGAGACCTCGTCTTGCGAAAAGGCCGCGCACCCATTGGACAGAGATTTTTTGTATTCACAGTATTGATTGGTTACTACGCGATAGAAGCAGTGCTAGCATTGGAAGCACAAAGGTAAACAAAATTAATCAGGCCGAGTTAGAAGCGGGTCTAGAAAGGTGTATGTGGTACCCTGAGTTCTTACCTAATCCGCAAAACTCAGGCTTCTATAGGGAACAGATTATAGGAGGTAGACCACATATGATGTACGGAATAAAAAGAAAAATGTCATTTGCCGATAAAATAAAGAATTTTTTCAAAACAGACAAACCCATTAGGACGAGGGAGGGTGTGATCATTCCCCCACCGAATACTCCTGCTTCATTCATGATGTTTGAAAAGGGGTATCATACCTGTGTATGGTTAGAAAATTGGGCAAAGTATACTGCAGATGACGGAGTCCTAGCGTTTCCTATTGATGGTACGTTTAATGGGAGAGTCCTGTTTAACTTAAGGACTCGCATGAATGAATTACATCCAAGACCTAGATTAACACAATACGAAGCCCTAGAGGAATGGGAAATTGAGGCTCTGGAAAGAGATAGACCCAGAATGGACAAGGGAGTAAGCAAATGGTATCCGAGGGTCCATAGAGAAACCAAAGAGCAGAAAATGAAACAGTGGAGACAAAGCATGATGACAGAGGGATTGTTTCCAATGATGGGGGTATTAGAACAGGGAAAAGGAAAAAGTAAAGAGAAAACCCATCACTTAATGCCCGTAGGGGACTCAGAGGATGAGCACCTAGAAGATTTGTTAATGAAAAACCCACCTCCCTATGTTGCAGAATCAGAACCTATGCAGTCACCAAACCCGTTTTCTAAATATCCTAGATGCCGAAGGGATAGCGAGACGGAAGGAACGGGTACGGATAGTAAAACCAGTGATGGGGATGGGTTTTGCAGACCTAGATCTACGGTCCCAAATTATCAGCCGTTTGGAGAAGGCCCACCCCGGTTGGTTACCCCGACTGCCCCAAGTATTTATCCTCCTTTGGTACCCCAAGTATTGCATGACAAATCTGCAGAAAAGGCTTTACGAGAGCAGGAAAAGGAAGCCCTGGCTAGACAGAGAGATGATTTGGTCAGGACCATAGCCCAGATACATCCCCATCCAGATTCCCTGACTATTCCAGTAACTATTGGTCCTGCTATTCCTCTGTATAGGGATGGCCTGACTAGTCCGCGTCCTCCTGTTATCTCTCCAATCATGCCGACTCCTAGCATTCCACTCCCAAGAAAAGAAGTGTTCATAGATGATGATCAGGAGAGTGAATGCGAATCAGTGGTCCTGATGGATATGCCCATTAGGGAATCTAGAGTTAGCATGTCAGGAACCAGAAGTCAAAATAAGACAAAGGAAGTTCTGATCGAAAGCACATCAGGGGTTAGGAGTGCCACAGTAGTATCCCCAGAAGAATTAGACAGATGGACCAAAGAATTGGAAAAAGAGACCACTCCCCAACCCAAAGCATTAGAGATATATAAATTAAGAATAGAAATAGAAGAAATGATGGCTGGAAATGTAGGAGTAGAGCGTTTAAACTCCTTCAGCGAAGACGAGTTACTGTTTATCAGTAAAAACCTTACTAGAAACGCTAGATTGCTCCATGAGAGATTAATGGACACTGCCACGGAAATGGGAATAGATGTCAGTCGCTCCAAAATCCTTCAGAAACCCTACAGAGTAGATTTCTCAGACAAGGACTTAGAAAGTTTGAATGTGGGAGGAAAACAAATCCAGATAAAGGAATTACTTAAACTCCTGCAGAAGTGGGGGGATGTAGGAAAGTGGAGAACCCGGTGGGCGAAGAAAAAGGAAGACAGCAGGGCAAAATCTCAGGCTTCAGAATACGTGCTAAAGGAAGTAACCCCCGCGGAAAAATTATGTCCCATGAGAGAGGTCCCAGGGGGAAAATATGTTCATGTCCCATGGTCCCGGCAGGATATTGTGTCATTTACCAATGACTTCCCTAAACTACGAGAAAAACCAGTCGATTGGTACCGACAGGTTGAACGCTTCATTAAGGTTCAGAAATGCCTCTTGAAAGACCTGGATGGGTTTTTCGATATTGTAGTTCCTGTAGATTTGTGGACGGAATGCAAAATTGAGATTGATTGGCCCAGTGAGGAGTATGCTAGGGACGAGAAAACAGGAGCTCCTTCACCTGAAGTAATGAGAAAGTATGATCAAGTCATACAGTATCTCAAGAAAAAGGTGCCCGCAAAGGAAACAGATTGGACCCGGATAGATAGAACTACCCAAGAACGTGATGAAACTGTCCATTCCTTTTACGAAAGGCTACTGCAAGTATTCAAAACTTACAGTGGAATCGATAATGTGGACATGAAGGACATGACCCATTTCAGTTACAGATTCGTGCTAGGATTAAGACCTGAAATATCCCAATGGATAAGAGATAATAAAATAAGTTGGCAGGGAAAACCCATAGATGATGTCCTTAAGTACGCAAAGTACTGCGAAGATGAAATTGAAAATAAAAAGAAAGCCCTCAAAGAGAAAGTAATGTGGGCTCAAGTGAAATTGGCGGAACAGCAGGAAAAACAGTTAAGTAAATTGAATTCTAATAATAATACCCAGAATACCAATGCTGGGGGAGGAGGGAAACCCCGAGCTAAATTAAGTCGGGAAGAGGCTATGAAAAAGTTCCCCTGCCACGGGTGTGGCCAGATAGGGCATTGGAGAGACGAGTGTCCACACCTACAGGCCGGTAATGCCCCTATAAATGGTTTAAATCCGCAGGTGCAGAAAGAGGGGACAAGGAAGAACCAGCAACAGGTAAAGCTACCTCCAGTCCCTCGCGCACCTAGACAGAATTTTAAGAATCAGGGTCAGCAGAATGAAAGGGCAGAAGTGTGGGAAGAAGAGAATGAAAGAAATGCAGTAATTCCACAGTACTTGCTAAATGATTCGTTCCTCTGTAAAGAACAAGATTGACGGGGCCTGAGGGGGGAGGATGAGGAGTGCGTGCTTGGCGCCTCCTTACCGGTAGACCAGACAGGACCATACATTGAAGGAAAGGTAGAGGGAAGAGACGTCACCTTTCTGTTGGACACTGGTGCTACCCGGTCCACTGTGCGAACAGTGGATGTTCCTAACCTACCCCTCTCGGGAGAAGCAATCCAAGTAGTGGGTGTCTCCAATCAAATTATTAGTACTCCAGTAACTGAGCCTATGGAAATATCCATAGGAAATTTTAAAGAAATGCACAGGTTTGTGGTGTGTGATTCCAGTCCCGTGAATCTGTTAGGACGCGATTTGCTGTGCAAGATGAACTGCACCATCTATTGCACACCAAAGGGTGTCGAAATACAGACCCCAGATGAAGATGGTTTGTACAAATTGATGTTAGTAAGATCTGACGCTGACATTAAACTCTTGTCCGTTGAAGACTTACCTGAAGAGCTCCAGTTAAGAGTGGTACCAGAAGTATGGGATTTCACAGGAAAAGATGTAGGTTTAATGGCAAATGTGGACCCAATTAAAATAGCCATAAAAACAAATGCTGTATACCCCAAAACCAGACAATACAAAATGAGCACAGAAGTAAAAGCAGGAGTCGCAAGTGAAATTACCAGGTTGCTCGAAGCAGAAATCATAGAGGAAGTAATGAGCAGTCCCTGCAATTCACCTATTATTGGGATCAAAAAGCCTAGTGGAAAGTACCGAGTAGTGCAGGATCTGCGCAAGGTAAACCAAATTGTTGTACCTTGCTGTCCTATTGTGCCCAACCCTGCAGTGATACTATATCAAATTCCATGGAATGCGGAATGGTTCACTGTCATTGACCTGTGCCATGCATTCTTTTCCATCCCATTGCATCCTGAAAGCAAGTTCCTTTTTAGTTTTGAATTTGACAGCCATATCTATGTCTGGAATCGCGTTCCTCAGGGGTACACTGAAAGCCCATCGATTTTCAACCAGATATTGAAAAAATGCCTTGAATCTCTAGTACTGCCAAGAGAGTCTGTTTTGGTGCAGTACATAGATGACCTGCTGGTGGCGTCTAAGACCCAAAATGACTGTGTCACCGACACAATTGCCTTGCTGAATCACCTAGGAAAAGGAGGACATAAAGTGTCGCCTGATAAATTGCAGTTTTGTAAAAACTCAGTGAAGTATCTGGGGCACCAGATAGAAAAAGGAATCAGGAAAGTCACCACAGAAAGGATAAAAATAATCAAAGCAATGGAACTACCCCGAACTCAGAAGGAAGTGACAATGTTTCTGGGAGTCGTGGGTTACTGCAGACAGTGGATTGTAGGATTTGCAGCTCTAGCGAAACCTTTGATAAAAATGACCAAGAAAGGAGTAGAAGACCCCGTCAGTTGGGACAGTGAAAGCATGAACGCTTGGGTAACGTTGCGAAACTGTCTATGTACCGCTCCTGCATTAGGTATGCCTGACTATTCTAAGTCTTTTGAACTGTTCTGTGACACCAGAGAAAATTGTGCTCTCTCCGTCCTGACCCAGGAGCATGGATTGGTCCGGCGCCCTGTGGCCTATTTTTCGGGCACCCTAGATCCGGTGGCTGCTGGGTTACCCGGATGCCTGAAAGCAGTAGCTGCTACTTGTGTCAGTCTAGAACAGAGTGAAAATATTGTCATGGGACATCATGTCACAGTATATGTTCCACATTCTGTTGTAATTCTACTGACACGAACTAAGACCCAATACCTCACACCTAGTCGGCTGACTAAGTATGAGAGGATTTTGATTGGTGCTGAAAATGTAACAATTTCCCGGTGCAACGTCCTAAACCCTGCGACGCTGTTACCTGTTCCTCTGGATGTAGAAAGTGAAGAGGAAGGGGAACATAATTGCATCGATTTAACAGAATTCAGTACTAAGCCCCGTCCTGACATCCGCGAAATGGCTTTACTTGATGGAGATCTTACCATCTTTGTGGATGGCTCGTGTTTAAGACATGAAAGTGGAGGACTGTGTGCTGCCTATGCTGTGGTCACATTGACGCACACTCTGGAAGCATCTTACCTGTGCGAGGTGAAATCTGCACAAGTGGCGGAGCTCATCGCGTTAACAAGAGCATGTAAGAGGAGTAAGAACAAAAGAATAACTGTTTACACCGACAGCCAGTACTGTTACGGGGTTGTTCATGACTTCGGCCAATTGTGGTTGCAAAGAGAATTCATGACTTCCTCAGGTACCCCTATCAGGAATGGAAAGGTGGTACATAACTTACTGGAAGCTATTCAATTGCCCAAAGAATTGGCTGTGGTCAAGTGTGCGGCTCACAGATCAGGAAATGATGATGTGACAGCCGGAAATAGATACGCTGACCAAATTGCCCAATTTTGTGCCCGATACCAAATGTCCCTCCAAATTGGGTTGTGGGGTGGAACCAGCTGCCAACTTATGTTGTTTGAGAATGTGTCAACATGGGATGAATTGAAAGACTTACAACAGGCAACAGACAGGACAGAAAAGGGCAGATGGTCAGTAAATGGATGCAAATTGAGGGATGACGGTGTGGTGATAAACTCGACTGGGGTGCCTGTGCTACCTGACAGCCTGATAGACCCTATGATTAGAATGATACACGAACCAACACATGTGGGAAGGGATGCGATGTGTCGTGTGTTTGACAAGGTGTTCTATAACTCAAGGTTCAGGAACCAAGCGGAAAGGCTTTGCCAGAGGTGCCTAGTGTGTCAGCAATTCAATGCAGGAAAGAAGACTGTAGTAGAACAGAGTACCATCGGAAAGGTAGTAGGTCCCTTTGTCAGAATACAGGCAGACTTTATAACAATGCCCAGATACAAGGGATATAGATATATCCTGGTCATAGTTTGTCTGTTCTCCCGGTGGGTGGAGGCCTACCCAGCAAAGAAAAATGATGCCCTAACTACAGCCAAGCTATTGCTCAGGGAGTTGATCCCTAGGTTTGGAATCCCTGAGACGATTGAAACGGACCAAGGTGGGCATTTTGCCAACGATGTCCTAGAAGAACTCTGTAAAGCTTTTAAAATGAAGCAAAGACTGCATTGTGCATACCGTCCAGAGGCTTCTGGAATAGTGGAACAGATAAATGGCACCCTGAAGTCCCGACTGGCAAAGATGTGTGATTCCACAAAAATGAATTGGACAGAGGCTTTACCCCTTGTGCTGATGAGTATGAGAAGTATCCCGAACAGAAAGACTGGCCTGAGCCCCCATGAGGTGTTAATGGGGAGAGTGATGCGACAGGCATGGGTACCTGGACACAAACTGCTAAGCATTTCTGATGATATGGTACTAGAATACTGCAAGCAGCTAGGTGACCAAGTGCGTTCTCTCTCTCAGCAGATTGGAGAGACGACTGATGAATGGCCAAAGACTCCAGCACATAAACTGCAACCAGGAGATTGGGTGGTGTTAAAGAAACACACCCGGAAGAGTTGCCTGAAACCAAAGTGGGGAAAGCCACGACAAGTGATCCTCGTCACTACAACTGCTGTAAAGTGTGCTGGTGTACCGAAGTGGATCCACGCCAGTCACACGAAGCGGGTAACTGGAGAAAACGCGACTGGAGCTGAAGGCAGCGCAGCTGAAGAGGCTCCCGAGGAAGAGAGTCCGGAGCTAGCTGACATCGAACTGCCGAGCACAAGTCAAGACGTTGATTGATTCCCCGCCGACGACCTGGTTCATGATCCAATACGAACCAGAAAATATTCCTATCTAGACAGTGAGTGGGATAGTCCAGGTGAGACAGATCTAGAAGAAGACGGTCAGTTCAACGAAAAGCACAGCACACCTGATCAGGAAGTAGGCCAAGTAGGGATAGACCAAGACATTGAGACTCCTCCTGAAACTCCGGAGTCTGGAAAGGGACAGATAGTGATTAAAGCTGACGTTCATGCGGAAGAAAACCAAGAGATCGAAGTGCATGAACAGGAACAGATAGAAATAGACGAACGTGTTCAGGCAACAGAAATAAAGTCGCCCGAAAATAGAAAGCACATACAGTTCAAACCTGAACAGGACCAGCTTAGGGACCAGGCAGAAGAAATAGATGAAAGACCTGGAACTAGTCAGACAGGAAGGGAAATAAAATCGGACAATACAGAGGTGCCACAACGAAGTGAAATAAAAAGAGTGCACGAGGAAGGCCAGGTTTCCTCGACCACTGGGAGTCCCAGAGACAAAGGTGCACCCCGGTACGTCAAAAGGCTGAGGCTCCGAATAAAGACAGTCGAAGAAAAGCTGCAAGACCGAAAAAGAGCTGAAAGTGAAAGAAAAGCAGCCCGAGGAAAGTCACTGAGAAAGAGCGACAGAGTAAAGAAGCAGAACAGGCTGTATCGGAGCCCTGAATGGACATACTTGGTGTTGGAAGAAATTGATGAACCACACCACAGTGGCAAAAGTGACGAAGAGTCCATCACTGATCGGAGTTCGGACGAAGACCCTCCTTGAGGAAACCCCGAAGTGAGCCTTTGGTGTAAAGGAAAAGAAGAGGGGTTGCAAAAGCCACCTGTAAGCTAAAAATGTCTGATTCAAACGTAGGTGGGAGATCCAGATTTGGGTGTTGTAAAACTTGCTGTAAAATATGCTTGTGTAGTGTAGCCATGTTAATAGTGATGTGGATAGGACTTACAATTTTCTTACCTTTTATGATAAGTAAAAATCCTAACTTGTCCCCGACTGAACCAGAAGCAGTAGACGTAGGAGCTGTACAAACTGCAGAAACACCACGTAGCTTAGAACGACGTGACAGACCAGTTAGTCTGAAACACACACGACCTAATTTAGAAGCATCAGATGAGGATGGACTACACTTTCACAAGATGAGAAACCGGACGCATTTAAATGTTTTTGCTAACCTGTTAGTGCATTATGTAGAGGCTATGGAAATAGAAGACTGCTATGTCTGCATGAAGCTACCCACTTCTGTGGCTGAAGGCGTGACATACCACCACTTACCCCTAACCTATGGAATATCCTGTAGTATATTAGCTAGCTTGTTTTATAGAAGCACGTTACAGTACTACTATTCAAATGCTGACGTAGTCTTTTCTGAGCTTCCTATTAGAGGACACCTGAACCTTGTACATGTTAAAAGTGAAGTAACTCGTTATATGGGAGAATACTTCCTGACTATAGGTAACATAGATTTAGATGAAGCAAGACAAGCTAATCTGACCTGTTCTCTGCAAGAGCAGGAAAAGATGTTCATAAAGATGGCAGATAGAAGAAGAGAAAAGTTTCAGAAGAAAGCAAGTGACGAAAAGGATAGAGTCCCTAGGTGGGCTGAGCACATGGATAACACCTCACAAGGCGAAGCTAATCCTGCTTTGTTGCTGGATTTTGAACGAAAGGGAAAACTTTGTATCCATAGGGAAAAGACAGAGTATTATAACAATGTATTCATCGGTTCCAGCGAGTGTGAACATAATTACAAGGTAATTGGAGGTTGGGGTTTCAAAAATGGGTCAGAACCTGTGTTCCCCGGAATTTATTATATATGTGGGAACAAGGCTTATTTCAAATTGCCGGATCACTGGTATGGAAGCTGCTATTTTGGCATTGTTTTCCCGAAAATATACCATGTGAATAATGCAGCTGGAAGCAATGAAGAAACTAATGGCTTAGTGCGTAGTAAACGTGAAAGCGTAGGTGAAATTGTAGGTGATATCTTTAGTGCACTGATACCTGGAATGGGGGTAGTTCTGAACACTCACAGAATCTGCAAATTGTCTACAGTAGTGGATCGGTTATCAACTGACACTGCTGCTGGATTCCTGCTGGTCAATACTGAAATGGTTGCGATCAGGTCAATGGTTTTGCAAAATCGCCTTGCTCTTGACACCTTATTGGCAAAAGAGGGCGGAGTCTGTAGAATGCTGAAGGCGCAACATTGTTGCACCTACATTCCTGACAAAAGTATCGAATTAAAACAATATGTGAAGAACATAACTAATTTGGAAAAGGAACTCAAACCATTGGAGGTTGACAGTGCCTGGACGAGACTGACTGGAGGTCTCTCCTCTATAGGTAGTTGGTTTTCTAACTTAGGTAGAAACATTCTGTGGAAAATACTGATGCCAATAATTGGAATAGGTGTGATTGTGTTGATAATTTTCATCTGCTGTAAATGTCAAAAGTGCAAAAGAAAATACACTGTAAACAAAAGAGGGGTGAAGAGAAACATTGATGAATTAGAATTAGAAGAATTAAGGAACGAAATCTACAAAAAGGTGAAGAATCACCACTCTCATAGAGAAGCTGAAAGAAAAATCAACAACAAGTTTGTTGAAATTGAAATGAATGAGGTGGAAGAATGAAAGTTGGCATCTGTTTCCGTTATGTAGTGATGATAGTAAATATCATCAAAGAGGGGATTGATGGAGCAAGGATTCGCACGTAAAGCGACTTGCTCTCATTCATGAACCTCGTTTAATGTATAATCATATTAATCCGACTGTTCGTCATTTATTTAGCATTTTCCCCAACACGCGGGTGTCCCCAAGAGGCTTGCCTGTGTGTCTTTTCATACTAACAAAGCTTGCACTAGAAGAAATGGCTGCTTCGCTGAAATTCAGTCTGCGCATGCGTCGGTCATACCCATGTGATGTGACGCACTAGCATTCTGGAGGGAATCTGTTGCTCATGCGCACTGTTGCAAACATGGCCGCTTGTCTCTCACCACGCACTCTGCCTGCTACTGCTGCTTTAGCCTATCTGTCTTTTCGCACTAAACTTTAATGCTATAGATGTTATAAAGTAAGGGGTGTGTTAAATTTTATCACGGTATACAGTGTGATCATTTTATGTGTGATTCTAATTTGTTCTCGCTTACTTTTCATGTATCGCGTCTCTGGGGCTGGGAAAATCGGGAGCGGAGCCATACTTGAGGCTCTGCTGGGCACCGTCATGTGACCGGGGAGAAACTCTACGGCGCAGAAGCTGAAACAAGCCAGCTGGCTCCTGAAGCCCAATGCGCCTGGGAAGCATCTCCAGGAGACGTGATCTTACCTTGGAGCGAAGCAACACTGTTGCTACCTGCTATGAACTGTATTGTCTTGCTGTATTCCTATGCATGGGAACGTGAACCCAAGGGGCGGGTAGGCAGAAATTATTAATAATGATGGGAACACTGAATTCTAGGAGGCGACAATGACCAAGTCACCTCTCCTGACCAATCATAATGTGCGAAACTGTCACTTGCAACATTGGTGGGTGGTCTAAGGGTCCCCAAACAGTATAATTGTCCTAGTGTAGCATAGGGAAATTGTCCGACTTGTCCGAGTAGCAGACCTGTCACTGACCCTACGAACTCTATAGGTGATCAAGCTAAGAGTGCTGCGGAGCACTCTGTCCAAACTTTCCACAAACTCCTAAGGGGTGGAAATTGTCCTAAGTGCTGGCGAAGCACTTTGCTGGGGAAAATTCGAGAACCCAATCGGGGTTACTGGCGGATTACTTGCAGAAAGGGGTAACGCAGGCGTTGCATCCAAAGCTATGGGAGTTGGTCGTACCTTGGTGAGCCCAGTCCTGACCCAACACCTGAGGGGTATCCTGTCCTGAGTTTCCGTGAGCTGTACCTGCTCACATTCTGGTATTCCATTCCCTGAGGGTCCTTGTCCCCGTCTTCCCAACTGACCCGTGGCCAGGGTTAGTCTTCATTCTGAATTAGGTAAATATTAAACTGTGGGTTTTGCGTCTTCCAATCTACCTCTCTCTCTCTCTCTCCCTACTTTCTTAATAAAGCACTCTTGCCTGTGATATCGCTTTATCACTTTGAAATGCCAAGTATATGCGATTGTTTCTTAGTTTTGTTCCATTTCTCTCCCCACCTATAGGATATCATTGATTTATCATACGTAATAGTGTGTTCCCAATTTTTCCCTTTCCTTTAGTATGGGTGCAGTGAACTTAGTAGGATAGTATAATAGCCTAGATAAAATAAATGTTTTAGGTCTCGTTCATATCCCATGTCCTAGTATAAACTTGCAGTGACTAGTTGGTTCTTAATATTCTTACCCATAGTGTTCACGTATACTCAAATGGTCCTTGCCCTAATACCTAGCTACCTTTTGGTTGTGATCTTAATGCTTGATGTGTTATTTTGTATTTTGCTAACTTTGACATATTCACTTTGAAATTCTTTATATAAACTCTTAAACTTATCAGGTGTCTGTGGTCATTTTGCGGATTACAGTGTGGACAATGTACTCTGGGGTATAAAGTGTATTTCTTCTAGGACCCCTGTCACCTATTCCCTGCTAGCTCCTGATCCGTCTGGAGTAATGTGCCTGTGGTAAGTCAGGTACATGATCAGCAGTGGTGAGAAGTCACCCCCCGAATTACTCATAGTAGCGTGTATAAACTCACCCGGTTCACGCCAAACGCGAGTTATTGGTTTGAATGTGCACGCCAGGGCCCAGTGCGTGTGAAAATCGGGAAACCCAGTGACCCGGGTGAACTGCACGCTCTATCAACACTACCTCCATTCTGAAGGAATGGATTATTGCTGCTAAGGGTGCCACATAGAGATTAAAAAGAGTAGGGCTCAAAGATGAGCCCGGCGGTACTCCACAGGGCAGGGAAAAGGCCTCTGAGTAGAAGTGCTGTAACTTCACCGTTTGGGATCTTTCCTTAAGGAAGGAAGACTAGAGGGCTAAAACTTGATGAGAGATGCCAAGACCGTGGAGTCTATTCAGCAGCTACATAGGTGAGATGGTATCAAATGCTGCTGATAGCTCCAAGAGTATCAGCCCCACCCCTTGTCCTTCATCCAATAGATGCCTAATACAGTCCATGGCTGAGATTAAAGCAGTTTATGTCCCATGATGTTTCCTAAAACTAAACTGGGGAATCATTAACCAGAGCTGCTTTTCTGCAGTTTACATCAAATGGATTCTAAGGTGCATCTCCAGAATGCTGGAACAGGAAGCAGGTATATCGGACTACGGTTCTTACACTTCGTGATAACCAGATTCTTTTTTTAGGAAAGGCCTATTGATAGCCTGCTTCTAGCACCGAGGGTAAGATCCAGATAGGATCACATGGTTCATTAATTTACAGAGTGGGTCGGCTTTAATACTTGCCACCATATTGAGAACTGCTGGAGGGCAGGCTTCTAGAGGTTATCCAGAGTACGTTTTCAGGAGGTATTGTTCTGCCAACTTGGGAGAGAGTGTAGGAAACACGCAGAGACCTTTCGTCTCTTGGCTTGAACATGATGACGTCCCTTGGGATGTTAGTAGGGGCCAACTAGTGGCAATTGACTTGGTAGGCATAATAGAGGTTGGGCTGAAACCTGCGTAAATGTCCATAATCTTGGAATGGAAGAAGGTAGCTAACTGGTTACAGAACACTTGAGAGCTCTGAGGCTCCACTATGGGTTGTGAGGCCGAAAGAAGTTGTACTAGCATAAAATGTTCTTTAGCGGAGGAGACATTTTTGATCTTATGGGTGCAATACTTTGATTTTTCTTCAGTTACCGCAAGCTTATATTCTCTAATGATCATTTTGTATGAGATGTGGTACAGTAGACATGGAGAAGCAAAGTTGTGAGGAGTGGCATGTTGCTTATTTTGTTTCCTTCTGATCAGGGAGGAAGGTATATGAGTTAGGGGTGATGGTTCAGCATGTGGGTCATGTAGTAAGGTTCTAAATTGTCCCATGGATGAGAGGCGGTTAAAAGAGATTTGCAGTGTTGCTGCATATGTGTTAGGTGTGGGCTAAGAAAGAAAGGTTGGCATGTGAGTTTGTTCATGGTGTGTATCATTTGTGTAGTCTGGAAGGTAGGTGTATGTTTGTAGTTTGTAATGGAAAGTATTATGAGGTGTTGCGTGTGAGGGATTTTGTTGTGCTGGTGTGTGTGTTATATTATGTTTTTGAGGAGTAGTGAAAGGAGGTGCTGATGTATTTGTTTTCTGGGAAGGATTTGTTTGAAGAGTATTGTTTGTGAATGGAAGTTTTATGGTAAAGAGGGTGTTGGTGTGTTTGTGAGTAGAGTGTATGTTGTGTGGGATGAACTAGAGTTAAGAGTGCTTGTGTTAGATTTGATTGCTGAAAGAGGTATTGTGTGTGGTGCAGTGGAGTGTAAGTGTTGTGTGGTTGTGTTATTGTGGTAGGATGAAGAGGAGGGTGTTGGTGGATGAAAAGATGGAAGAGTAAGTATAGGTTTGTTAGTGATAAAAAGGAGTCTGATAGGAGTAATTAGAGGAGGGAATGTGTGTCTAGATGTGATATACTTAAGTATGGTGTGGAATTGGGTTGTATTAGTGTGAGTGGATTGGTTACTGGTATAGTGGATAGAGATGTGTATTGTTTGTAAGTGATGGTGGAAATGTGTGGTAGCTGGGATAGAGGGTGTATAGGTTTGGTTTCTGGGGTTTTGTAGTGGGTGCTGAGACACTGAACTTTGTCTAAGGTTAGTTTGCAATAAATGAGTAGAGTACATATGCTGCAAGTGTGTTTATCTGGTTGTGGATGGGGTAGGGTGGGTGCTGGTGTATGTAAAATTGGGCAGCATTTCTGGCCCTAGTCCCGACCAGTCTCAAACAGGCTCAATCAGGCAGTTGCCCTTATCCTCTTCGCCCTTATCCTCGAAGCCGGGGCTGAGACGCCCTGAACCCTAAGCTGAAATATCCCTAGTAATCAAGTGACCCCTTCGACCAATGGGAACCCTAATCCAACGAATCATAACACTAGCCCTAAGCCCTAGAACCAATAGGACACCACCCTCTTACAGCTAATCATAGCCCTAGTCCCAACAGCCAATCAGGAACCAAGCCCTAGGTCCAATAGAAACCCTAGCCCTAATCCCAGCAGCCAATCAGGCACTAACCCCTAAGCCCTTTATCCAATAAAAGCCCTAGCCCCATCACTAGTCCCAGCAGCCAATCAGTCACAAAACCCTAAGCCCTACGTCCAATAGAAACCCTAACCCCAGGACCCAATCAGAACACTAACCCTAAGCCCTACATCCAATCGAAGCACTGACCCAGGAACCAATCAGAACCTTCAAAATATTAACCAATAAGAACACGAACCCTAACCCAATAGACACACCTCCTGTTTTATGCTAATCAATACTTAACAAAGAACCAATGAGGTGTATTGTGGATTTGATACACAATCAACCTTCCACTTTATTATTTCCATATTTCAAGCCTATCTAGAATGGTGAATATAGAATTGATTGCAATAACTGATATTTTGCACGAACAAAATGGTTACCTTGCAGGTGTTTGTTGCTTTACTTGGGCACCCAAGAGTTCAGAATTTCATCTATATGTTTAAACAGATGCAGTGGATTGCTTGAGACGTTTCTTTTTTCTAGAGGAGGAATCAAAAGCCCTACATATTTAATTTTGTGGAAACGATAAAAAAAATGTTCTGCTTCAGAGTGTTCTCAAAGGTTTATGGTAGTCACAAATATTTGCTTCCCAGTGTTCTCAGAGCAGTTATTTAAGCACTTTTTACCCCGTCAGTTACACCACTCAGATACAAATAGATTTTTCCAACAGTAAGTGACCCCGCCCTGCCGACAAGAAGGTCCGTGTACCATCTACTAGGTCCCTTCCTGATAGAGAACAAACCAGGTGCTGTGTTGGTCCTCAGAACCCCAAATGATGAAGGGCGGTTCCAAGTGGTGACTGATGGGTGTTAGAGACTAGACACTGTTCTGGCTCTTGTTTACTTCAATAAGAAGATTAGTTGCATGGCTAGTGGTAATAACTCCCAACCGTCATCCAAACATTATCTTGTAGAACTCTTGACCCTCTGATACCCTTCTTTGTAGTGAATGTTCAATAGGGCGTGTACTCAGAGCTGGTCATTAAATTTAGCCCTAGGGTCCCCCGTAATTGTATGTGTTATAACAGTTATTTAAGTGCACATTTGTGCCTTTTTGTAATGTCTTTCTAGAATTCTAACATCCTCTTAGTAGGTGCTCCCAACATAATTATGCAATGTACATGCAGGATGTACAGGCCACTGTGTCTTTGGAAAGGGGCTCACACAAAACAAAACCGCCATTCAGTCCCAGTGTTCAGGATTGAACCTTAGAAAGGAACTGCAGACTAAAAGAGGAACACCTTTCAATACATTAATTGCGTACATATAAGATTGTGATCTGTGGCAAGCTGTAGTTTTTTACCCCATGCGCGTTTTTAAAAAACCCGCGGTTCATGATGAGCTCAGCTCGTCATGAGCGTACGACAGGCCTAACTCATGACGAGCGTAGCTCGTCATGAGCGTCGAAGGGGTTAACATATAAGTTAAATTTGGAACATACAGGGGTATTATTTGCCAAATCAGTGTTCCAATGATGTGATGCAAGAAAGAATAAATAATCGTTGGTGAGCAAACATTTTGAATGGTATATGTTCGAAGAGTAGACTTGGGGCTAGAGTTTGCCAGACAGGTACTCTGTCACCAACATGGTGGGTATTCCGTCTGTATTATTACAAATGCTGTACATCCTAATTCACGAGTAGCAAGTCGGACGGGGAATCTGTCACATTTGAGACGGCGTACCCCTACGTCACACTCTAAATCAGGCCGTTAGTATTCTTAATAAACCTCTGTATATTATTAATACAGAGCTCTCATGGGTCTGTGCATGAGTAGCTCTTCAAGTGCAGGTATTTTCTTTCCATCCTGAAACTTGTCGTTTTCCTTTCATAATAGTGAGGACTCCAAGTCCGAGAATTCAAAGAAAAAGACCTGGACTGGCTGAGCTACTCACGCAAGGACATGGGAAACTTGAGAGCTTTGAAAGTAATTCCTTCACCCCTAAACCAAATGTCATCTCCACTAACATCCCTTGGAGCCTCAAACATTTGAGGGGCGATACCAATTGTCTTTTTTTTTTAAATTTATTTCAGTAAATTGTTATTGAAAATTATATTTACATGGTGTGTGGCATATACATGGTGAGTAATTTGAGTAGCAGACAGATGGAAAGTCCATCCTCTTGGCATTTAATACTTCTGACTGTGGCTGCTCAGTTCTGGCAGTGCGTTCGTGCTCTCTCGTGGGTAGCCTTTCGTTTTTTTTCCCCAGTCCCCCCCGATCACTGTTCGATTGTCTCTCGCGCGGTTGTTGGTTCCCAGCTCCCTCAGTGGCTAAGAAAGAGAGAGAGAGAGAGTAGAGAAGCACAGAGTGGAAGGAATAGGTAGAGTGCTGTTCAGGTGTCGTGTCTTGTTGTTATTCTATGACTCAGTTGGGGCTCTAGTGGCTCCTGTGGCTGCGTTGCTTGTTGCTGTGGCGGCTTGTGTGAGGACATGTAGTCTAGCGAAAGCCACATTTCGCACCTCATGTGTGTCAGCGGTGTGTGCTTGGCCGTTATGGTGTCTGCTCCCCTTAGGAATGTGACCCAGTTGAACCATGCCTTGACTGTGGCTTTCGCGGTGTCCTTTCAATTGTTCAGTACTGTCTTGACTGCTGCCGTTAGTAGCAGGTCTATCAGGTCCCTGTCCTCTTTGGTTTTGATTGAAGGAGCCATAAACCCTGTGACCAGGCTTTGGAACTCCAATTGAAGTGAGGCGCCTGTTATGTCGATTATCAGTGTGCCTATCGTGTCCCGGAACTTCTTGACCTTGGTGCAGTGGAATAGAAGGTACGCTAGATCACCTGTTTGTTTGTTTCAGTTCCAGCAGGAATCGCTTTCTCGGATTCCTATGGAAGCTAGGCGGGCCGGGGTCCAGTATGCTTTGTGTATCAGCCAGAATTTGGTTTGGTCTAGGGTAGTTGTTACTTTCTTTCTTGACGTTGATGTCCAGAGGTTGTTTTTTTCTTCCTCGCTAAGCTCCCTGCCTATAAGTGTTTCCCAGTATGCTATGACCTTGTTGTTAAGTTTGGTGGACTTAGGGCTTAGGGCTTTGTAGAGGTGTGCTACCTGGTGTCCCAGTTTGTTTAGGTTGATCGCGTATTGCAGGATTGAGGGTGTGTGTTTGTTGAGGTCTGCCTTGCTGATCGCCACTTTGATCTTCAGGAAGTTGTATAGTTCGATGTTGTCAAGTTTGTGTTCTTCTTTGAGTGTGTCGAATGTGGTATGTGAGCCCTGCTGTTATAGTTGGCTTACTGTGGAGATGCCATGTTTGTACCAAGAGTGCATGTCCAGTGTTCTGTCTCTGTATTTAATTCTGGGGTTGTGCCATATGGACTCCAGCTGGGACTTCTTCACGCTCGTCTCTAGTAACTTGTCTATCTGGAGGAGGGCCTTCCTAGTGTTCCTTAGTATGGGGTTGTGTCTAATTGCGGGGTGATTGGTTGCGGTGAGTAGGGCGATGGCTTCCATGCCTTTTAAAAGTCTTTTCTCTAGCGAGAGCTAAGCCGGGGTGTAGTCCTGTTTAGGGGTGAGACAATGCAGTCCTTGTTTCGCTATGCATGCGGTTTGGAATGTTTTAAAGGTTGTTATGTTGAGGCCTCCCAGGCCTTTGGCTAGTCTAAGCTTTTGTAGGCTGAGTCTGGGCTTCTTCCCCTTCCATAGGAAGGTGTTGAATAGTTTGTCCAGTTTTTTTACGGAAGTCCGCTGTGTTGCTCAGTGGGAGCATGTTAAGCAAGTAGTTTACTATCGGTGTGAGCATCATCTTGACCGTCTCCACCCTCCCCCACCATGTGGTGAATTTGGGTGACCACCCTTCTATCCTTTCCTTGATTTTCCGTAGTATAGCTTGTTTGTTCTGGTCTAGTGTGGACCTGAGGTCTCTCTCGAAAAGGAGGCCCAAGTATTTAATGGACTTTTTTTGCCACGTAAGTCCTGATGCGCCTAGCACCGTCTTCGTGGTGTGGATATTTAGGGGTTTGCATTCTGATTTTTCCCTATTTAGCTTGTATCCTGACATGTGTGCATACTGTTCTATGGTGTCCATAAGGGCTTTTATCGACTTCTCTGGGTTTTCAGTTATTATTAGGACGTCATCCGCGTAAGCAGCTAATTTGAAAGTTTCTCCTTCTATTGGTATCCCCGCTATGTCAGTGTTTGTCCTTATCATATTGAGCAGTGGCTCTATCGCTAGGAGAAAGAGGGCCGGTGAGAGTGGGCATCCCTGTCTGGTGCCGCGTTCTAAGCAGAGTAGTTCGGATGTCCCCGCGATGAGTACTACGCGTGCCTTGGGCTCGTTGTATAGGGCCAGGACCATCTTCCTGTATTTAGGTCCCAGTCCGAATTTCTTAATGCACTGGTCTAGGAATGGCCAGGAGACTCTGTCAAATGTCTTTTCTGCATCCAAGGCTATCATTACAGCATTGTTACTTTTGCTGGTGTGGTTTATTATATGGCAGAGCAGTCTAGTGTTGTCATGGGACATTCTGTTTTTAAGGTAGCCTACCTGCGAGCAGTGTATAAGTTTAGGCAAGTATGCGTTTAGTCTGGTCGCTAGAATTTTCGCATTAATCTTGCAATCTATGTTTATGAGTGAGATTGGCCTGTAGTTTTTGGGATGCTGTGTATCTTTGCCTTCCTTGGGTATAACTATAATGTTGGCTTCTGCCATTGTTGGTGTCATGTTCCCGTTGTTGACGCAATTTGTGAGTACGTTTGTTAGCGTCGGTTTCAGTATCGGTAGGAAATGTTTGTAGAACCTAGCTGTGAATCCATCCGGACCTGGGGCTTTGTTGTCTTTGAAACTGGCTACAGCTCTTTCTATCTCCTCGCCTGTGATGTTTGATTCTAGCTTTTCTCGCTGGGTGTCAGTTAGTACCGGCGTAGTGATGCGTTCCAGGAGTTCCTTACCCCCGTCGTCGCCTAGGGTGGTGTCTCTTTTGTAGAGTTGCTCATAGAAGTCTCTAAATGCATTGAGTATCTCCTTATTAGCTGTCTGGGATTTATTATTGCTATCTCTGACTGCTGCTATCGAGTGCTGTTTCTGTTTGCCCTTGAGAGAGGTAGGACGCTAGTGCCTTACCTGCTCTATTTAAACAACAACACAACTGCCAGTACTGAATCTGATTAACTGTTTTTTAGAATAACCCCTATGGACAAGACATAAAGATCCGGTTTTTTATTTACATCACTAGTTTATTCATTTATTTTCACAGTAGTGAATCAGAGGATTATTTTCAAAAAACAAACAATATTCATGTGTATATGCGAACAATTTGAAAAAAGCATTATAAAGAAAACACACTATACAAAACAATTGATACAATATTTACAACACATCCACCCTTTCACTTTGGCCAAACCATTCATCCATCTACATTCATACTACAAAGCAAAAAATGATTTAGGCCTAATGTCAAGCAACGTAAGTTTATATAAATTAATAGACAATGGATACAGATGGAAATCAATGTACTAAACACAATCACGTTAGTATTAGTCCTATTTCATAAACACTATTTATCTACTAATTTCAATTTGACGGAAGAACCCTAAAAAAACAGGTAGACGCGTTTCGAACTCCCCAATTCGTAGTTCTCCTCAGGACCAACAATCTAGAAAAACAAACGGAGAATCATTAAGATTTCTATTCTAAAAGCTCTTACTAGCAGTAGCACCTCCATTCCAACACCTCTGTCCATACCTTTTTATAAGACAGAAAACAATCTTCCTAGTAGATGGCATGCAGCCAATCCGCCACTGTAGATGAGGAAAATATAACAGAACAATATGGAGTTAGGCCACACCACACACGTATTACACAAAACATATTTGGTGTACACAGGGTTCAAATGGACCGCTTACCTCTTTTGAGGCTCATGTGTTATTTCTGAAGAAAGAGAAAAATATCTACGTCAGCTGGGAGGAGCCAATAGCATGCTGCAGGAATGTTTAATTGACATTTCAGATAAGCGTGCTAAATCAGGGCTGGTGATCAACTTACCGGGTATTTGGATCGTATATGCCACAGCGGTGAATTGTTGGGCACCCGTTAGGTGCTAGTGTCCTACTCAGGGTCTACGAAAGGAAAATAGAAGTTCGTCGTATTAGTCTGGTAACCACAATCGGTTTTGAAATTTTGACGGCGAGAGCTTATTGCAATCCTCACCGCAGCACTGTCTTTGCTCGGTCGTAGTTAATTTTTCGGAAACCGCGTTCGAAAGCCCGCCATAGAACAAGGATTTTAATTGGAAGTTCAGCATACCATGTGATCGCGAGTTGCCGGTTTGTTGTTAAGAATTTAAAGGGGCCATGCCGATGTTGGTTGTCCAAATGCAACTTTATTGAATATAACAAAATATTCAAAGTGTATCCCATTCTGCTTGAACTCTGATCCACAGGAATTGCAATGAGCATACATGCTAGCCATATAACTTAATGTAAGATGCATACGTTCGGCGATTAGGCATAAACCCGGCCTTAAGCGATGGGGCAATTGTGAGAACGGGACAATCCCGGTTCTTCTTATTGGATAGAACTCGATCCTCTGTTACCAAAACATGATGAAAACATTCCATACTCCTGTATTCAGGAGCCCTAATGTTCAAAGAAACGTACGAAATACCGCAAAGTAGATGGAGTCGTCTTCCTTGGGTCCTTACTTCGAATAACCCATGTTGGTCATTTTAAGTCATGTTAGAGTAAAACTGGCTTGAAAAGAAACCACGCAAAAAAATATCTGAAGGCTTAACAATGTCTGAGATAGTAGCAGTTTTTAGATGTGCTGTAAAATGAGTTTCCGAAGTTTACACACACTGTCGACAGGGAAACTATCACATTTCTTGACGTCAGGATTTTTCATGAGCATGGGACCAACTGATTTACATATGAAGCCAACTGACAGAAATAGCCTAGTCCACTTCGACAGTTTTCAACCCTGGCCTCTCAGGGAGAATCTTCCCTTTGGACAGTCCCTAATGGTATGGAAGAACTGCAGTCGACAAGCAGACTTCAAAGTCCAGGCTGTAGAGCTCAGTGAACATTTTAGATAATGGAAATACCCATAGCACATCAATTGAAGATCATTGAAAAGGGCCAGTAACAACAAAAAGTAGGCCCTTATTGAGCATACACGTGGAAAAAATGAAAGTAATCAACTGTTGTGTGTCACTACATACTCAGCACTTTCTATTCACCTAAAGAAATCTATCACTAGACACTGGCGCATCCCGAATACTGGCAATCTGATATCTGAAAAACCACTATTTGCCCATAAGCGTGTGAAAAATATCAGAGATGCTGTAGTGCACACAAGAGATCATACTATAGATAATGTTGCCTAGCCAAGTACACTATGAAACTTACAACCTGTTGCAGGCCATTATCCCTGCTGTAGTATCTGCTGTATAACAAAAACATCTAAGATCCTTGATTTAGGCCTGAATACCAACTTGATTCAACAGCCACAAGCAAACTATAATTCTAGCAACATTATATGCGGATAAGTGCTGATGTGTTCAGGACACTGTCTTTGAGAAGGGAGACCAAGTCCATGCAGGCAGAAAAGGAAACGCAAGTCTGATGCCCCATTTGATGCCGACCTTAGGGTTATAACTAGCAAAGGATACATGGTGACTGCTCAACATCATGGAAAGTCCATTAGGAGAGACTCTTGACATTTTAAGCACCTGCCTCAGTGTTTGTTGGCTCCAGACATCCAGCGCGAGACCATACCACCTGACAGTACTGAAAGCCCAAGTAACGCATCTGTGTCTGTTTCAATGGTGCCTGCTGTGGATGTCTCTCCGGTATCTCATCAACCTCGCACAATGAGATCTGGAAGACTGATACAAGCATCTTGGCAACTCATTGAGGGGTTGTGATGTTTATATATATAATTTTTACTTTTTATTTAGCAATGTATTGTCTTGTGAATATAGATAGTGAGACTCCTCTGGTCCCTAACGGACTCCATAGTAAAATGACGTCATCAATGGGGTGTGGTTATTAACGTTTGTTACTCAGTGCATACAATTAACGGTAATGCAGATCTCCGCGTGTGACGTGATCATTTACATGCTCCCGGGCTGGGGAGGATGCTAAATTACCAACATTGTTCAAAACCTTTTTTCAAACCAGTATATTTCAAAAATTCCTTTGATATTGATTGTGTCCTCAATTTGAATATGAGTTAAGGTTGAATCTATTCAGCACTGGTATAGTTAGGGTTCTTACATGGCAACATATTAGAAGCAAAAAGACGAAGATAAAATAATATTAAGTGAGGAGAAAGTAGTTCCCCATTGACATCCATTAAAGAAGTGGCAATTTAAAATTTGCTAACATTCGTGCCCAGAATTTTCAATTCTATTAAGGACAGGAGGCGAGGATTATGCTTTTCTCAATTTCTTTACTGGACACAGCAGCCAATAAAAACACAATTAAGAAAACAAAAAAACTACACTACCCATAAGCACTGGGTAACCATAGAGTACATAGAAGGTATATAACGAGTCATAGAGGTTCCAACTTCCTCTTTCTTTGTCCAGAATCATAAGAACAACAGAAGATATAAAATCCATTAGGAATGTCCAAAGGAAAAGTCATCATCCATAGGAAGGGACGAAGGCACCTCCCAAAGCCACAGGAACAGAAGTAGGCCCACGAAGAGTAGGAACTCGCAGCACATCTCATTTAAGGTCGGAGCCTGGAGGAAATAAAACAGAGCCGTAAAGGCCATTCCAAAAGGAAGGAGTGCAAAAAGTAACATAGGGCGGGAAACTTCATATAATCAAGAACATTACAGAATATTAAATATGCATAAAATAATAATACAATGCATATACTGCCAATAAGGGTGGGATTATCCTCGCCTCCTGTCCTTAATAGAATTGAAAATTCTTGGCACGAATGTTAGCAAATTTTAAATTCTATGTCAGGACGGAGGCTCCGATTATGCTTGTTCAAAGCTTATCCACCACAACAGAAGCAACATCAACAATTGGTTTAAAATAAAATGTTTTAAAAACAGATTCCGAAGACCAATCAGCGGCCTTCATGATATCCTGGAGGCCAACCCCCAAGGAAAAAGCCTTTTAAGCCATAGCTCCCCGAGCAGAATGGGCGCCAAAGACAGAAACGTCAATGCCCGCTTCGAACATGAGCCAGCGAACCCAACGTGCCAAGGGAGTGGGGGAGACAGGCTTGAAAGGCTTTTGCAAAGCTATAAGCAGTTGACCCTGCAAATCATGACGGAAAGGTGCAGTACTCACCTCATAATCCTTAATGCACCGTACCACACACAGCTTGGGATTCTGTGGAAAAGAGGGATAAGACACAGTAGACGTGTTACTCTTAGTACGGCGAGAAATGGAAAAAGAAACACCTTCCGGTGGGAAAGTGCGTCCGGCAAGATCTAGAGCACGAACATCTGACACACGCTTGCAGGACAAGAGGCAAAGCAACATTGTCAATTTGGCGGATAACTGTTTCCTAGACAGCAATGAATTTTCAGGCCAAGAACTCAAGAAACGTAAAACCACAGATACATCCCATAATGTAACATACTTAGGGCAAAGAGGTTTTACCATCCAGATGCCTCTGAGTAATTTGGAAACCAAAGGATATTCCCCAATAGGCTTAGAATCCACTGGAATATGACCAGCCGAAATAGCAGAACGAAAGTTATTGAGCGTCCTGTATGCCAAACCAGAAGAAGCAAGAGAAGCAAGAAAATTCAGAACTAAGGTGACATCTGCCGTAGAGGGATCCACTGATCTTTGAGTACACCAATCACACCACCGTTTCCAAGCTGACGTATAACGTTTGTGGGTGTTGGGGGCCCAAGCTTCGCCGATAAATCGGGAAGCGTCAGAAGAAAGGCCTGCGATTTGCCACCGTCCCTCGAAATCCACCAAGCTACAAGACGGAGATGACCCGATAGAATGAGAGGGTGGGGCTGCAGAAGAGGGTCCAGCAACAGGTTCCACCTGTTTGGGAGAAGGAGCGGCGGAGAGCAACTCATCTCCAGAAGAACTGGAAACCACGCCTGAGCCCTCCAAAGGGGAGTGATGAGAATCAGATCCGAGAGAAAACGCCTCGTGCGGGCCAGAACCCTGGGAATCCTCATGAATGGGGGAAACGCATAGCACAGGAGAGGAGGCCAAGACTGGAGAAAGGCATCCGTGGCCAGAGCCTCCGGATCCGGACGCCAACTGTAAAACAGGGGAAGCTGTTTGTTCAGGCGAGAGGCAAATAGATCCAAGTGGCATTGGCCCCAAACCCGGACCAAGGTTCGAAACACTCGAGGGTGCAGACGCCAGTCGCTGTAATCCCGGAGGTGACGAGAATTCCAATCTGCCACTAGATTGTCGCGACCTGGAAGGTACTCGGCAATAATCGTGATCTGGCGTTGTAAGCAAAGATGCCAAAAGTCCTTGGCTATCTCCGAAAGGAGTTTGGATTTTGTGCCCCCTAGTTTGTTGACATATCTCACCGCTGAGACGTTGTCCATGCGGAGGAGAATGCAACAGTTCGGTGCTTGAGGGGAAAGACAGCGGATCGCAAAAGAGCTCGCAAGAATTTCCAGACAATTGATGTGGAGGGATAATTCCTCCCGGGACCAACGGCTCCCTGTCGTCAGAGAACCGCACCGGGCTCCCCATCCCCAAAGGCTCGCATCAGACTCGATAATGATGTCTGGAGTCTTCCCGAACAGCGCTCGACCGTTCCAGGACTCCATGAGGTCCAGCCACCATAACATCTCCCAACGAGCATCCTCCGACAGGGGAATGAGATCGGAGTAACGAAGGCCCTTCTGAAGATGTCTGATCTTGAGGCACTGAAGAGTGCAAAAATGTAAGGGACCCGGAAATATGGCTTGGATTGAAGAGGAAAGGAGACCTACAATCCGAGCCACAGTCCGCAAAGAGACCAGTTGTTTGGACAAGACCAGACGCAATTCCCGTTTGATCGCTCTCATCTTCTGACCTGGAAGAAGAAGCTGACAAGCTATTGAGTCGATGTTGAAACCGAGAAAATCCATCTTCTGCGAGGGATGAAAGTCTGACTTCAGAGGATTGATAAGAAAACCTAGAGATTGCAATAGTTCGATGGACCATTGTAAATGAAGTTGCAGAAGAAAGGGGCAATGAGCCATCAAAAGAATGTCGTTCAGATACACAATCAAACGGACTCCCCGGGCCCGCAAAGATTCCATCACCGGTCTCATGAGCTTCGTAAAGCACCATGGAGCGGAAGAAAGACCGAAGGGGAGTACAGTGTACTCGAACCATTTCCCCAACCATTGAAACTGAAGGAAGCGACGGTGGGGAGCATATATCGGAACAGACAGATAGGCGTCTTTCAGGTCCAAACGGACCATCCAGTCCCCTTCTCGAAGAAGATCTCGAAGAAGATGAATACCTTCCATCTTGAAATGACGGTAAACAACCCCGCCATTGAAAACTTTGAGGTTTAAGACCAAACGGGAACCTCCCCCTTTTTTCTCCACTAGAAATATATTGCTGACGACACCGTCGGGATGACGGGAAGATGGAAGGATGGCTCCTTTCGCCAGAAGGGACTCGACTTCTTCGGAGATGAAGACCTGATCTCGTTGGGAAAAAACAAGGGGTAAAGGAAGGCAGTGTTGGAGAGGGCGGTCGTAGAACTCCAGTTTGAAACCTTGCACCGTCTCCAACACCCAAGCATCGCTGGAGATTGTAGTAAGGTAATCCAGACGTTGAAGGTTGTAGAAAAGGTGTTTATTAAGTAATGTGACAAACAGGTGAGGGCCAAGGAAACGACCTCTTCTCCTCAGCAGCTCAGCCTACAATAGTGAGACCCTAGAACACCAGTATATTCTACACTCTACATTCTTAACTCGTGGCAAGGAGAGAATACACATTAAAGGAATATACAACATAACACATCCCCCCCCCCACACAATGAAAGGAAAAAAGGTGAAATGAAAGGGGAATAAAGGAAGGGAAAAAAACACAAAGAGGAACAGTAAAATCCTAAGGCAGGAACAACCTGTTAAACAATGAAGTCCTTTAGCCACCTGGGGGCAGCTCTTGTCCTTTTGTCCGGCAAAGCACCGACTTTATCTTGGGTACCAGATGTGCCCATAGTCGTGGAGGTAGATACATTGGTGTTAGACATCAAATCATGATTGCAACCCTCACCCACTCCCCCCTCAATATGCGGAGGAAGATTGGATCGCATAGGCATATCAACAGGAACAAAATCATTACCAAGCTGAGATTGAACCTGACTATTCTGAAAATGATCTTCCACCCAATCAAAGTTATTGACACTGGAATTAGGAAGAAATTCAATATAATTCTGATCAGGATTTAAAGCAATGTTCTTAAGATTCCACACTCTTCCATCTTCAAGTCTCACTGAATTCCTCAAAATCTCCGCAACTTTACATGGTGGTTCAAATCGACTTTCCCCCTTGGGTACCTTGAAAGGTTTCTTAACCCTTACCCAATCACCAACCTTGACAAAGACATCTTTGGTGTTGTGATAACAGTCATAAAACTCTCTGCTCTTTTCGTGACTGGACAGCAATTTATCTTTGACCTCAACAGGAGACCAAGAAACTATTTTCCCATCGAAAAGCCATGCGGGATTAAATTTACACCTCGCTATCCTGCCTCTCATCATGGTGAACGGGGAAGTGCCAGTGCTGTTTTGCACAGTGACTCTGTATGACCAGACAGCTTTTTGAACCTGTACTTTCCAGTCAAGCTTACTATGCACTGAGGCCTGAATGACACCCTTAATTACTCTGTTAAACCTTTCGACAGTGCCGTTCCCACTAGGGTTGTACAATGCGGTAGTTTTGTGTTTGACACCACACCTGTCAAAATACTCCTTAGCTTGCTTGGAAGTAAATTGGACACCATTGTCAGATAGCACACAGGCTGGCAAACCTTCCATCATGAATATTTTATCTAAAAAGCCAAGCACTGTCAGAGTGTCCACTTTGTCTACAAATTTTACAATAGGCCATTTGGAAAAAAGGTCAATGGCAACTAACCCATACTCTTTAGAATCCCCAATAGGCCCAATAATGTCAACTGCGATAGTGTCCCAAGGGAAGTCAGGAATTAAACCATCACTCATCTTGGGCTTAAGCGTTCTAAGGGTCTTGTCAGCGGACCCACAAACTGCACATTCCTTAACAAAAACCTCAGTTTCACCGTCAATTCCTGGCCACCAAAACATTCCTTTAACGGTAGACTTGGTCCTCATAATACCAAAATGCCCCTCATGACAAAGTTGCAAAATTTTCTTCCTCAAGGATACGGGTGGGACAATTCTATCACCCCTAAAAAGTAAGTCATTTTCAGATGACAATTCCGTACGGATTTGCCAAAAAGCGTCCAGTCCAGGAATACTCCTCTTTTTGGGCCAGCCCTTGCAGATGTATTCTAAAACACTTTTTAAAACAGTATCTTTTTCTTGTTCCGCCAACCATTCAATTTTATTTATAGCAGGCTCACCACAGTCATGCACTAAAGCCACACAATACTCGCTCCAAGGGTCATCTTCACATACTTCGAGAGGAGGTGGAAGTCTTGATAGACAATCAGCAATACGGTTGTCCCTCCCAGGTAAGTAAACCATTTTATAGATGTATTCCTTCATCCGCATAGACAACCTGGCTAATCTCGCAGACGCACCTGAGATGCCTTCACACGACAATATACGGATCAAAGGTTTGTGATCTGTGCGAATTGTCACAGGCTTTCCCCAAACAAATGCTCGAAAATGTTCTAATGCCCATGCACATGCAAGGGCCTCTCTTTCGATAATGGGATACCTACTCTCAGCAGGGGAAAGGGCCCTGGAAGCAAATAAAATGATCTTCTCCTTACCATCTTCATCAAGTTGTGACAACACGGCACCTAAACCCTTGTCACTTGCGTCAGTGGTCAACAAACAGTCGATATTAGGGTCAAAACTGGCAAGTGCATTCACATTTTGTAGTTCATTCTTGATCAATTTAAACTCTTTTTCACACAACTCACACCAAACGAACTTAGTGTTCTTTTTCAACAGTGCACGCAAATTGTAAACCTTCGCTGCAAAATTTTTTATAAACTTGGCACAGTATTCGGCCATGCCAAGAAATGCTCTCACCTCATCTTTGGAAACAGGGGCAGAGAACTTAACAATATTTTCAATTAAGGTTGGTTTAGGTTCAACACCTTCCTCGCTAATGATGTGTCCCAAATATGCAACACTCCTTTGACTGAACTTGCATTTGGATAACTCTACAGTCAGGCCAGCTGACTGTAAGGTTTCCAAAACCTGTTGAAGTTTTAAGTCATGACTCTCTTTATCTTTTGCAGCAACCAGGATGTCATCCTGAAAAAATGAGATATTCTCCATGTCCCCAAAAAGCTTGTGCATCAACCGCTGAAAAACAGCAGCGGCTGAGGCCAAACCAAAAGGCATACGCCTGAACTGGTAACAACCAAACGGTGTAATGAACGCCGTTAGGTTCTTAGAGTCGGGATCTAACATTACCTGGTGGTAAGCGGCAGAGAGATCCACCGTGGAGAACCATGTAGCACCTTTCAGGGAAGATACCATCTCATTGATTCTTGGAAGGGGAAACTTTTCGATCACAATATTGTTGTTCAAATGGCGCAAATCGATGCATAAACGAATTTTTCCGTTGGGTTTTCGGGCTACCACAATCGGAGAAATCCATTCTGATGTTTCAATCTCTTCAATAATACCCTTGGCAAGTAGTCCCTGAATCTCCTTTTTGACTTCCTCCCTTATCAGCATAGGTATCGGTCTTACCTTGTGAACCTTGGGTTGCGCGTCAGCTTTTAAAATTATCCTATGTTCAAATCCCTTCAGAGCACCTAGCTCCTTACTAAACACTTTGGGAAATTTTTCAGAGAGTGTTTCTTCCATTCTACTACAGTCATCCAAAATTAAAACTTTTTCTTTAGAGTTTGGGTCTAAAATGATGTGTAATTTCTTCTGGTCGAACCATCCTAAGACTGATGGTCCCACCTTTGCTACATATAACTTCGCTCTTGTGGACCTGCCCTTAAATAGAAATGTAAGCCACCTAAAGCCAATCATTCCAATTCTGTTGCCTGTAAAGCTGATTGGGCAAACATCTGATGGGTACAATTGCTCACCAATGGCCGCCACGTTGGGGTCACGCTGCGTGACCTGCGTCTGACGTCAGTTCGTGATAGAGGACGCGCTGGTGAAAGACGCGCGGGGTTCCTCCGAAGTCAGCGCATGCAGTGGAATGGCGAGCGCAGTTAAAAGATGCCGGTAGGCTGCTTATTAACGGCTGTTCCAAGAGGCCTTGATTTATTTAAGCACGCATATTTAGTTGAAACGCAGTCAGCAAGCGGTAGTAAAAAAAAAACAATGATGAGACTCACGGAAAGCTTTCTGCTCAGGTCCGCTTTTCTTCCTCTTCCTCTTCCTCGTCCTCGTCCGCTTTTCTTCCTCTGTTTTCCTTTTTCTTTTCTTTCTTTAAAACGGAAAATTTCATTCGACGTATTTTTAAGGCAGGAACAACCTGTTAAACAATGAAGTCCTTTAGCCACCTGGGGGCAGCTCTTGTCCTTTTGTCCGGCAAAGCACCGACTTTATCTTGGGTACCAGATGTGCCCATAGTCGTGGAGGTAGATACATTGGTGTTAGACATCAAATCATGACTGCAACCCTCACCCACTCCCCCCTCAATATGCGGAGGAAGATTGGATCGCATAGGCATATCAACAGGAACAAAATCATTACCAAGCTGAGATTGAACCTGACTATTCTGAAAATGATCTTCCACCCAATCAAAGTTATTGACACTGGAATTAGGAAGAAATTCAATATAATTCTGATCAGGATTTAAAGCAATGTTCTTAAGATTCCACACTCTTCCATCTTCAAGTCTCACTGAATTCCTCAAAATCTCCGCAACTTTACATGGTGGTTCAAAGCGACTTTCCCCCTTGGGTACCTTGAAAGGTTTCTTAACCCTTACCCAATCACCAACCTTGACAAAGACATCTTTGGTGTTGTGATGAGAGTCATAAAACTCTCTGCTCTTTTCGTGACTGGACAGCAATTTATCTTTGACCTCAACAGGAGACCAAGAAACTATTTTCCCATCGAAAAGCCATGCGGGATTAAATTTACACCTCGCTGTCCTGCCTCTCATCATGGTGAACGGGGAAGTGCCATGCTGTTTTGCACAGTGACTCTGTATGACCAGACAGCTTTTTGAACCTGTACTTTACATGGTGGTTCAAAGCGACAATTTAAACTCTTTTTCACACAACTCACACCAAACGAACTTAGTGTTCTTTTTCAACAGTGCACGCAAATTGTAAACCTTCGCTGCAAACTTTTTTATAAACTTGGCACAGTATTCGGCCATGCCAAGAAATGCTCTCACCTCATCTTTGGAAACAGGGGCAGAGAACTTAACAATATTTTCAATTAAGGTTGGTTTAGGTTCAACACCTTCCTCGCTAATGATGTGTCCCAAATATGCAACACTCCTTTGACTGAACTTGCATTTGGATAACTCTACAGTCAGGCCAGCTGACTGTAAGGTTTCCAAAACCTGTTGAAGTTTTAAGTCATGACTCTCTTTATCTTTTGCAGCAACCAGGATGTCATCCTGAAAAAATGAGATATTCTCCATGTCCCCAAAAAGCTTGTGCATCAACCGCTGAAAAACAGCAGCGGCTGAGGCCAAACCAAAAGGCATACGCCTGAACTGGTAACAACCAAACGGTGTAATGAACGCCGTTAGGTTCTTAGAGTCGGGATCTAACATTACCTGGTGGTAAGCGGCAGAGAGATCCACCGTGGAGAACCATGTAGCACCTTTCAGGGAAGATACCATCTCATTGATTCTTGGAAGGGGAAACTTTTCGATCACAATATTGTTGTTCAAATCGCGCAAAAAGATGCATAAACGAATTTTTCCGTTGGGTTTTCGGGCTACCACAATCGGAGAAATCCATTCTGATGTTTCAATCTCTTCAATAATACCCTTGGCAAGTAGTCCCTGAATCTCCTTTTTGACTTCCTCCCTTATCAGCATAGGTTTCGGTCTTACCTTGTGAACCTTGGGTTGCGCGTCAGCTTTTAAAATTATCCTATGTTCAAATCCCTTCAGAGCACCTAGCTCCTTACTAAACACTTTGGGAAATTTTTCAGAGAGTGTTTCTTCCATTCTACTATAGTCATCCAAAATTAAAACTTTTTCTTTAGAGTTTGGGTCTAAAATGATGTGTAATTTCTTCTGGTCGAACCATCCTAAGACTGATGGTCCCACCTTTGCTACATATAACTTCGCTCTTGTGGACCTGCCCTTAAATAGAAATGTAAGCCACCTAAAGCCAATCATTCCAATTCTGTTGCCTGTAAAGCTGATTGGGCAAACATCTGATGGGTACAATTGCTCACCAATCTTCTTTACAAATTTTTTCCTCCAAACCTCTTCATTTATAATCGTATATGGGGAACCAGAATCCGCATACACACTTATCACCACTCCACCAAGAGATATCTCACAAATTGGTTTCCCTTTAAGGGAATCCTCTGAGATATTAATCACATAGTTCCCACGAACACTCTTTATGCAACATTCATCCTCATCATCTACTTCATCCATACTCTCCCCCTCCTCTTCATACACATACTTCACGTTGCTGCGTCTGCGACACATTTTACTAAAGTGACCTAAAAGTCCACAAATACCACACTTCTTCTTTAGCGCAGGACACAGTCTACTGAATGCTAGATGTTCTTTACTATCACATCTATAGCATCTCCTATCTTCCATGTTCTTGTTTTGAACTCTTGTAGGCTGACCAGTCCATCTCCCTTGTTGCTGCTGTTGACGAAAATTTTTATTAGGGGCCTGAATCTTACAGACCGTTCCCGACGGCTTGGACACATCTTTCTCAGTCTCCTTCACTACAGTGGCACACCTTCCGGACATTTCAGATTTTCTCATGATGGCTACCACATCGTCAAGAGGTGCATCTCCATTAACCCAAAGACGATCCTGCAGCCCTGAGTTGTTGTTGTGCATCACAAGTTGATCACGAATTAAGTCATCATGTAAATTATCAAATTTACAATCAATGGCAAGCTTTTTAAGATCATCCATCCACTCATCTACAGTTTCCTCCTTAGTTTGCCTCCTTTGAAAAAATTTATGTCTTATGACCCCGATACATACTTTGGGAGCAAAGTATTTATCCATGTTTTTGATGGCATTCCCAAATTCATCAAGATCAGGATCATCAGTTTTACTCATTCTTGAAAATGTTTTTAATCCTACCGGTCCCAGTGAATGTAGAAGTAGTCTCTTTTTCTGTTCAGGTTTCATTTTTTTGGTTTCATCTACAGCTTCCAAATAATTGATAAAATACTCTTTCCATTCTAACCATTTTATGCTTGGCTGGGTACCTTTCACCCAAAATGGTTCCGGAGGACTAATTGAAAAATTTTGTTGTGCCATATTCGTGTCCTTATTAACTGTAGTAATACTAGAATCACCTTCTTCCATGCACCAGAAGGTAAAATACAATTGATAAAAAAATATAAACCTTCCCTCGACCTTCTCACCTGTATAATGTCACAATATAGAAATGTATATAAATCTCTTTTTTTTTTTTAATATGTAAAAATCACCTTACTGTAATGTCCGGAAATTACCTCTGAAGATTCAGCTGTTTCTTTTTCTTTTTTAAAGAAAAACGTGGCCTCTATGCGATGCGTTGAAACTCCTCTTCATTGAAGCTTCTCCTCGCAATGCCGATTGTAAATGCGAGTAGTAAACAACCTTGTCAAAATGGCCGCCACGTTTGGGTCACGCTGCGTGACCTGCGTCTGACGTCAGTTCGTGATAGAGGACGCGCTGGTAAAAGACGCGCGGGGTTCCTCCGAAGTCAGCGCATGCAGTGGAATGGCGAGCGCAGTTAAAAGATGCCGGTAGGCTGCTTATTAACGGCTGTTCCAAGAGGTCTTGATTTATTTAAGCACGCATATTTAGTTGAAACGCAGTCAGCAAGCGGTAGTAAAAAAAAAACAATGATTAGACTCACGGAAAGCTTTCTGCTCAGGTCCGCTTTTCTTCCTCTGTTTTCCTTTTTCTTTTCTTTCTTTAAAACGGAAAATTTCATTCGACGTATTTTCTTGATAAATTAAGTCTCGAAGACCGCTTTAACGCCAGTTTCCCTCGTCGCCAATTTGTAGTAAGGTAATCCAGACGTTGAAGGTTGTAGAAAAGGTGTTTATTAAGTAATGTGACAAACAGGTGAGGGCCAAGGAAACGACCTCTTCTCCTCAGCAGCTCAGCCTACAATAGTGAGACCCTAGAACACCAGTATATTCTACACTCTACATTCTTAACTCGTGGCAAGGAGAGAATACACATTAAAGGAATATACAACATAACAGAGATTAGTTGCCAATTGTGGAGAAAATATTTCAGTCTGCCCCCCCAAAACAACCTTGGATGCCAGAATTAAGCTCACCTGAGTTGGAGGAATCTTGACGTCCTCCCTGGGCACCTCCGTAGCCGCCTTTGCCGTAGTTGTTTCTGCCCTTGCGAGAGGGGTAGAATCTGGTTTTTCCAGAGCCATAGTTGTCCTGGGCTCCTCCTCTCTGGGACTGGCCTCCTCGTTGAGCAGGCTGGTTACCTCCCTGGCCGGACGAACGTCCCCTTCGTCCGGCCCGTCCGAAAACCGGACGGAAGGCACGGTTCGATTGCGCCTTGTCAAGGCCACTAAAGGTCGTAACAAAATTAGTGAGTTCTTTCAGAAAGGGAGGACCAAAAAGGAAACCTTGTGCCAAAGGGCCTGATTCGGAAGATGCAAGATCCGTTAATTTAGGGTCCAATTTCATTAGAATCGAGCGACGGCGCTCACAGGACAGGGCACAATTTTCATTACCTAAAATGCAGATAGCCCTTTGAGACCATCCTGCTAACTCATCGGGATCAATCAGTGAATTTGAATTTTTTGCAGAATAAGCCAAATCTAAAATTTTGGTCAATGGACCCAAGAGATCTAGCAATTTGTCCTGGCAGGACCTCCACGACCTATCCAGACCCTTCTTCGGGTCTTTGGCATACTTGCGCATATATGTAACCATGGATGGATCGACTTCGGGAGTCTCAGCTAACTTGTCCGCCAGGTCTGGTCGGGGACACTCAGAGCGCAGCCTGGCGCGAACATCCTTCTCAAAGGGACGACGAATATGTGCTTGCACATATTCAGTGAGCTCAGGAGAGGGGAGCCAAGCTGAAGAGTTTGGGTGAATAATGTCATCTGGCTCAAAGGTTAATACTTGTGGGGTAGAAGAGGCATCAACGAAATGCTCTTTGCGAGCCTTCTTCTTGGGAGGCGGAACCACAGGATCCGAAGAAGAATCAGTAGAAGACGAGTCTTCAGTCACGGTTGAGACTTGATGTGTCTGAAAAGACGTGGCAGATCTTTTTTGGAAGTCTTGGCGGTGGACAGATTTTTGGCCAGTTTTACAAAATCTGCTTTATGAGGATTTTTAGGTGATTTTTTGGACCGACCTGAAGAAGGAATACAACCCTGCTGAGTAGCATATTCAGCCAAATGTCTATTGAGAGGGGCTATAGCGTGATACAAAGCTTGGTCCATGAATTCAGCACCCTCAGAGCCTGCGGACTCTTCCTCAGCGTAGTAATATGCGTCCTCATCCCCATAATACTCTGCCATTCTGACCTCTTGAGAGGTGATATGCCCAAGAGGAGGCGAAAAAATATATATTGACACCCAAAGGGCACCTCAGGGGGAGTGTAACCCCAAAGCAAGCCAATGAACAGGAATAACCTGTCAAAACAGAATGTGGAGGGAGGGCTTGCTTGACACACTCTAGGCAAAGCCTCTTCTATAATTTTACAACCCCAGGTATTTTAAAGAGCGCCAGGGCGTTAGGGGCCTAACGGCAGGAATTAGGGCAAAGGCAGAAGCCAATTCAACTCAACTCCGAAGAGACACTCGAGCGCTGGACGTCCTGTCAGAAATTCTCTCAGGACCAAATGCGCAGTACCACCGCCGACCGCAACGCGAGAACAGCCGGTGGACTGCGCATGCGCCGAATGAGCCTGTCGTAAATGGGAGACGCGCGAGCAGGACACGCGTCTCTCAGCCCCGCTCCCGCTCCACAGCAAAAGAACAGGCGCAAGAAGCAAGCCTGCAACCGGGGGGTGAGCACACGCCCCCGCAGCCGACGCCGAGAAGCGGCGAAACAACAACAATGCGAAACAGTAAAGCGCCGAAGGCAATAGCGGTAACACGCGAACAGGAAGGTTCAAATGAGCATATAGCAATAACGCTGCAGTCAAATACAAAGCGCGCACAATATTCACATGAATTAAGGCAAAATAGCAACTAAATAAGGAAAGAGCACTTAACTGGCTGCGGAGCAGCAAAGAAAGAGGAAGTTGGAACCTCTATGACTCTTTATATACCTTCTATGTACTCTATGGTTACCCAGTGCTTATGGGTAGTGTAGTTTTTTTGTTTTCTTTACTGTGTTTTTATTGGCTGCTGTGTCCAGTAAAGAAATTGAGAAAAGCATAATCAGAGCCTCCGTCCTGACATAGAATTTGAGACAGGAGACAGACAAAAATAAAGCCCTTTTTGTCTTAAAAACTCGGGAGTCTCTAGTCTGAATCGGGTCTATTGGTATGTTCTATTAGGAACAGTTCATAACGTTATATTCCTCTACAAAGGGTCCTCCTGATACCACTCATCTCCAAACACTGTCATAAAAGTCTTGCCCCACATGTTGAGTGTTACTCATATTCATTCCTTTTACCAGATACCATCAGTCCTGTACTTTTATTTCAGAATGTATGTGTATAAACTATTGTATATACGAATTCACGTTCTCGGTATCCTTGTCCTCTAGAGATCTAAACACAATCCTTCCCGTTTCAATATGGCCCCCGTGGTCTGGCCGCACATCATGTGGCGCCGGCACGTAATTTGCGTACTGACATCACACGCGTCACTAAAATGAAAACGGAGCTCTGGCGTCCAAACTCCAACATGCAGGAGTAACTGGACCTCAATTAGGTGCTGGGTCGGGTTACTCCTATGACGAAGTAAGTGTTCAGTTCATTTTGGCGATACTGCTTTTTGCCAAAATTCTGGGTAGCGGTATTGAATATTAATTTGGATGCTCTTTAGTACAGTGTGCGCCACTATGAGTATCTTGTCAGGAACTACCTATGGGGCAAGTAGGTTCTACAAAACTGACTACGTCTTCTTCCCTAATAAGTGGAAATGATTACGGTATGCTTGTCTCTCAAATGGATTATGACACCGACATCATTGTGGTCGCATCAGTGCACCTGGGAGAAGTGCCTGAATAATGCAGGTCTCTGGGCTGTTTTCGTGTTCCCGAGATGTTGAATGAGTGAGTGATGTGCGACTTGCTACCACAGTAGGTGTCTCATACAAGTTTATATGATTTCATATAGTCCATCTCACCATGCACGACTACGAATATTTAACTCACTCATAATTAATCACGGCACTGTTTTCACAATTGCGGTATCATGATCTCGACAACAATCGGCAGTTTTTTTTACAGGTACCAGAAGATAGTTTCAAACCCCTAATTAGACTGGTTATGCTGCTAGAGTTACCTGTATCTTTGTCCACTCTACCCGTGTCTTATTGATGAATTGCCTCCGACATGAATCTTGGTCATCATCACATTCATTTGCAATCAAAAGTGATCTATATCTGCATGCCGATGCTGGAACAAATACATTCTGAGTCTGTCACTATATGCTTGGGACAAGTTTGGCGCATGCTGTGGCGTTCTTTCAATGCTTAGGTAACGCCACTATGGGACACTGCCTGGATGAGGGACTGAGTATGAGATACTGGTAAATAGAGAGCTGCTGAGAAGTGGGCGACCTATACGTTGATGGCATATCCTCACATGGCAGCAAGCGCAGAGCCTATTTCCTTTGGGAATGAGGTTGTTCATACATTATTGGGCACTGTGCCAGGCAGACTAAGCGCTATGAGGCGTTCGAGACGTCGAGCCGTGTGTCTCAGCAACTTTAACGTTGCTTATATAGACGAATGGTAGTACAGGAGTGGTAACACGTTTATATCAAGCTATGCGAGCAGACAATGTTGAGCCCCTGTCACATGTCCATCAAAAGTGGGAAATGAACTGCAGTGGGCAGTTCCTGGATAAGCAATGGCAAGGTGCACTTGCACTTATTAAAACTGCAACCAGTAATTGTAGATTCCGAATGATTCAATTTAATTTTGTACATCATACATGCCTAACACCAGGTATTCTGCACAAATTCGACAATACGAAGTGACTTCGGTGAGCAAGACAGAGCGAAATAGTGTTGCCTGACATGGACATGTAGTAAAATACAGGATTACTGTGAACAGGTGGAGGGCACGTACCAACATGGACTACACCTTGATCTGCGCACACCGCAACTCTTCTTACTGGAAATAGGGGCCCCTGTTGTGAAATATTCGTCAAAGAAAATGTGTAGATTTTGCCCTACTGCTGGCCAGGCGGTGGCTGGTAATTCATTGCCTGAATGCTAAGGTCCCAATGGTTGAGGGGTGGTTTAAAGTTGTTGCTGCATAGTGCGTTGCCGAGGGTGTTTGGATGAAAGTAGTGAGGACTGGCCCCAAACTCACGGATGTCCTGGAACTATGGCACAAATTGCTTAGGGCGCTGAGATTGCCCCCAGATGAATGTCCACCATGAGGGGAGGGGAGGGGAGGATGGACCATATGTACTTCAGGCTTATGACTAGATCTAAAACGATGTTGCTATATGGGTGATGAGGGTTGTTTTTTCAACCCTGTTGAAGGAAGCTGTATCATACTTTTACATCCTGTCCTCTTATTTATGTACCCCAGAAAGTCATCTACTTGTCCACGTGCACATGTGATATTGAGATTTTAAGTTTATTGTTGTGAAACATTCTGGTTAAGTTTGGACAGAGATTTTGCACTATGCTGGAGTGCAAAATCCTTTGATGTAACGAGAGAGACTACTGCGTAGGTGCAATTCCTGGTGTGATATTTTTAAAAACACAATAAAAGATTTTTTTTAAAGTGTTATGCACTTAATAACCAATGGGGGACTTGGATGGTCCTGACAAAAGCTGGAAGACGTTTGGGCAAAAAGGCAGCTGAAATATGTTGACCAGGCGGCGGGGAGGTCATTAAACTCTTCTGCACACGCCATTTCCTGTGTTTACCAATGCCAAGGCTGTTTGTCCCCAATAAAAATTAATTCAGCAACTTTAGGCATTTTTAAACACCCTGCCCCCCTTTTCGAGCCCCGTTGTCTAATACCTATAGACTACCAAACTAAGTGCTCCCCCATGAGTGGGGACGAGCCCGCCCGGGATAAAAAAATCATACAGGGTGAGGACTTGATGATGAAGCATGTCTCACAGGAATATGTAGGTGAGAGGCCAGCCAAAAATTGGAGCTCTGCCATCTTTTTGAGCAGAGGCTTTCTCTGTGGAAATCTGACTTTAACTCCTTGTGGTTTTTGCACTTGTATATGGGGAGCGACTGAGGTATCTCTCCCATGTCCTTGTTTCCCACCAGTCATATGTACATTGCCTATGTGACATCTCCATCCATTGCTTTTTGGTTAGTTACACTTTACAACAAGGGACTTAAGTTTTTCTTCTCTCATTATGAACTTTGGGGGAACCATTTTGACAGGTGAATTTCAAAACAAAAAAAATCGTGCCAAATAATTTTATAGTTAAAAATCAAACGTGCAAATCTTTCTACAATTCGTAATGGAAAAATAGTTAGGAACTGTGAAGAATTACTTGTACATAAAACAAAAGTGAAAATTCATCATTTCTTTATGTGTTGGAATTCACATCTTCCAAGAGAAATAATGTTAGGAGCCTCCACAAAAGGGTGTGTAAAGTTTTTTTTGTTTTGGCTTATGAAGTTTTGCGAGGGTTTGGATTTTCACACCTTGCAGAGCTTGTGAAGCTTCCCAGTTTTCATCCTAAAAGCCAATGTTAAAAATGTCCTGCTTTCTGCACGGTATATCTTATGTACAGCTACGCAAATTGTCAAAGTCTTATGATTTTTGTTGAAATGAGTTAAAATAAAAATAAGTTCATCTCTGGCTAAGTTTTCTATAGAACTTCGACACATTTGTAAAGTAATTATATAACTTACCACTCCTTAGTTATCACCAGGAATTCCAAGAGAAGAAAACAAAAGATCACAAATACTACTTAGAGTACCATCAAAGAGGCGAAAGCCTGGGTACCTAGGAACCTTAATGACAATCAAATTGCCACTAATTATACTAATTATACTCCCAAACAGGAAGTACCTAGAACCCAGGCAAACCTTGAGGAGGAGATTTTGTTTTCAGGAGGTAATCCTCACGGAGGTTATGGTCAACACTCTGATGACCTCAAAAAAGGAATTTGGGTCGAAATCAAAAACCATTGAGCAGATTATAGCCTTAATTAAAATCACTTTTAATGTGGCAATGGAAGAGACTCCAATTGCTTCGAACAAAGAAATGGAAAGGGCACACAGTGCTCTGAGGAAAATAATGTGTATTGAAAAACAAGGGGACCCCATTATTCGAACCTGGGGTTGTCAATGGTTATAGGAAAACAATAGTTCATGTGAGGCCAAACAGGTCCTAGAACAGCAAGAGCTGTTGAGTGAAGGAAGTGTTAATCACTATGCCTCTAGCATAGGGCATATATAGTCAATAAATGCCAGGAGGAGCAACAATAGACAATTTTCTAAATATATGTAGGGACACAGATGCGCTTTCGAATAGTAGATTATTTATTTATTTATGAAATAATATTTCAAAGCTTTTTTTTTTAAATATATAGTTCAAGTGCTCGCAAGAAGCTGTGGCGAGTTAGGGTGAAATTTAAAATCTATACATCGCATTGACAACATACTCAGAAACTCCTGATTGTAATTTTAACAGTGAAGGAGTTTTTTGTTGAATAAAGGTCGACAGTATTTCGATCTCATTGATTTGAGATCATCATCAGGCCAAAAAATGTGAGCATGAAGAATCTATAGGGAAGAAATAATAAGGTACAAATGTTTTAAGTGAAGTCCCTGCGTCAATAATTTTGTAAAAACTAAGTGTATACGCAGTAAATGACAATGCATTTTCATACAGTATGATTAGATTGGACAAATAGAAGAGACAATCGGCAACAAGTAAGAGAAAGGCAGTGCTTAGTGCCTAAATAGTAGAGGCAGCAAGGGGAGCTAGCTGTAACAGAAGTGGAACTGGTGAGAACAAGCTCCTCTCAAAGGGTTAGTTACTTGGCGACCCGAGGAAGCCGATGATTTGAAGGAACCTGGTGATATTTAACCAATAAACCATGCAGGGTCACTCGCTGCAATTCCAGACGCAAAGAACAAAGCGTAAGAGGAGGGGGAGAATCAAATATCAGGCTATCGGTGTTACAAAATATTTATGAATATCCATATAAATTCATTTGCATGTACTTCTAAAGATTTCGTGCTTATATAAGATCACATTAACATGAGGCCTGGAGCTCAAAAGGGCTTCCTATCTGACTTTGACTGGACAAGCTTCAACAAGCTATTCTGTACCCCCTTAGAGGTCACTTTGCTTGTCTTTGACTACATGATATGCAAGTGTTACACGGTGAAGAGCCTGCCTTTCTGTTCTGCCCATATGCTGTTTTGCATTGTGCAGACATTGCACATCCATGTCAGCCATATTTGGCTGGGTGCCTTATTCTAGTTCTGCTGACATGGAATTTCTTAAGGTATATAGCACCTAGAAGTCTGTCACTCTGGGAAGAAGCTGTCTGAGAGCCCTTAAGGTGGCGGATCTGACTTCTTCCTTGCTAATTAGCAATGATGCATGCTTTTGGTACCATTAAATAAATATCACTCTGTTTCTGAGCAAATCTGCTATGTCTGGTGAGTTTCATTCATATGCTCCTGGGAGGGTGCCAGTATTTCCCCATCAATCGGCACGTAATCTGATCCTCTGATAGAGCGGTAATTATGGTGCGACCCACTTACGGTAAGTAAGATCCAGTGGCTACTTGGAAGGGCGTTCGTGCATAGCGGTTAATCGGCCGCGGCAACAAAGTCCATGTTCAGTAGTGGTGGGCAAACACTGTGTAGTCGGTGTCACCGTATTCCAACCGGTCACCGGTGTTGGGGGAAAGGGGAGGAGGGGGTTAGATTAGGCAAGTTGAGCGTGGCGTTGCAGCAAAGGCTAAGCCCCAAGTTAGTGCTAGCAGGTACTTACTTAGTAGAGGCAGTCCGCGTTTGTCGGTCGATTTCTAGGAGACAGGCCACCGCTCAGTCTCTATCCTTCGGGTGAGTGACTACTACTGAGTCAAAGAAAGGGGGCCGAAGTATATAGCAATATGCTTCTGGTAGTGTTTGGAACAACTAGACCACGCGTTGCATACACAAGCGCGGTAAAGAGGGTGCAGTATCTGGCGGTTGAGGTGAGTGAATCCATCCATAACCGGGACTAGTATCCAATATACATCTGGGGAGATAGAGCAACTAATGCGCAAGCATGAATAGGAGTGAGAGGTCTCATTAAGTGAATGTGCTGACTCCCTAGGCAAAGGCCAGTGATTAACGCAAAGCAATAGGGAGGGCACAGATGGAAAGATAGAGACGAGGGGATAGCAAAGGAATTACAGGGAGATAATAATTAAAATAAACCATGGAATAGGTAACACACCAATGATTGATAAAAAGTGGAGTGGAGCTAGTAAATTTTCTAGTAACAGAGAGTGCATTTATGGAGGTGGAAAAGAGACATCAAAGAATTGCATTCCACTCTTCCAGTGAATTTAAGCCATGATCGATAGAGCGGCAGTTAAAGATCCATTTACATTCAAGACTATTCAGAGTCTCTTGATGGTCGCCACCTCTGTGATGAGGGCAGAGTGTCAATAACCTGCCACGTAAAATCAATTTCCGAATGTCCTCTCTCCGTGAAGTGTTCCACCAGGGAGGCTGTGACGACGTTGCAGGGTATTCTGCTCTTGTGCTGGGATATTCTTGAATTGATCTTCTAAGTCGTTTGACCTATATACAGTAAGTTGCAAGGACAACAAATGCAGTTTATGATATTACTGGAATTACAGTTAGAGATGAAATTGAGTGTGTGTTTCACATTCCCATATTTAAAAACTTGCATTTTCTATAGAGACACATGCCAAACAAATGCTGCATTTGTAATGCTCCTGAACTGGGGGAAGCCCTAGGTAGGACTGGATGGAGGTCTCGCTGCACGTGCGCTTGTAGGCTCTCACTAGGTGGTCCTTGATAATGCAGCCTCTTTTCAAAGGAAAAGAAAGGTGATTCACCTGCAAAGTTCATTGGGGCAAGGACAGTCCAATGTTTTTTGTTCATTTTAGTCAATTTATTGCTGACTGGGCAGAATGGGGTGTTGCATGTGATTTTTGAAATTGGTGCTCTTTTTTTGGGTTCTCTGTGGGAATACCATGCACGTTTCAGGAAGCGTTTTGCCAATCATCATCACTGTCAGTAAGTTTTTTTACACAAGACCTCTGCTTCTTTAAAGACCTACTCCTTAAATTTGCAATTCCTGCGGATCCTAAGGAACTGGCCATAGGGAAGTCTGTCCCTGAGTGCTCTGGGATGTTAGCTGGTGTAGTGAAGCAGGGTATTGAGCTCAGTGGGTTTGCGAAAAAGTGTGATGTAAATTTCCCCATCAAGACTTTTAACTGTCACATCCAAGTAGTCACTCTGAGCTTTGTTATGATTGTACCTAAATTTGAGATCTGGCTGGCAGTTGTTGAGCCAGACACAAACGTCACGTAGCTCAGTATTGTTACCCAGCCAAATCATAAAGACCTCATCAATGTATCTACGCCAGATATGGATTTTGGGTAGATGTGGATTTTGTTTGCTGAGGATGAATGATTTCTCAATATCCTCAACGATCAGGATAGCGAAATTGTGAGCAAAAACTGCTCCCATGGAAGTGCTGTTACACTGTCTGCAGTATTTTTCATGGAATAAGAAATAGTTTTTAGTCAGGGCTATTTGTAGAAGGGAAATTATTAAATCAGCCGCGACTTGGTGGGGAAAAGGGCGTGCGTTAAGATGGTTTATGATGACCTCAATACCCTTGTTCGGTGGAATGTTGGTATAGAGTGATTCAGTGTCCAAATTGACGAGGAGTTCTCTCTCAGGGTCAAATGATTCTGATTCGATTAGGCTTATGAAGTGAGTCGTGTCTTTCACATATGATGTTGTACATTGAGCTAGGTCACGGATGAAGGAATCAATGTACCTCCCTGGGGCTTCCAGGATAGAGCTGCAGCCAGACAGGATAGGTCTACCTAGGGGAGCATCCAAGCTTTTATGTATTTTCGGCAATGTATATAGCACTGGGGTGCGTGGGGCCTTGTTGTTGAGGAATAGAAATTCATTCCGGGTGATGAAGCCTAGTTCTTCTGCCTCCTTGGTGATAGTGAGGATCAGATGCTTTATTTCTTGAAGAGGATTATGGCAACAGGTTCATAGTGTGTTATCTTGCTAAGCTGGCGAAAAAAATCCCTTGTTGTAAGCAGTCTTTTCTTGTAACACTATGCCCCCGCCTTTGTCACAGCAGGGTATTATGACTACATCCTCCATTGATTTCAAAATGGATAGGCAATTTTTTCTTCAAGGCTAACGTTGTAGGGAGTGAACCTGTATTCATTCTGTAATTTGTCTAGATCTTTAAGAACTAGATGTTCAAAGGTTAGGATTTCTGGAGGCATGGAGCTAGTAGGTGGATTGAATGTAGATTTAGGACGTAGTCCAGAGACATTCGTTCTGTTAGGCATATCTTTGTCTTTAAAAAAAGACTTCAATTTAATTTTCCTAAAAAAAATTGAACATTTCAGTTTGAATTAAGAACCAGTTGGGTTATTCAGTGATGTCATAGGAAAGGCCTCAGCTCAGTAGTGCGATCTCAGTAGATGCTAACTGGTGTTTGGATAAATTAAAAATGGGAATCACTTCAGTGGTCGGCGATCAAGAAGGAATCACGAGCCTCAGAATACCCTTTGTGTTGTAATTCTTTAATAGCAATTTTAAAAGATAACATTGTGAAAACATCATCATCGGCCACACATGTACAATGGCCATATCAGATAGTAGAACAAGAATTTGCGCTGCGTGTGCCTCTTTAAAACTGAAGAAAATATCCCAAAAAGTAGTCGGGTGGGGAGGGGGTGCGGGGGAACCTGCCTGGTTCAGCGTGTAAGGTGTTAATCGTGCCCGTTTCCAGGTGTGGGTGGTTGACATCGTCGGTAACATAGCCTAAGGAGCCACGTCACGTCATGTTGGGGCCATGCCGGTTCCAAGGCGTGGGGGGGGGGGGGGGGGGGAGCATCTCTGCTATGTGTTGTCTGTGGTGCAGGGTACAAGGGAGGGTAGGTGCCCTGCTTTAAAGTTGCATTGGCAATACCTGGGGTGGAGTAGGGGCATGTGGGGAGGGTGTTATACTTTGTCTCCTTATGGTGAGTCTTGTCTTAATACCTGGGTGGGACTTGACTAATATATACCTCTTGGGCCAGTGGGGGACAGGTATAGACTGTAGAGGAGAAAGGGATGGTGGGGATTACGGGGGGAGCACTTGCAGGGAGGAGTGGGGGGTGGATAGGTAGGGGAGTGGGGGGAGGGAGTGCATGCGTGGGGGCGGTAAAGTAAAGTAAGGGCACTGCCACGGCGTGATGTTGTCATGATGATGTCGGAGGCAGGCCCTCTGTTTTGGGGCATTCCTTGCTGCCACACTCTGTGCATAGGGAGGGCACCCATACTTAGAGGTATAGGTCACATTGGTCCTGGAGGTTGTAGATGACTCGCTCGTGGGAAGCCGTGTGGATCACGGCCACTAACCAAGCCTCCTGTGACGGTAGGGTCGACGATCTCCATTGGCGCAGGATAAATAACTTAGCTGTGGCAAGTGCTGTGTGGAAGAGTCGGCATTGTGGCTTCGACAATTCTAGAGGGCGCCGCAGGTCGTGCAGAAGGATAGAAGCGGGAGTAAGCGGCAGGTGCAAGGGCATAGTGGTGCATGGGGGGAGGGTGTTGGACTTTGTCTCCTTATGGTGAGTCTTGTCTTAATACCTGGGTGGGACTTGGCTAATATATACCTATTGGGCCCCGGTGCAGGGGGTGGGGGGTATAGAGTGTAGAGGGGAAGGGGATGGCGGGGATTACGGGGGGAGCACTTGCAGGGAAGAAAGGGGGGTGGATTGGTAGGGGAGTGGGGGGAGGGAGCTCATGCGTGAGGGGGGAGTAAAGTAAGGCGCTGCCACGCCGTAATGTTCTCATGATGATGTCCGAGGCTGGCCCTCTGTTGTGAGGCATCCCTCGCTGCCATTCTCTGTGCGTAGGAAGGGCGCCGGTATTTGAAGGAATAGGTCAGATTGGTCCTGAAGGTTGTAGATGACTCGCTTGTTGGAAACCGTGTGGATCATGGCCACTAACCAAGCCTCCTGTGACGGTGGGGTGGATGATCTCAATTGGTGCAGCATACATACCTTAGCTGTGGCAAAATGCTGTGTGGTAGAGTCGGCATTGCGGCTTCGACAACTCTGGGGAGCGCCGCAGGTCATGCAGAAGGATAGCAGCGGGAGTGAGCGTCAGGTGCAAGGGCATATGGGGATCGTATCGCAAGCTGTCTTTGCGCATCTCCAACAGTTTGCATGCGGAAGGAGGTCTGCTCTGTGCAGTTTTGTCGGCGACCAATGCCACTCATGTAGGGTTTTAAACAGGCAAAATTTCAGTCTTGCTTCCCGGGCACCCCTGTGCAGGTCATCCAAGAGCTCCGCCCACTCATCCTCCTCATAGGAGACAGAAAGCCGGGCTTGCCATCTGGTGCAAAGGGCTTGTGAGAAAAGATGGGAGGGGAGTACTCCGTATAGGCCGTATGTGACTCCTTTGTGTGTCTCCCACGTGTGTAGGTACGATACCACTGGCGAGGTTAGTAGCGACCAAGGGCGCGGCCCCAGACATATCTGCAGACCATGTCGGAGCTGCATGTGTTTCCAGGACTGTAGTGTGGGAAGGCCAAATTCCTCTTGGAGTTGCGCAAAGGTCTTGAGGTCCCCATCGTGGAGGAGCTGGTCCAGGGTGTGGATGCCCGCCTTCTCCCATAGGGGCCAGGACACAGAATACCCTTAAGCAGTTATTGGTCGGGGCTCAGCGTGCTCAATGAAAAAATGCCCAGGACTCGCATCATTAAAGGAATGAAAAGGATTCCATATACTCTCAAGGAAAAATGATGAGGACTCAGAATAGTCTCAAAGTAGGAACAGCCAAGACACTAATAACAACGGTTGGGGTGGCAGTAACTATTAAGCCCCCATAACTGAAACCCATCATGGTTCCCTGACAACCCACCCCCACAATCCTCTCACTGAAACCTTTCTGGAGAGGATGTTGCAGGGGTTCCCTGGAACTGCTGGAGTGCAGGGCTGAAGCTGTGGATGGGCCAGCGTAGTGACGGTGGTGGCGTGGTCGCTGACAGGAGGGGAGAGACTGGACCTGAGGTGCAGCCTCCCTCTGGAGAGACTCAGGATCATCGACTAATGTGACCATGCAAAAGAGCAGGGTTATTCAAAGTCAGTCCTAGTGTGCCGGATCCATGCCAGATTTTTAAGATAACTACATTTATCTAAATGGGGATATGCTAAAAATCTGGCATGGCTCCTGCCCTCTAGGAACAACTTTGGAGAACAGCTCAAAAGAAAGAGGATGCGAGTGCCAAGTAGTGCGGGGGGTACAGATGAGATGAAACCCAGAACGCCTGAGGGGCCAGTAGCCCTCTGCACAATTTGTTTTGTAGTAACAGTAGGACTAAATGGCCAGGATTGAAGGATTCCCAAGGAATGATTGACCAGGATTGCTCTAATGTTTAGTAAGGAAAGGCCAGGACACAATGCACTGTCAAGGAATGAATGGCTAGCACTCAGAGTACAGATAATGAGGATATGGCCAGTAACTTTTGGAATGTTGAGAGGAAGGGAAACTGAGTAGAGACTCTCCAACAGGAGCAACTGAACACACAGATATGAGCACTTTGAAGGAGGACTTCAGTGAAAGCTTCTTGTGGGAAATGGTCAATGATGCCAGAGGCTGCTGCCACAAATCCCCCTTGTCAACAAGAGCAACACAGATCCAAAGGTTTCCCAGGTTCTTGAAGTTCCCGTAAGAGCATAAGCCTGGTAAAATAGGACTAGAGCAAGAGGCACACGACATAGCAGGTGATACCAAGTCACAAAATGGTAAATAATCATGGAGGACGTAGATTTCAAAGTGTATACCTCCTTTTGAGACTGCTTTCCCTCAGCAGTGGGGAGACTGAGAAAAGGAAGTGTGTTGAAACAACAATAGGGTAGATGTAGGCTAGAGGAAGAAATATAAAATATGTTATGTTGATTGTTTGGTACGGCGCCTGCTACAAACTGAAACTTCAGGAGATGTGATGTTTAGGAAGAGACCCGAGGGCGGGGGATAATGTTGGAAGTGGAACAGGGTACAGCAGTAAAAAAGAAGCAGAGAAGGGCAGTGAGAGAGGTACCAAAGATGGACACAGACACTCTAAGGAAGCAGAGGTATGTACTCGCACCACTCTCTCTCCACACTGTCTACAGGCCTCCCTTCCTGGTCTGTCCATCTCTCTTGTCCTCCTGGATACATGGATGGAATTATGCATAGGTAGCCTACAGCTGAAGAGAGAGTAGTAGGGCAGGGTGGAAATAGAAGGCCATTATATTCAAACAAACGTCAAGTCAAAAGAGTCTTTATTTGGTTTAAAACCATTAAAGAGAACATACAAATTCATTTAAAATCACACTATAAATTCACGAAATAAAATCTCTGTACCTAAAATCTAAAAGGCTCCATGCCAACTCGCCACTGTCTCATATAGGGCTAAGCAAAGAGATGCTGGAAATGATGACCAAGATTCAGGTCGGAGGCAATTCATCAATAAGACACAGGTAGAGGTTCCAAAGATACCGGTAGCTTTAGCAGCATAACCAGACCCATTTCAAAGTGTAATTTCTGGTAATTTGGTAAAACAAGCACTCAATGAGTCCTCCACATGGAAGGAAATCATTATGAGCCCAAATACAATAAAGTCATATTGTCTACAGAAAAAGAGGAAAGCAAACAATTATTGCTAACAATGCACAGTATTAATGTCTGTCAACATTTACGTGTCTGCCAATTTGCCTGACTACGGCTGTAATAAATCTGTAAACTGCAAGGCACACAGTGTTGGATTGCAACAGCTGGATATGGTGTGGCACTATGTTACATGCTTTAAAATGAAGACTTCTTAATAAGGGCATTAGAACATTTTTTTCTCGGGTCCCTATATATGTCACAAAAAAGAAAAGGTGCGATTGTGTCTGAGACGAAACTGAATAACTTGGGCATGGAATAAGGTCTCTACCATGGTGGGCCTCAGAGGGGTAGGAAGGATACCAGTAAGTGAACCATATTAAGTCTGAATCTTACCAAATCAAACCTGTAATGCCTTGGTACCTTATGTAGGTATGGTTCCATGTGGTTAGTCGTAATTAGCGGGATATACGCTTCCACAGTCCTCTTGCCAAGCTCAGCTACTACTCTTTCCCTGGCCAAAAAATCCAATATTTCATCCTTAATTGAGACTCTGATAGATTGACTGACATTCTGTGGTGTATCGTAAAGACCTGGTGTTCCATTTCATCACAACTGGGCTTTCACATGGGACAGCCATTTGATGTTGCAAGCTTTGTCTAGATTCAAACAGTCAACTATTACCATTTGACTAAGTACAGCTTTCCGCCTAGACCAGACCGAGTGCCATAACACGGCTGGTGCGATCTTTATGAAGTCTCCTAAATATTGTAAACCTAATTCTTCATGACATATTGAAGCTGGGGCACTCCTTGGTCCTGAGAGCAATCACGTAGAAAATTATTTTCACTAAACAGCACCTGCGCAAAATCGAAGTACCCCCAGATGCCTGCATCATAAGAGGTGGCTGAGATGCATCTGGCATTATAGATTGTGGTTATTACCTCCAGTGGGGATGACTCCAGTTTGGTAGCTAACTTAATCCAAGATGAAGTGGTCAGACATTTCTCATTATGCCTCATCTTTGCTGTGGAATATTTTTTCCACTGTGCTAAAATTACAATTTTGACCAAAATCACGATTTTCAAGATGATGGGGAGAAAAATGGATCCCTCTCCTCAGTCAAGCTTGATGGAGATCGAAAATATCTCAACATCCTTATATTATATATAGATAGATATATTGAGAGATAGATACATAGTCAGATAAATATGTACATCTGTGTGTGTGTGAGATATATATTAGTGAGTAAGCACAATGGGCACGTCCTAAGTTCGGATCTTGACAAGGCTGACTAAGCCATCCATCCTTCCTAATGTCAGCTAAATTAGTGCCCTAAAAACTTCGATACGGCAGAATAGTCGAAGGAAGTGCGATAAATACATAAAACAACCACTCACTCAAGCGCCCGCCTATTTACACAACATCTGTACCAATAAGCAGAAAATTGCTATACCAATTATATGCAGATTGAAGAAGGGGCTCAAGCCATATACTCCACACTACCACGGGTGTAAGGAAAATTGATTATGAAAATCAGTACATTACATAGTTAATTACGTTATGTAGTAAGGTATCTGGAGAAGCGTTGTTACACAGATCAAGGATCTTACGACGGAACCATGAGCAGTTTGTGTGGAGTTTGACTTCATGTTCAATACTGGAATCTACATGGAGCAATTAAGTGACTTTGTAAAGCAAATATCTGCTTTCATATCAATTGATTACCTATACATGGACCAGAACTAGGCAACTTGAAAGTAAACTGTGAAACAGTATATGAAACATCTGGGTTTCTTATTGGCTGTTACTCTGAAACAAGTGGAGGACCATTATACCAACTACATAATTGAGATTTATGCCTGGATATGTCCTTCCAGTTTTGCATTCCCCACTGCATCAGGCAACAAAGAACAACGGCCCTGCGACTTCAGCCACTGACTTTTGTAGCATTCAGTGACAGAATTTTGTCAGATCACATTGCACATTCGCCCAAACAGAAGTGCACTTAATTGCCAGGGCTGATGGGTCCATACTTATAACGGCATGTTTTTTTTTTTATCTTCATTTCAGTTTTGTGGCATTTGCTTGCAAAAAAACCAAATATATAACAATTGCATCTCTTGTCCAGGGTTTGCTTCATACTAAATACCTATTAGTATACACGTCATCCTCCCCGGACACACACATTTATAATGCCTCCTGGTCTGATCGCCATCACTCCCTGTCAGAATTGTTACCTACAAACCAGAAATGTTAGCAGCACTCCTGGTCACGGACTATGGGCAAAACCTGGATGTGTATTGCAACATCTCGAAACAAACAATGATTGCAACAGTCACCGGCCTTTCTCACTGGATTATCTTCGGGCATAAATCAAGACAGCTGCCCTGGGTACAAAATATGCAATTACTGCCTGGCATAAATTGTGACCGCACTGACAAAAGTCCCTGGCAGTATTAATGCCAGTTATCCATGATGTGTGCTATAACATTCCTCCTGGGTAAACGTGCCAGTAGTAGATGTGGCTGTAATCATTGCACGGTACCCTAGCCGAAATCATGGCTGTACATCCTGGCATTAATCAAGGGAGCACTACATACAGACCATGGCAGCAGCGCTGGCATCAATCATGGCAGCACTTCTAAGCGCCCAGGTCGGCAGAACACCAGGAGATAAATGATGGCAGCAGCCAGTAGCATAAATCATGGCACACTTTTGGCACAAATGGCGGCAGCACTGTCAGTCGTTACTGATAAAACACTCCTCCTGGCACATGAGTTCGAATACTTGTTTTCATACCGGAGTGGCTACCTCTATCTAGAGGTGTGGCACAGCGACCAGGGCAGCTAACTCCGGAGTACGGGGCTCACAGTTCAATCCCTGGCACTCGCTGCTGCTCAGCACAGCACCATGTGACTCTGGGCAATAGCTCGCTTAGTCTTCCGACGTCCCCCGGCCCTTAGGGGTGATAAGTTTGCGCTTTACAAATACCTGGTTATTATTTGTTTGTCTTGGACAGGATGTCAGGTGGGCATTATAGCTGCTTGTGCCGTGTTTCCCCACCTCACCTTTGCCTGGTGACATCTCTGCTCCAACTCCTTTTACTGACTCGGGTGAAACTAATAGAGCCCAAAACAATAAGGGGCCTACCCTGGAGAACTTCCTTCTCCTAGATCTAGCAACACTCACAAAAATCTTTTTCCAGATAAAATCGGGTTCACCTTGTGACCCGGCAACCCCCCATCAGCTGGACAGGGTAAAAGAGGAGGTGCTACCACCAATAATGGAAGTATTAAACCTTTCCAATATTAATGGCCAGGTGCACCCCCCCCATGGAAACACGCAAGGTAAGAGCGCTCCTTATGAAATTGACCCTTAATCCAGATGTTCTGAGTAACTGCTGACCCATTTCTCTATTACCGATGATCTGCAAGATTCTGGAAAAACATATCAATTCTAGTCTTTCAACTTTTCTAGAAACCCATAACCTCTTACATGATTCTCAGACCAGGTTCAGACCCCAGTTGGGCACCGAGCCAGCGCTGATCTCGCTGGTGGAGGAAGCCAAAAAGAGCATGGATCCTCCTCGACCTAAGCGCAGTGTTCGACACCGTCAACTTTGACATCTTTTTGAACCGCTTACAGAAGGTAGGAGTAGCAAGGGTCGCCATTGCATGGATTCAATCTTATCTCACTGGAAGAACCTTCAACGTCTTTTCAGGAGAAGCCACCTCAAGCTGTCTATCTCTTAGGTATGGAGTACCTCAGGGATCATCCTACCTTATTCAACGTGTACATGAAGCCATTAGCAGATATTGTCCTCCCTTTTGGGATACAAATCATCTCCTACGCAGATGACACCCAGCTAGTGGTCTCCCTAAAGCACCCTCATAATGCCCCCTCCGACCTAGAATCATGCTTGGAGAAGGTGGCAAATTGGATGCAAAACTCATGCCTTAAGCTCAATGGCGATAAATCAGAAATCATGTGTCTGGGCAATCTACCCAATACGGATTTCAAACTACAATGGCCCACACGCCTAGTACACGCGCCCACCCCAAAGCCCAAGATCAAAAGCTTGGGGGTGTGGCTTGACAAATCACTTAATTTTGATCAACAAGCAGTGCAAGTGGCAGGTACTTGTTTTGGCATTATAAGAATGATGAGAAAAATTCTCTCCCTACTCCCCAGTGGGGCAAGGAGAACGGTAGTCCAGGCCCTGGTCCTATCGGACCTGGACTATGGTAACTCCTTGTACCTGGGAGCGCCCAAAAGCCACTATTAGGATTGTGCTGCAAGGATGCTGCTTGGAGTGCCAAGAACGCAATCTGCGAAGCCTTGCCTGAAACTCCTCCACTGGCTTCCGATTCTGGAAAGAGTGAAATTCAAAGCACTTTGCATAGTCCACAAAACCTTGATGGGAAAAGGCCCCAACATCTTTAACTCCCTCATCATATTTTACCAACCCAGGAGATCGCTCCGCTCCGCCAGCATGAGCTTGGCCGTGGTGCCGTAAATTCGGGGAACTCGAAGCAGGGGCAGTTCCTTCTCTTATAGCTTAGCCAAGCTGTGGAACACCCTCCCCTTGAAGATACGCTCAGAGTCTCACCTCCTTACTTTCAAGAAGTATCTGAAAACATGGCTATTCTCAAAATGTTAGGCTGTAGACCCTCCTTCCATTCTTCTCCTACTTCCGCCAGTGCTGGGATGCCTCTGGGTAGCTACGCGCTTTAGAAATGTTAAGTAATAATAATACTGGTACTATTTCTCTTGATGTACACACTTTTTAGGTCGAGCCTAGCGCAGCGCGAATGTGCTGCTCTGCTCGACCTTATGTAAGGGCTTTAACGCCTGCCGCGGTGCGGGTGTTCTAATGAGTGGACGGGGCTGCGATGGCCGATGGCCGTTCCAGCACTGGGGAGGGGGTGCTCCTGTAGGCCGTTGGCCGACAGGAGCACGGAAGGGGTTAAGAAAGCTCACCTCACGCTCGCACACGCTCGTGCGTGTGCTTTTGGTTTTGTCCCAGGTTATTGGCCTTTGCTTGCATCTTTTAAACAAAGACAGCACACAATTGGCCAAGGGCTCTTTTTGTCCGACCTTTTTGTTTCACGTCCACGGCCTAATGCTATCGGTTACGCGCAGCAGCAGCATATGTTTCCAATTATCGTACCCAGACGCGGGCGCGATAATTGGAAACATATGCTGCTGATCGCGACTGCACGCTCACGCCAGCAGCTCCTGCATCTCGTTTCGTCCCTCACTGTATGGCCTGGTGCTCGCATGCACAGGATTGTTTGTTTTGCTTCAGCTCCCTCGCCATCCTTAAACCACATAGCGCCCTTAAACCCCTGCCCCCCTCCTACAGCCAGCGTGCTGGCTCGGGGTTTCAACACGTCTGCTTCTCACCCAAGCAATTTCAGGGAATTTCTTGCAGTCCAGTACCGCTATAGCTGCCCGTCCCGATTCGCTTTCCCGATTCCGTTTACACACCCCTGCTGTCGCTCGCTTCTACTTCACCACCCTCCCCCGTGTCCACCACTCCTCCCCTTCCTAGTCATTGCTTGTTGCTTTTCTGGTTGAGTTGAGTGAACGTGTCTGCCATGTGATGTGTTATGCACTCTCGAGGGGGCGGAGCAGGGTTTGAGGGTCCCTTTCCAATGAGGTGTTTTTCAGCCTTGGGAGGCTGTCAAGCGCAGGCAGGTGTCCCCACAAGGCGGCCACTGATTTGCTTGTCACGGGGATGGGCACCGTTTTTTCTTTGTGGTATAAACTGCACTGCTGTGCGAGACTGACTACAGCAACATTTGTGCTTGTGTGTATCAAACAGCCAGGTCCCCAGGAGTGCACGCGTACTGTGCGACCCCCATGCCAGTCACAACCCAGCACTGTGTTTACCCTTCTTGTTATCTCAGAGCGTGACTGTAAAGCTCCTCATACGTTACAATCCCATTGATCCGTAGTGCCGGGCGCCTCTATCTAACAGTTCCACTAAAATGAAAAGACGCCAAATGTGTTACAAATACTATAAAAATGAATTTATTGCTTTTCACATTTATATCAATAACAATTAACGAATGTAACTTTGGTGTCAGTATATCAACATCTGGTCTAGTGGGTAGATCTATAAACGTGGATTATTTAATAGACCGCATTATTCTGTGCATGCTATACATAGAAGCATACAAAGCTGCAGAGAAGCCCTGCTGTTCCTGTTCATGGTGGGCTGTGTCAGGTCGGCATATTAGAACAGTAGACTGTTATTTTCAGATCTCTAGATCTTTTGAAGCTTTACATCCATCCTTGTCCTTTTCATTCAGATTTCTTCCTCTGGCGTCCATTCACTGACATCTGTAATCCAGTCTTCCAATTTGGGAACTTTAGGGCTTAACCAATTTCTGACTGTGCACCCCCTAACTAGCAAAAGTGTACATTGCACAAACTTTTTCTTAATTTACTTTTACAACGGATGACCCCTATGCCTAACCAGCATTGGCATAGCCAATAGGTCTCGCCTTTGTGACCTTGTCAGTAAAAACAAAAACTGAAGTGTAAGGCTTCACATTTACATTTACTTCGTATTTAGGATGCAGTAAAAGTAAACGTGAAGTCTTACACTTTTTTTTTTACTTAGAAGGTCCCAAAGCGAGACCTATTGGCTATGCCAATGCTTGTTCTGCTGGTTATTGCATGTTTTTGTAGTCATGCATTTGTATCTGATAAGTGTGTGTAAAGCTAGGTGGGTGCTCTGGCCAATTTTAAAGTGCTGGAAGTTTGTGGAATTTTCACTTCAGAACTAACTCTTTAAGCTATTATTTTGTGATCAATAAATAATCGGGAATACGTTAGCATATATCTCTTGGTTCCATATAAAAACAAGCGTTTGGCAAAGTCAGTAGCTCTGACCTGTGCTAGTGTGCACATTTTTTTGTTGTTCCATATGTGCTAAAAAATAGGCAAAACTAAAAACATAAAGGTATTGCCAATGGGTGCTAATCCTGGTACTGAATTGCGCTTTTCTTTTCAGGAAGCAGTGCATACGTGATGAGGTAAACTGTTGTCACAGTCCTAGACAGCCAAGGTATGAAATTGGTTGAACCATTGCCACATATTGAAAATTGTGATGAGCAAGAGTAAAATGTGAATGACAGTTGAATAGGCCAATAAATGGAGCGAGGTGAAAGGAAGTGATTGCGCGTATTTTTATTAGGCCTGGGCATAGTTCGCTAAGTTTTGCTACGTGGAATTCCGTGAAGTTACAAAAAAACTCCGCAAAGTTCTGCGAGTGGCGGAGTGCAGTGCGAACTGCAGTTTGTGCTGGTATTCCTGCGGCTCGGGTAGAAATTCTACCCGAGCGGCAGCTCGAGCTCGCGAACTTACTGTTCGCGATCGTGTGCGGGGAAAAAACTCTGCTGCACATCGCGAAGCAGAGTTTTCTGCACTCTGCGAGTGCAGAAAGCTCCACGGACGGAGCGAAGTTCACCGCCCATGCCTAATTTTTATTGTGGATGTTTTGAAAAACATGAGGCTGGTAACATAGCTGGAGCTGTCTCTAGGCCAGCCCTTAATACTTGTGCATAGCTCTATAGACCACCGTGAGTCTCAAAATACCATTAGAATGTTGGGAAGTATTGCACTTTAACACATTAGACGTAGGTGCTCACTCTCTCCTGTTCCTTGCTGTCTCATTTCTTAGTCTTTTCTAAGCATGGGCGAAGTTCCACCACGCAGAACTCTGGGAAGTGACAAAAAAACTCTGCCAAGCTACGCGGAATTCCGTGAGCAGCGGAGTGGGTTAAACTCGTGCTGTTCGCACTGATTTTTAGTACCGGGCGTTTGTCCCGTTCTGTTTAACACCTTCGATGCTCATGACGAGCTCAGCTCGTCATGAGGTACACCTCTCGGGAAAACATCAAAGGTCAGCACAGGAGGGGAATACCATCAGCATTGATGGTGTTAATCAGCGCAAATGGCATCTCGCACAGTGTCGGGGTCGTGAAGGGTAGAGTTGGGGAGATGGGACAGGACTAGGGTTTGGGGGAGGGATGTGCAGGGGTGGTGTTTTAGGGTTTAGGGTGGTGTTGTAGTGTTTGTGTAGTGTAGGATAGTGTATTAGGGTTTAGTGTAGGTGTTTGATTAGTGTAGGGTAGTGTAGTGTTTGAGGGTTTGGGTAGTGTTTTAGAGTTTGTGATGTGTAGGGTAGTGAATTTGTATTTAGTGTAGTGTTGGGTTTTTATTACTAGGCAAGTTTTTAGTTCGCATACATTAACATTTGCAATGTAAATGTATGTGAACTAAAAACTTGCGTAGTAACGGTATTTGTAAAGTAAAGACATTGCAGTAAAAAGCTGCGAAGTAATGGTATGCAAACTAACGAGTCATATTCGTTTAAAATAGCACAGCTAGCAAATTCCTGCCCCCAAATGTATAGGTATAGCTATTTTTTAAATTGGCAATGGTGACACTGAGTTGTTCCGTAATGGTTAAGGTTATTATTCCATGGACAACTCCTATGTAACAATCTTGTGGGGGCACATGTAATCTGAAATGAAAGGCTGTAGGATGTCAGTTTTTATTTGTAACACACTATAAATGAACAGTACACATATTTCAAGGCATACCACCATCTAGGAATGCACACCTTTTGTACGTTGAAGTGTGATTGTAACAGATTTTAATAGGGTCAAAACAAAACAAGATACTTTACTTGGTGATGTGCTAATGATACATTTTTGCTGAAACCCGATTTCCATACATTATGCGCTATATAGGTTTATTAGTAAAACAACTTTGCTGGTCATTTCAATGGAAAATATGTTGTCTGTGAATGACAGTGAGTTACCACACTAGGCTTTAGTAATATATTTGTGACGGTGTGCTTTACCACCCACTTACCACTCTTCTGCTCAATGGGTGTGGCTCATTGCTACATTTGTTATATGTATGATGCTTGGATTTTTCACAATCCCCATGTCTTCAGTGATGTAATATTGGTGGCAGAACCCCTTCTCTGAAAACTGTTCCAGCACCACTGCATGTAGCTAAGGTTAATCCTTTACAAATAAATGCATTTTGGGAGAGAGTGGAAAAGGGGGCAAAGGACGTGGCATCTGTCATTCAAAACTGTATCTCATTTTCTTACAATCTGGCTAATTGCCCCTTAACTCCTGGCATGTGACTCATTGCCTCAAACTTCCAGGAAGCATTTTTTCCGCTGAACAATGTTTTATTATGCGTTCTCTTCACGTTCTTTCACTATTACCTATTGGGGATTATGTCAATTGCTATTTCTGCTTATTGCTGTGGTCGGTTTACACACACACACTGTCTTTATTCATAGTTTGCATGGTATTATTTGCTTTGGCTCATCTTTGTTTTTCTAATTTAATTACTCTTGTAACTTGCCACTTATTTTGTTGAAGATTGTATATTTTATTTCCAGTCATAAATTCCCATCCACTCTCTAGGTAAAAAACTAGAACGCTTCGGGCAATATGCGTTCTATGCGAAACTGCATAAACAAATACACAATAATTGGGCAGGTGCCAGCTGCAGGTGTTTTTACGACTAAACCACAAGAATTCTTTCTGTAGCTCTCCACAGTTTTCTTTCATCGACTTTTATCGCTCCGTTGCCGTCTCTAAATATTTACCCTTCTCTCTTAAACGGTCATTCATTGGTTTCTTTCTTGTTGTTCCTGTTCATCTTTTTTTCTAGTTTGCATCTAATTCGAACTTGGCGCAAGGGCATAAGAACACTTTACGTGAGCACCCGTTTTCGCTCGCTTCCATTTACTTTACTTCCTTTTTTTTTTGTCTCCCCCTCATTTTTTTTTCCATCTCTCGCTACCACAAATTCTCTCGCTTTTATTAACTTGAAATTTCTCTCTCGTTACCTTTCCTTCTTTCTCTGCCTCCTCGTACATTCCGCTTCCTCCTTAGTCTATCAGGCATGCAGCTGTGGGTGCCAATCCCCACCCCCAGTCACGGCCTCCGTGTGTATGGTGATCCCTCTCGTGACCCATAGATGGAGCTCTTTCACAATTCACTCTCCGAGCCTCCATAGGCATGAGCGTGGCCATGCTGCTGCCTACACAGAGCTGTTGTAAAGCACTGAGCTGAGGCGTGTGGGGGATGGGCAGCAATCGTATCTCAAAGCAGAATTCTTCTCGTTTATCTGTATTGTTATTAACATTTTTTATTTGAAACGTTGTCTAGTTAACCTTGCAGGTTGATAGTACGCAGCTTTATTTATCCATTTAGACATATTTTTTTTAACCTAAACGCTTCCATTTCACTTTCAGGAGTTTCTAAGATGTGAACTGTAAGTCCTCCGTTCATTTCCCCACTGTGTTCCATAACTTTCTTTTCCGTGATTTAATGTTTTCTTCGTTGTTCATTGTTAATGGAATTTAGTACATAACAAAAACACTGAATAAATAAACATGAGTAAGACTTTGGTGAAACAAGGCTAAATGACAATTAGTAACTTACATATGACCTTCAGTGCTTTATGAGCTCTGTTGACCACTATGCTTGTTTCATAATTCAGGAAATGATATAGAGGCTAGGTCTGGGCGGAGTTATGCAGAACTCCGCGAAGTGATATAAAATCTCTACTGTGCTACACGGAGAGCATCAGGTCTGCTTGAGAGGCAGCTTCCTCAACGTGAATGGAAGGTTTCTCAACGTGAGTGGTCGCGGTCATCTGTGACCTCTCGCATTGAAAAATCATCCCGGGAGGTGGTCTGGATTAAGATTTTTCCTTGTCAGCACTCGCCCATTTAACGTTGGCGAGCAAGAAATAGACTCCATTCCGCTATATGAAGCAGAGTTTTTCGGACCTCCGTGCACTACGCGGATCGGGAAAACTCTGCATGCTATGCAGATCGGGAATAACTCTGCAACCAGAGTGGAATTTCAAGCCCAGGCCTCAAAGAGGCGAGAACTAGCCCACTTCATTTGATGGTTTAAATCGCAGCATTCCATGTTTAGGATGAGATTTAGGAAAAAAATGTCATCTCAGTGAGGATGAAACGCGTAGAATGGGAATTAATTTTTCCTGATAAATAGTTCTCAAAATTCCTCACTCTTTGGACAGCAGAGTTAAAATTAGCCTTCATTTAAGGCATCAACCTTCTAAGAGGAAGTAGTGCTAGGGAAAGAGAAAAAGAGGGCATCAGCAGACTAGCAGAGATGTAGGCAATATATATGGGAAAGAAATGAGACTGTAAAAGAGAAGAGAGGGAAAGTATGTCAGTAACTAGAAAGCTGAAAGAAAGTAATCGCATTGTTACAAGTTATTATTGGAAGGAAAAAGAAGTGAAAATATTGGGCAGTATGAACGCAAGAGGACAGAATATGAGGTACAGAAGATGATGTGAAAGAAGAAGAGTGATGAGAAACAATATTCAAGCGAGAGAAAGAGATTGGTTGAAATGAATTGTGGAATAAAGATGGCCAGCAAAGGAAGTCAAAAGTATTTGAGATAAAGATTGTTGAGGCAGCAAAAAAAGAGAAAGGTCTAAAAGAGGATGGAGAAATGAGCACAAAAGCAAGTGGCATAAACGAGAAGTCGAACAGTGTAATTTAATAGGCAGAGCACTATGTAAGAGGAAGGACATTTATATAAAGAGATAGAAATGGAGGGGTTGGAAATGCAAGTGACAGGTTAGCAGAGAAATGGTAATTTCATGACTGCGGATTCACACACTTCTGCCTTTTTTTAAGCCATGTAGTTGTGTGTTGGCCAGGCTTCCTGCTCAGAGTGTCCCTCAGCCACACGGTGGGGTACAGTATTTTCACAAGTGCCCTGCTTGACGTTCATATCTATGGGCATCCTTTACATTAAAGCAGGGGTCTCCAAACCGGCGGTTTGGAGACCCCTGCATTAAAGCCTTGCCAATGCTCCTGCAAGCTTATCGTCTGACGATGGAAGTCACTGGATGGCCGACGAACCGTGCTTGATGCTGCAGTCACTAACTAGACCGATGCATTAGGAGGAGCCATGCCCTGGCAAACATTTAGTGAGACTTTATCTCAGGATCACTTATCGTTGCAATGAGACTATTCAGATGCCTAAAGTATGACTAAGATGGGCATATGGACGATGTGGATAGGGGAAATGGCCCAAATCAATTCTTCAATCTCAACCTGGATGTATGAACTCCAAATATCTTGTAGCCTACCAAAAATGAACAAAATCCTTACCTTTGTATAGTGTATAGAGTTTAACATGCATGCAAAACTATAACTCTATTATTTAAATATAGGTTTTGCCTTTACAGTCTAAATCGCAGTTATATTGGTTAGAATAAATACTGCCTCATGTTCAAACCATCAGAATTTGAGCACATCTCTGGTGCCCATGCTTAACACCCAACTCATTACATTTAGGAAATATCATACTTGTACACCTCCCAATCATACAGGAAAATGTCTGGTCTGTAATACCGGAGCCAAAGCAATAGGAGGAAATATGGTCCCACGCCCTATAGCTCACGACACATTAAAACTGACACACTTGCCGAACAGATCTCACACCTCAACCAAAGTGACTGTCTCCTGTTGGCAATTAAAAATGTGGAAATGTGTACCAACACTGGCACCGCAGTGCTATACTAATGACGAATTGTGCGCCATGCAAATGCTAATTATCAATTACAATGTGTTTACAGAAAAAAGTGCAACACCTCTTTAATCTAACTTGCTTTTCTGTGACACTGATACAGTGACACATACCTACCAACTCACGCAATGTAAATTTGTATCACATAGACTCACCTCCATTCAGGCGCTTTACTGTTGAAGTACAGAGATCATACGGTGAAACAGATGAAACACTGCAAGTAGCGTGTTTCTAGCTTGTGTTTTTAAGCCTCTGCAATGCTAGTGCCTATTGGGGACAAACTCAGAAGCTTTTATTTGTATTTTTGAGGGGAGGGCCTACTGAGACCATGCAAGTTCAAAGTTCCACCCCCTATGCTGGCCAACACCCCTTCATGGCCCTTCCGGGGTTGGAAGTGCTGTACGGGGCTCAAAGTTCCATGCCCCTCTCCAGACTCCCACCCCCCTTTTGCACGTTCAAAACAGTAGCAAGAAGAGGTCTGAGCAAGATGTTCGCCACAACACACTAAGAGCATGTTTTGAGCACAAACTCAATTTCAGTTCTTCGCATTAAGACACATTACACCCGTACAAAATATTCATGTAACTTGTTGCTGAATTTCTTCATATTTATTTATTTATTTGCTGGTTTATATAGCGCTTGAATCCACTCCAACTGGAGTATCTCTGCGCTTTTGGAACCGGTAAACAGAAGCACAATGATATGAAAATATGAGAAGCACAATGCCACTTTCATGCTAGAAACCTGGAGAGAAGTTGAATCGCACTTGAGCTTGTACTCAGGAGCTACGGGGTGCTCTTTTCAGACCGGAGTCCCGGATTTGAGGCTGTTACTATAACCCAGGACTAACGTGGGATTTAGAGTAACTTATAGCTGCCTAGTTCAAGAGGATTCTTGGACTTCAGTTAGGAAAGGATCTTCGCCACACACATCTATAGGATATATGTCAACCATTTTCCTCAAAAATGTTTGTGAAGTCAGGCGTTTAACACCTTTTTGGAGGGGGACATAGGTTAGAAATTTAGGTTACTCCATTAAAGTTTGTGGATGTATTTTATTTGTTACAAAAAAAATGGAAAGTGGGTGAGTTGGCAGTAATGCTGTTCTAAAGATGAGCTGGTATACTGCCTTTCTGCCTCATCACTTGGAACCTCAGCCGTGTTTTGCTCATACTGACTGATAGTAGAATATCGGGGCCTGAAAACATGGGCCTGACACTGAATGAGCTTTCTTTTTCTTAGTTGCTTAGTTTTCAGCAAGGTCAGGCTGTCTGGTGCCCATGGTGATTAACACCACTTTTGTTTTACCCTTCTGTGTTTTCAGGCAGACCAGGATTGTCTTGCTTAAATAAAGGGAGGAGGATGCAAAAACATACCTTGCATTAGCTCCTTCGCACAAAGGGGCAGATTTAAAAGCCCCTTGCGCCTCTTTAACGCCGCCGTTGCGTCACTTTTGTGATGCAGCGGCGGCGCAAAAGATGCGCCATGGTGCGGGGTATTTACAACGTGATGCATCTGGGAGATGCGTCACATTGTAAAGCCCTGCGCCATAAGGAGGCGTTCCGGCGCAGAGGGGGGCGTTCCTGCGCAGGAACGCCTCCTAAAAGTGGCTGAGTGAAATCTACAAGATTTCACTCAGTCACTTTTAGGCCAATGCTGCATCAAAAGCCTGCGCCTGCTTGAAGCAGACGTAAGGTTTGACGCAGCATTGGAAGAATAGGACCTCCCAGAGCATTGCTGGAGCTACGTCGCACTTGCGACGCAACTCCAGCAATGCGCCGCCTTTACGGCACAGATGCGTAACGCATCTGTGCCGTTTTTGCCCTATGGTGCGCCGCATTGTAAATGCGGCGCATCATGGGTGGCGGAGCTGCAGCGCACAATTACTGGTGCATCCCTGCTAATTTGCAAGGATGCGCCAGTAATTGTAAATCTGCCCCTTAGTGTTGTAATGAAAGTTTTTTCCTTAGAGTGTGCTGCTGTCTTTTTTAGGTCTCGGCTAGAAGCGAGCGAAGCTCGCTCTCGCCAGAGACCTTATTGTTAGCGGCTCAGCTTCCCAGGAGGACAGCACTGGCCGCGCGCGCCGATTTGTTAAGGCCACGCGCAAGAGAACGCGCTCGCGGCCAGGTGCTGTCCTCCTCGAAAGCTGCCTCCCTTCCCCGTGCAGGGCGGGCTGCCGCGCTGCCTGCGGCGACCCGGAAGCATTGCCGGCCAAACCGGAAGTAGGTGCTGTCCTGCACGGGTCCTCCGCCTCCTTACATTTGAAGGGCGACTTTGGGTGAGGGGGACCGCGGAGGATTTCGAAGCGGCTAGCGGCTGCCTCCTGAGACCACCTCCGGCCATACCCCAGGTACGGTGCGCGTCGCTGTCCTTCTGTCCGGCTCCCCTCTCCCCAAAAGTCCTGTAGCAGTTGATAGGGGTGGGGGTTCTTTTTCCGGGTACAGTGCCCCCGCCTGCCCAGTGCCCCAGGCACAGGTGCGTAGGCAGGTAGGCATTGTGCTGAGTATATTAGTGGCTAATGGACCATTCAAGCGCAATAGCCTGGGCCGGCAAGTAGCCACGGTTAACAATGCATAGATGTTAAAGACAATTTATGGAGGTGGTTTGGGGTTTATTCTCCCAGAGAGAGGATGTTTACGAAAGGTGCTGGCATTTCATATCACTTTGAACCAGTGCAACTGTGTAAAACTAGGCTTTGCATTGCATTTTTTCGTGGTTGGTGGTGAAATATTTATTAGGTAAGGTCTCTCAAGTTTTTTTTCCTGACACATAGTTGCGAACTGGGGTTTTACGGTGCATTGCCAGCAACAGGATTCTCAAATAATTTTATCTGCAGCTCCGTGAGTCTCCAAAGAGGAACTTATCATTTTCTTTAAATACACTATTTGAAGGTCGCCAAATGCTTTAGAATGTGCAGAAGCGCTGTGTGTGGTGGTTGTACTTGTTGCTGCTGACAGGAGGTGGCTGACTGATTTTAGAATTATGTAAATTGGACATCTGAGATGTAACAGAGAACCTGCTCATTTACAGAACAATGCTCATCGCCTGGACTGGAGGATGAATAACGTCATTAAGTAAGGATTTAGTGCAGTGAGATCGGTAAAGTTATGGACCAGGCTCCTGACATATGAGGGGCTAGCGGAGTCAGTCAGTGTATTGAATATCAAAGTACACTGCTCACATCTGGTTCTACCCTAGGTACAGTCCTATGTGGGAGAGATTGGTTGAGGTGCATGAGTTTCGAAATCATGCTCCAAATAGGGTTCGGCTTATCTCATGGCGCATACATGTGGAAGGTTGCGGTGTGTGTGAGAGGAGATGCAGCCATGCATTTACGCTTGCCGTTTGTTTGAGTATCGGGTCAGTAGCTTGTGTTATCAGAGGTGGGGAGAAGCAAGTCCGAAGTGCTTTTCGGAATTGGGGGTGATTGTCAATCTTCTTATTCGAGCAGTGAATTGAATTCCACACTTTAGCTTCTTAGACAGAAAGGAGTTCCCCCGAGTTGGAGCCTTACTGAGTGGAGGTACCATCAATAATGGGTTAAGCCTGGAGTGCAGGGATCTTGTTAAGCAATATGTGTGGAGTTTTTAGGTCTCGGCTAGATGCAGAGTAGTGCGTGCAGAGTAGTGCGTGCAGAGTAGTGCGTGCAGAGTAGTGCGTGCAGAGTAGTGCGTGCAGAGTAGTGAGTGCAGAGTAGTGAGTGCAGAGTAGTGAGTAGTGCGTGCAGAGTAGTGAGTGCAGAGTAGTGCGTGCAGAGTAGTGCGTGCAGAGTAGTGCGTGCAGAGTAGTGCGTGCAGAGTAGTGCGTGCAGAGTAATGCGTGCAGAGTAGTGCGTGCAGAGTAGTGCGTGCAGAGTAGTGCGTGCAGAGTAGTGAGTGCAGAGTGAGTGTGCAGAATGCAGAGTAGTGAGTGCAGAGTGCAGAGTAGTGAGTGCAGAGTAGTGAGTGCAGAGTAGTGAGTGCAGAGTAGTGAGTGCAGAGTAGTGAGTGCAGAGTAGTGAGTGCAGAGTAGTGAGTGCAGAGTAGTGCGTGCAGAGTAGTGCGTGCAGAGTAGTGCGTGCAGAGTAGTGCGTGCAGAGTAGTGCGTGCAGAGTAGTGCGTGCAGAGTAGTGAGTGCAGAGTGAGTGTGCAGAATGCAGAGTAGTGAGTGCAGAGTGCAGAGTAGTGAGTAGTGAGTGCAGAGTAGTGAGTAGTGAGTGCAGAGTAGTGAGTAGTGAGTGCAGAGTAGTGAGTAGTGAGTGCAGAGTAGTGAGTAGTGAGTGCAGAGTAGTGAGTAGTGAGTGCAGAGTAGTGAGTAGTGAGTGCAGAGTAGTGAGTAGTGAGTGCAGAGTAGTGAGTAGTGAGCGCAGAGTAGTGAGCGCAGAGTAGTGAGCGCAGAGTAGTGAGCGCAGAGTAGTGAGCGCAGAGTAGTGAGCGCAGAGTAGTGAGCGCAGAGTGGTGAGCGCAGAGTGGTGAGCGCAGAGTGGTGAGCGCAGAGTGGTGAGCGCAGAGTGGTGAGCGCAGAGTGGTGAGCGCAGAGTGGTGAGCGCAGAGTGGCAGGGTGAGTAGTGAGTGCAGAGTAGTGAGTGCAGAGTAGTGAGTGCAGAGTAGTGAGTGCAGAGTAGTGAGTGCAGAGTAGTGAGTGCAGAGTAGTGAGTGCAGAGTGAGTGTGCAGAATGCAGAGTAGTGAGTGCAGAGTGAGTGTGCAGAATGCAGAGTAGTGAGTGCAGAGTAGTGAGTGCAGAGTAGTGAGTGCAGAGTAGTGCGTGCAGAGTAGGTGTGCAGAATGCAGAGTAGTGAGTGCAGAGTAGTGAGTGCAGAGTAGTGAGTAGTGAGTAGTGAGTGCAGAGTAGTGCGTGCAGAGTAGTGAGTAGTGCGTGCAGAGTAGTGAGTAGTGCGTGCAGAGTAGTGAGTAGTGCGTGCAGAGTAGTGAGTAGTGCGTGCAGAGTAGTGAGTAGTGCGTGCAGAGTAGTGAGTAGTGCGTGCAGAGTAGTGCGTGCAGAGTAGTGCGTGCAGAGTGAGTGTGCAGAATGCAGAGTAGTGAGTGCAGAGTAGTGAGTGCAGAGTAGTGAGTGCAGAGTAGTGAGCGCAGAGTAGTGAGCGCAGAGTAGTGAGCGCAGAGTAGTGAGCGCAGAGTAGTGAGCGCAGAGTAGTGAGCGCAGAGTAGTGAGCGCAGAGTAGTGAGCGCAGAGTAGTGAGCGCAGAGCAGTGAGTGCAGGTGCAGAGTGGTGTGTGCTGTTGAGTGCAGAGTGCTGTGTATTGACAATGTAAATGACAATGCCATTTATTTATGATTTAAAGAAAAAAAAAGAAATGTCATGAGCAATGCCAATAGCTCTACCTTTAATGATGCCGAGACCATTGCATTGTAAATGCTTGTTAGCACAAAGCATTCACTTCCCTCTTTTGAGCTGCACCTCTACTGTACTCTCCAGGTCATACAGCCAGATAAGCAGCTTTTTAGAAAGCTCTTGTCAAGTCCCTTTGAACTTTCTCTTTGCACTGCATCAGATATAATCCTTTCACCACTTGACATTTTACCACAATCTGTGTACTTTGTTTAATCTGGGGTACTTACACGAAGAGCTTTTTTGTGCTTCTACAATGCATCTTAGATCTCACTGCCGTGCGTCATTGTCTAACTTTTTGCTATTCCATTTCTTTCCCTGAGTTTCTGTCCCAACCCCTCTACTGCTGTAGTACCTCCGAAGGCCTGAAGGGCAACGTACTGGACATAAATCAGGAGTTGCCATGATTTAGAGGGCAACAGAGGCACATTTTATTTATTTATTTATGTATTATTTATTTAATGCGATTTTATATAGCGCGAACTTTACCCGAAGGCGTCAGAGCGCTTTACATAAATCCAGTTGCAAAGCATAAGGATTTAGGATTACATGCGTTACATAAAATATACAAACAGAAAAAATTGCAAATGTACAAGATGTAAAGTCACACAAGGAAGAGATACAAACCGAAAGAACAATTGCAAATGTACAAATAGTAAATTCACTCAAGGAAGAGATACAAATGGATAAACTCTAAGAGTCACATAGGAATGGTAGAGAGTGCAAAGGTCTACTGCATATACTAGTGATTAGAGTTATCTCTATATACATATATACACATAGTAGATTTTCTCAGGTCAAGACCCCCCCAAAAAAAAATTGATGTAATGCCGTCTTGTGTCATGCTAAAAGTCATGCTAAAACAATCGAGCAACTACGTTGGACTCGCAGTGTTTAGTTCTTTAGAGATATTTAAATAAGTCAATAAATAACACAATACAAGATCGCTGGTTTGATAAATAATGTCAAAAGTGTAATGATCAAGATAAAGAAACGTAAGCCAATAGAGAGGCCTGGCCACATGGAACACCAACATGAGGCATGAGGAGAGTAGACCGTGGATGGCATGATCTCAGCTCCCTTCGCAAAGTTGCATGGTAAAGAGCCGATAGCACATGGCGGATGACAAGGTAAGCTTCAAACCTTTGTACAGAGTTGGTATCCAGCTCATGTTTGCAGGCTATGCACAGTCTTAGAAGTGCCTCAGGCTGTGAGCCCTGCCCTCTCCTCTCGCACTGAGAAAACTTTAAATGAGTTGAGAGTGTGGGGACAAATTAAGAGATAGTTAGAGGGGCTAGGTTAGTGAGAGCAGCTTGGGGCACATAGACAGACAGTATGAGGATCCTGGGAAACATCACCCGGCAGAGTGTCAATATTCCCAAAGTTCTTCAGGGCGCAAAGAGCTTAGGGTACACGCCTCATCCATGCAAGGAGCTTGGGGCACAAGGATAGTGTGAGCAACTTATAGCACATTGACAGATCGTGTGAGGAACCTGGGATACAAAGGCAACAAAGGTAGGAACCGAGATAGCGAGGAGCTTAGGGCCCATGGACAGTGTGAGAAGTGTGGCTCAATGATTAGAGTGTCAGACCCTGATGCAGAGGTCTAGCCTGGGACCAGGGTTCAATTCCCCGCCTCGGCGGGTCTTGGGCTCAAAATTCCACGGGCCTGATAATTCTCGCCTCGGTGCCTATTCCAATCATGGAGTCCCACTCTGCAACTCTGGGCAATAGCTTGCTTAATCTCCACAACGGCCCCACAACGCTAAGGATGCCTGGCCTCCACCTTGGGGGTGCCCGGGAGTGGACGCCTCACAGGGAAAGCCAGGATGGGTTCCACAGCAGTATTCGTACAAGCGCCTTGAGACACTTGCGGATGAGTAGTGCGCTATATAAGTATCAATTTACATTTACATTTTTAACTAGGGACGCCCAAGTAGAGACCTTTCCTGGAAATGTGGTGCTCCCATGAATTGGAATCATCTGTAATCCTAGTCTAGACTGTAACAATACAGTTGAATCCTTAAGTCTAAGAACTCCTCAAAGAGAATTCAAGATTGCCGACAACCGAGCAAGCTGTCAGTTGGATCAGGGCAAGCTATCATGCCGATATCAGCTTAGAATGTCCATGGTTTGAACACACTAGGCCTTATCTCACTAAGTGAGCACTGGGAGCACTATGTTTAGTCTCTGTGTCCGCCACAGTTTTGGACTGACTGGTGTCTTGTCACACAGTGCCACCTCCAGAATCCTGGTTTCATAATAAGGTGGTAAAAGATGTTCAAAGTTAGCAATGACAAAAGTGGTTCCCACACTGGGGTCCGCGGACCCTCAGGGGTCCGTGACACATTCCCAGGGGGTCCGCAGGCAGCAGTTTTAAAAGCACTCCAAAGTTCCTTTTATAATCTGCAGTTTTTGGGCAGCAATAAAAGTGCCAAGATAATTCTTGTGAATAATGTACCTGCTGGAGAGAGATGGGGGTTTTGTCCAGTGGGAGCTTTGACTCATCTAAGGAAACACAGATGGTTAATATGACTGCTGCAAAGAATGTCTTCCATGCATTAAAAAAAACAACAGTATTTTGTTGTGTGCATATCTCAGTGGGTTCCTGCTTTTGCCACAGAGATTCTTTTGTCATTGTTCAATTCACAAGTTCCAATCGTAATCTAGCACAGTAAGCTATGAACTGCCATCAAAGAGCTGTATGCAAACTGTATGGTGCAAGTTCGTTTTTTCCCAGTCGTTCATTATCCCGATGGTGCTAAAAAGGTTTGTTTGGGTAGAAATAAATTCTTATTATTAAAGTCAACGCTAACCATGTGTTACATTCTGAATCCTGAGTTTGTGCTTCTCCAAACCAAGCACCGTTAAAAAATACCTACCAGAATGGATGATGTGAATACTGTACCTTGTAGTCCCCTTTGCCTTATGTAACGTTTTCTATTCACTGATTTACCCATTTACGATTCATTGTCCCTGTATGTGTGTGATGTAAAGTGCTCTGACAACCTACAGTGGTATGAGAGGTGCTATAAAACAAATTAAATGTGACAGTGGGGCTATGGAGAGATGAGGCACTGTTTGAGGGTAGAGTGAGGGAATCATTGAAGATTGACAAAAGATTATTGTATCCTGGTGCATAGTAAGGTCATTATTTACAATGCTTTAAAAGCTAGTACAATTCAATATATAATGACAAATGTGTTGAAATGCACCATTTCCCCCAAATTTTCTTGGAGGAGAGCCCCCCAAAACCGCCTTTGTAATGGTCAGGCTCACTCGCTGCACTTGATGTGCACTGTACGGGGACTGGTCTGACAACATTTCCCAGAGCAGCTTTAGGAACAGGAACCTCAGGCTGCAAAATAAAACAAAATAATGAGAAGTTAGTCACAAGTTGCAGCACCAACCTTCCCTTTAAGATATTTCGATTTTTGCAAATATTTTTAATATAAAAATACTAACATCCTTAGTAATTCAAGTCTAGTCTTTGTTTGATGTGCACGTGTGTGTTTATTTTTTTCAAATTACAGTTTTAATGTTTGACATTTAAATCATACACATTTCTTGGGATTCCCCGGCTTCCAGTAGTGGCTCAATGGGGGGTCCTCAGGAGTGAAAAGTTTAGGAACCACTTAACTTATTAACAAGGACATGACATAGCACCAGTCAAAAATGTTTTGTGATCCGGCCCACAGTTTCCCAACAACCCAATGTATAGATACATTTTCTAAAACATTATGTGTTTGTTCCACAATTTGTTTTATATTTTTATGACCTCAAAATTATGAATCCGTTTCCTGGAGTTTCAAACTTTGACTTAATGTTACCCACATCTTTATAAATAGCACAAAATCGTGCACCTTGGGTGTAATGGACGAATATTTCCCACGGGCTAACCAGCACAACATACATTTGCTTCATTTACTGAGATTGTACTTGTAAGAGGAACCATGCTGTAAAATGCTCACCATCACCAATGTACTGTGAATCCAACAGTAATGCATTTTGAACAGTTGTAAAGATCAAGCTTTTAAAACAAGCTTGCAGTTTATTGTGGAATTAAAGTACGTTATAGCCTTTGAGTCTGGAATACCAGTGTCGTAGTCCTTGTCTACCATTTCTTAATTATCGGATTCTGGGCAAAGTTCTGAGTGCTAGGGAACAGGCTGAGCGTATGTGGAGCTATACAACAATTGAGGCATGTTATCCCCAAACCTATATTGAATTTAATTGTTTGCACTATTACTCTTTTCTTAGCAGCCAATAACACAACAAGGCACTCCACAAATCAAGGACAATTGTAACTGTTTGTTAAAGAGAAAATCTTGACAACATCCTTTATCTTGACATAATGTCAACGAGGAGTTGCTGTACTGAAAATATCCCAAGAGAGAAAATCATGAGCCAGGCTTAAGGTGGTAAAATCATGGTTTGTGGCCAATTAAAGCTAACATGAGACTTGGAACAGAATAAGGAGGGTGTTACAGAGTGAACTCCCTGCAAGAGACAGTGAGTTATAAGGCAGCCAATCTTCAATGTTTGGTCCATTGTTTTTATTGCATCAGAATGCATTTACAGATAAGCCATCTGTTTCTGATCTGTAAAGCACAATTTTGAATCACTAGGTCAGACTTTCATCATTTGCCAATAATTTGGGTAATGATAAAAGGTGTGATTTAAAATGGAGCACAAAATTGTGGCATCAAGCTTTGTACAGAAACGTGACTGTGGGAAAAACGCCTTTTGTGTGTGGCCAGCCTAAACGTTTCCCTTTTGCTGGACCCTATATTTTTGCTGGCTTTAGAACTCTGTGCACTAACCAGTACTTAAGTGCCTGTGGTTCCTCTTTTAAACATCATCATATTAGCATAATCCAAATTGGCAAATTTGACTTACAAGTCAATGGGGGCCTGCTCCCTCTTCTACCGAGAAGAAAGAAGTGGAATCCAGGGGTCATAAGGCTGATCTGTTCAAGCTACACGGAAACAACAAGCTACAAGATACCTTTTCCTGGAAGTACCTAGTTGACCAGTGGCACCTGGACCTGTACTGATCACTTCTGTTGGCCTCTGCCTGACACCCTTGAAGTCTTAGTGCCTCCTTCCAGGTCCTGATGGGCTTTAGAAGTGTACTCCTGTAGTGGATTGGAACTTAAATGGCTAGGTCAGAGGGTAAAATCTTTGACCATGATGACGCTGGTTGGTGTAGCTGATGCGCGGTCCTTCGCAGTCAGCCTCAAATAGCGCCTAGGTCCTGGTCTACTGTGACCATTGACTATCATTGGAACCTCATGATTTTTTGGCACTATTTCTGCTTGGACCTTTATAAATTCATACCTCCTGTTCCCCTTTTTAGGTGTCGCCTATGCAGCGCGCATGCGCTGCGTAGGAGACCTTTAGCCGTCGTGCAGCTCTTTTTCAAAGCACATACTCGTGCTTGTGGCGGCATGCGGCTTGCGGGAGTACGCAGCGGCGCGCCACAAGCACGAGTATGTGCTTTGAAAAAGAGCACACTGCGCAATCACTTTCACGGCCGCGCGGCCAATGCATGTTCTTGCTTACTTTTCTGCACACTGTCTCTGTCTCTTTTAAATGCACTCTAGAAGAGTGCATATGTCTGCTGTCTGAAGGAGGCTTAATTGGTTAGTCCAGATGTCTTTCATTTGTTTATTTTTCACTCCGCGCTTTAACTTGAATTTTATCATGTCAAAACCACCTAGTCTTTTTACATGAGGAAACATTCCCTATGCAATCAAAGTCTCTTATGAACATTAGCTGTAACTACAAAATTAAACAAGTGCACGCATCTGAGATGGAGCATGTAAGCAAGTGTTCACCTCCAATGCTTACCTATGTTCTATTAAACAAGCCATTAAATAAGCCCTTGCAGGTCGCTCCCCTTCCCCCTGCTATCTCAGACTCTCCTGGTTTCATTCTGCCCTCTCCTCACAGCTCGCTCTCCTTCCCCGCCTATCTTAGGCTCCCCTGGTCCTGGGGCAGTCCCTCTCCCCTGCCTTTGGAATTTCATTCTTGTGCGGTCTGTTCAGTTTCTGTGGACGCCCATGGATGATGATGTATCCTGTGTAAGTGGGTTACATTCGTTTTGATAGGGACACGTGTTGCGGGGAAGAAAGTATTATTCTGGAAGTTTGCTTTTACTTCTTGTTTAGCCCGTCCCATCCCCCTTCTTGCGTTTCAAGCTCTCCTCTGTGCGCCACCATTGTCCAAGTTGTCTTTGCTCCCGACCCCTCCCGTTGTCTGTGTTCACCACCTCCCTTGCCCCCCCTCCTCGCCATTTTCTGGGTGTGTGGTGTTATATATGATGTGGAGAGCCCTACAACAATACTGCATGCTGCACCCGCACCAGGGGAATAAGCACACAACTTTCATTGCCCATCGGCTTCCCTAAACCTCACTCTTCCAAAGAAAATCATCTGTGATCGGCACAAACTGTTAAGAAGCTTCAGTAATGTATTGTTTTAATTTAAGTTGTAGATTATCATTATAACAACGTTTTCTTCATTTTTTATGGTCTTTTATTGAAGTGAAACCACGTTATAAATGAAAGATGGCTGAAATGCAGCGTGAATTTGAAGAGTATAAGATTAATCCCGGCATCCCTGCTTCACTAATGTGTGTGATCCTGGGCAAAATCTTTTTCACCAAGAGGCCTTTGTGTACATCACATATGACAGCACCTTCGAATGTGTGAGTTCGGGGTGTGCGCTGTTCAAAAACCTCTCGTGTTTGATTTTAATATTTTAAAATGTAAAATCTATAATAAATAACTAGGGCTTTTATAGTGTTCTCAGTGAGACTGATTTCCCCCCTAAGGCACTAACAGCATTGTCATCAAGGCAGGAACATTTCTCAGTTAATGTTCAAAAAATACTTCTCAACGTAATCTGATGTACTACTCTGAAAAGCTTCTGCATGTTAAAGAAATATTTTTTGTTAACTTGAAAGACATTTTAGCCCGTTTTTTGTTTTTTTTAGTGATTTACATGCTTAATATTGTCACGGGCTGGGCTCTTACACGAAGACTGGGAGGCGAAGCGGACGTTTGCCTCTGCTCTCCCTGTTAATTTGTGGACTCGCCCACCTCCTAGATGCCACACTAGTTTGTGGCCAAGCCAAAGCACTAGCTGGTTTCCAGCCGAATTACTATATGGGGTTTGGTGAGCCAAAATAGAGCCCTGCCAGCTGCTACATTCCCACCTTCCTATATTAGCCAGGGGAAAGTATTGCTGTTTTAAGATAAAGTACTAGACGTATGAAGTTGAGCGCACAATCTAAAGTGTTTTTTTTTTGTCTGCATCCGACCTGAGCTGCAACACACAAGTAATGGCTGTGTTCCTAATGGTTGCTATGCAGATGTCATGGCTGCTGCTACAACACCACCCGATCTAATTTAAGAGGATGCATCCTTTTATTCGTTGCACTCGTACATAGGCGCCCTCTCCTACTGGACAGTGCAGTTCAGTGGCGAGGAAAAAGGTAATTGCTGGCTTTCTGTGAAGAGTTTCTGTATATAGGAGATTGCTAGGAAACAATGTTCAGTTTTTATTGAAGGCGCATCAGGTTGAAACACGTTAGCATTTTCTTTATAAGTCAAGGCTTACACAAGTTTAAGCCGATCACTGTTCGACATCCTCTTTTAAATAGTATTGTAATGGTTGCAAGGTTTTCTAGAGATGTATTTTTATATCATTTCTAGCACTTTTCCATATATATCTAAACATAGATTTTTTTTAATTGTAAAGCGCATGTATCCGTCTTTCTAGCAAGCAACAGCAGCCGCTTCTTTACACAAATAAGTGATAGAAGCATTTACAATGCAATAGGTCTCGGGTTAATTAAGTTTGAGCTATAGGCATTGCTAAATATTGCAACACCAACTGCAACAAAAGTCTATAAATTGTAGGCCAAAAAAATGTGTATTTATTTTTGTAGCAATGGTGGCATGCTGCGCTTTAGATGAATATGTTTAAAAGTAAAGTGCGCCATACTGCGATTGCTACAATAGTTAATTGTGGATGGGTTAACAATTGATGTGTGCACTGATGGCTGCTGGTGTGTGTGCCTGTAGAAATTGTGCACTGATGGCTGGTGGTGTGTGTGCCTGTAGAAATTGTGCACTGATGGCTGGGGGTGTGTGTGCCTGGTGGAAGTGTGCACTGCCAGCTAGTAGTGTGTGTGCCTGGTGGAAGATTGCACTGACGGCTGGTGGTGTGTGTGCCTGATGAAAGCGTGCACGGACTACTGGTGGTGTGTGTCTGATGAAAGCGTGCACTGACGGCTAGTGGTGTTTTGCCCTTTAAAAGCGTGCACTGACGGCTGGTGGTGCTTGTGCCTGGTGAAGCGTGCACTGGCGACTGATGGTGTATGTGCCTGGTGAAAGTGTGCACTGACGGTGTGGTTGTGTGTGTGGTTGTATGTGTGGTTTTGTGCGCAGTTGTGGTTGTGTGTGCATGGTTGTGTGTGTGGTTGTGTGTGGCTATGTGTGTGTGGTTGTGTGTGTGGTTGTGCGCCTTGAGCTGGGAATCCTTTTAAATAAAAGGAGAGGCGCGTGCACTGGTGCAGTGTGCGCCTCTGGGTATGCACACAGACACATACTCTCTCGCGCTCTCTCACACACCCATTCACACACCCATACGAACACACTCTCACATCACATACACACAAACACACAGACTGTGCTGGGGCAGGGCACAGGACATGCCGCTCTCGCCTTGAGACTCCATAGTGTTAGAGCGCATGTACCCCGGGAGGCACTGACAACACTGGCGGGCATGTGACACTGTGACACTGCCAGCGACAGAGAGAGGGCGTGCTTCACACCCAAAAACCACCATTGAACTGCCAGCCGCACTGAGAGGCTGTGCTTCACACCAAAAACACAGCACAGCCAGCTGCAGAGAGGGGCCGTGCTTCACAGCAAAAACCACAATGGAACTGCCAGCCGCACTGAGAGGCTGTGCTTCACACCAAAAACACAGCACAGCCAGCTGCAGAGAGGGGCCGTGCTTCACAGCAAAAACACACCATGGCACTGCCAGCCGCAGAGAGAGGCAGTGCTTCACACCAAAAACACACCATGGCACTACCAGCGGCAGAGAGAGGCCGTGCTTTACACCAAACACACACCGTGACACTGCCAGCTGCAGAGAGAGGCCGTGCTTTACATCAAACACACACCGTGACACTGCCAGCCGCAGTGCGAGGGCTATGGGTGAGCCGGACTCCTACTCCAATAAACTGCGTAATACTGCCAACAAACAGCTGGCCCAGGGGCCATGCTTTCACTAACTACTCACAGTGAAACTGCCACTTCCAAGGAGTACCAAGCTTCACATAAATTAATCACAGTGCCACTGCCAGCTGCAAAATAGGGCAGGGAGTGAGCTACTTCACACCAATTACACACTGATTGTGGCACGGCCAGCTGCAAGAAGGCCGTGCTTCACACCAAATACGCAGTGACACACTGCCAGCTGCAAGCAGAGCTTCACACCAAATACAAAACCGCACGTCTGCCATTCCAAACAAAAACCTAAAGACCACGTTTATTTAAAAACACAACAAGCAAACCGCTGGAGCAGAGTAATCCCAAACATCAACACCACTCTTACTGCTCCGAGGCACTTAAAAACACGCAAGAATCTCAGTGGAGTGGGAAGACATGTAAACAAACCAACACAACATTACTATTGAGCCCGGCTATTATTTCAGTCAACAGCACAAAGGCTTCTTGTTTACAAGTAAAGATGTATTTTGCTAAATTGTAACTCAGCTACCTTAAGTTATTGAAACAGCGTGAAATTGTTATTCGGACCAAGCTTTCAACTGCTTCCACATTTTGTTGCTCCATTTCATTACTTGTCATTTTCTAATATCTGCTAAATGCACAATGTGACGAGCACTACAAAATCTACTAATAGTAAACAAAACTATTTAGAGTAATCATCAAGTGATAATCGAAATGCAATAGGCCAGGCATGCAGTGAAAACCGGTTTTGTTCCCTCTTATACAATAGAAATACTGATTACGTTTAAAAGTTACTACATTTATCGCACGCGTGTGAGATGTGTGTGTGTATATATATATATATATATAGATATATATATATGTAAAGAGTTGCGTTTATTAACAAGTCAGGCTCGACTTCTAGAAAGTAACCACGTAATACTGGAAGTTAAACAGCACCGGAATTTGCCAATAATCCGACACACCGACAGCTGCAGCTGTGAAGAGGAGAGAGAGTTTTAGGGCAAAACAATGGACCCCGTTTCTTGCAATGCCCTGGGAATTCTAAGACTCTGGCAGCAGGGCTACCAAATCTCTCCAAATACAAGGCTATTCATGCACAAAGGCGTGTGGGACAGCGTGGCGAGAACAGAGCGCTGCATGAAATGGTACTGGAGAGGGTGCAGCGCGACAGGTGGGCATGGGACAGACCGATAGGTCGGGATGGGATGCAACATGATAGTATTGTAAAGGGTAGCATAGCATGGGATAGAACACACCATGCCAGTAGCAGAGGATGCAGCACAGCATACACATGTGTAGCTTATCAGGGGGCGCCGTGAGGAGCAGTGCCCAGTATCGTTCAGAACAGTGAAGTCCAGGGCTTGCTGCAGGATGACGGGTACGTGGGGTCTCTCATGCCACGGGGTGCTGGGAGGCTGCGGGATACCAGGGGTGCTGCACGGTGGGAGGTAATGATTACGTGCCGCACTGCAGGAGATGCAGAGAGGCAGTGTTCAGAAGTCATTTGGAGTTATTGAGGAGGCTGGTTGTTTGGTAAGGGTTGTCTCGCGGCAGTGCCACGGACACGCAGACAGAGCTCCCTCTGTACTTACATGCTGACAGCCCAGGAAGGCAGCGGGGCGGGCAGCTCGGTAACACCCAGGCAGCTGCAGTCCAGCAGGTCCCCTGGAGCAATGATGAAACCGAAAGCAATAGGTTTTAGAAGCTGAGACATCCGCCAATGCTGCATGCGCGCGCGCCATGGCAAAACACATGCTTTCAATTATCGCGCCCGTGTGTGTGGCCAGCATAATTGAAAGCATATACCAGAAATGCACGTAATAGACACCAATAGGCCAGGGGCGGAGCTTTGCGCCCGCCTCTGGCCTTTTGGTCTCTACTTTACAAAACAGCAAGCAGTGAAAGGCCAATGGCAGGCCGCAAATGGAAAGTCACACTCACAAGCGTGTGGAATTTCCAGGTCCGTTTTGAAACCCTGCCAAAGGGACTCTGGCTGTGCAAACAATGCTGTGCAGTGTACGCTAAGGCCGAGTCCTAAAAAGAACAATAATGCTATTCCTGCTCCAAGCTCTTCTGTAGCAGGCTTGTTAATCATGTTTGTATCTGAGAGGCCTGTTTACTTTCATTCTCTGACTTCAAAACGATACTTGTGTGCAATCTTTTGTGTCATTTGAACATCAGACCCCTAAATGGCAATCATTTTTTATTGTCTTTAAAAGTTTAAAGGCAATTACAAGTTTATAAAAATAAATAATTAAATGATAACATATGCAGGTTTGCTAGTGGCAACTCTTCAATACCTGATGGCACAGCACGCAGGATAATGTGCTGCCTGGTTAAACACTTACAAGGACCCAAAAGGTGAGGCCTTTTGGCTATGCCAATGCTTGTTCAAGATTTGTCATTTTGGTGCTATGATGTTAATCTAAGTTTACTCTATTTTTCTTATTTATTTTGGGATTTTTATTGATTTGCAGTTTGACTTTACTTCCGTTTTGTTACTACATAAAAACTTAACACATTGCCCTAACTGAGTCCAGTATGCTCTGTCCCACAGCTACCAGAGGTTTGAGCTCGGTTAATTTAATGTGTTTGAGGTTTCACCCTAACAGGGGTTGTGATTATTCTTTGAAGTGGGCAGTCATCCGTCTTCCACCACATATAGTAATCCAGTTTTTTTTACTGTGATGAACCATCCACACATTTAAAAAACTGCAGATCCCTCATTGCAAGTAGTCCAGTTTAATGCAAAGATTCTGAGATTCATGATTGAATCAAAGAAGCTGGGAGACTTGAGCCTGTAATCATGATAAAGTAATGTATAAACAGGCCTACGAGATCTGCAAGACTGGGCCCAAAGGCAAGACTCTTGATGTTATCAGCATAATAATTATTATGAGAAAATCAGGGAATGGTATAGGGTATTCTCAGGTGAAGAAGGTGCCAATCTGCACATTAAAGCATGGAATAATATAGGTATGCCTTATCTCATCACAGTAACCCAGTGTTTATCTTAGATGTACATCGCAATTCAAGATAAAATTGAGGGAGCAAAACAGTCTGAGTCTTTCTTTCATTTGTTGTATTCATAATGGTGCTCAGAAGGTAGATCTGAATACGAGGAACTGAGAGTTTAGAGGACAAATGCAGGTTGCTTACAATTAAACTGTAACCTGCCTCTCCGAAAGCTAGTCAGTAGGACTACTGTTTGCACATCAGTTCTGTACTGCACAAACATCTCAGCGGTTTCCTTTAAAGGAAATTATAAAATATCAGGCACTTTAAAACACGAGATGGATAATTAAATGTTTAATTAGCAGAAGCATTTCTTACAAAGACATATTGATATATATTGTGTCTGAAGAATTTTTTTCAGATATCTGTTGAGATACTTTTGTAGCATGCAGGCTAAAAATAGAAGTAATGTCAACGAAACATGTTTGAAATTGGAAAACATCCTGCTGATGCATTTTCTTTGCCTATAAAAATCTCGCCTGGTGTTCCATTCCTGCCTCTCTACCCATCATCCTACCACTTTATTCTCTAGTGTCCCATTACTTCTAGCGTACACCCATTTACAGTGTGAAGAGAGTCTATAAAGCACAAATCCCAGAAACCTATGAGGAGTAACTCAACGTACAGTTTTTGCACTGGAAGGCAAAACTAAATTTCTCAAAGGGTATAATGCCCATCGTGCATTAGGGCGGGTAATGTCCACGCTTTATAAAAATGCCCAAATAAATAAAGTGCCTCAGGTAGGACAGCCACCAGCTATATAATGCAGGTTTTGACGTGTGTGAGTGCTGGAGAGGGTGGGTGGCGCCTGGGGTAGGGATGTCCACATAGAGGCAATGCTTTGGTACCTATGTATGGAAAAGCAGCACATTGAGAGACGGACTCTGCTGCCTTAGTCCCAGTGCTTGTCAAGAATAAGTATTAAAAGACAGCAGTACCATGACCAGTATGCATTATGCAAGGAACTGGTGCCAGGTGGCAGGGATGTGCAGCAAAAGGAGCTAACCTTAGACTGCAGGTCTTTAAAAAAGGCCTTTATGAAAGTTACCAGGACTCTTGTATGCATATAGCTGACACTTAGTCCTAGTGTGATATGAAGGGAATAAGTGCTTGAGTAAAAATTTTATGGAGGAAGTTGATGCCACGTTGTAAGGATTTGTTACGAATCAAACTTGCATCAGGTTTCATCGCTTGCATATCAGTAGAGCTGGTGACGGCCATAGTAGAGCTGGTGACGGCCATAGTGGTTTAAGAAGACAGCCTGTGGCCTTCTTTAATTAGAGGTTAATAGGATGACCACCTTTCATTGAATCAAATCTTGACAAAAACTTCAAAAATTCTGTACAAGGGTTCAAATAAAAGGACAAAGGCACTGGACAAAAGGTCTAGCAAACATGCAATCTAATCAAAAGTTGGCTGCAGATACAATGGTAAATAAGGCATAGTGTGGTCACAGTCTTCTGTCCTCTTAGTATTGATGAACCCGGGAGCAGTTAATTTTTTTATGTAGACATTCAACTGGTAAACCTCGAAAGATTTGTTACCAAAGTTCGGAGATTAACATTCTGGTCGGAAATGTCTAGCTACAATTTACGGTTTATATGAACTACTGCATTGTGGTTAAGACATCAATTGAAGGTAGAACAAACTCTCTTCCCAAGGAGTCTGAAGAGGGTAACCTCGCATGTTTATTAGTGGCCTGCTTGATCCCAGTGCAGTACATCTCCATGAGGACGAGGTAGGTTGCTTACCTGTTGTAGAAGGGGTGTTGGACGTCACGATTACACCACTGGAGATAAAGCGACCTGTAAAAGAAAACGAAACTCGGGTTAAAAGGTGGGGAGCAGGAGGTGATGTCAAGATCAGATAAGCAGCGATGCAGAAATTACTAAAGGACAAACAAGAAGCAGGAGCAGTAAAGCAGGAATTAAGGCACTGTTATTTACCTGCCCAGGAGTAAGCCACCGTCGAAGAAGGAAGATGAGTTCACAGCAGCGAGCAGGGGACTGAAGACTTCCGGGGAACGAGGAGACTGGGCTCCCACCCGACACAGCAATGAGAAGAGAGGATGGCCTGGAGAGTAGAAAAGGGAGTCATTGATGGAGCTTCAGCAAAGAATGAGTCCAGCTGGGGAGAAATACAGTGCTCCCAGTAAGGGTTGTGTTTGTCCCTCACACGTGCCAGGAAGTTCATCAAAAGACACACAATTGATGGACGGACTGCAGAACAAATCAAAACATTCACCCCAAGTCAAGAGATCTAGGTTAAATCCATCATTCTTTTGCTCACCATGCCACCCTAGTTTAGACCTGGCCATATGCAAATCAGTCTTGACCCTGTGCCTCATGGGAACAGTCCAGCCCGAACTGCCAAGCAAGGTCATCCCTGGACCTGTAACAAGCATCCTAGGACCAGTTTTGGGGTTTCACCCCTCTTCAGCCAGAATAGCTTGATTCCAGTGGCACAGTGAGCCCAGGACCCACGTCGGGGCATAACTGGCGCACTTAGGGCGAGAAAGCAAAAGACACACAATTGATGGATGGAATGCAAAACAAATTAAAACATTCACCCCCAGTCAAGTGATCTGGGTTAAATCCATAATTATTTTGCTCACCATGCCACTCGGGGCGAGAAAGCAAAAGACACACAATTGATGGAAGGAATGCAGAACAAATCAAAACATTCACCCCCAGTCAAGGGATCTGGGTTAAATCCATCATTCTTTTGCTCACTATGCCCCCATAGTTTAGACCTGGCCATTTGCAAATCAGTCTTGACCCTGTGCCTCATGGGAACAGTCCAGCCCGAACTGCCAAGCCAGGTCATCCCTGTACTGGAAACAAGCATCTTAGGACTGGTTTCGGGGTTTCACCCCTCTTCAGCCAGGATACTTTGATTCCAGTGGCACGGTGAGCCCAGGACCCACGTCTGGGCATATCTGGCGCACTTAGGGCGAGAAAGCAAAAGACACACAATTGATGGACGGAATGCAGAACAAATCAAAACATTCAACCCCAGTCAAGAGATCTGGGTTAAATCCATCATTCTTGTGCTCACCATGCCACCCCAGTTTAGACCTGGCCATTTGCAAATCAGTCTTGACCCTGTGCCTCATGGGAACAGTCCAGCCCGAACTGCCAAGCCAGGTCATCCCTGGACCGGAAGCAAGCATCCTAGGACCGGTTTCAGGGTTTCACCCCTCTTCAGCCAGGATAGCTTGATTCCTGTGGGACAGTGAGCCCAGGACCCACGCCTGGGCATACCTGGCGCACTGAGGGCGAGAAAGCAAAAGAAACACAATTGATGGACGGAATGCAGAACAAATCAAAACATTCACCCCCAGTCAAGAGATCTGGGTTAAATCCATCATTCTTTTGCTTACCATGCCACCCCAGTTCATGGCACACATGGGTGAGTGGTTATAGGCTGGGGCAGGGATAATAACAGCATTCAGGGTCAGAAGATACAAAATACCTAATTTAATTTCTCACAATGGTGCTTGGTGGTGGTGGGACACTTAGGAGCATGAACAAGGGAAGCATTTTTACCAAATGTTTCACAGAGAGCTTTGAAGTAAGATCAGAGTAAGATAGAAGACTTAAGCAGTTGAGGCAAAACTGTCAAGGGACAAGTACCCAAACCAAACACGCTGTGGATTAAGTTTAGGACAGTAGGAAAAGTCAACGTAGAATGGAGGTTCAGAAGGAAGAGGCCATCGGAAAGATCCGAAGGAAAGAAGCAAGAGAAAAGAAAATAAGAGAGAAAGAACTGTTGCACATTTTCTCTTTCAAGTGACACAAATATCTGGCAGAGGTTCGGAGGCTGGCAAGAATTAGGCTAGAAGTCTTGGAAAAAAGAATAGGAAAAGAGAAAGATTAAATATATAAAGATCCAACAGTGTTTTGAAAATGAGTACTATTTAAGCATGCTTATGAATAAGAAAGTTGTTCAGGAAAATAAACATCACCTGCATTAAAAGCATTATTTCTTAGTCTTGTTTGTTACTAGTCGAAACCCACAGAGTCTCTCACGCCACGCTAGCACTGTATGACAGCACAACAGTATTCTGAATCTGATGAGAAGGAGCAAGGGCCTGCTTTAGCGAAACAGGTATGTACACTTCAAATCATGCGCAGTGTTTCGCAGAAGATAGCCACAGTCAAAGAAGCCACGCACCATGTTAACTTTGGCAGGTGCCCACCTGCGGTGTGAGTGAATGGAGTCGTTGGCGAAAAGACTCAAACTGTTAAACAGAACCATGTGTGACTGGTTAGATGGATAACAAGATATATAGGCAATCGGAATGCACTAAAGTAAGTCTCCCAGAAGGCACCTACAGGCAGAGCTTTAATGCATTCAACATCCCTGGATTGAAGGGAGCAAGCTCCCCAGGCAAACCGTAAGAGAGCCCCCCCTGGGCAAACGGTGATCAAAAACAGCCTTCTGAAGGCAGAGGGAGACTGTTAATGTTTTGACACCAAATGACTGCATTGGTGACTGAGCTCACTGGCAGCGTGCTGTCAATGAAGAAGCCTGAAAATTGAGTACCACTAATGCACGATGAAAGTATGTGGGTTACACGTAAATTACAGTATACAAGATGCGTAAGCTGCAATACATCACGAGTGAAAACTCTTTGCCAGACTCTAATGTGTTTTTTAAAGTATCCTGTAAAATATATACCGATTTGTGATTTACGTCAATATGTTATTCAATTGGTGTGTACAAAAAGGTTCGATCTAGACACATTCTCTGGTCTGTGGGTACAGTGACCGGTCCAACCAGCCAAGGCTTTCACATTGCAAGATCGCTCCTAGCTGAACTCCTTTGTACTGAAAACACAATCCAAGTGTGCACCTCCCCCAGTAACTTTCAGAGTAAAAAGGTTTTGTTTGAGTGGACTGCAAGGGTATCAGACCACATCTCATTGTATGCAAATGACTTACTCTTCTACCTCCCCTTGCTTCAGGAATTTGGTGAGAGCATCTTAAAATTCTTGCATGTTTGGTAAATACTGTGAACTGGTGGCTAGCCAGGCAAAACATGTGGCACACCCAATTACAGCACAGACAGAAAACATGACTTGAGCCCGCAACATGTGGGTCTCTGCAGAGGGTTTTAAGTACCTGGGTGTTTACGTGATGGGGAGGTGGTGACGACAGGGGAGTGTACCCTCCAACATCAAGTAGATAGCTCATACAGCGATTGTGGGCTTTGGCGACCACTCCCACTATTAGTATTGGGCAGAGTAACAATAATTTACATTTTTCCCTGCAGTGCCTTCTCTACCCACAGCAAAAGTATCCATATTACATCCATAGATAATGTTCCATGCTCTTAAATTCTTCGATTCGTAACGTCTGGAATGGGGCACCTCCCCAAATTGCAATTCTTAAGTGCTATAAATCTGCAAAGAATGCCCTTAGGGATCAGAGCTGCTGCTATCCATTCAAACTACAGCGCATTCTACTTAATAGTGGTGCATGGATGGCTTAACGAACCACACACAGAACCACCACGTGCAGTCAATAGATGGGCTATGGGCAATGTAGATCCCCTGCAGTATCGCCTTGGGGGTAAGGGGCGCCCCTGCAACTAGAGTTATGATCAGTTTTGGTGGGAAACAGAGGAACGTATAGGCTGGCTCAAAAACGTATAAGGGAGACTCCTCTTTGAATGAGTGTCTGCATGCCACAGGCGAAAAGATGGCAGAGATTTCACAATTGGGATTCCATTGGTATATCCGGACTAGGAGAAGTTCTGTCAGGGAACCAAATATACTCCTTCAGTGAGTATTGGAAACATATGACCTATATAAGCATCAGACCCTTAAATATGCTATAGCATCAAAATTGAGACTGATCCTACTTAAGTGTTTGCATCAAATATATATGATGCCATAGTTATCGTGATTCGGTAGGACAAACTTCCCCAAGTTTCTCAGATGCCATTGTACAACCAGAGATGTTCTTGCCCCAAGATTTAGTGGTACTGGTAGGTAGTAATCTGCACTCTCAGAAATGACTAATTGGCAAATTGACACATCCTCTAAACTCCTTCGCCTACATATCACCTCATGTCTAGAAACAAACAGATACAAACTGGCCCTGTTCAACATTGGGCTTCTAGAGGCAAAACATGACATTGCCCGGGCATGGAGAAGTGATGAGCCTCAAAATTTAGACGTCTGGACGTGAGGGATGGATCACTGCAAGCCTTTAAAAAAGCTGATTACCGAGCACGAGGCTGCACACATACACACTCCATGGTGTGGAACTATTGGATGGAGTACTGTGACACTGAACCTAAATTAGGCTGCTCTGAGGCACAGGTGGCAAAAATACACAGAGCAAAGTGATGTGAGAAACACTAGAGAACTCTTGGTTATGTTAAGTTGGTGATTAGTGCATGTAAATTAGCATGATACTAACTGTGTAAGGTGCTGATGTAAAAGATGTAATGGCACAATTACTGACATGTCATGTTCTCTAGTTGTTTACAAAAACAAGAGTAACGAGGTTTTGCTAGCCAAGCATCTATTTCATATATGTAATAGCATACAAATTCCTGTCCGCAGCGGCCTGAACATTCTAGGTACCCATTTACCTAACTGAAGGTTCCAAGCGCAAATAATAGCTTCCCGTAGCGACAGTCATCTCAAGATGAAGGTCTGACTCCTTGAGTTGTAATGCAGCTTTGGGTCTCTGATCCTTTAGGTATATGTCGGTAGTTGGTAGCCTAGGCTACTGACGTATGCATAGCAGTCATAGTTCGTGTCAGTTTGACAAAATTGTCCAGCCTTTAGATGGCCTATGTTGTGTCTTTATATGTGAAAATTTGTTTCTAAAGCTGCCTTGAGTGGCTCACCTTCTGCACTGCAGCTCACAACCCTCCAAAATCACTTCTGAAACAGTATCCAGGCTGTTGACATCTTACCTGCCTGCCCTGGGAAAAACACTCAGGAGAAATAGGATTGCAGAGGGCACTTGAATGACAAAGACGCTAAACGTTAAAGTAAAGGACGACACTAGGCAGGGACGTATTTCACATACTATTGAATAACATAGAAACCTTCTCAGGGGTCTCACTGATACTTGGTCCTTTTGAACTAACAAAGAAGAAATTGGCACAGAAGCTGAAATATAAAAGGAATGCATTTATTCACCTCAGATGAGGTAGACTTACGTCACACAGAAGCCTTAGCAACTGAATGAAGCAGTCTAAGGAGTACAGAAAACAGAGGCCTTATATATGCTTTGGGTTACATAGTCGGCATAAGACCAAGGGGCAGTTCTGGCTCATGTAAGCATGCAAAATGACTAATATGGGCATGCAAGATCTGCTTGCTCAATAAAGTGGGAGGAGCTAACAGTTGCTAATTCTGGTGAACACATCCTGACATTTACAGACTAGGAACAGCTGCAAGGACAGCTGCAAGCTCAACTGAGCATGTGCGAAGGTGGAAGATGCTAAATATAGTTTGTTTCTAGGCAGATTACAAGAGCAGTCAACACTGAGGGAGGACAGAGCACATGGCGAGCACGTGGCAGCACATGGCAAACAAGATGGCTGCCAGAAATACAAAATGGCTTTCAGCTCATGCTAACAAATCCCTGCAATCTTTAACACTATGATTGATTTCTAGTATGCTGTGGTCCTCAAGTTTTACTAACAGTACTGTTGCAAATGGCCCAGGACAGTGTGGCATATACTGGTGCACCATGCTCTGCTACTCTTGGGCGTTCCAGGATGTGGGCTGTGCTCCCAACCTAGACCAAGTACGCCCTTACTGCAGTGCTGTGCACCTCTGCTCTCTCCCCAGCCAGAGAGAGCAGTGTCACTGACAAGAGGAAGAGTCATTGATATGGGAGTCAGTGTGCAACTCGACACTCCCATCTGAAGACAGGAAGTGACTGACAGCACGGGCACTGTAGGCCCTGTATTACCAGGGGAGAGCAGTAGCACGAGTAGTTAAACCTGTGTATGTGCCTAAGTTGCACCTCCACCCTCTCTCAAACTTCATCCTCTCCTCAAACTTTTAAGTATTTTGAAGTTTGTATCTCAAATTCAAGAAGATTTTTTTTATCCAGCAATGGAGAAATAGAATTTGGAACTGACTGTATTTTGTTTCAACAGCATTAGCGAAATTCAATCATATCACTTTAGAAAAAAATGGAAAAATTAATTTTAGACTGGAAGTCTGGATACCCTGATGACCCACACCCCATACCTCACTGAGGTAGTAAAGAAAGTGATGTAAATAATTAATCCTTACATTAACAAATCATTTAATATTTCATTAGAGTCAGTAGACGTCCTCCTCAATCAACTTGCTACTTATTTCCCAATAACCTCTCAATTCATCCCCATGGCACCTTTTTTTCAGGACACCCTTTAATGACCTACTTCCAAACCTTACACAAAATTCCATCACTAGAATATTAAGCCATTCACATTTAGAGATCACATTCACACCAGGTGCCTTGAAGCCGCAGAGAATTCTTCTCTTCTGGTCCAGATTTCTCAAAAGGCAAGAGTGCCCTGCTAAAGAAATCGGCCACTCTGTTTTCACTCCTGAAACTTGTTTCCTTTTACAGGAATAACCTAAAAGAAAATGCACAGACATTCTGGAGATGTGTGGAGTAGCTTACATCAAACCGGTGGTGGTTAAGATTTTTAGTGAGTGGTTTGTGATCAGACCTAAGAATGAATTCTGACCCCCCAAATGTACCGCATGTTATCTCCCATGCACACACAAGATTCTCCCTTTTGATGAAAGAATATCGTTCATCTGCCGGGGAGAGTGATCATGAGGCGGAGGCAATAGTAACCTCCTGCCCATCAGACAACACAGTGCTCATTGCCGTTGACATTGGTGAGGACTACACACTTGGACCTGGCATTAAAGCCATAAAGGGGGATTTTGAATATGTAATCGTTGATAGTAGCAACACTATCCTTTCTGTGGATGAATGGACTAAGCACTGATGGATTTAACTTAATTTGTGCCCGCCCACTGCTTGACCTGTGATTGAGGTACTATTTCTTCTTTCCCTTCCCGCCCATCCATTTTCAGTGTTGCAGCCCCTGATTTGTGCTCCCTCCCTCCTCTCTGTGCTTTCCTCGTGTTGATTTGCCCCTCCTCTATTTAAAAAAAAATATATATCTCACACATCACGTGCTGCTATGCAAAATGGCTTTTAAAAATGTGCTAATGCGTGGCATTGCCCTTTTAAAATTTTTTTTTTTTACTTCAAGACATGTTGCACAGCAGCACACACTGTTGTGCAACATGTCTAAAAAACATTGGCAAAGCCAATCAGTCTTGCATTAGCGAGATCTATTGGCTTATCCAGTGCTTATTCGTAAAATGCCATTCTCCCTCACCTCATGACCAAAATGTGTTGCAAACTGCACAGCAAACTTCCACATTCTGAATTCGACAGTCACACCTCTGGTGGTCTAAACAGTCACCACTTCCCTCAGTCGGTTATTGTGCCCCATCCTATTCTTCCCCGTATTTATAATGTCATCTTGAAAAAACACAACCTCAATACCCCTTAAACATCTGATAACTCAGTCACTGCAGCCAAGCCAAAAGATATGAACAAACAGGTAACAGCCAACGAAATGGTGTAATAATGGCCATTAAAGCTTTACTCTTCTGCTGATGGTGTGCTGAAGTCAAATCAAGGGTGGAAAACACTTCACCTCTTGAAATTTTATGACCCGATATGGAATCAGCTATGCCAAATATTTCTGCTTCCAGAACTATAATGTAGTATAATCCAAGTGGTACCACCATTAGTCTTATCTATATAGATTTCACCCACTGAAACTGTGCAGGGATGCAGTCGATACCTATAAAATTTACTTTTGCTACAGTATTGATGAATTCAAACTTCTGATGCAATGCTGGGAAATCCCCAATGTCCCCGGCAAATGTTCATGGTGCACAAAGGTGGCTGCCGCATTCCATCACACAACATGGCTCCTGCAAAGAGGTAGATTTACTTCGGTGTATATGCGCTCCAACACGGGTGACAAACAGTGCATGATGAATGATGCCTGGTCGAGATCAGAATCATGAGGAACAATCATCGCAGGCCTCGCCAAGCACCTCCCTGTGCCGACATTTACAGATACTTCTATTGCGGCTCTCATACTCACCCGCAGAGGTGGCACCAGATGGAGATTTGTGCAGATCACTCCCTCTGTTTTTGGCTGACGAGAATATCTGATTCATAAACGCAATCAGTCACACTGAGAGTGTTGGAATGAGAGTTGGAATGTGGGACTTGCATTGGGCAGCGCTTCCTAATGTTATAGAGGACAACAACGTGCTGGTGAGCAAGGCAATCTTTATACATAGAGGCCCACAGAGGCATCTGCTTCTTGAGCTAATGTCACCAACTGACAACCAGTAGAAATCCATAGGTCTTACTCATTGGCAATTCAAGAACTAAGCTCATCTGAGTACTGAGGACAGCAGAAGGCTGACACTACAATATTAAAGTATATCTAATGATCAAAAGGTATGGGGTAACCACTGAAATGAGAATGAGAAGCCCCTGGCAACAGGTGAACATATTGTATTCGGTATCCAAAATAAGCTGTGTCGTCCTCTGTCCTTCAATACATCCATTACCGATTCGATACAATAGGAATATGAAACCCAATAGTGAATACATGGAAATGGGAATTGGAGAAGAGACAGATACCACTGGGTTTGTTCGTGATATATCAACCTGCAAAATTAATATAAATGAGAAAGAAGCCCAAATATATCCCAGCAGGTACACAGTGCCTCACTGCAGTGCTGCTACCTCCTGCTAGGAGAAGGGTGGAAATGCACTGGGGGGGGGGTCCACACATATCCCAACCATGGCGACTGGCTGACTGATGCAGCGTTTTGTCAAGAAAGACTGGACGACTACTGGGCATTGATGCCGGTAAGATCTCACCCCAAATACATTTGGAGCCCTCTCAGCAATTATTTTACACTTCAGGCAGACGGAAACACCCGCTCATAAATACAGCTATATCAGCATGAATGTTTTGAATATGGCATCTCCTTTATTTGTACCAGAGTGCTACCATGCTGCTTGTGTATTATAAGACTACTGTATGCAATGTGAGATGTCTAAGGTAATTACAGAAATGCCAGTAGGTACCTAAAGTTTTTTCTGTTGTACATTACTGCAAAAACTCAATTAAAAAAAAAAGAGAGATACTAGATATAAACCTCTGACTCCTCACTGCTGGGCACTGAAGTCTGAAGATCAAGATGGATACCTATATGCAAATGAATAACGTTTATAATCTGTCGTTTCCACCTTAAAAGTAGATTTGTGTATATCTTTAGAGTATCTCTGTGTAACCCACACTCTGTTCTTGAAGTGAAGCAGATATATTTGAAACTGAAGCATCACAAGATTCAATATCACTTGTTTGTTAAACTACCCAGCTTCTCAACTGATAAGGTAACTACTTTCCGCTGCTTTAATGCACAATGATGATGGGGCCTGTTTTATATGGGCATCTGTTAGACAATTGACAATAATTCATATTCTATAGTTCCTATGCACTATTTGATAAACACCTTTTGTACCCTGCACATAGCAATGAATAAACATCAGCAAAATGGCTGAAATAATAATCAAATGTTCAAAAGAGGTCAGTCCCCCCCCCCCCAAATAAATGACTTGATCACTGAATACTTTTCGGAACACATAACTATCCTCAAGTAGGCCCTTGGCAATTATTTTCCAAATGAAAACAAACACACATCAATTCTTGAAGTTCTAGTTACAGCAACATTGTAGCACGATTCATCACAAGGAAAGTTAAACTAAATTATTCAAGATGGCCACCGCCATCTTCAAAAAACATTAGAGTTCAAGGTTTACTGGGAATTATATTTTTCGTGTGGGGTGCCGTCGCATTATTTGTGTCCTCAGTAGACACAAAGGCTTTTGCGAGGTGACAGTACAGATTCATTGACCCCGCCAGGATGATCGCTGTGTAAGTGGGATTGGAGTATAACACTCTTGCAGCGTCCACCAGGTCCTAACCGGTAATCCTTGTATCCAGCCACTTGAGAACCAGGTGCCTGATTTTCTAAATCAAGTTGATGTCAAGCAGGATGAAGCATCCTGCTAATCCACTGTCTTCGCGGAGAAGAGTGCACAGTGTGACTTCTGATAGTTTGCAGCCTGCCCATGCTTTGGTGTGCAACTTCACAAAGATGGTGGTAGAGAAGTCTTTCGGCTGGACTCTGACTGGAGCAGGGATATGCCCCTGTGTATTGGACGCTGAGCCCTCACGCCTTTTCCTGGGTGCTTCTTGTGTCAGACAGTGAAGGCACAAATAGAATCGATCTTAGTTTTAAGAGAGTTCTTGCGGTGAATATGAGTACACTATTGCCCAGCTAGGTTCATTGTTAACTCACACACCCTGACCGTAAAACCGCTGTATGCCTTCTGACATCCAGAATAGGTTCCCGTTCTCTTCCCTGAGGTACTCTTTTGTGATTTATATGATAAGGTGGATAGACAGTAACCTTGAAAGCTTTTTTCCATGATCATATTTGTTTCAAATATGTGATCTGGGAGGCAGGGGTCCTTCACAGCACTGCTGCTACTTGTATTTCACCTGGGAGAGCAAGACATAAAAAAAATATCAGTTTCAATGGGTGATGTGATCTCCGACAAAATATGTGAATAGGATTTTTTTATCTCCCAAGCAGCTCCACGCCATGCCCAGCTTGAGCGAACCCTGGATTTTTACTTTAGAACACGTTATATGCTGGAATTTTTAATCCCATACGTTTTTGGAGAACAGTGAAACTACAAATCCCACAATGCAAAGCATTATCAGCCAAATATTCAAAAGTAGCTGAATATGCAATGCAGGCTCTGTTGCCATTTGGTAGCTATTCGTTCTATGGTTGGATTTGCATGTATAACAAGCCGCCACTTCGTTTTTTCCACATTTTCAGTTTTTGATTTTCTACATCTAAAGTAGGTGAAGAAACAGTGGATGTGTATATCTTTCAATAATTTCTGGTACCACAGTTCTAATAATCAAGCATTTATGCTTATTTAAAACAATCGGGCAAGTTAAAAAAGTGTGACATGGTGCACAATTACTGATTTTTTAAATTGCTGAAATTTGTACTAACACCCAAAATCAATTATTTGTAAATAAAAGGCTTTGTGAAACTGTGTGGTGATATGGAGTCATCTGCTATCCTTACTTTGCTACATGGCAGGAAGTGGAAAGAGTAGAACAGAGTAGTCAAGCGCTGACAGATGGTAAATAGCATAAAATGCAGAACGTTTGGAAGCAGGCTGTATATATAATATCCCTTTATTAATTCTGTGACATGCAGAGAAATACAACGCAAGACATTCTCAGCATCTCTACCATGATGTGACAAATTATGGCATCATCCTTACATCTATGGGACTCATTTTTCAAGTTTTACCCATTATGACAAATAAAGACACACAGAAGATCATCTATTTTCCTGTGTGTAAGTATGTTTAGATGTGGAAAAAAATGATAGTTAGGTTGCCTTTTAAGTGATTCTAAATTCTGTCAGTCATGAGTGACAAGCTAACAGCTTTGTGGATTGACAGTTAGGGGAGTTAAAAAAAGAGAGTTTCCTTATGAAGCATGTACAGCTGTAGATTTGCACACGCGTTTTAATTAAATCTGCATGTTTTGATTTATCATCGATGAGCATTCATAGATTTGAGATCTATCAGGCAATCCAGTATGTGTGTACAGTTATTGGTTAAATGAATAAATATGAAAATATATTCATTTCAGCTTTTGTTTTTTTATTGTAACAAAACCTTACATACATATGAATAAACAGACTAATTAACAAAAAAATTATGAAGGGATACAAACAGAAATGTCAGTGAAAAAAATGGCATCAAACTAGGAGCCCTAGTTATATCAGAGGTGTGATAATAGCCTCTCTGATTATGTAAGGGGCACATTAGGGAAGGGTTTGGAGTCTAGCAAGGCTCTGGTTGCACTGATTGTCAGACTGGGGTCGATCACCTTGATCCTCAGTTGGCAACCTAGACACTGGCCCGGAAGTGACGTTCAAGCTTATTTACAGAAATATTTTTTGAAATCGAGTGAGTGCTCAAGAGTAGAGATTCAGAGCCATACCACGATGAAGAAGGTTACCTAAACTGAGCCCATTCATAAACCGAGCCTCTGCCTATTCGAAGATTTGGATTGTCCAGTGTCTGGCATATTCAGCAGTATTGTCCTCTACTGAGCAGAGTAGGACATTATCCATCTGAGGGCAGCTACATTAGAAAGGTTATCTGCAAAACATAACTGAACGGTGACGTTATTACCTAGGTAAAGTGAGCAACAGATGAATTAAATCTGCTCTGTGGGAGCTGAACTAGCATAGTTTGCAGTTGTTCTACCATCCAACATGCCATTATTTAGGGGCTAAATAATAGGTCAAGGACAGCTGTTACTAACTGTTTGATTTCAGTGGGATCCTGGGCTAAGTAATTTCTGCGATTTGAAAAATAAAAATAGAAATACACAACAAACAAATTATACAAATATTTTATTTAATTCACAAATACTTCAGAAATCTAAATTTTTATTTTAATGGGAAGTTTGGAACTTTTCGATGTGTGGTTTTATTTTTAAAAGACAATGCAATATGGGACATGCTTGCGTATCACTTGGTCTTTTGGCACTTCGGAATTCTGTGCTGTGCACAGGAGCTGGCTGGGATGGCAGAAAAGCTAAAACCATAGGTTGCTTTACATATTAAAAGTATCCTCTTCTCCCAGGCACTTCACAGAATATTCTCAACCGTGGGATTGGTTGTAAAATGACCCTGAAGTGCTAACATTAAGGACAAAACCGTGACAACTGACATTAGGCTGAGTTCACGGTCAGTCCATGTAAGTAGACCCCTTCAACATCGAAACCGGAGTGCTGCCCCAACACTGTCCACCCTTTATATTAAGGATTTAGTGCACGCACTTGACTTTCTTCGAAATGACTCTCCCATAAATTTGCGATGCTGCTTTTTCCTGGATGACACACTTTTAATCTCCAAAATGATGTGTGGTCTGCAGGCAGTACTTGGTCTTTTTTTTTCTTTCTTTTTTAGCGACTTTGGCCTTGAACAAAATATTAAAAATACAGAATTCATGGCTTTTAACCCGTACAAATCTGTTAGAGCAAATATTTTGGTGCAGGGTGTCTCTCTGGAAAAAGTGCAGGAGTTTGTGTATTTGGGGGTTTTGTTTAAATCATAAAATGAGCTGGTCCATGCATATTCGGAAATGTACACTAAAACTCCAACAAGAAGCTAGTGCTGTAGCCAAAGTGCGTAAGAGGGCCCATTGAACTAGCGGTGGAGATATGTAATATCAAAGCAAAGAGTGCAGGCATATATGGTGTAGAATAATGCGTCGTGCCAAGTTTGATGATCTTGGTAAAACAGAAAATAGGTTTGTGGAGAGCCTCCTTGACCTCCTGCAGAGTTCTAAACGCCTCCCTCAGCTCCTGGACTTGGGTTTTGTCCCAATAAATCAACTTATTATGTCTTGCCCCATTCTGTACTGGCATAGACTTTGGTCTATATTCCTTCTAAAATGTCCGGACTGTGAGAGGATTGATGGTTTGGATAGACCTGCCTTCTTTATGGGATATCCCAGATTTAGCAAAACGAGTACCTTGCTCCCTGGTTACAGAACAAATAAAGGAGCATTTATGACTGAGGGAATTTAAATATTTTAAAGCGGTAAGTAACTGACTACTTTCTAGACATTAAGCTCACTTCTGCTTATTATTCATTCCTTGATATACTTCCATACCCCATCCCTTCGCAACTTTTTTTTAAATGGAGGTATGGAGTCCTGCAGTTAAATAGCTTCCATATAAAATGTGGGTATGCAATACTGTAGTTCTAACACGTGTCCTTCTTGTAACTTAGCGGAGGACCCTCTACATCATTTTGTTTTTTTCTGCCCTGCGTATGATAGACCTCGCAAACTATGGATTAGGCCAGTTTGTAAACTTTTGGGTTTCTGTCATTATGAGCATGTACTACGCACTTTACGTTTAGATACGCGAGAGGTAATCGTTGTCGGGATGACAAAATGTTTGCATTGCACTTGGTTTATCAGTATGTGCATGTTAAAGTGCTGAAGCAATGATGCCTCAAAAGCACAGTTTCTTTTCTGTATCCACACTGACTGTTCCTACAATCTTGTTGGGGTTTCTCTTCTTTTACTTTTTTATGTATTTTATTGACTGTGGCTCTGTTACCTGTAAAAGATTGTTGGTATTTATTGTTTTTAATCTATTTGTTTTTATCTTTTTTATTTGCTTTATCGCGTTTTATTGATCTTTTTATCTAAAATAAACATTTTAATTGCTAATGTTGCTGATGATATGGTTTGGTACTTGGTAATAGAGATAATGTCAGGCTTTAATATTTGGTTAATAGACCTGATGCCATGTTTTGGTTCTTGATTATTTGAGCTCGTGCCAGGCTGCAGCGGTTTAAGAACGGAGTTTGCACCAACTTTCAGAATTTGGTAATTATTGTCTCTGGTTCCAGAGTGCAGTTCTTAATAAGAGTGCTTGTATCCTGTTAGTATCTGGGTATTATCTGAGCAGATGCTAAGCTGTAGGACTTCAGAAGGGTTATTAATAAAGCGACGCCCTGGTCCAGTTACAATGGAGGCTGGTGGCAGAGTTCACTTCTTGGCTATTCATAGAGAGGGCGCCATGTTTCAGTGCTTCCCTTTTGAAAGCAGGGCATCATTGTGAGGCAAGCTGACGCCATCCTGTAGTACCGTGATATGAAGCGGCCTTTGTTCTGCTTTTTTAGAAAATGGTGCTAGAGCCTACCACTAGATAGTTTTGATAGATACACTTTGCTCCTTTACTATCTCGAATAGCCCTTATTCACCATTAGGTTTATCTATGTCTCATTTGAAAGCACAGATCTCTTCTAAGTCAGTGAGGGTATGTTAGAATATACAGTATCATTGAAGAGAGTACTATGCAATTTGTGTTAAGCAACTTTTTTTATGACTATCCACAACCTTAGACTTTGCCTTGGTAAAACGTGTTTATGAAAAATAAAGAATTCTGTAAACAAAAGGCATTACACAGCAAATGATGGCAATTGTAGCTAGTCTTCGCTCATAACTCGTATTTATTCCTGATGCAATATTTCTTAGAATGTCTGTTTGTAAACTAAAATATGCGTAAGTACTTGAGACACCTGTGTACTTCTATGCATCAAGAACTTTTCCTGAGATATTTTATTAGTTATTGACTGATGTAGGAACTGTATGCTGTTCTGGTTTTATATTCATAAATGAAAATTGTTTTATTTTGTTTCTAAAGCATGATTCGAAAACTATTGCAGAGTTTTTACACAGGAAAAAATAAACAAAAATGCAGATAGTGTTTTACCTTTAATTCATGTTTAACCATATTCCTCAGTTTATAATTATGCTTAAGCACATTTAACACATCAGTTACGAAAACTGGGCTGTTGTAATTCATTGTACATTCTGCCATTCTTTTTACTGTTAAATTTGAAAGTACCGATTTTGATCAGAGTAGTGAAACAGCCATTTGATTTGATTTGATTTAAATGTTGTAAAGAGCGGCATGAGCCCAAGGGCCTATTGTATGAAGGAGGAAACAGTCTAAACGGAATCTACAGGGGGAGAGTAAACAGCCAGGTTTTAAAAGAGTTTCTAAGAGCAAGGAAGTTAGATGGATTCCTCAGATGCTCTGGCATTTGATCCCAGAGGCAGGGGGTAGCATAAGAGAAGCTTCTACCACCCCAAGAGGCCCTGTAAATAGAAGAGACAGACACTTTCTTAGCTGTGGCTTAGTGAAGTGATCTATTTGGAGTGTACCAAGAGAATTTGTTTTTAAGGAAATGTGGACTATGGTGATAAAGTGATTTAGGAGTTATGCTGGGCACCTTGAAAGAATCTCTCTTTTCGATGGGTAGCCAATGAAGTTGATCCCTGGCTTTGGAGACTGGTTCGAACTTATTAATATATTTCAGAACCCGGACTGCTGCATTAGCATTAGGTGAGAAATGAACATTCCAGTGGGCTCTGCCAGGATGTAATTAACAAAGTATAAAGCCAATAGCCGATATAGGTTGTCTGAAAGTAACCCACTGCTTGAAAGGAGCACGCCCACAGCCCACTAGATATATATTGTTAGTAATAGGTCTATTTGTCAGCTCTTCTGTCAAACGCCATACCTAAAAAACATATATACACATCTTGTAATACAAATTGTGCCTCTACAATTCTGCTTATGCCAGCTATCTTTCAGTACAGCCACCAGCACTATTCATGTAGCGTTGTCAATGGTAACACCCCTTTCTGTTAGGAACCCGCCCTGCAGACCAGTTGAATGTCCCTCATGAAGTCAGTCCCTAAAGCAAGCGATTACAATTTTTCCAGAATCTTGTCATGACTGCCTCCCATTTCGAAGTCTTGTTTGTGTTCTAAAAATGAATTGGCTTTAAATGTGGAAAACATATTTCCATGGAAAAAATGAAACATCTACATAGTGTTTGAAATATAAGAAAATGTGAACTGCTTTTTCTACTTGCATAATACTTCTCTTTATTCTTAGATTTGCTGAAACCAGTGCTTAATAGTACACTTGTAAAATATATGTACATTGAAAGAATGAATACCTTTTAATCTGATATTAATGAACAATGTGGTTAACACACAGTCCCGAAGTACTAGGAAATATGTCTTGCCTTCTGTTATTTTGACCCCAAAATATTGATAGCATAAATATTAAGGTCTGCAATGAAACAACATTCCTATGAATATCTACGCATCAAGATAATAACATAAAAAATGTAATTATTTAATCTCGACATTAATCTCTCGTGCAAAAATGCAAGGAGTAGATTTGCAATAGTAAAGGAACACTTTCCCTTAGTAAGTGTGAAGTATTCTTTTTATAGATTGTCAAATTGTTGGCATGTTGATGTTCTGTTCGTATTGTTGAGGTCAATGTTAACATTTTAGACATTGTTATTGCTTCAGTTAAGACCTAAAGCCAATAATTATTCTCCAGTATAATTTAAGCAATGGCCGTCACCTTTGTGTAGTGGAATGCTGAAGTTATCAATGTTAACCGTGAGGATTTTGTGTGAAGGTGTGTTAGTATGACAACTATCACATTTGAAATTCTTATCTTTTTGGTGTTAAAATCTTTACATTCTGTTAAATACAGGATCAGCTTTCAAATCCATTATTTCTTGAAAATAAATACACTGATGCAGCTCAGTTATGTGTACTTCAGGAAAGAAAATAAGGTCTGTGCTGTTAATGTAATGCTAAATTAGTGTAAGCCTCCTAACCACGTTTGTGTTGTGGAACATGCGTATGCATAGTAGGATGGAGAATGGTATTAATTTTCTCAACTCTTTTCAGTTACCAAGCACCAAAATCTATCTTATATGCGGTTTGGTTTGACATAATTTTTGTTTGAAGTTTTAGGCGCGAGGGAAGGAGAGGTTACATACTCTTTAGTTTAAAATGTTTAAACTTGAATGCTAGAATTTAATGTTTCAACCCATCAACAAGTTGTCAACAATATTGTAGAGACCCATTTGTGTGTTAGGTCTCCTTGGCAACGAATAGCACATAGACAGATGAAAAAATCCCTAAAGACTAGATGTTAGCTTTGTTTCTACTCTGGCAAATTGTACACGTGTTCAGCTGATTGGTTAGAAATGTACACTGTGGCTTTCACAGCATACACCTTAGCAGATGAAAGAAATGCATAACCTGTATCACTTGACTCTATACATCTAAAAAACATTGAATGATCTGTTCTCCCTAATACTAAAATAGCAAATAATACAAACTATGTTTTCAGCAGCTGAGATTGTGTGCATGAGATGCAGTGCGTTTTGAGTTTAAATGACTGTGCCAAAAAATGCAGCCTATGCTAACTAACAAAATTGATAAAAGGAAGGGCTTCACATCATACATGTAATAGCAAAAACACTGACTCTTACTTTCGCATTAAAATCAGAATTCTTTGTACAGCCTTATTTGCGGCATGTGTCTAATTTATTTCAAAACAGCACTTTGTCTAAATGATGCAAGATTAGATTTTATTTTTAATCAATGCAATCAGTCATATGTTGAGTATCATATGATGAGTATTAGGTAGATGAAATCTTGAGTCATCCTGCTACAATGCACCAGACGACAATCAGTCTAAAAACAGTTTGTTCAACAGGTACATTGATCCCCTGAGCTAACTTATAGACTTAAATCTCAGTTGGAAAGAATTGTAACATACACTTGTAAGGGTTCCAGTCCCTCGGCAATTATACAATTATCGCACAACCAAGCTTATGTGGAACCCTCCCCTATGCAAGACCAAATGCTGGACACACCACATTATCCTTTGCAACTTCCACTTAAAAAATAAAATTGTATTAACTGTTTTTTGCGGTATATACTATATATAACCAGATAGTACATTGTGATCATAAAAGCAAAGCTGATTCAAATTCCTCCAGCATCTATTGCCTTACTTCCCTTTCAGCTTCTGTATAAGCAATTCTCATTTTAATATGATGGGGTATGCAGTAACAGACCCCACATGTCAGTTGTTCAGGACATTGGTGTCTAGTAACGCGTTTGTGGGAGGGGATGGAATTATCAGATCTCTACGTCCACTGAATTAAATATCGTTGAAAAAAGCGTCTGATTTTATTCTATGCACAGCAAAGCCCTTGAAGTCCTGCACACGGAAATTAGGTAGGTTCATTTTCTTAGAACAAAAACAACATACAAAGAACTACAAGTTTACATGAAAAATGAGATAAAGACATATCAAAGATAAAGGAAAACAAGTACCAAAATAAATTAAAAGTGAATTGAAAAGAGAGAGCATGAAAGAAAGAGATAAAGGACAGGAATAACCTAAGGAAAGAAAATCAAGATGGGGAGAGAAAGATTACTGTTCTTTTACATGTATAATCATTTTCCACGCTTAAACAAATTGTCAGCAGTTTAAGTTCTCTCTTGGTCCCATACCCATCTGCATGAAATAACAATCATACTAAATTGTAAATACAGGTGTTTGACTTTTAGGAAAATTCGGAATTAAAAAAATGAGACTTATTTTTAACGGGTAAACATGTATTAAATAAATTAGATTAAATGATTCAGGAAAATAGGACATAAATAACTACATCTTTCAATATGTAACCCCATGTTATACCTACATTTGTACTTGCATCACTACCATATTGTCATAACATGAAATGTTGGTGCAATTCCTTACGTCAAAATACGTAAAGATGAGTGGCCCTATTCACAAAAGCTATTTCGGAGTACATACTCGAAAATCTCTATTCTGTCAAATCATTTAGGGTACATAGTGTTAGAGCAAACGTGTACCGTGATGAAGCCTAACCCGCATTATGTAACCACCCTGAAACAACTTAATTCCCTAGCCATGTGAAAATCACTTACAATGGTGTACGTTTGTTAATGTTTCTGCACCAAAAACCTTTTTACGACACGCTGATTTGTATGTGTTTGCTTACTGCAAACACACATTCGGAAACACTGCCAGAGTTCGAGTTTGCACTTCAACATGAAAATAGGCCTTTTCTTTTAATGAACTTTCAGAAAATAAATGTAAGGCCATAACACTCCTTGACTAAGAAATCTTATGACAGCAATTGCGCAAAGTTACACAAAGCATATCTGAGCAGGTGGCCTTGCTTGTTCTATGTTTAATTTTCAGCTGAAGCAGCTTCTGCATACGCTATCTTTTGTGATAACCAAGGAAAGGCACTGCATACAGAAGTTATTTAAAACGTTACTTCGAGCTGATCAATGTTTTGATAATGTTTTACCATGCATGCTTCAGAAAAGCTTTTGAAAAATGATTAAAATATATCTCTGTAATGCAAAGGCCTAACATTTCAGCAGTCAGTTTTGATGACCTATCATTGGATTTACAGGGTCTGAGAAAATGTTTCAAAAATATATTTAATTTCTCTTTGTATTTTTGTTTCTGTTTAGTTTATTGTGCCCTTGCAGACGTACACTCGTAGCTTTTTACACCTTTAGAGTAAACACATTTGACAGTTTGCTTCTAGTATCTTTGTGCTTTTCCTAATACTAAATTCAGTTAATTTATAGTGTTGAAAAAATATTAAAATATGTTGCTTTCAAATGCCTTTCAAGCTAGGTGTAAATGTCTGCACATGTTTTTTTGCTAAAGATGCATTCAGTTTTGTCAAGAGGAACTCAGTGCAGTTTCAAAATTGCATTAAAAAAATCTTGGGTCCTCTCTGTGCCTGGCTAATGCAGCAGGGAAAATCGAGCTCCCAACCCACATGGCTTGATCCTGCTTAATACCGTGTACTCGATCCCTGAGATTCAAAGTTATCTGCCTCGCTGACTACCCAGGACCGTGTCAATACCGTTGAACCTTGGCGAGGGCTGCGCTTACCTCTCCGGGTCCAATTTCCTCCTGGCTGGTTGGCACCCTCCGTGGAGAGAGGACTGGAGTGTGTACCTTCCAGCCAGGACAGCATTGGAATCAAAGTGCGGAGCCATACAGTTGGCCCAGTGGTGTGTGGCCCAGGGGCCTGATCGGGTAGCCGCCTCCTGTGAAGTTCCACCCTTCGGCAAAGACAGCGCCATTAGTGACTTTTAGCTGTTTCGGATTCTGACTGGGGCCAAGTTGACAATCCCCTTGGGTCCTACCTAGCAGTTACTGGACTGGGAGAGTCCCATCCTGGGGTCCGCGATTGGTAGCGACAGGCCATGTTCAATGATTTATCTACACGTACACCTTGCAGTTGCCACTGAAGTGAAGCATGAGGATCTGAGTGATCTTTTGCTGCACACTGTGGTCACGAGGTCTCGACTTATCAGTGTATGTGTAGTCTCTCATTGAGACTCACCCATGTGAAGTGGACAGGGCTTGCCTAGAAGTCTTGGGCCTGTAGGTGTTTGGTGGTCTGGAGACTCAGTCGCCTGTGTTCCATGCTGAAATACTACTGACTGAGGGACACCTCTAACCAGTGGAAACATTAAACACTGGAAATTCGTGGTGTGCAAAGCCTGGGCATAATCAAGTGTTATGAGTAAAGAGAAAGATCCTAAACTACCACAAGGTAACACTGTGATGCCCTACATGACCTCTCAGGCTCTGGCTCAGTAGGTGACCAGGCAAGAAGACAAAGGCAGACCAGAAGATGGTGGTGTAAGAGCTTTCAAGAGCAGACATTATTGTGGCCAATCTGGGCTTGTGAACAGTAGTGAAAGGAAAAATTGATAGGGTGTCACTAGAGGTCAATTTGCTATGGATGGACTTGTGAAATGAGGCCGGGAGGGTGAAATCAGCAGAGGGTACAATTATGGAACGGATATGGGAGATGACTTCCTTAAGGGTCCAAATGATGCAGATGGTGACAAGAACACATATACTGGAATATAGAGCAGAAGACGCAGTGGTCCGCTCCCGCTGAAATACCCTGCAGTTTCTTGGATTATGAGAAAAAGCGGAGGGCACTGCTATAGAACGATTTCTGATAGAGTGGGTCCAACTTGATCATGACCACAGGGACTCTGAACTGTTTCTGGTGGAGGAAGCACATACATTAATGGTTCCTGCCCTAGTGGCAGGAACCAGCCTGGCCCTCATACCGTGAATTCTTAATTACAGATTTACAACTCTATCCAACTTGCAGCTCTAGAGACAGCACACCAGCAATTTAGGAACCATGCTATCGACATTTACCCAGATTATACCAGGATAGTTCAATCCCAACGAAAATAGTATATTGAAGTTAAGCAAAAGCTCAGAGTGATGAACCTATAGTACAAGCATTTGTTTCCGACTTAGCTACAAGTGGTGGAGCAAGGGAAAAAAACAACAAAATGTAACAAAAGGGGGAGAGAGAGAGTCAGTGGATTCAGTCTCCCTATACGCATAAGTAAACAAAGTGGAATCCACTCAAGGTGGTGATCCCAAAAGTGATGGGGAGACACACAGTGTTGTTTAAATGCCCCTCACACACCAACAGGCCCCTTGGTGTCATGCTTCATCATCGGGGCCTTCGCACCCCTCTACGGGATGCGGCGTGCTACGACTAGCGAGTGCGCAGGAGCACTTGGAAGTGAACTATGTGTGGGGGGGTGTGTGTATATATAACCAAGGTGTGAGTGAGGTGAGGTGAAAAAAGTGAAAAAGTTAAAAAATACCTGGCACGTGGGAGAAAAACAGAATTTTATTAGTCCCCGGCTGGTATTGTTAAAAAAGTGCAAAGCGTGGTTGGGTAGATACGAGTTAAGGTATCTGAAACCACGGAGCCGCGTTGAGGGAAGGCAGGCGAATGGCATATGCAGTAACCGTCTTTCTGAGCAGGAAGGAGGGATCCCCAATATACGCTTAGGCTCATGAGGTTTTACATATTAGAACTCTAAGTTCTCTCGCCAACTGGGCGCAACGACATTCACTAACACTAAATAACATTGTTAGGAACATTACACATTGTGGTAATTTTTAATGAAACACTTTTACACTTTACATGTGAGTAAGGTGAGGGAAAGTGCATAACCCTCGTCCTGAAGAAGGAGGCTGTGCCCTCCGAAACATGTTGACACTTTCACAGTGGTTTCAGATACCTTAACTCGTATCTACCCAACCACGCTTTGCACTTTTTTAACAATACCAGCCGGGGACTAATAAAATTCTGTTTTTCTCCCACGTGCCAGGTATTTTTTAACTTTTTCACTTTTTTCACCTCACCTCACTCACACCTTGGTTATATATACACACACCCCCCCACACATAGTTCACTTCCAAGTGCTCCTGCGCACTCGCTAGTCGTAGCACGCCGCATCCCGTAGAGGGGTGCGAAGGCCCCGATGATGAAGCATGACACCAAGGGGCCTGTTGGTGTGTGAGGGGCATTTAAACAACACTGTGTGTCTCCCCATCACTTTTGGGATCACCACCTTGAGTGGATTCCACTTTGTTTACTTAGGAGCAAGGGAAAAGCCACTTCTTTGATACCACAGAAGATGTCTGCTCTTGGCTAAAGATCTGGACAAAGGTGACCCCCGGCGGACAGCCCTCCGCAAGCTTGCCTTAGGCGAGGGACATTTCAACAGAGGGGATTTAGAGACTGGAGACTATCCAGGAACAGGTGGAACAGAGGAGACTGGAATCCCGGTGTGGTGGTGCTGGATGATGGGATTTGGAGGCCAGAGGATGGATCCTCTTTGGAGGAGGCAGACACCCCAGTGAGGTTGCCAGAGAGGTCAGCTAGAGTCGTTCTGGAAATGATCGGCAAGGAGGAGGGAGCTGGTGCTACCTGAGGAGGTGGTGTAGCTTTACAGTACATGTATTTGCTAGTTACTGGTGTTTTCTTTTGGGGATAGGTTTCATTAGAGGGGATTTGCTTTTCTGCTCGATCTGTAAGACGGTCTATGTTAATTATATTCGGAAGGAGATAGAAATAGTTGTAGAGATAACACCCAGTAGTGGACGGTAGAAACACTGGTGGATTCAGATTAGCTGGTGAGCTCCGCTTAAAAAGGACGAGTGTTTGGCTGACTGAACACTAGCCGCAATACACACAAAGTAGTTTGGAGTGATATAATTATCTCTATTGGGTTAGGGTGGGATCTCGTATCGGGCCATCTGTAGTACAAAGAGGCTGCGGGCACACCTGGCCAAAGGCTGAGTTGAGGGAATGACGTATGGCCATTTGAAGAGTGGGTGGGAGGCTGGGTGATCTGACGTTTTCTAGCACAAAGACAGGATAGTTAAAAAAGGTCCCGTATTACAGAAGGTGGAATTAAGATACATAGACAGGCGGACACTGGTTGGACGGTGCATTGATTTGACCTGATTGAAAGATAGCAGCTATAAATAGGAAAGTGTTGTTCTGGAATGCTTTAATACTAAACCCATTTCCCAAAAGATGCGGATTCTACACTTTTATCAAAAGACATGATGTTCAAATACCATGCTCCAGAAAACTCCTTTGCTATGGATGGAGGTGTTCCGTCTTGGTAAGAATGGTGGAGTCACACCTACACCACAAGTTATTCTACCTTTCCAAGGGGACCAGGGAGTCCTGACTCAGGTGATGCTAGTTGTCCCATTTAAATTGCAAGAAAAAGTCGGGGACCCACAAGGATGACACATGGTTATCTTTGGTGTCCTTGATGGTGTGTAGACGTGTTTGGTGTACACGTATGCCCCAACCGCGGATGATGCGCGGTTCTACCCCTCTTTTAATCAAAATTGCCTCCTGGAACAATGACTCTAGGTCCTTTGGTCAGATGATAACTGTGTAGGGAATTTGGAGGCAGCCTTGTCAAAAATCTTAACAGAATTTGATCTTTGTGTTCTCATTTAATTCACCTGTACATGATACCTATAGCAGGACATCATTTGTGTTGAGTAGACGGGAGGATATAGGGCTGTTTGAATCTGCAGTATATCTAAATCAATTTTTAGTGGACCACTCCCTACTGATTTGCACAATAAGAAAACAATTACAAAGACATAAAATGTGGATATTGCAAATAGAAGGTCTGACTAAAGCTTCCTTTCTTGCTCACGTCTGATATTTTACTGGGCACTACTTCCTGGATAACTAGAGGTGACCCTCAGGGGAGAACGCAGATCATGAATACTTGGAGTGCAATGGCACTTAAAGAAAGCCCTGGTAGAGACTAAGAGGGCACTAGCCGGTTTAGAAGAGAGAGCAGTTCCAGGCCTGGATTATAACAAGCATTGCAAATGCAATAGGTCTCTCATCATTAGAGTTAGTGCTTTTAGAATTGTTTATGTTTTTTTTTTGTAAATCTTTAGCATTTTTGTTTCCTATAGCCAATGCTAAAGAATTACAAATAAAAAAAGCCATAAACATTTCTAAAAGCTCTAACTCAAATGCTCCGAGACCTATTGCACTGTGTGACGGTGAGGGGTTGAGGATGAGTGAGGGTGAGGGTGAGGGTGGGTGAGGGTGAGTGAGGGTGAGGGGTTGAGGGTGAGGGGTTGAGGGTGAGTGAGAGTGAGGGTGAGTGAGGGTGAGGGTGAGTGAGGGTGAGGGTGAGGGGTTGAGGGTGAGGGGTTGAGGGTGAGTGAGGGTGAGGGTGAGTGAGGGGTTGAGGGTGAGGGTGAGTTAGGGTGAGGGGTTGAGGGTGAGTGAGGGTGAGGGGTTGAGGGTGAGTGAGGACGAGTGAGAGTGAGGGTGAGTGAGGGGTTGAGGGTTAGAGGGTGAGGGTGAGTGAGGGTGAGGGTGAGTGAGGGGTTGAGGGTGAGTGAGGGTGAGGGTGAGTTAGGGTGAGGGTGAGTTAGGGTGAGTGAGGGTGAGGGTGAGGGGTTGAGGGTGAGTGAGGATGAGTGAGAGTGAGGGTGAGTGAGGGGTTGAGGGTGAGAGGGTGAGGGTGAGTGAGGGTGAGGGTGGGTGGGTGAGTGAGGGTGAGGGTGGTGAGGGTGAGGGTGAGTGAGGGTGAGGTGTTGAGGGTGGAGGCTAAAGGGCGAAAGAAGTGTGCGAGAAAGAGAGGGGAGGGAGGGGGCCGTCTGAGGCGAGGTGGCGTCGGTGCGGTGAGAGGCGAATGTGGGGCGACACAACAACAAAGAAGCAGCGAAAACAAAGCAACATATGGCTGGGGAGTTGCAAAGACCGTAACACGGCGGGCAGGGGAGGGGGTGGAGAGGGGAGAGGTGCGACACGGCAGGCAGGGGAGGAGAGTAGGAGGAGGAGGGGGGAGGAGAGTCACTCAGGATTACAGTTTCCATACTTTTTTATGCACTTCAACTTTTCAAGACAAGTGAAAAATAAATGTATCTTAAAATCGACCAGCCATTAAGCACTACATTTAGAATGCCCTTTGAACTGAATAAACAAAATAAGAGTCCTGAAACTGTAAACACTGCTAAATGTTTCTTTAGCGCAGCATACAACACCCGTAGAAGTACATGACCATAGTTACATGTATGGTTTGCAAAAAGGTCATCCCTGTCCATCGCGGTCTACTAGTTCCTCGACAAAGAGGCTGGCGGGATGCACTGGCACAAAGGTAGACCTCGAAATCACGGCAAATTAAGAAACACAATCGCCCCCAAGCCTGAGACTGTGTCCAGCGAAGGCACGAGCCAAACACAGCGCCTTGAACCCAGAGCACAGCGCACTGGCGGGAACTGGCTGGAATGCCCAAGAACTGCAATCACTTACAGAGCTACAAGAAAATGTCAGGAGCTCGATTTTATAAAATAGTCTATCGCACCTTTTTTGCAGAGTGTCAGTTTCACAAAATATAATACGAATCTATTAAAAAGAAATCAAGCACAATGTAGTTTATATATTAAAAGTATCAGCAGCATGTATTGTGCAATGAAATTAGGTGATATTTTGCATCTAAGTGCATATACACAGTCGTGCTCAAATCAACCAAACAAAATAAGAGTGCTGAAACTGCAAACCCTGCTAAATGTTTCTTTAGCGCAGCATACAACACACGTTAGGGGAGGGCGTAGAAATACATGACCATTTTTATATTTATGCATCTGGGCAGAAGTAAGTGCGTTAGAATATCAAACAAGAAATGTAATGAGCAAGTAATGGGTTGTGAGGGAAGGGAGGATTCGGGAGAGAACAGCGTGTTAGCGGAAGGAGAGATGTAAACAAGGGAGGAAGGGTGATGACGAGACGCATGGGGAGCAGCAGCCTTTGAATAATTAGGGGAGGAGAAATGCCGGCCTGAGGCCGAGCGCAAAGCAACAGATGGCATTTCTCCTCACTGCATGGCCGGCCGGCACATCAAAGGCTGCTGCTCCCCATGACACTGAAGTCATTGTGACCCTTCCTCTAGAACAGCATTCAGCCTGCTTTACATGATAGACTGTTATTTTATTTATTTATGACATTTATAGAGAACGATTGTCACCAATACTGGTATCCTGGTGCTGGCAGACAAGGAACGTGACTTGTCATGTTAAGGATACAAATTCATTTATTCAAGTGTTTTGGCATCATGTGTACCCCCACAAAGGGAAAGATTACGGCTGGATTGAATGGCGCGGGAGTCGGGGACAGACACACCAGTCACAGTTCACCCAGAGGACAGGCTCAGCTCTCTGTGGGCCGTAAGCTGTGCAAGGAGTTTCTGGAGGGTGATGGCAGCGGATAAGAAAGGAAACAAGGCAGTGTGGACTAGATGCACCAGAGGCACAGGTCGAAGGGTAGAGTCATCACAAGGCGGTGCTGAACAGAGGGTGGTTGGCGTAGGGAAGTGCAGTGGAGGAAGCTGTTGCCACCGACGGGCTCGGACTTCTCAGGGTCATGAGTCAGATTGCAGACGGGCTGGAGGGGGGAGGAGAGTAGGGGAGGCACGGCCGCTATGAGTCAGATTGCAGACGGGCTGGAGGGGGGAGGAGAGTAGGGGAGGCACGGCCTAGCGGCCGTGCAATCAGGAAGTGAGGGGGCGGAGCTGGGGGAGGCTGTAAGAGAGAGAGTAGGCAAGGCAGGCGGCTGGGGGCATGTGCACGCGCTTTTAAGCTCAATGCGCATGCACATTGAGCTTAAATTTCTCGTGCACTGCAAGGAATCGCCTCGATTCCTTGCAAGTTGGGTAAAGAGTGGATAAGCCCCCTTAGTCTCGCAAGCTCGATGCGCATGCACATCGACAGGCGAGACCTAAAAAGCAGCTATTACAAACAAAAAGACAGATGGAATATACCTGAACCCAGCTTGATAGAAGCACCTAGATGCACCTAGATGCAACATATATATAGTCGGGACATATATATAGTCGGGACGGGCTGCTAGTAATCTATATATATGTTGCACCTAGATGCAACATATATATAGATTACTAGCAGCCCGTCCCGACGTTGCGCGGGAGCAATTAGGCTTCAGGGCCTCCTCCCGCCCCGCTTTTGTAACCTGCAGACGTCACTTTTTCCTCCTGTAATTTACTTTGCTTCAGGGCCCCCGCCCGCCCCACTTTTGTAACTTGCACACGTCACTTTTTCCTTGTGCACACGTTATCCACCCCCTTCCTTCCACTCCACCCAAGGGACGCAGGTTAAAACCCCTCTGGCTACACGTCACTTTTTCTTCCTTTTCCTCCTGTAATGCACCGTTTGTGTGACATTTGTAGTACACCATTTGCGTCCTCTTTCTTGTCCTCAGGCTTCCCCGACCACCGGCCGCCCGTCCCGACCCTCGCCCTGCCCGTCCCGTCCCCTGCCCGGCCTGTCCCGTCCCCTGCCTGCCCCTACATGAGTGCCACTACCTCCGCCGGCGCTGCTCCCGCCTGTCCGCTCGCACCACCGCTCCTCCCCTGCGCCATGTCCGCCGCTCCTCCTCCGCCGACGGTCCTCTGCTCCTGACGTCACTGCTCCTCCCCGCGCCATGTCCGCCGCTCCTCGGACGCCGCTCCTCCCTGTGCTCCTAATGTGACCACGCACGTCGCAGCCAGCGCTACTTTTGAGTGTCTACTTATTTTTTTAATCTAAAATTTTAAATAACGTTTATTTTTTAAATTTATGTAGCCTATAACCATCTACACACCCTGCCGATTGCAACGGTGTATCGGGTGTGTAGATTGGCGCAGTGGTTCCCCAGTTTACCCGCTTCAAAGCCTGAAAGTTTCTGCTTTATTATAGTAGTATAGATTTAGGAAGGGGGATAAATCCCCTTTTAGCTTGGCTAGTAAAACAAACATAAGAAGCCCCTTAAACATATACTATCATTACAGCAAAGTGATGGAAGGGTGATTACAAGCAGATAATCAATATTTTAAGGACTTCCTGGAGGGGGCTGGAGCGAGTCCTTCTATGGTATATGAACAAGCAGTAAGGGGATTCATCGGCCGGTTGAGGCCAACAGAAGCATAGCGAGAGATGTGGGGGAGCCCCACTTGGTGTTCCTGAATTTTAATAAGCGTTGGAGGGGCAGGCCGGAGGTAAAACCCCACTTTTCTACTTAAATAAATAAATGCTTGTGCGTCTTAATGAGTGCCTCAATTTGGCCCAGTTAAGTTTGTCCACCCAGAAGAGTTGCCGTTCAGGGGTACTGGTAACTTCGGTTGTGGGTGTAGTTCAAACTGAATAATCTTGGAACAATGAAGCCTCCCTAACGGAGGAGGAATTACTTTGGGAATTGGTATTTCCAGGTTCCGACATTAGCTATTTCTAAACATTTCGCTGGAGTTGCACCCTGGGATTAAGCCAAAATCTAATGGTTAAACAAAACAGATCTGCAGTGTTCCTGTGGATATCAGAATTATGGTAACTTGTATTACCTCCCCCCATTCGAATCAAAAGGAATGGTGTTAGATGTATACAGCAAATACCATTTAGAAGAAGTAAGCTGTTTATTAGTCCAGATCCTCAAGTACCAGCTGGCAACTGAAGTTCACCAACATTCTAAGGTGAGCTTCACTCCCAACATTCTAAGGGAGGGAACCACCATTGCATAGTGGAAAGGAGGGGAGGTGCAGTGGGAGATACCAACTACACTAAAGTACAATATGTAAATACAGATACAGATTAATACAGATTACAACAAAATTTATAACGATGCTCTTGTTGCCCTAGACACTGTTGCAGTTTGTCCTTTTTATATCACTTTTGAAAAGCCTTCATTGTTTTACTTGGCTGCCTTTGCAGTGTGGATTTTTGCCACTGACCTAAACATTTTGCATGGTTTTGCAGCATCAGTAAAGACGTGTGTCCTCATATTAGCAAAGCGAGAAATTACGAGACACTGGAAAGCAGCAATGGGACCCAATGACACTAGATGGAGGAATGAGTTTCTGAAGTGGGCTCAGGGAGAAAGTATGTTAAGATTTCACACTGCACGGAGACAACGTAATGACAAAGCCCTGGAAACAGCTCAGGCTTGGGACGCATTAGTACAAGCATTACGCGATTATGATACACGTGACGAGGCGACGGCCTAACACTCTGCCCAGCGTACTCCCCCAAGACATGTCAGGTACATCACATTGAGCACCTCCCAGTGGCTCCTGTACACACACGCTACTTTGTTGACTGCTACCAGTACCCATCGATGATGAGGGTTTAGGGAGGGGGGAGGGAATATGGGATTTCTTGTTAGTTTATTGGGCGAAGACGCACCAGGGTGTCTTTGTAGGAGAGCTTGCACACAAGGTCTGACTATCATCCTGCTCTACTGCCCGAAAACGTGACTTTGGGGTCTTATTGGATGTTGGGGCAGTATAGAGAACGTAATTTAATTTGTATGTTCTGTGTAACAAAACCCAATAAAAAATTGTTTAAAAAGAAAAATCAGTAAAGACGTGTGTAATGTCTAGGCATTATACAAATATATGTGGAAATTGCTAAATAATATTTCACAATGCTTACAGAATAGAATGAGTAAGACCTCACAAGGTATCTTATGAATGGATACCAATAATATACATTTTACCTATAATGCTTAAACGTCTCATCATGGACCCTTTGTTCACTTAACTCAATGTCATCACAGTAAACACACCCACACCAACTACCTGGACCAACCACACCATCATCAGGTTCAAAATTAATATCCCTTACCACAGAAGAACAACCACCGGAGGCCCAGTTTGCTAACTCTGGAATATTATATAAGAGATGGATTGGGCTTCCTTGTTCCACAAGAGCCAACCAGAACACACAGGTAGCCTAGCAAGCGACATCAACAACTTTAACAACTAGATCACCCACAGCACCGACACCCTCGTCTCTCACAAAGTCAATCGGCAAGAACACCAATGCAGGCTGGCTGGTACATGGAAGAACTCAAAATGACAAAGCGGCACTGCAAGCAAGTACAACGGAGGTGGAAAGCCAGTCAAGAAGAATGGGGCAAGTAATTATTCAAATCTGCCCTCCGGCTCAGCCAGCAGCAAATACAGGAAACCAGGAGGAAGGCCCTAGCTAAATACGTTGACAGACGCTCCCACAGCTGCAAATAAAGTTTTAGGGGCAACAAGGACTTCACTGCACCCGAAGCAACCTCCAGAAACATCACCCCCACTCATGAACTGTGCAACAACCTCTGACTTTCTTAATAGCAAAATCACAGCCATATATGACTGTTTCATTAAGTGACCAGACCTGAGCGAACTGGTAACTAGACTGTCAATATTGTACTAAGGAGTTTCCTTTGCCACATGGAACACATCACCATAGAAGAAACCACTCACCTAAGCACCAGGATACACTCACTGCTGATAGTATGCTATAAAAATAAAGGTAAAATAGCAATATTGAATTCGGATTACAGAATATTTCCAGACATCTAAACATTTCACTATTCAGCAATATGGAAGGCTTGTCGCCATTCATAAGGAATGCATCGGATTTTCTCTCCACGATAAAATACCTTAGCATGATATGTTTCTGCAATAATTTCAGGAATTAAACCCGTAATAGCACAGAAAAAGCCTTACTTCAGAACCACAATACTATGCTGGCAGCGCATCCTTCCCATTAAACGTTCAGATCACTCATGGCTGTAAGTTACTTTTGTATGAGGCTTACTCCTCTCTTAGATGCAACTTCCTTTTGGTTTTCTTGGAGTATGTGATACGTTCATGAGAACAAAAGTGTTTTAATCATACATCTGTACTGTAGTACGGACGCCTACAATGCCTGTACCCACAGTTCTGACAGAAGCTTTTGGATAAGTTGGACATGACTTCATTATCACTAGTAGCTGCGCTGTCAGATTTCTGTGCCTTCTCCCACAGATCTTGATGCAGGTGCATAACACAGGCCCCCGCATCCCCCGCGGTGCGGGGGGGGGGCAACTGCAGGGGGCCCCCTCAGCACAGTACTCCAGTCGGAGCGATCCAGATAAAATTCGGAGCGGCGGCCCCTCGGTGTACATGGCAGGGGGGCACCTTAAACTTTTGTCGCCACTGTCTTGATTCCTTTTTAGGTTGCCGCCTACCAATCAGTGCAGCTGTCTGCTATGCGAAAGGCATCTTGGGGACTTTCAGAAAATTTACCTGGGAATGCATTCCACCCGTGGCTTGCTATTGGCTTTGTAGGTCACTTTTTCTGAATTTTGAGTTTCTGGTTTCGTTTTCTTTAGGCTGTGTAGCGTGAATTTGTACCGCCCCATGGTAAAGCCTTATTTACAGTAATCTTCTACAAACTTGTTTTCTGTAATAAGAAGGCCTTTAAATCTTGTTCTTATCCCTCACATTTCCTGGTCATTCAAAGACCAAGGTCAAATGTCAAGCTCTTTTTTTGTGGGAACCTGGTGTTTATTTTGTTTTTGGCTGACTTCAAAGTGAGAGCGTTTGTAGGAAAAAGGAATGCAGCGTACTTTCTCCATTGAGCCTTTTAAAAAAAAATTATTTCAGACCTAGGCATCTCAAAAGGTATCTCATTCTTCATTTGCACAAACCATTTGCACGTTTTTTTTGCAAAATTCCTCTTCTTTGGTGAGTCCATTTAATTTGGGAAACTGCCTTTTTAGGAACAAAGTACAAAACTGCATTTCATTCTCCACATCAGCCTAACATATGGTGATCTTGAGCAATTTACATTGTTTATGGCCATTTCACTGTCAAGCACAGCTCGGGATCTTTCCACAGGAAAGAGCCAGACACATTGTAACACAATTTAACAATGCTTGGTTTTCACTTTGATGTGTAAAGCATTTGCTTTATTTATGACATCTGTGGCAACTGGTTTTGGAGAGTTAGATAAGTTTGAAGGCACTTTTTATTAAATCTTTTGTGTTTGTTTAGTTACACAATAATTATGTATTCTGTCTGCGACTGTGCCTTTTCCAGCCGGTGCAGTGGCATAGGGTTCAAAAGGTCTATGAAACCCACTGAACTTCAATTTATTGCTGAATTTTACTACTAAACAAGCAGCCCGGAGTGTTTTTTTTTGTAACCATTGCACCCAAAGTAACACCTACCCTAAAGCATCACTGTAATAAAAGCTATAACCTTTTGGACTTTACTGTCTACCTACATCTTATGTTACATTAAGCACATGTATATGGCACATTTTCACAGTTTTTGTATGGTCCTAAAATGGCATTCTCTATGTTATGACATTAGCACTACAGCTGCAGTAAACACTGTATAAAAACATATAACTTAGAATATTGCATTCCATACCAGGCATTGGCAAAGCCAAATCGGTCTCACCTATGTGACATCAATTTGCTTTGTCAATTTGTTTTAGCCATGTTATACAGCAGGGCTAGCTTCAGTGAAGCTTTACTGGAAAACAAAATCAAATGCTATAACGCGGCTAGCACTAGCTGCCCTACAGCATTTATACATTACTTTCAGCCATTTGCAACATGTCTAAAAATCATTAGCAAAGCCTAAACATCTTACATTGTCAAGACCTATTGGCTTTGCCAATGCTTGTTCTTTGTTCTGCTGGAGGTGAAAGGAGGGTGGGTCCCCACGCCCTGCTGGTTGTGGACAGTTACACCGGTAGTAGTAGGAATTGTAGGTGGCACTCGTCATTTTCATGAAGCCTCTACTATTGGTCTTGTAGGTTGGTGCGCCACCAGTGTGCCTGAATACCTTACAAGTGTCCAGTCTTTTCCCGCACAGAGACTAGGGTGGCACTGCTGTTAATTGTAAAATGAGACATTTGACCCAGGCACTGGTAGGATGAGAGCCCGCCCATTATCACCAGCCCCACAATGTCACTTTCCGCAGCCTTCTTCCCGCTTGTACATAATAGCGTGCTGACAGCAATTTACGATGCTGCAAACAATTGCTCCTGATTTGTTTGGGAGGGGGCAGGGCGAGGGAGCTTCTGTTTCAAACAGATATCTGAAATTAATTACCAGAAAGCGGAAGTGCTGCGATCAAGGACGAAAACATGTCATTTGTCTTAAGGAGGCTCTTCCAGCTGCAGCTGGGATTGCGTGGCCCGAATGATTGTATTTGTTTACACTGGACAACAGTGGGCTACTAAATGCCTGTCCGTTTTTGTGCTGTGCAGCCTGCCAACGGGAGAGGGTCCGTTACAGCTTGAGGTGGGTTAACTGCTAGTCTGTGTGATAAACAGTACCCGCCTAGAGGTAGGACAGGATTCTTTACACAGAGTGTACAGCCTGTGTGATGAATGAATTACATGCTCGGTGTGACCACACAGGTTACAGCCTCTGTGGTAAACAACGTATGCACAGTCTTTTCTAACAGGTCACAGCCTGTTTGAGAAACAGGAGAGGGTTGTTTACACAACGGTTACAGCCATGGTTAAAACAGTCTGCTTACACGAGACAATTTTTCAAACAGGCTTTACAGTCTGTGTGATAGTCAGTCACCATACATACAGGAGAGGGCTTCATACACAGAGGTTACAGCCTTTGCGACAAGGTGCTTGCATAAAGATGAGAATTATGTACACACAGTTTACAGCCGGTGAGATAAGTATCCTGTGTTTGGAAGAGGGACCCTCACATAGGGAACGACCAGCCTGTGCGAAAAACTTACAGGAAATCATTTCTATGTGGAGGTTTCAGCCTGTGTGATAAACAAGCTTGCTTAGCAAAGCGCCTGTGTCAGAAACAGCTACCAGTTTATGCACTGGGTACAGACTTGGGTTATACTGGCTGGGACCAGGAGTTTAGACGCTGTGTATAGCCGACATTCAAAGATAATTGTCAGATGAATCGTGAGGCAATGGAATATACATCCCACAAATAGGAGAATATTCTTTAGACACAGAGGAGGCCCTGTGCACCCCTGACAAGCAGGAAGTAGAATGTGTCTTTAAAAGTCTATCTTAAATCCAACAGAAAAGTGCATGTCTGATTACCATGCTTATGCTGATTCTCGTGGCAAAACCCTTACTGATCAGGTGATTTTCTGATAGTGCTCTTCCCCATTCATTCTTCCATGTTTCATATGTTTATTTGGTTCTGAGACCACTTTGTGAAGGTGCATTCTAAGAAGTCTGTTGGGTCAGTTTACGGTAGAAGCATATGCCATCTTCACATTGTGCCCTTCCCTCGCACTGTGAAGCAAGCATCTAACACGCCCAGCACAATATCACAGCATCGGAGCAGGTACTGTAGCACTCCTAACGAGATACTGAGAGCAGTGGAAAATAAACCTCCGTCTGCATTGGAATGTCCCTCAGAATCCATCATGGTGCAACATCTGCAAAACCTGCTATAAATAAATTTCAGACTCCAAGATTGGTGAATTTTTATCTTTTCACATGAGAATAACCAATGAAGTAAGGGCCCTTCTTTTTATGTAAATGTGTGTCTGTTGTGATCTCACCCTACGACTACTCACTTAATGTGCATAGATCAAAGTAGAAATCACTGGCTGGTACTGCATGTTAATTGTTACTAATTTGTTTCAAATCACTGATCAAGTGCTCCATAGATGTGTGCCCAGTGGTCATATTATCCTCTGCTGCCTTGTAAACTATGTAATTGCATTTATATAGCGCGTACTACCCCTGATGAAGTGTCAAAGTGTTTTTTTGGTGAACAGTACGCTACTCTGGAACCTATAAAGGATTAGTGGTGAATTAATATAGTGAAATAAGAAAGTAACATGATTGGGGGATATGTTAGTTATTTGGATTGAGAAGGATAGCGGAGGGATAGAAGTAGGAAAAAGATTTGAATTTATGTAGTGCTTGTTACCCCTGATGGGGTGTTGAAACGCTGTTTCGGCACGTTGCACGTTATCCAGAACCCATAAAGAATTAGTGGTGAATTAGTATAGTGAAATACGAAAGTAATTTGAGTGGTGGATATGTTAGTTATTTAGATTGAAAAGGATAGCGGAGAAATAGAAGAGGGAAAAAGGTTTGCATTTATATAGCGCTTGCTACCCCTGATGAGGTCTTGAAGCGCTTTTTCCAGAACCCATAAAGGATTAGTGGTGAATTAGTATAGTGAAATAAGAAATTTATTTGAGTGGTGGACATTTTAGTCCGTTACCCCTGATGAAGCGTCAAAGTGTTTTTTGGTGAACAGTACGCTACTCTGGAACCTATACAGGATTAGTGGTGAATTAATAAAGTGAAATAAGGAAGTAATGTGATTGGAGGATATGTTAGTTATTTTGATCGAGAAGGATAGCGGAGGGATAGAAGTAGGAAAAAGATTTGAATTTATGTAGTGCTTGTTACCCCTGATGGGGTGTTGAAACGCTGTTTCGGCACGTCGCACGTTATCCCGAACCCATAAAGAATTAGTGGTGAATTAGTATAGTGAAATACGAAAGTAATTTGAGTGGTGGATATGTTAGTTATTTAGATTGAAAAGGATAGCGGAGAAATAGAAGAGGGAAAAAGGTTTGCATTTATATAGCGCTTGCTACCCCTGATGAGGTCTTGAAGTGCTTTTTCCAGAACCCATAAAGGATTAGTGGTGAATTAGTATAGTGAAATTTATTTGAGTGGTGGACATTTTAGTATGTTATTTGGATTGAAAAGTATAGTGGAGGGATAGAAAAGGGAAGGCTTTAGAATGTTTTTGTTTGTTTTGGAGCTCCTGGCAGTAGGAGGAGGCTTGGGATGAGTAAATGGGAGGTGGCAGGAGAAAGAGTCAGAGGGAAGGGTTTAGAAAGGCGTGTTTTGAAAGATCAGAATAGTAAAAGAGGTATGAGCTGATGCAAGGAGGGGTAGAGTAGGGAATAGTCTAGACAGGGTTATATTGGGGATCATATTAGTGGAAGGGGTTTGGGATGAGTCAGAGAGTTGAGGTATGTATTTTATCAGAGGGCTTGGAAGTCTGGTGTTGATTCAGATACCTGTGCTTTAAGTACTCATGTTTGCTTTACACATTTTTATACTTTGCAAGTCCCTCGGCCTCCATGGACTCCTACTAATTTGTGAATGTGCAGTATGAAAGATTGTCATCGTTGCTTTAATAACATTTGAAATTGTAAAGATTTTAGTATGTGTGTTGCCTTTGGAGATTCGCTGAGAGTGCTACTCGGAGATTCCCATATTTCGTAAGTGTCTACAAGTTCCACTGTTGAGTGTTAATCACAGAAATGAGGAGAACGTGCTAAAACATGATTTTTTCATTTAAAAACCACATTAGACCTTATTCAAAAATAATCAAGATTTTCAATTTAATACACAGCAGAGATGTATGAATGTTTGGTCTTAAAGAGTTAATTTCATTTATTCATTCAGTGGGTTCATGAAGATGTGAAAGTACCAGAAATTACATATATTACTAGTACTGGGGATAACAGATAACTCAAAGTCAAACAACACCTGTCCAATAATGGGATTTAATTAAAAATTTGATTAAAAATGAATGATTTGTATAATTTCTAGTCGTGGGTTTGTTTTGTTGAACTAATCAACAGTTCTAAGTAAAGCCCAGGTCTGATTTTGTGGTATCCTGATGACATGAAGCAATCTGGTCTCCTTATCCATAGCAGGTATACAGCTCTTTACTGGCTTCTGATAAGAGGCCTCTACTAAAGCATTTCTTACCAAATAGTCATGCACCCCTTTCCGGTAAGACACACATCCAGTGTTTTAACTTTCTCGACTTTTCCTCCTCTATTTTTCTTAACCCACTAAAGAATTTATTTAAACTAGATTTCATTCCATATCTTGTTGAAAAAAGTGTTGACAGTTTAGAGCCATTACAAAACTGTGATGTATAATTAGCTATAAGATTCTTAATTTACATACTTTTTCATATGTGAGGTTAATCCCCTGCTGCTCTTTTTTTCTTTTATATTCTTGTCACTCCTTTGGTATGATACCGTTTTTGATGGACTGCATCGTGCTAGTCCTCATCTTCAAATAAGTAACTAAAAACTAGTTGTCATTTTCACTTTATTTTCAGTGCATGGGGGACTATTTTACCGCTCTAAAGTACACATAACTATCACCCAATAAATTCTTTAAAGTTGCATTCTATGCGGCTTTTTTTAGTCTCACCTACCAGACAGCAAAACCTGTCTGGTGCTTACCCATTATTGGCTTTATTATTACTCTAATTTGCTTGCTTCTTATTCAATGGCTTTGCTTGCCCCATCATGTTTTTGTCACTCCCCGGGAGTATAACCTCTTTACCGTCTCTGATTGGCTGGCGTCGATCCCCCCCACTGCTCCGTTTTAGACAACTTCAATTTTTTGGGGGTGTTAAATTCTCCACAAGAGTGCATGTGATATCCAGCTGTTACCCTTGTGTGCTTCTCTACCCTCCAATGTTCCATGTTACTCTTTTTTGCCTGTGTGCTACTTGCGCGACCGCTTACTATACAGTTTCCGCTCTCCCTCGTGATCTTTTTTTTCTCGTCCTTATGTTTCTCCCTTTCTTGTGTCTTGCTCCCCCCCACATTCATTTTTACTTTGACCCTCATCTCCTCCCTTATTTTTGCCCTCCGACCTATGCAGTCTTATTTCATTTATTTATTTAGTAATTTTGTTGCGGAGGGAAAGACAGCAAATTGCTTCCAGCCGCTCCACTTTAAAAGGGAAAAAGTGCATTTGAGCTACATTGTTTTCTTTTCTTTCTTTTTTTTTTTTTAACAATTTTTCAGGGAACTGTAAAAACAAATGAATGATGCCTACATAATTTTGTCATCATGCACATGCATGCTCATACAAACTTATGTAGCCACTAGGGGCTGGATTATAATTTTTTTAATTTCCTTTTTCACAATTCTACACAGCATCATCAAGAAATTATTTTTATCAATGCTGTACAGCATCGACAAAAGAAATTGCAAGGTCAATACGTCGCAAAGGCACAAACAATTAGCTTTGCCAATGCTTGTTTGTTAGTTTTTTTTTTTTTTACTGCAGCAGGCGTTTTATTGGGGAATAAAAATAAAAGCAAAACATTTTGCTTTACTTTTGCTTGCTTGTTTATGTGAAGGCTTTCTAGTGTACTTACCAGTCTGTTTACTGTTGGGCCCTGGTCTGTATCGGTGGCAGTGCATAGCAATAGTTTCTTAAGTCCAGTTAACACTTCTCCCAGTAATTCGTTAAAGTGTAGACTGTATTCTAAGTGACCCACAAACTGATTGATAGCCACTGATACTTCTGTGTTTCCATTTTTATTTGTTTTTCTGTTATGTAACACTTTGGAAACCCAGACCTACCAAATGCCTTACCTATAACAGAGTTAGCTGAATGCCTAAACCAAACCCTCACAAAAAAAGCTTGCATTGGGGATATTGGAGAGAGGCATGATATGGCGACGAGCCAGGACTGAGAATTTTCAAAGAAATCCGCTCACATCCAGTTCAATATCTCTAAATGTTTGTTGACAAAAGAAACACGCATTTGCAATGCAATAGGTCTTGTATTTCAAGAATTTGAGCTATTGCCATTGTAAATGACAATGTCTTTTATTTATGTGTTTCGAAAACTTGCAAGCGGTGCCTAAACACGCACTTTGTGCTTATGTTTCTTGCTTGTGAACAGCAAGACTGGCAGTAAAAGAGGCGCAGTTACTGCCAGCCTTGCTTCCCATAAGCAACGACTATAAGTACAAAGTACAAATACAATTAGTCGCTTTGAAATGTCACAAAATAATGATTATATTAATTCCAGATTAGGTTGTACTCTATGTGGCGCTGATGAAGGGAAATTTATATAAGGTCTAATATCAATGAGATGTGGTAGGTACAGTACAGCAAGCTGCACCTAGATGTCCATAGTGAGCAAGGCACCAGCACTGCTTGTCTAGGTGCACTAGCAGAAGCTGTGCCTAGAGGTTCCTAGTGAGCATCATAATCTTTGAAGATATGGTGAATCTACCCTACCCATAATGCATTGCATGGAAGACAGTACCACTAGTACATTCAAATAGCAATGTCCATGTATACAATTAGTAGCTTTGAAAAGTGACACAATTATTTTTATATTAATTCCAGGTTAGGTTGTACTCTATGTGGAGCTGATGAAAGGAAATTTATAGAAGGTCTAATATAAATGTGAGATGTGCTTGCGAGTAAAGTAATCACTTCCAATCTAGTTTAGGACTAAGTGAGTGTCCTGTCAGAAGGCCTTTAAAAGAGTAGTGCCTTGAAGCTGTAATTAAAACCTAGGGTGTAACAACACATGTAACATGGGGTGTCCTCATGGGAGATTACAAGAAGAGACCAGGCGGTACTAAGGAGGGACTACAGCGCCTAATGACCAATGAAAAGCCACCATTTGCAAAGGACAGGGACAGGAGTCATTTAAAAAGATGGGTGGGAAGTGGAGCTTTATCCACATATCCTGAATACAGCACGTCTTGAAGAGACAGCACAACCGCTGCCTAGTTGAGGCCTAACAATAATAGTCTGTGAACCACAGACTCACCTGGCCTGGGGTCCACATAGTAAAGGTATAAACAGTTTCTGCTGAGCAAGCTCTTTTTGGTTTTTTATGCCTCGAGAGCCAAAATGCAAAAGCGGCTCCTCGTCAGAGATTGGCATTCCTGGAAGCAGTGTTAGCTTGGACACGTTCCTATTGCTGCAGCAGATTACAGTTACACTAGAGTGAGTAAATATGGTTTACGTTTTCACAGAAGGGATCGGTGCCCTGTTGAGAGGGAAGATTATTTCCAGTGATCGTTTGTAGTGAGTTTGTTTAAAGCAAGGATAGAAGAAAGTCCTTAGGGTGATTATATTTCAAATATGGATCCGATGTGACGTGTGATTTGTGGCAAAGCAGGGCAGTGATGAGGAATTGTTTGGAACAGCAGCACATAAGACGCTGCTTCAATTACGAGATAAAGAACGAAGTCACTGAGACCTGCAAATGGTGACAATGAAAAGAAAGTATCTATGAAAAGGTACCACGTATAGTAGGCATTTTTTATAAAGAGCATTTCTGCCTTCCATGAATGTAATGCTCCTGTTGGACCCTTGTGGTGTGTGGCCACTGACGAGGAGAGTGTACTCTGAGTGTATCAGCATATAAATAAAGTAAATAAAAAATGCGATTTCTTGCCCCTATTGAAACAATTTGGAGTTTGTAGAGGATTTTTTCACCTACGGTTCAACTGGCTTATCAGTGATGCAAATGGTTTGGGCATGGGTTATTTAAGTGGAGTTTGAGGTACAGTACCCCTCTTGATGTGACCTGCATTTCATAAATTTCCTCATTGCACGCGCTGCCTCTCTGTAGGTTTGCAGGTCCTTAGATCCCTCTGATTCAAATGAAGGGATGAATGTTATAAAACACACAAAGGTTAAGGAAATCAATACATTTGTGTTTACAAAAAGGCATCCACCATTGAATTTCACACACTTGTTTACTAACCCTGATAAACCCAAAGAACACAAATATATGTAATTATTGTATCAGTAGATGAATACTGTAATTTACCACTCTCGTTTCCTCTTAAAAAGAGTCAGCCCAGTCTCAGTAGTGTGCTACTTCAATAGTCTGTTTAGAAATCTATATGTCGGTACTGATCTGGGCAGATTACCAGATGGATCCACAAAAGACTACAAAAGGTGGGCTTGCCTTTTTGGAACACTACAGGGGAATATATCAGTCTGATAAACAACCATTGCCAGAACGCATGATAGACTACCTAGCTAAGTTGCCGATCCCTTCACTCAATAGTTAGTTTGGAGAATTCTTATTAACAGACTTCGCACTTGAAGAAGTTGAAATAGTAATAGGCTCACTGGCTAATTGTAAAGCGACTGGGGAAAATGGGCTACCAGCAGAATTATATAAAAGACTAGCCCCTACCCTTAATGTATATTTTTTTAGATTAGCTAATCATATATTGAAAGGAGGAGAACCACCAGCCACTTATCATACAGCAGTAGTAGTCAGTGTTTTAAAGAAAAATACACAGAAAATGTTAACTCTTATAGACCTATTAGTCTTCTTAACGTTTACTATAAGATTTTTATGTAGCTTGTAACAAATAGGCTTAATAAGTCTGTAGGATCTCTTATTCACGGAGACCAATGTGGATTTGTGGCGGGGAGACAGCTCTCGACAAATACGAAATTTTTAATAGAAGCACTGGACTATTTGAATAAGAACAAAATTGAAGCACAGGTATGGCTTCTAGATACTGAGAAAACCTTCGATTTAGTTTCCTGGGACTGTTTTTATTTATTATTTTAGAAAAGTTCGGATTCCCAGAAGGTTTTATACAAATAATAGGAAAACTTTATAAAGGCTCACAAGCACAAATATTGATTAATTCAATGAATGTAGGTTCTTGTCTTATAAATCAGGGCACAAGACAGAGCGGTCCCCTTTCTCCCATTTTGTTTGCCCTTTTTATTGAACCGTTACCAATAGCCATTAGACATGAAAGAGAACAAACAATGCCTTTACAAGATATGACTAATATAAAACTATATGCAGATGACATTGTTCTTTTCTTAAACACTAAAGACAGCACCCAAGAAGAGATACTAGTTTTTGTTCTGAATTCCAAGAAACAGGAGGATATAAAATAAATATGACAAAGACGGAAATTATTTTATGTAATTGTTCTGTAGCTACTCTATTGCCCAATTTTAGATTAACGTATAACATTTTTCCGAAGAGATACCTGGGGGTATATGTAACAGAAAGAGTAGAGGAGCTATTTCAGTTAAATTATATTCTGCTGAACCAAAAAATTGAACGTCTATTAGTACAATGAAGTCAACTACCATTATCGATTCTCGGCCGAGCAGCACTTATTCAAATGTCTATTGTACCATTGTTTCATTTCTTATTAGCAGCAGCCTCATGCGTTTTACAAATATCTTTCTTTAACGAAATAGATAGTCTGTTTTCTTCTTTTTTATGGGCTAATATGGCACCAGGAAAAGCGCTTAACACTTTATATTATTCAAAGGAAGAGGGAGGGTATTCCCTCCCAAATATAAGAGAATATTATGTCGCAAATTATGCACACAATAAATATAGATTCTTTCCCCAATTCGATAATTCGGAAGTACATATTTTTTTTATGAATAAAATCTTAAGAGTATAAAATTAAAGACCCCACTAGAATAGTAAAGGATCCAAAGATTGTGTGGTACAAAGTACTCCAATGGATTCTTAAACAGAGAGCCCAAATATTGGCCTTTTATAAGATCTTGAGAATCCATGTCACAATGGCTTTGTCAGACCTGTATACAGGAGAGGCGGAACTACTGCAGCCCGTTGAAGTGAGTAAGTGGGAGGAAAACGGATATAGGCAAATAAAAGACTTCCATCAAATTAGATTCATGGAAAGAGTAGTCTGAGATAGAAATAAGCCCATCCCACTCCAAGGATATACTTAATTGGCCTTATATTAAAATAAAACATTGCCTAGGAAAGATTGATATAGAGGCCTTGACAGCAGGCTCTGGAATAATTGAAGCTTTAGGAAATTCCGTAAAGAGGTCAGTAAGTGCATGGATACATTTTTTTTATAATAACAAACTGGTCCCTAGTTATGAGAAATTGCAGGATAAATGGAGTAAACAAGCATTTACAATGCAATGGTTTCGCCTTTGTTAAAGTTAGAGCTATTGGCATTGCTCTTGACATTATTTTTATTTATGTATTTTTTAACATAAATAAATGGCATTGTCATTTACAATGCCACTAGCTTTATCTCTCGCAAATGACACACAGAGCCCCCCCCACACACACAGCCACACAAAGCTCCCCACACACACAGCCGCACAAAGCTCCCCACACACACAGCCGCACAAAGCTCCCCACACACACAGCCACACAAAGCTCCCCACACACACAGCCACACAAAGCTCCCCACACACACAGCCACACAAACCTCCCCACACACACAGCCACACAGAGCCCTCCACACACACCCACATGGCACAAGCAGGCAACAGGGGCACACTGAGGCACAAGCAGGCAACAGGGGCACACGGACGCACAAGCAGGCAACAGGGGCACACTGAGGCACAAGCAGGCAACAGGGGCACACGGAGGCACAAGCAGGCAACAGGGGCACAAGCAGGCAACAGGGGCACAAGCAGGCAACACGGGCACACGGAGGCACAAGCAGGCAACAGGGGCACACGGAGGCACAAGCAGGCAACAGGGGCGCACAAGCAGGCAACAGGGGCACGAAAACTGAGGCACAAGCAGGCGACAGGGGCACACGGAGGCACAAGCAGGCAACAGGGGCACACGGAGGCACAAGCAGGCAACAGGGGCGCACAAGCAGGCAACAGGGGCACGAAAACTGAGGCACAAACAGGCGACAGGGGCACACGGAGGCACAAGCAGGCAACAGGGGCACACGGAGGCACAAGCAGGCAACAGGGTCAGGAAAACAAGCACAAGCAGGCAAAAGGGTCACAAGCAGGAATTGTAATTTAGACGGGGCTGAAGTGGAGAACGGTCAGTAGGGAAGTAGTGTGGCTGGTGCAGTGGTACCAAGTGGTACCAATTATTCTGCAATTGACACTTGCTTTATTCCCACCTTTCTGTTTACAGACTACACTCCGAGCTACTGTAGTGGCAGTATCCTCTGAGCTCGTGTCGCAGAGCTGCCAGGTGGCGCAATGTATATTCAAGAGCACGTATGGGCCCCTATGTATAATATAGTCTCGGCGTGAAAGCAGCAAAATACAAAAAATATGTATGATTACAGCTTTACAGATGAACAGCAGTAAAGATGCATGATTAGAAATAGTGAGTTTAAACTACTAGTGTGAACTTTTTGGGTGTGTTCCTGCCTAATCAAATATATGAAGAATGCTACCTTTTTTTACTGGATCTGTACTATAAATGTATTAAAATGTGTTTTATTGGAATACAAATAGCTTAATTAAATCCCTCCTTCAGAAACAAAAAGAGTAGCTTTGGGTTCAAAAAGAAGGTTGTGTGCTAAAGGTCACACTGTGTGACAGAGCTTGGGTATAGTAGTCGTTTTACAAAGTGCACTTAAGCCGAAGCTGGTTTAGCATTTACTGTATTTTTGTAGGGACCTTGTATGTAGGAGACCTGTTTGTACCTTAGTAAATATGGGCCAAAGCTTTAACGACTCACTCATCGAAACAGTTTGCTAATCCTGCCACTATTTAATTAAATTCCAGAAAAAATATGTAATGCGTTTTTAAAGACCACTTGCTGATGGCAGCTGCGTCTTTTGCCATGGTGGTCCCCTGTCATGCTCCATAAATGGCACATGCCATCCAGGTTACTTTGGAGGGTGGCACAGGGGCACAGCGTGGCGATCTCTTTCACGCAGAGGGACGGTTTCAAGACCTCAACAAAGAGAGGCATTCGCCCCTCCATGCCCCCTGCCCCCTGCGGGGGGCGTGTCACAACTAGCAGGCCTGGCGTGCACCAAGCACATCTGTCACTTGTGAGGAAATAAATGGCTCTCCGTGTGGCCAATGGGCTGGCAGTGACTCAGGAGGTCAGCCAACCATGGCAGCCCACCAGCACCTGCCGCCATTTACGCGACACCCCGGCCAGCACGCACAAAGCCAGGCCGCACTCTCTGAACCCGGATCACCAAGGGGTGACCTAAGGCACACAAAACATCCCCCCCAAGGAAGGTTGGCATTTGGAACCCTCCACCCAGCCTTTGTTACAGCGTGGCCCTACACCAATGTCTGCCAAAAAACACCTGCATTACCATAATGTCTGTGCGGGTTCAATGTGCTAAATTACATTAACGCATCTCTCTCCTGCATACATACACAGAACCGTCTGCTTCAGAAACGTGTTTCTAAAACTCCCGTCAAAGTTTTATCTCTCTACTTTGGTTTCCAGTTGATTTTCCCATACTACAAACGGGCTGCGTTAAACCTCTTTACTTCAGGTGTGTATCTTGTGTACAATATGTGATCTCTTTACTCGCTCTCTGATTAACCTGTAGCAGTTAGAATCAAGGAAAGGCGAACTCCCCGTTTCATCCTTCCGAGGTCGATACCCCAACCATCATGCAAACGGGTGATAGTAACACCTGTTATGTACAGCGCCTATTGGTGGCAAAAAGTGCAACATTAAGCGCTGTAAATAATATTTCATGCTGGCTCCTACTCAGCCCCCAGGTGCCTTCCGTCAACCTCAAAAATTGAGCCCCATCAGGACCACGGATCACCTCTTTCCTAAAGATGCTTTGCACAGCTGTGCACAGGAAGGCTCAAACAACAGGCAGAATTTTTGGCTGTCTTCCTTGGAGGAGTCTTCTTTGGGGAACAGAGTAAATAAAAGACCATGGCGGGGATATTAACCTTGTCTTAAAACATAAAAAATTAGCCTGGTCTTAAAACATAGCCCGAGTCCAGTGCCCCTGGTGGGCACAGGATAGAGGCAGCCTGAGAGGAGACCACAGCAGAATTAACAAGCGTGTCATGCCTTGTAGAAACCATTACAAAGGATGGTTCGATATACACTGATGCACTGTGTAACAAGTGCACTTTGCACAAAACTCAATTAAATGAATGACATTCCTATGGAATGGTTTCACATGGTCATGCTAAAGTTTTCTGCCGAGTCATCCAAAGACCTTCCTCCTTCCAGTGTCCTCCCTGACACTCCTGTCGAACTGCCAAGATTCTGCTCCCCTTACCTACCTTGCACCAAACAGAGCAGCAATCTGCAAAACCAGATCGCTCAAGGTCCCTTCTGCCTCGTGTAAGTGGTTCATTTTAACTAAGTTATTTTATTTGTATTCTGGCTCTTGTAACTGATTTTCTCATTATAAGCCCGAGAATGCAAAGAACAAGACTGGACTGGATGAAAGAGAAATAGAATGAGCATCTCAAACAAAGACCTGGAGGGTCTCACCCCTGCCCCAGTTCATCCCTGTAAAACCAGTCACCCTGAGCTCCCCTGCAGAGTGGGCCTCCACGCTGCGCATTCGCACACCAACTCTCCACACCTAAGACGTAGGCGTAGCAGCCCTCACCGAGACCAGCCACACACCTTGTTCTACCCACTCTAAGCATCCACGCACCAAATCTAAAATCCGAGAATCACTCCTGGGAAGCAATCAAATTTTGAGCACACCAAAATGACCCAGCCAAAGTTTTAACCCAGAATATACACCAGAACTGATCAAATAAGAAACTTTACAATGCAATGTTAAATCCCAGAATAAATACGCATGCCTTCCATGGGCACAACAAAGTCTACAATTAGGACGAATATGCAGTCCTTACTATCATGGCTGGGTGACTGGGGTAATATTAAACAAACGCTGCACCCAGATCTGTTCGCTCCGAAGCGAACAGCGTTTCTTCCATGAAAGCAGCATTGCATGTTACTCAGAAAAAAAATTACAGCAGATTTAGGAAAGAATGACAGCAGTTTCGGGCTTACATTAAGTTGTGTACTTCCTGTTGCAAAAGGAAAGATTGCTAGAGCAGATGGTAATTAAAGAGGGTTGTGCTGCAGTTTAAAGGCGTGTGTCTGGGTTATTGTACTACAACATCACTACAAGCAGGGAGCTGTCACACTGTGGCGTCACATTGTTGCTGTAGCTAGTTGGACGGTCAAGGGCATCACATTTGAAACGAAACATACACCACATATACAAAGAGGCATGCAGACAGAAGTGCACACAGGACAGGTGCACCGACACCTGCACACAAAGAGCAATCCAGACACACTCACAAACAGACGCTGGCCCAAACATATACACGCGCACGGGACACCCGGACGAACCACACCGACTCGCCCTCGAAGAATACACAGACTCACGCTGTCACACACAAACACACCGACATAAAATGCACCGAAAATAAGGTAAGTGGCATACAGACACCGCAATACCCAATCCCACACACAAAAAGCCCTCACTCGCACTCAGTTGAATACAGAGTCACACACTCTCCGACTGATACAGATACCCCTCTGCACACAGTCACGCAAACAGGTGCATACACCGACTTAAAAATACACGTAAACTCAGGGGCATGGCACACAGAGACCGGAACACGCGAACTCACACACTAAAAACCAACATGTGGACACAGCCAATACTCAGGCACATACACGCCGGCAAACACACAAAGACACAAATACCCCTGTGCACACCAGCACTCACAGTTACACAAACACGCCACAAATGTGCGTTCTCTACCTAACGTCGTGCAGTGAATCTCTGCCGCGTACATAGCTTCGGGTGCCCTTCGCTGCACCTGCAGACACCCTGCCGCTGCGCATGCTCAAACACTAAAAGGCGCGCTCCACGGCACAGCAGCCTGGCACACTTGTGGTCACTTATAATTCGGCGCTTAGAAGCACAAGAACCCACTGCAGTGGCCTGTAAAGCACTACGGGGCACATGTAATTCACATTATATTCCAACATAGATAAGTAGTACCTCAGAATGAACAGAGAGGAGGATGAGATGTAGAGGGGTAGGTGGATGCAGGGAAGCATGGATGTAGAGGAGGATAAGAGGTAAAAGGGTAGGTGGATGGAGGGAAGCATGGACGGAGAGGATGATAAGAGGTGAGGGGGGTAGGTGGATGGAGAGAAGGATGGATCGACGGACAAGGGACAAATGGAAAGAGTTTAGATTGAAGGGGTGGATGAGAGAAGGGTGGACAGAGGGACAGACACAGATGAGTGGGTGGATGGAGCTAGGGATGGCTGGGTGGGAGGAGAGAGTGACAGATGTATCAATGGACGTACCTCCTGTTCGCGTACCTGTGTCAAGTGCTGCTCATTGTGACGCGTCTCTGACTCGCGCTGTGGTAGCCTTTGAGGTTCACTGTGACGTGTGTCAGACTCGGGCTGTGGCTGTCGTTGATCATTGTGACGTGTCTCGGAGTCAAGGTTAGGCCGTGGTTGTTCGCTGTGACGTGATTCTGTCTCTCGCTGCGGGGTTAACGTCACACAGGGCTCATGCTGCACTTGGCATTGACGTGCTTCTAGTCCACGCTGCTGCTGCGACGCCTCTTGCGGTGCCTCCTTTGCTGATAGTGTTGTCAAGCCTATGTCGACCTGGCGCTGGGGTGCCTCGAGCTGCTGCAGCGGGCCCTGACGTCTTTCGTCCACCTCGTGTATGCTGCACTTGGCATGGACGTGCTTCTAGTCCACGCTGCTGCTGCGACGCCTCTTGCGGTGCCTCCTTTGCTGATAGTGTTGTCAAGCCTATGTCGACCTGGCGCTGGGGTGCCTCGAGCTGCTGCAGCGGGCCCTGACGTCTTTCGTCCACCTCGTGTCCCGACGAGGGCGCAGCATTGCCTCTGCCGCCATCTTGGGACCCACATAAATAAAAATTGTAACCTCCCCATTCCGACGTCTCTTGAGAGCGCATGCGCCACGTAGACATTGAAAACGGCTTCCGATTTTCTCCACAATCTTTCTCTTCTCCTAAATAGTAACGAAAATAACCCTGTTTCAACATGGCCACAAACGAGCGCAGACGCCACATTGACATGGGATGGTAAACTAAAAAAACTATCGCCATTTTTAAATGGTAATATGACCCAGACTGAGATTATAGAGTCAACTGGGAGGGTTCATTCAATAACTGAGCATAAACCTGTAGATGCAGATTTTGTATTTGACGATCGTGAACAAGCCCGTCAGACATAAAACAAGTCTCACGCTTCCCGCGTGAGACGCGATCGGCCCGGTCGGGTCTTGTAGAGCGGATGGCCCCCCTGGTCTACAGGACCCACTCGGGGGGGAACCACCGACCTCAGGGCTATCCAGGGGGAGGGAAGGCCCAAGGACCCAGCGCCGCCTCAGTCACGCGGGCGGGGGCTTCGTTTGCAGCCTGCTGGACCCGACCGCTAAAGGATTCCAGCGGGAGGGGCTGGAGCGCTCTCGCAGCGCGGAGCTGCAGGCAGGCAGAGAGACACAGAGCGGTGCGAGTCAGCGGGAAGGGGCGGCTCGCACCGCGGGGGATATCAACAATACCTTGGCACTTGCAGGCAGGCTGGCAACCCCAAAACCAAGGGGGGAAACAAACGTTGCGGGTCCCGAGCCCGATGATAGTCTCGGTGGCGGCTTTTCTCCGGGGACAGATGCGACACGGGGCAGGAGAGACGTAGAAGTGCCGGCAATGCCGGACCAGACACGGGGGCGTTCCCGGCGTCGCGTGACGTCGGCAAAAGCCAAAGAATGTCGGGAACGCCCCCGTGTCTGGTCCGGCATTGACGGACAGGCCCCTCGTCCAATGGCAAGGCTCCGTTTACGGAGCCAGCCAATCAAGGACGAGGGCCGAACAAAAGCCACACTACGGTTCTCAACAGGATTTCGCCTGCGCGGAAAAGCTGCGCATAGCGCAGCTTCCGCTAGGCGAAACCTAAAAAGAGGGAATACAGATTCCAAGAAAAACCTGGAGAAGAATTAATAAGTGTAATGCCACATTCATTCGAGGAGCTAATTTTAAAAAAAGGCAATTTCACACAAAATGGTTACTCTATAGAACCCCGACTTTCTTACATAATATTTATCCCAAGATAGAAGATAGATGTTTTCGATGTGCAGAAGAAGAAGGAGGCACATGGTCACACATTGTCTGGCACTGCCCCAAAATAGGAAATTTCTGGGAAGAAATTGAAAAATATCTCAGAAATATCTTCGGCCAATCAATAGTTATTGATAAATATATCTCAGTTCTGGGTAGCTCTCTGAATCAAATGCAGAGCAATGCTCAAGAAGAATATATATATATATATATATATATTTAAAAAAAAAAAAAAATTGCCCTAGTGGCAAGATCTCTGATTCTACAAGATTGGCGTTGTAAAAAAATACCTTCATTCCAAGCATGAGAGCAAAATTAAGTAAAGTCAAAGAATTAAAAGGCGATATGCACTTAGAACGGAATCCCTTAGGAAGTTTGAAAGATGCAGGGGACCCATAGCTAAATAATGCTCTGTAATTGTAGCCGTATTGTTGTTGATTTAATTCAATTCCAAATATAGGCACAAGTCACTTTCTAATATTTATTTATTTATTATGTGATGGGGAAGTGTGCAATATATGATTATATATAGAAATATTTTCAGAATTATATTAAGTGTATAGTATTGAGCAGAAGAGCTTTATATATATATATATATATATATATATATATATATATATATATATTCTTCAAGAATACTTAAATATGTATATATATATACTTGACACACACTCGAATCCACAAAGTGAAGAATAGACAGCACTCCAAGTCGGTGTTTCACCACGATGAGTTTATTGGCAGACCCCCTGCCCCCTCGACAGACGTGTTTCACCGTTTAGGCTTCGTCAGTGTCAGTTACAGTTCCCTTTCCGCCACCATTAAATCCATTAAATCCCCACCCTTCCCTAAGCATAGAGAAAGGACTAACTCCGCCAACAATTTTGCGGCGACCATCTTTGAACGTGCAATGTTGTAATTCTTACACAGATATCAGAAAGTAATACAGGGAAAATGGTGAGCTTCAAGTGATAGTGCACATTTAAAAATAAGACAACACGGAATTACCCAATATTATCTAATGCATTCCACATTCGTGCGCCTAAGTACTCGTATGTTTAGAGAATGAGGTGGAGGTAAAAGACAAACAATCAAACAAATTATTTACATTAATGTCTTTTGTTATTCCCAAGTGCCATGCTATAGCAGTCCATGGGTTGTAAAAATATGACAGTTAATCCTATGTTCTTCACGATGGATATATACATCACCACTATATTTTATTCATGAACATCGTTACATGGCATCCTCCTCCACCTCTCAGGCTTTTTATTCTCTGTTATACTTGCGCACATATTATTATGCCCTGTATGGGCCTACAATCACTGTTGTCAGTCCCCTTATCCTACCTTTACGCCCTCTATGGGCGTGTTACCCAATGTTTATCCTAGTCAAATATCAAGATACGTCATGTGAGGGAGAGGAGTTCGGGATGGCAGTGAATTAAACAGTGCATTATCTATAAGGATTCATTTTACTTGTAGAAGCATGTTGTTATACCTATTAGTGCCACCTATACAGATGAGCCATGTTACTCTAGGTGGACCCACAGCTCCTCGTCATTATTAAGTCCTCTAGGTTGAATACTCTGGAGGGCGATGATATACCTGGACTCTAATGCCCTTAGTGCCCTCACTTTGTCTCCACCCCGCTCTCTTTTCCCCAGTTGATCAATGAGGTAAAAGGACAATAGATCCCTATTGCTCTTATGGTGGGTTTCAAAGTGGCGTGCCACCGGGTAGTTTTTATCCCTGTTCGTGATGAAAAAAAAATATATATATATATATACATCTGCGCAAACTCCAAAAAACAGCCACTACTGGTTCTAGTGAAGATCAGAACCCTCCAGGCAAATAGGAGACGGACCACAAACTGGATACACAGATGGTTTATTTCAAGGGTTGAAAACAGCGAGGGCAAGACGCGTTTCGGGCTTCCAAAGCCCTTGTTCACATGCATCGATTCAACGTCATTTTTTCATTTTTATAATGCAGTGCAAGCCCGCCTTCCCGCCACTTCACACTCCGGTCACATGATCATAGATATAAACAAAAGAATGTATACATAATCAAATTATTATACAAAGTAATATGAAGGTGCATTGGCAACAAAATATAAATAAATTATATTTGCTAATAGCTAATTGTCCACACATTTTTTTAGGCATAAAAGTTGCATTAGTTTCATTTACTTTTCTGGGATGAATCCCAAAACAGGCAGTGGCCAATGTGCAAAATTACGCAATGGACACAGAACATTGTAAACAGATATAATTTCATTTCCTAGATGGTTTGGGATGAATCCCTGTGCAAATAATAGCAGATGCTTGTGCAAGCAATAGCAGATGTGCAAAATCACGCAATAGGAATGAAACATTTGGGATAAAGCCCTGTGCAAATCATGGCGGATGCCTGTGCAAATATAGCAAATGTACAAAATTACGCAATTTATATGGAACAATTAAATTAATGCCATTTTCCTTTGTTTGTGCAAATATAAAAAATGTGCAAAATTTCTCGACCAGTAAACGATGAGGGAACGGGATAAGTGGTGAAAGTGCAATTACTAATGAGTCATTGAATCGCAGTCTGCAATTCATGGAGATAATAAAGTGCATAAATGCGGATAGAGGGAAAATAAGCCAAGAAAGGGGGGAAACAAAGTGCTGTGAGTGTATGATGATAAAAATCTGTGTATATGATGCATGTATGCTAATCTAGACGTAAAGGGAAATTTGAATTTTTCTCCTTTTTTTGGTCTGATTAAAACCATACATAAAACCTATTAATACCAGTATAAATATATCATCATGTTAAAAGATATAGAAAAAGACACCAAATATATAAATAAGTGCTAAAAAATTCTCACATCTAAGGTACATAAATAAATACCTAAAACACAGTGAAAATATGTACATGGTGAAAGAAGTAGAGCAATATATAGGAAAGTGGCTGACAAGGAACTTGACCAGCCACTTTGGTTACATATATGAACAAGATGTTTCTAAGGTGATACATGAAAACAGATTGCCACCCTAGATCACAGGGAACCTGACTTATCTTGGGGGCTATTGAGGTGCTGACAGGAAGCCAAATTGCATTATATTAGTTGCAGCTAGCAGATATTTAGAGCGAGTGATTATAAAAAGTGGCGTAGATCCTCGGTGTTGTTAAGACCGTTCGGCCATTTGCTGTCGAATTTGAGGATCAGGCTCGACTCTAATCGCCTTAACTTGAGCTCCCTGTTGCCTCCTCTTCTTGGTTTTGGGACAGAAGCTATCACATAGTAAGAGAGACAATTAAGGTCTTTATTATGCGTACTCTCAAAATGGCGAGCCACCGGATATGCCTGGTCACTATGAAGGATAGCTCTAATGTGCTGCAGTATCCTGACGTGCACTTGTTGTTTTGTACTGCCAATATAGTTAAGGCCACAAGTGCACGTCAGGACGTACACGGCATATTCAGTTTTACAAGTATGGCTACCCTTGATCGGAATATCAGCAGTAGAGAAGCGAGTTCTGTAATGGGTCTTATTAACTCCGAACTTGCAAGCCCTGCAAGAAGTACACTTTCGAAAACCTGCTGATATTAACCAATTGGGCTTTTGTTGCAATTCAGGGCTGCTTTGATCTAAAATTGCGCCCATGTTTTGTGCCCGTCTGAACGTGACCAGGGGTTTATCAGGTAGCATACATCCCAAAACAGTGTCTGTTTGAATAGTAGACCAGTGTTTGTTGATAATCTGTCTAATTTTATTTTCCTGGCTACTATAGTCAGTGATGAATCTTGGACAATCTGTGTCATCTGTTTCAATCTCATTAGTGGGCATACTATTTTTGTTTACCAGTAGACTTGCTCTAGACAATTTCTCAGCCTTGGCTAGAGCTTGGTTGAAAATCTGGTCTGAATAGCCACGAGCCCTCATCCGTACTCTCAATTCATCAGTGCATCTTTTGAAATCCTCAGCAGTACTACAGATTCTTTTTAACCTTAGGATTTCTCCGTACGGTATGCTGTGGATAGTATGCTTAGGATGTAGGCTTGCGGCATGGAGCTTGGTGTTGCCAGCCGTGGCTTTCCTATGTAAAGTAGTTTGGATGCGATTATTATCATCTATATATATCTTGACATCTAAAAATTCTGCTTGCCTGGCACTGATGTTAGAAGTGAATTTTAAATTAAGGGGATTATTGTTAATTTCAGCAATAAACAATTGTGCTTCTTGTTCATCCCCTTGCCAAACAATAAAAATGTCATCAATATATCTAAGATATTTTGCAATCTTCTCTCGCACCCAAGTCTGGTGTAAGACCTTGAGGACCCGCTCCTCCCACCAGCCGACGTGTAAACACGCGTAGCTGGGGGAGAAACAGGCCCCCATGGCCACACCCCTTAATTGTTTCCAGATTTCTTTACCAAATGTAAAATAGTTGTTGTTTAAACACCAATCAATCAAACTTAATATCACCTTATTGTGTTCATACATTTCAACTGGTCGTTGGCCAAGATAGTAAGTCATTGCATTTAACCCATCCATATGAGAGATGCTGGTGTATAATTGTTCGACATCAAGAGTGATGAGTAGCATATCATTCTGCCATTCCAAATCCTCTATTTTAGCCAAAAAGTCAGTAGTATTGCGGACAAAACTTGGAAGTTTGTTGACCCAACTCTGTAAGAAAAAGTCTATATATTGTCCCACATTTTCTCCACAGCTATTAATAGCGGAGATAATGGGCCTTCCTGGAATTGGTTTTGTTCCTTTGTGGACCTTTGGAATTAGGTACAGGGACGGCAGTACGGGATGCTCATTGTACATGAATTTATATTCATCTGTGGAGATGAGGCCCTCTCTGCGATATTTTAGAAGCAGTTTGTGCAAAACACCATTAGCTTTAGAGTACTCTTTGTTGTTTGATTTAATGTAACAGGCAGGATCTTGTAATGTCTTAATGCCTCTGCAGAGTATTCAGACTTAGGCCAAATCACGATGTTACCCCCTTTATCGGCAGTTTTTATTACAATATTGGGGTTATCTTTTAGCTTTTTCATAAGTTCAAAGTATTTGGCCCTTTGCACATTGTACTTCTTTTTCTTGTAATTGTTGGTTCTTTTGTACAAGTCTTTGATGTCTGCAATTATACAGTCCTGAAAGACATCTACTGCATCTTTTGCCATGATCGGTACAAAGTCAGATTTTCCTTTAAATGGCGTAATACCGGCACCTTTTTGAACCACATGAATTTTTTCTAATCTTTTTTGTGTGCTGGTATCGCCATCACTGATCAAAGATTGAGAGCTGGTTGCATTATCTAAGTCATTCATATCGAGAAATAGTGGTACATCAGAGGCAGTAAGTTGTGCCATGTTCTCAATATTATTCATGCCAATATTTGTTTCTTTATTAGAAGTCGATTTTAGTTTCTGCAACGCAAAGAATTTTTTCAATTTGAGTTTTCGGATGAAGCGATATACATCTACTCTGGTGGGAGCATATTTGAAGTTCTGTTCAGGACAGAAATTAAGACCTAGTAGTAGAAGTTGTTGTTTCGCCTTTGTTAAGGTCACATCCGACAGATTTACAATGGATTGATTTAATTCTGTTTTTTCTTTTTCCATGTCTGATTTGTTTTCTTGTTGTTGTTCCATCCTCCTTTCTTTGCGTTTCCTTCTCCTTTCCCGTCTTTTTTTGTTTCTACGGGTGTTGTTGTGTTCTTTTGGCGTGGTCGCAAAGTGCGCAACCTCTCTTCCACTAAAAAAACCATCTCTTCATCTATCTCAAAAATGGGCAATGGGAGGCCAGTTGTGGCTAGATCATCATTTGAACGTACTGATTCGCTTGATGTTGAAGCGATGTCAGAATTTGAACTCCCCATATCAAGCTGTTGTTCTTCCGTTATTGTGGTTGTTGTTGGCTGTTTTGTTGCCACAGTTCCTTTACCTCTGAATTGTTGTCGTTTTGTGGCATTAAATTTGCGCGCGAACGTGAATATCTGTCCGTTGGCATAGTCTGCCGCATCACGTGCAAATTTACTCACTTTTCTAGCTTTGATTTTATCAGTATGCTTTTTCAGTCTCTCTTGCATGGCATCTTTTAATTTTTTAACAGTTTCAGTTTCTTCTATTGCATTTATTTGTTCTTCAAGTTTGCTGATGCTAATCAGGATGGCTTCTCTGTCAATAGCAGCATATTTAATTAAAATGTGGACCAAATTCATTGAGGCTGCTAGGTTACTTTGGCCCCATTCCTTTAACATCAAAGGGTTTGGGTTTTCGAAGCTTGGAGCCAACATGATTCTTAAACCTCTTGGTACACGTTTCACTTCAGCATATTTAGACAGGGAATAGTGTTCCCACCATTTGGTTACTTCAAGCCGTTTTTGTTTTTCTAAAGCCTTATAGAGACTTTTAATGTCCGTTTCAGCTTGTGTTTCTAAATTGCTGACAGTCTTTTCAATGTTACTGCTAGGCATTATGACCTGATTAAACAATTGCTCTGCTTCTTCCTCCCTCACACGGAACTCCTCCGCAGACATTATCCTCGCTTTCAACCCAACAATTGCTTGTATAACGCACACCTTTGTTCTGTTTGCTTAGCGTGCTGTGTGTTCCCTTTCCCCAGCCGGGGACGTGACCTCCTCACCTCTGCTTTGCCGCTTTCGCCGTGTGGTAGTGCTCCCCGCGTTGTAGTCACAGAACGCTTCAGCCGTGCCTTCCGACTCGGCCGCCGAGAATCGTTTCTACACGCCGGGAATCCTTGGTTTTAGGCCGCAAGAGGGGCATCCGCTTACAATTCCATCCGGAAACTTAATACGAGGTAGCTTGAACGCGGATGCCTGCTTTCCGAGGAGGGGGTCTGTGAACGGAAGCAAGCTGACTTCCATAATTTAATCTGCGCAAACTCCAAAAAACAGCCACTACTGGTTTTAGTGAAGATCAGAACCCTCCAGGCAAATAGGAGACGGACCACAAACTGGATACACAGATGGTTTATTTCAAGGGTTGAAAACAGCGAGGGCAAGACGTGTTTCGGGCTTCCAAAGCCCTTGTTCACATGCATCGATTCAACGTCATTTTTTCATTTTTATAATGCAGTGCAAGCCCGCCTTCCCGCCACTTCACACTCCGGTCACATGATCATAGACATAAACAAAAGAATGTATACATAATCAAATTATTATACAAAGTAATATGAAGGTGCATTGGCAACAAAATATAAATAAATTATATTCGCTAATAGCTAATTGTCCACACATTTTTTTAGGCATAAAAGTTGCATTAGTTTCATTTACTTTTCTGGGATGAATCCCAAAACAGGCAGTGGCCAATGTGCAAAATTACGCAATGGACACAGAAAATTGTAAACAGATATAATTTCATTTCCTAGATGGTTTGGGATGAATCCCTGTGCAAATAATAGCAGATGCTTGTGCAAGCAATAGCAGATGTGCAAAATCACGCAATAGGAATGAAACATTTGGGATAAATCCCTGTGCAAATCATGGCGGATGCCTGTTCAAATATAGCAAATGTACAAAATTAAGCAATTTATATGGAACAATTAAATTAATGCCATTTTCCTTTGTTTGTGCAAATATAAAAAATTTGCTAAATTTCGCGACCAGTAAACGATGAGGGAACGGGATAAGTGGTGAAAGTGCAATTACTAATGTGTCATTGAATCGCAGTCTGCAATTCATGGAGATAATAAAGACAGTTAATCCTATGTTCTTCACGATGGATATATACATCACCACTATATTTTATTCATGAACATCGTTACATGGCATCCTCCTCCACCTCTCAGGCTTTTTATTCTCTGTTATACTTGCGCACATATTATTATGCCCTGTATGGGCCTACAATCACTGTTGTCAGTCCCCTTATCCTACCTTTACGCCCTCTATGGGCGTGTTACCCAATGTTTATCCTAGTCAAATATCAAGATACGTCATGTGAGGGAGAGGAGTTCGGGATGGCAGTGAATTAAACAGTGCATTATCTATAAGGATTCATTTTACTGGTAGAAGCATGTTGTTATACCTATTAGTGCCACCTATACAGATGAGCCATGTTACTCTAGGTGGACCCACAGCTCCTCGTCATTATTAAGTCCTCTAGGTTGAATACTCTGGAGGGCGATGATATACCTGGACTCTAATGCCCTTAGTGCCCTCACTTTGTCTCCACCCCGCTCTCTTTTCCCCAGTTGATCAATGAGGTAAAAGGACAATAGATCCCTATTGCTCTTATGGTGGGTTTCAAAGTGGCGTGCCACTGGATAGTTTTTATCCCTGTTTGTGATGAAAAAAAAAATATATATATATATACATATTTAAGTATTCTTGAAGAATTGTTAAATAGGATAATAAGTATGGATGTATGTTGCACTTTGTAATTGTTTTTTGGGGTTTTTTTTTTTGCTCCCAATGTTCAATAATTTGAATTCTAGAGAAAAAAATAATCTAAAAAAAAATTGTGCTTGAGAGAGATGACCAGTAGGAAAAGGTTGGCATTGGTTGAAACGGCGCGTTGGCTATAGGTCAAATATCTTAATTGCTTTTTTGTTTATCAATTAGTTTCTTGGCATACGTTTTCTACCAAAAAAGAAATATCAGCAAATTCAATGACATGCAAGTCCAGCATAAATCCATAGTAAGATACAAATGCTGTTTGTGATACACGTACCAATACCAAATATTACTAAAATATAAGACAGGAAGACAAAAGATGGAAAGGAGTGAGAAAATAACCCATTGATGGAGAGAAGAAAAGAAAGAAAAAAGGACAGAAGGAAAAAGACGGAGGGAAAACAACACTGAACTACAAAGCAGGGTACAGAAGGCCAGGAAATCGATCATTCAGGCTACACCCAAGTATAGTAATGCTGGGGGGGATGGTGAGACGGGTGCAGTGACAATGACGAGACAGAATCAAGAGCCATGGCGAATTGGGGGGGCATACTGCAGAAAGGGAGAAATTAAGAAGTTTCTTAATTGCATTGACAACTCCAATTACTTTAAAAGAATTTTAAAAGGACAACTACCCGATTGAAAATAATTGAAACTTTAACCAGTTGGCATATTGTTTGCTTGAGAAAAGTTCAAAAAAGAGCAGTGTGTAGTTAGTCGTGAAATGCTGCACCTTCTTGTAAAATAAAGATAAACCCAATAAGGTAAGAGGAGTTCGAATTTTTAAGTGTTTAGTTGTGATCATAAGTAGAGACAATCCACGGCAGGAATGTGCGTGTCATGAACTAGTCTTCCTGGAGAATGGATACCCTGTAATCAAACTCTAGCATACATTGAAATCGTTTTTGATGACCACATCATTGCTAGACATTTAGATTATGTTAATGAGTATTTAGATATTAACATGCATCCACTGGAGCTTTATGTTTCTGGTTGGAAAGGAGCTATTTCTTCCCCTTCTAAAATCGTATTGGCCATGGTGTAAAGAGTGGGTTTTGGTCTCGTACAACATTACTGCAAGAAAAGCCTACCCAGATTAAATCAATTAGAAGAAAATTAGTAATGTAATAGACACATTTTCTGGTAGAAGACACAACGTGTTGCATGTGAATTTTGCAAGAAACCCAGACTGTGAGTGTGTATTCCCAGTCACGAAAGAGAGCATCATTTGTGTGCATGACCAATCAGTACCTCTCAGCATCCTCCACCTATCCACTGTTCCGTTATCCTAAATGTGAGATATTATTTTTCCAAAAGGCTAGCCACCCATCGAAATATTTTGAGTACAAGTTATGAATTTAAGCTAGCTAATCTTTAATCAAAGTAAGTGCAGTACGTTTTTAAAACCTAAGAATCTTAATAAAAATGTTAATAAATTGTGGTCACTGTAAAACTTGTGCAATGAATGTATCCACAGATATCTCTGTGGTGACCGTAAACCCAGTAGAAAATGATTCATCACTTACTATCAACATTTGCCTCCATTTTACTGAACACTGGGAGCCATTTGTGGTGATACTTGCAGTTGTTTATGACCGCATTAAGTTCAGACACCCCTATTTACCAACCACTTCAGCTCTAGAGATTTGACTGAGACTGGGGATGTTGTTTGTTGTTGCTGCTGCAGCCTGCCTAATGATTTGGCAGTCGGATATGGCGTGGAAGCACCATTGGATAGCTGGCTGAGCGCGTGCATTTGTGCAGTAAGGATGTACAGTAGGAATTTATGTGACTGTGCATCCTGAAAATGTGTAAGCTTTTGTTAAAATTGTGGGTGTGGCTTGAATATTTGATTGGAATAATTTGAGATCTTTGTGGAAAGTGTTTGGCTGTCAAGCTTCATAATCTCCGAGTAAGGACATTGCACTGCAGTGACAATGACTTGATCTGGGAGTGTCCCAATGTGTGGAACCCCATTCCTCTGTTTATCTATAGGGTATCTCGCCTCTTGAAATGTTGAAAGGAGAGCTGATGTTAAATGTCTCCTGATTTCAGGTTCGTAGATAATGGCCACCTGAAATGATCACTGTAGTTGTGTAGTCTATTATTTTACACTATTTAACATAAGTTTGCCTTTCTGGTTCCAAATACTTTTTTAGTCAGCATACCACTATGTATTCTTATATTATGTACATATTTTCCTTTTTCTGTTATCCTCTCGAACTTGCTGATTCATCAGTACTGTGCATTGTTTAGATTCTTAATGTCTTGTAACCTCGTACTGAGTAACATTTGTCATGATATCCAATATTTTTGGTTATGCCTTTATCTCCTGATGTCCCAGTACTGTGTGGTCTATATTATTTGCTCATTCGATATTTTTGATTGATTTTGTTCATATGTAATGTTAACTATGGGGTACTATCTAACATATTTAACTTGGTTATTCGATATTGTGGCTTGTTATGGCTCGCCTCTATTGTTAACCCGGTACTATGCAAACTACATGGCTTACTTATTCAATACTGGGATTGTCTGTGCTTTTTCTTTGTTTATATGTTACTATGCAAAGCACTTTGTTTCCCACTCTATCTTTCCACTCCTTTAAAAACTGCAAATAAACAACAGTACGGCATGTACTATCCTTTTAGAGGCTTCGGTTTGGCATCAGTTCCTCTCTTTAAATGCACTATGATTTCAGTACTGACCATTACCGGTTTGACGCATTCTCTGCATTAACGGTATTTTGTTCCCTTCTGCCTTATAGAAGATGGCGGTGGAGCTGGCAGCTTCCCTTGGCATCGCAAATGGGCAGGGACACTTCGAGTCTGAAATGAAGACCCTCTGGGAAGGGGCTAGTGTGGGTGACCGTTTCCTGCAGACCGAGCTGGAGCTCAATGTCCGGCTAAAGGAATTGTCCTTCCAGGAGCCTGTTCAGTACATTTACAACCCTCTGGAGTATGCTTGGGACCCCCATCAGGCCTACGTAAGGAAATACTGCAAGTCCCAGAAGGAGGTGCTGTTCCTGGGCATGAACCCCGGCCCCTTCGGAATGGCCCAGACTGGGGTAAGCCTACCATTGAAAGCATTTAAGGTACACAGGGAATCGCGAAAATACACATCCTCTCAGAACTAGGGCCTATTTTAACATGCCAAATCTATAAATCTGCTCCCACGTCACCTATTTTATTCCTTAAACCTGGGCTCCTCCAGATAAAGAGAAAAGTTTGCACTAGCACTTGTAGGTATATAATCTAAATATTTTACTCATAGATGGCCGTTCGAAGAATGTTTAACTATGTAGCTGTCTGATTTCTCTTATTTTCATGAGTGCAAACTCTCAGGTTCTGGACTCTGATGCTGCTCCATTTTGTTCCTCCAAGTGGAGTTTCTGCAGCACCACTGGGAAATAAATATCTATACTTACATAATAATAATAATTATTATTGTTATGATATGGAGCAGGCACGCGTCCGTTTGTGTGTGTGTGTCTTTGAATGTGTTGTGACTGCGTGAAGGATATAATTCAGAATGTGAGGAGTAGTGTGCAAGGTGAGTTGCCCCGCAGTTGATGTCAGAGTGAATGTTGAGGGGTAAGAGGACTTGCTGGTGCCTGCAAATTTCACATCTACTCACTTACTACGTAAGCAATCTGTTGAAGTTCACCCACTGCCTCGGTCTGCACTTTATACTAATAATAATGTGCGAATTCTGTTAGATAGTACAGCAATTTAAAGGCTTGCCTTGTTTGAGGCTAAAGGTTAAAGTGATGGATTGGACTTGACAGAGAAAAATTGAATTTTAATCTTGGACGGGGCTAAAGCATGTTATTACTCATGCCCCCCCGAAGCCCTGCAGTTATCTTAAAGGATTTCTGTGCAATACCTTAGAGTACTAGCCGTCTCTGCTTTTTATATCACCTTTTTAAAATTGTTGTATTAGCTGTTTCAACTTACGGAATCTTTACAAACTTGAAGCTATTGAATAGACTAGGTTTCACTGGTGCTTTTTGTGTTCGGTGTGGTGCCTCTGTTCACACAGTACTGGAGAAGACACATGCATACACTGGCATATTTGAATTAAGTAGAATTGGCAAAGAACACAGTGGGTCATTAGCAGTTGATTCCAATGAACAACTCTGACTTCAATATCGAACAGGCTGTGAATTACTCTTAGCAACATGCTAGGCGGATTTAAAGGTTGTAAAGGGAGGCACTATACTAAAACACTATTAATAATGGGGAGGCGTGGCTAACCACAGCACAAGATGGCTGCACCCTAGAGGAGCTTCCCGCCGGCGGCCCCTACAGTACCCGCACAGTGGGTGTCAGAGGGGCAGACGGGGCTCACGGAGTGCCTCTGCGGACTTTGGTGGGATTGTTGGGCCCTGTCAGGGGGGGCTTGTAGGCGGCGGCTTGTTGCTGCTTAGCCTATCGTTGGTACAGGGCTACAGATACTGAGTAAGGAGAGCCCCCGAGGGATGTGATGGATCTGAGGGACAAGTGAGCTGATCTACCCTGTGAGGCCCTGAACATTTGGGAAGCTATGTGAGGAGCTGGCTGGGACCCCGATGTTCCTGGACAGTGGACTGTCATTGCCTGTGAGATGTTGAACTGTGATGAACTGATGAGGGATCGCTCCCGCTGTGGGGGTTTCCCTTCCTGCGCTTGGGCTGTGTTGTGCTCCTGCCTGCATTGCAAATGCAGGAGAGTAACTGGTTTCCCGCACCCTGCTGCTGAGACTGCCTGGGTTGGAGGACAGTGCCCACTCCATTTGTGGGGTGATTTCTTGGAGTGGTCCCTGCCTGAATTAAACTTTCCCCCGAGTGTGGTCTCCTTTGAGATGGCGCGCACCAGAGCACTGCGAGAGTCCACGGTGGGCTCTTGATCTGGTCCGGAGTCCACCCGTCTGCAAGTGGCTCTGCCAGAAGGGGTGGCAGAGAGTGTTTGGGGCCTGCTGCTGGGGCACCAGAGGACATCACTCTGGCACAAATTCTGTAGGTCATTAACAAATCCAGAGACATCCTGGAGCAAAGGCTGTATTGCATGTGGTGGACCCGGGATGCTCTGCGACAAACACCGTAGGATGAGTGCTAGAGCGCTGTAGACTGAGGCATTCGAAGTGGCGGTCCCGCCTCGCCTAGATGCCCTGGAGACACAGGTGCTCACTAGGCGGGTGGACACTCTTAAGTGATAAGTGGAAGATGGAATAACGTGAGGATTGTTGGGCTCCCGGAAAAGGTAGAGGATCAGGACATGATTCCCTATCTGCAGCACTGGTTCGTGTTGATGGTGGAGCCACAGGAGTTGCCCAAATCTTTCGTACTTGAAAGAGCTTCACTGGGTCCTGGATCAACAGCTGCCCTCCATGGAGCCGGCCACACCCATTGGTGTGCCTGCTGCAGTATCGAGACCGGGTTCACATCCTGCAACGATCCTGAGAGGTGGGCAGGTTTCAAGTGGACAATGTACTGGTAGCTATTTTCCCGGACTACACCTTGCAGGTGCAGCAGAGTAGGGTCTCCATCACCAAAGTAATAAAAAAGGACACTCAAGGAGGAAAATGCTTGCTATACGCTACTGTTTCCGACCGCTGCGGTGCTTGGGAGTGGCTTGAAACATATAGGGCAGGCATGGCGGTGCTCTGGGCATAGACCCCCGAAGCCCAGGAGGAAGAGGTGAAGATGTTGCAGCCGCCCTAAGGTGATCGGACCCTTAGAATCTCAGGGAACGCGGGGCCTCCAGGAGGTGCTGGAGATTGCAATGCCTTTGCTGCTTTGAGAAGATCGGACACCAACCAAGGCTCATCTTTATTGAGTCTGATCATTGCTGACTCGGAAGGCGAGCAAGAAGTTGGTCCGACCCCATCAGTGATCATTCCATGCTCAATGGATGACCGCTAGACTGCTGTGCTTTGCTGTGGGGGCATGAGGGCCCATATGTTTGATGTATTGACTCACAGAGAGATGCCCTTGGCTTACACACGGGGACTATATGCTGATGGTCAGTGTTTGGCATGCCAAAGTGCATCTGGCCTGTATGCTGCTGCACCCTGTCGATGACTCTACAAGTATTTGTGCTCATTTGTATTAGGGCAGGCGGGAGACTGTTGTCGGAGCGGAGCTACATGTCACCCCTCACCAACTTCTCCCGGATGGTGGAGTTCACTGTGAATACTTACATTGTTGACAATTGCTTTTGGATAGTTGCTTGGTTCTTGGACGGGTGAACGTTGCTGCAGTGTCCTGGGGAGTGGGAGTTAGGACTGGTTGACTCAGGTGATGGGAGACACCATCCGAAGCACTGGACTTGTCATTTTTTAGGTGGCCCTTCTGTGGCAATTGAGGGGGAGCTTGGGAGGAGGGGGCTAGTGGTCGAAATTCTGATGTATCGTTATGTCATTACACCTTATAGTCAATTTAGTTGAAATGTGAGAGTTATGGGATCTTATGCGAAGCGGCACAAAATCCTCTCGTACCTGTGGCGCAGGTAGGTAGAAGTGGCTTTCCTACAACAAACACACCTGACGAGTGGGGAGGTTGATGCACTACAATGGATATGGAAGGATAAGTTGTACAACAAGATCTCTTCGGTGGACTGGTGTGGATTCGACTAGGGACGCCCTTAGACGTCTTGTCGGAACTTATCTATAAAGAAGGGAGGTACTTTTCATTAGGGGGCAGGTCAATGGAGTTGAGTTGGTGCTGGGCAGCATACATGCCTCAAACATCAACCAAATTCAGTTTTACGATTCCCTGACCTCACTGCTGGCACTAACACCAGACTCACCGTTGCTCTTGAGGGGAAATTTTAACACTATTTCAGACCATTCCATCCCACCCCTTCCAGACTCTCCAACCTTTAGAGTAGCCTCTGAATTCCAGGATTGGTGTTCCCACTGGGGATTACTGGATTCATAATACGCACAGCATGCACACTTGTGGGAATAAGCATACCACTCCCCAGTTTGTAACCAGCATGTACACCTAGGTGGTTAGTTCTGTAGCCCAGCAATGAATAGGGCTGTCACCAAGGTGGAACACCCAGCACACACACTTTCTGACTACAACCCAGTGCTTATAGACCTGGCATCAGGGAGATGTATCTCGGTGATACCTACCTGGAGAATGGCAGCCTCGTCCCCTTTAGAGCTCACCTTTAGAGAACCCCTGGTGGCCCTTACTTTGGGGATAATGCAGGGACAGAGCAGTGTTGCCACTGAATGGGAGGCATTCAAGGTGGTAGTTAGAGGTTTCTGCATTGGCCAGCTGGTGGGACTGCTTAGATTGCAGGCTGATAGTCCTCGAAAACAAGCTGGCGGACATGGAGCGATCCCTCACTACAGACCCGTCAGCTGCCCTAACCTGCTGGAACATCGCAAAGAGATATCGGTAATTACTGAGCAACTGCGCTTTCCTAATTGGAGAAATTACATGGACAGTATGCATGTGAAGATGTGAAGTGAGAATGGGCTGAAAGGCTGCTGGCCTGGCTGATCCAAAAGGACCAGAGCAGTCACACCATCAACCAGATCAGACATAGGGTCATCTTGTGTGTTCCCAGGATGAGATTTCTTACTTTTTCACCCCCCACTACTATCAGTACCTTTATGGTGCTCGCCCGGAGCCTTTAGCCAAGGAACTGAATCGGTTCCTGGGAAGAGAGCAGCTATTGCATGTAGAGGTGGAGGTTCAGAAGGCTCTAGGTGGCCCCATCCTAGAGGAGATTGGGCCACTTTAGGGGACCTGGCGGGTGGACAGACCCTGGGCCCTGACTGACTGCTTGCTGAGTTTTTCTAAACTTATATTTGGGACCTGGTGCCCAGACTTGCTGTGCTTTATGCTCAATCGTTGGAAGTGGAGAAACTGCTGGCTACCTTTCGGCAGGCCCTGATTGTTTAGGTGCCTTAGGCAATGGGGAAATCGTTCCGAGGTAGGGACATATCGACCATTATCGATGGTAAACATTGATTATAAGATACTGGTAAAATATTGATGGGTTGTTTACATGATCATCTGGAGACTCTCATCCATGGTGTTCAGAATGGTTTTATCCTGCAGAGAAACACCTCATACAACATCCTTAGATTGTTTCGTCTCCTGGATGAGATGCTGGAGGAATATGCCTGAGGCTTCCTGGCCCTTTAGGTAGATTTGCGCAAGGTTTTCGACACGCTAGGATGGTCTTATTTGAAGGAGGTGATCAGAATGAACCTCGGTCCACGGTGGTGCCGATGGTTGCCCTTTTGTATGCAGATGCACAGGCTTGTATGCAGGTGGGAGGTGACATCTCTGAGTCCTTTGGTGTGTTCCTGGGAACGTAACAGGAATGCCCCCTTTCACCAATGTTTTTGTGTTGGTCGTTTTGCCAGTATAATGAGGATTGACGGCAACCCCTGGGGAATTCCGTTGCACAATGGAGTGCACATAGTGTCCTTGTATGCTGACGACATGCTGATTTATCTGCAACACGCTGACTTAGATATACTGTGGTGCATGTCTGTGTTGGAAGACCCAGGTGAAGCATCAGGTCTTATGACCACCTGGGAGAAAATATAATGATTTTCCTTGTTCCCAGGCTGGATCGATGCTCCCCGTTCTGTAAAGGACTGACACATCCAATAGGCATCGACCCAGCTGAAGTACTTAGGGGTGCGTGTGTTTCATAGTGTGGAGGACACGAGGGAAGCTAAACTCAAGGCCGTGCTGCGGGACTCAGAGGCAATGTAAAATTCTGGGGGTCTCTTACACAACCCATTATGGCGAAAATTGCTCTCACCAAGATGGTGGTTCTTCTAAGAGTACTGCATTATTTCACCAATCTTATGATCTGTATCTCCGGGGTTGGTTTGAGGCCCTTGATGCATTGCTCCGGGAACTAGTCTGGGGCAGGGGCAAAATCGCGTGTACCTTACAAACTTGCACCGTAATCTAGAAGTGGGGGCCTGGGTGTTCCATCATAAAATTTTATTTCCTGCTGGCGCAGGTGGCTAGCAGGTCGAGATGCTCGGGATCTTGGGAGATTTGCTGAACCCCCAGTGCAGGCGTTCCCTTGTAGCTTGGCTGTTGGAACAGACTATGAGTGGAGCTCCGTCGTGACTTTTGACCTCGCGATGAGGTGCTGGAGGGCCTTGGCGATGAGTTAACATCATCCGGTGCTTTATGCCCCAGCGATCCCGCTGGTGGGAGTTCCTACCTGTAAGGTGGTATACTTCACGGAGCGCAGACTGGAACAGTGGCTTGGGGTGGGCATAGAAACGGTAGGTGACTGCTATGCAGACGACTCTAAGCGCACGCTGGATTCCTTAATGGAGAAAGATTGCCTCCCTGGTCCTCCGATCCTCAATAAACATATGGTCTGGTGGGGGGGGGCGGCCATGCGGAGGCTGGGGGTCTGGCGGAGTCCCGGACACTTGAGTTCTTGTAGGTCCTTCTGTCCTTTGTCCATGGGTGCAAGCTGGTCTCGTGGCTCTACAGATCAGTGCTAGAAATGATCAAGGAAGACCTCCCTCGTATGTGTAAGTGATGGGAAACAGCGTTGGGCAGGAGGCTCCAGGACAGGGAGTGAAAGCTGGCATGGAACAGGTCCACAAGGTTTTGTGTAGCTCCCACTTTGAATACATAAAATTTAATCACATGCACACAGTTTATCTGAATCCCCACAGAATAAATGTTAGGCATTAGGTGGAACACATGCAGTGCCCTTGATGTGCCCTGAGAAATGCTGGGTCTCTACACATGGTTTGGGAAATCCCTGCCACTAGGCGACTCTGGAGTGCAATGATCACTGACGTGGAGTGCGCGCTGGGTGGAATAGATGTTGGCGCCATAGGAGTTTGTTTGCTGGCCGTTTATCCGCAGAACAAACTGCGCAGGGTGTGGGACAGGTACCTTGACCTAGCCTTGGTCTTGGCAAAACTGTAAATTGCCCTACATTGGAGATCGCGAGAGGTCCCTCCCGCTGGTGCTTGTCTCTGGAGCTGTGGGAGGTGAGGGGTGGATACAGCCAATTGCTGGTCACTGAGTGGAAGTGATGGTGGCCTTTCTAGCTAATGACGAAGAGGAGATCCTACCCCTTGATCATGGCGGCACGTGAGGGCCTAGGCGGGACAGAACTTGGAGTGGGGGCCCATCATCTTTCCATGCACTGTTCAGACGACCACACCTTATGCGCCTGCTTTAGATGGTGCTGACCGGACGCTCCCAATCCAGCTTCCCTGAGACGTCGCCTTTTCTTTGACCACCCTCTCTTCCGAATCCAGTGCAACAGTGGATAAGGGTCGACGATTATGCCTGTCACGTGTTGAGTCAAGGTTTTGTATTCTTTATCTGTTTCTTTAGTCAACTCCATTGTTCATGAGTGGGTCTCTCCTCTATGTGGTCGTGCACGCGCATCCCCCCCCCCCCCCCCCCATGGGGATGGAGTAATTCTGATTGTTTGAGATGCAGTGTGTGACTGCCCGCTACTCCACGATTCATACCTCTCTATGGGAGTGGGCAACGTCACCTGGCTACCTTGTACCTTTTGAGTTATGCCTCCTTACGACGGGTCGTGCCTGCCCTGACCTGCTTTTGTATTTGACGACATGCCAATAAAGGACCCGTCTGCCCTGACCTGCTTTTGTATTTGACGACATGCCAATAAAGATACATTTTTTTTTAAAAACGCCATTAATTATGATACTGTTAACTGAGTGTCAAGTACTAGTTCAGTTTGTAGCATATCCAGTAGGCGCCTGCAAGCCCTTGAGGCATAAGGACAAGCCTCTATCACATTTCAGTGAGCACCAGCTGAACTCGGGGCCGCCCCATATCTGTAAAGCAGACTGTCTAAGTGAAACTGGAGGATTATTAAAGTGAGGAGAAGTACCTCTCCTGAATACGACCGCGGCGCCCACCCTTGAGAAGCAGAGGATCCTGGGAGCGCAGGTCAGGGAACGGTGCGCGCGCGGCCCGTCATCTGCAGCGCTCGAGCGCAGGCCTAAATCTCACTGATTTATCAGCTGCCGCCGGTTAATGAGAAATGAGAGTGCTGGTAATTGCAGCTCCTCGGCCAGAGCTGGTCTTTCTTCCTGTCAATGTTCCTGCCATCGACAGGCCGCCGCTCGCCTCCCGTGCATGGGGAATGTGATTATCCGCACACCGACTCTCCCCGACAGGACGAGGAGCGGCCGGAGTAGCTCTGATAGAGGCTGCCGTCTCTGTCATTGGCTCATGTTCTAGCTGCCGGCGTTTCTCGTCCCTGTAAGACATAACACTAGGGGGTAAATCCCTCGTATGAGAATATCATTTGACTCTGCCACCACCTTCAACTGTTTTGAATTAGGGACCATACCGACATTCCTAGGGGCCATGATCCACTTAGGGACATCCTACGCAGGATGGTTGAAAGCAGGGCCATTGCAATTATGCGGCAGGGGAGGGCCGAATTATGCGGCAGGGCTGTCATGCAGAAAGAAAAGGCAAAGTAAAATGCGGCACGTTTTGTTCTATTATCATTTCATTCGTTTGTAATGTTTACATTTGTTATCACCTCACTGGTACCCGTTTAATACTTAAAGATAGCATTAAGCAGAAGAAATGTGACCAGTCATCCGTAGCAAAGATGTGAAGGGAAACACGAGTGGCTGCATTTTTAGTAACTATTGAACCGGTTGAGCTAGAAACATTTTTTATTAGTTGAAATTTGCAGATTAAGCTTAAATTGACGAATTATATGTCAAATACGGCAAATCCCTTAACTATTTGGGAAACGTTGCGGCAGCACAATCATATAATTCCAGTGGCCCTGGCTGAAATGAATTTTGCCTGGCTTGGCGGAGAAAACTTTCGCCACCTGTCGTCATAAGGCCATATTTAATGGGGGCGCCGGCGGTGAACATATACTCTTACTTACCAGCACTCCAAGACTACTCTTCAGCTTCTGGGGCGGGAACCTGAAACGTCGACTTTCTTCATTAGCTTCAGAAAGAACTTTGTAGAATGTGCAGGCTCTCAGAATCGGAGCGCCTCAGAACCCCTACCTCTTCATAGGACAACGCTGGGTACATTTGCATGGTGCTGGGGTGGGTGGCCTGTTCCTGTTAGCTGGAGGGGTCTGCACATGCCAAACAAGCTGCTTCCTCTTCATGGACATGGCAATGGTTAGGGTGGGAGCTGAGAAGGGACTGCCTAGGTGCCCTTTAGGAGTGAATATACCCCTGATTAAAGTCAGAGCAGTAGTTGAGAAGTTGCTTAGGCATCTATTCACCAAAATTACAGAGCGGGCACAAGTGATTTGGTGCTCTTTTGCCCCTATGTGACATTGCAGGATTTGCACATGCCCTATTTTTGGCCCGCAGCATAATACTGTTCATTGCTTAAGGGCCATGGTCAAAGCAAGCAGAGAAATTACAGTCAGTAAGACAGGTTCTTCAAGTTTTTATTCCTTTCTATAGTAGCCTAAAAGAGTACCAGGGGCATCAGAGGGCAAGCAATGGGTGACATTCGCCTGGCTCTATTTACTTGATGTCCATGAGAGTTGGTAGACTTGGCATGCAGCGCTTTGTAAGACACCTGTATAGGAATTGAGCCTACGTAAGATGGTGGAACTTCGCTTAGGCAACTATGTTCATTGTCCCCCCTTTGTGCAGTACAGGCGGATGCCTGCTAACAACAGCCACGGTGTGGACCAGGCGTGGAGGAGCACAGTTGAGGGCAGAGGAGCTGAAGACCTTGAGCTGCTCGCCTCCTGCTGACTACCTGACCTCCCCGGGCCTGGAGTCCCAAGGGTAAGGGATCCTTTAAGACCAGGCTTCAGTTTGTTTGCTGTACTCTCTGACTGGAGGGACGCGCCTCCGCCAGCAGCAGCATTTGGGGTAGGTGAGACATGCTATTGATGACTTGGTCCAGCTGATCAATACTGTTGAGCAGAGGGATAGGACAAAGCAGCAGAGTTGTGTAATCAAGGGCAGTGATTGCACATTAATGATGTGAGATGGCGCTTGCTTCTGTCACGATTCTTAGAGGGGGGGGGGTGTGGGGACAAGAGACAGTGGCCATCGGCTCAGAGGTCTCCTTGTTGTATTGGATTTATGGAGCGGCTACTGTTTTGCACGAACAATAGTGCAACTTGTTGGCCCAGTGCTTACTTGTCTGTTTTGATACGCATGAAAAATAATACAACTCATAGGTTTAATTGGTTCTTAGTTTGCGATAAAAAAAATATAGATGTCAACACATTTTTTTAGGAGGGCACCGCCCCGTCCAAGTATGATGCCGCTCACCACCATTGCTACCTATTTCATCCGCTAACTGTGGGCTTACTTGGGTGCAGCACTGGCCACTCACCAGGACAGGCTGGAGATTGCAAAGGCTGCGCAAGTCACGTTGCTAAGACACTAAACTCCGTAGAGAATTGAGCACAAGTCAAATACCCAGAATTTGTTTCAAGAAAACTGTGGATGCACCTAGCTGCTTTGCATTGATAATGCTGCACGTCGGAAATAGTCATACCTCTGAGTTAATTGGGAGGGATGTGTTTCACAGCCTGTCAGTTAAATATTCCGAGCTCTGACTCATGGAGCATTCTGCACAGTATGTAGCTAGAAACATGAATTTACGTTGCTCATAAGGCCCTAGGCTGTTTTTCTTTCATGTCTTAATTTGAAAAACACTTAGTTACGGATACATTGGATTTTAATAAAAATGCCATCTAAGGTTGATATAGAAAGCTATGTAGGTAACTGCTTAAAGTGCATGACCTGAAGTTTACAAATTCAAAATCCACCTAGGCTGGCTCAGGCTTACATCCTTCCAAAGTCCAAAATTGAGTTAAAATAAATTGGATAACAGATACACCTGGTATTTTTAGCAGTACAAAACTGTAGAAGTGTTGTATGAAGCACTATCCATCTGATATATTATTTTTATTATGTAGTAGAGGAGTGAGAGAACTTCTTATGCGAAAAAACTAGTGACAAAAGGCATCTTTTCTAGCATGTTGATATACAGAGCACAATAATAAAAAGTGTACATGTATCAGTCATGTCATCATTGCAGGTAGAGGCACTCTGCAAGCTGCCTTATTTCAAATCTTTTTCGAGTATTTAATTCACAGTTTTGAACCATTCTGGGGGGCTGTGGTGGGCGGAAGGGAGTTTATTTGAATTTTGTGCCTCAGTTGAGATCTACCCTTCAGTCCTCCGCAGCATCACTGTTCGTGTGGAAATGGATAGGCACATTGCGATCATTGCCCCACCTCCTGGTTGTGCCGCCATCTTGGAGGTCAGCGCTCCAGGACTTTCTCCCCAGTTGGCTACTTAAAGATCATGCCAGCACAGCTGCGCTGCTGGCACGCCTAAAGCAAGCCCGTCGGCACCTGGATGGGGCTAGGGAGTGAATCCCTAGGCATTACTCTAGATGGGATCTCCTGAAGTTTATAAAGGCACTGCATGTGTTAGACCTTGCAATAGCTTGTTTTACCTCTTGAGTGGTAATGTGAATCTGAACAACAAGGTTTTAAAATGTGTCTTGATGATTTACATGAACCTAAAGCTATATAAACATTTCCATATATCCAAACGTAACTAGTTTGTGTAATACTTTACATTTCCGTTTTTTCCCCGAAAATGTTTTCCAAAAATTGCACCATAGCCATCAAGGTTGATTCCAGGGTGCAAAACAAAACCGCCCCATCTTCCAATTTCTACTTCTGATCAAATAGTTCTAAACAACCTTAATGGCTATTATGGACCAGGAGACTGTTTTTAGAACTGTTAATCTAATTTCATTGCTATATTGCGTTTTCTTAGTAGATATGAGGGTATTGACATCTAATTCTATCATTTCTTTAGTTGTAGTAATTTTGTCCATTTCATGGGAGAGCACCTGACAACATCAGGCCCTTTTGTCCAACATTAGTCTCTGAATCAAACACAAAGGTTACAGATAGGCCTGGGTGTCTATGACTGGCTGTCCCATTGATCCCACCTCAATCCACAGTGCCATGTAGTCCTTCCCAATCATCGCACTGAAAAACAGAGCGCTCGGGGTTCCCATGTGCAAGATCTTGTAACATGACCCCAGGGGTAAGGTAGAATTTGGTTACAAATTTGATGGATATCTTTGTTTTCGTGTGCATGACCTTTATGGTTGAATAACCATAGATAGATTTTATAGTCCTATAAGTCAAGGGAGTTGAACGTGCTTATGGAAAGTCTAGTTGAAGTTACAAAGCAACAGAGGCTAGAGTCTCCCATCACAAGCCTGCGGCCATTACTGACATTTCGACCTATTCTGTGAAGACAGTTTTTGAATTCTTAGTGAAGCCATGTAGGTAGTGAACATGATAGTGGCATCATTTTGTCATATTTGACTCCACTGATGTCTCAGAAAAGGCTTTGAGGGCAGAATGATTGATAACACACAGAAACAACTATTTGACGAAACTAACAATAATGAACAGAAAATCTCTGAAAATTGAAGAGGGAAACCTTATGGTCCCCACATGTCTGGCATCTGGTTGTGTGCACAGTCGGAAATCTGTCCTTTTGAGGTATTAACACTGTCCTTGGAGGGTTAGTGATGATGGGGAGAGAGATGAAGTGTCCAATCATTATGTTGGTCGGTGGTAAGAAAACTAAAATATATGTTACTAATAAGAGTCCATAGGTAGTAACCAAACTCCGCGACTCGGGGTCAACTTGACTTATGTTCTTGACAACCTCGGAACTGGAAAGGGAGACCAGACTTCAGAAGCACAACATCATTCTAGACGTGTTAGAAGCCTCCAATACAAGAAATGTGGCACCATTGACGCATAGCATGAGGCTAAGGTCAAGCCATACCCACCAAGCAGAGGAGGATGCAGTAGGGGCAGAACTGAACTACTTGTTCGATGTTTTGAGATGTGAGGTGTGTTTGTTCCCTAGACAGACCGTTCAATACAGGCAGTGTTGGTAACACAGTACTTAGCGTCAGCAAACCTAGGTATATGATGGTAGACTGAATTGGTGGCATTGAAAGAATAGCCCCTCCGGGGGTCAGAGGGTAGTCAGGAAAGGAAATTAAATTATTCTTGCATGCGGTCTTTCTCCAGAGGGAATAAAACAATTGCGCTTCATAAATTCTCTTCTACGATAAAGGGTTATGCAGTTTGGCAGGCACTTCCGCAAACAGAAACAGGTAGAAAATAACAAATGCGGTTCATGGACTTGGAGTATTGTAGGGTGAACTTTGCTTTATTATGGTGCACAGGCAGTGCATCTAATTCAAACTGTCATAAATAGTTTCATTCGTATTTTTAATTTGTTGAATGTAAGAATATTGGACTCAGCCAGCGTATCCCAATACGTTTTTGCATTACGTCAGCATGTAACATATGGTATTGTAGTTGCCTAGTGCTGATCAAGTGAAATTGTCATTTTACATTTGACTCTTGGAACCAATTGCTCGCGTCTGGAGTTTCATTTGTAGTTTCGTAATCACCAATGGGACATTATCCAGAATCCATCTACCACAAATAAATCTAGAAGAAACAATATGTAATTTATGAAGTGAGTTTATACCAGAGTAGTTGATCAAATATGGTATTTGGGGAAAATTGTAGACTTTACCTAGGAGCTTGTAGCAATAATATTAGCATATACGCCATTTCATGATGTTAAAACTTTTTTGTTATGTATAGACTTAAAATGTGCAAACATACTAAGTTTTCTGTCTTTTACAGAGAGATTATTTGCAAATGTTTACTGTGTTATCAGTCAGTGGTCGAATGGGAAAATAAAATATTAGTGATAGTTAGATTCTCAACTGCATCCTCAAGAATAACATGCAAAGGGTGTAATCTCACCAAAAATGCAATATCTTGTGTTTAGAGTTTAGTATTTGCAAGGATTTAGTTTATGATTTTCTCTGGGACAGATGTCCGTATTGCTAAATCTACTCTTTCAATCGGCACCATCTGTGTTAGTCGCAGTAGAGCACAGGGGCTGGCTACACATGCTACCCAAAGTTCTCTGTTGGTCACCTCGAGGAAGACTCAACTAATCAGGGCTCAGGTATGTTAGCATAGAGGAGTACTGCAGCTCTATTAGATATCAGCCGCAGCCCGTGCAGGTAAGAGCTGTGTAGAGGAGTACTGCAGCTTTATCAGATATCAGCCGCAGCCCGTGCAGGTAAGAGCTGTGTAGAGGAGTACTGCAGCTTTATCAGATATCAGCCGCAGCCCGTGCAGGTAAGAGCTGTGTAGAGGAGTACTGCAGCTTTATCCGATATCAGCCGCAGCCCATGCAGGTAAGAGCTGTGTAGGGGATTACTGCAGCTTTTTCAGATATCAGCCGCAGCCCGTGCAGGTAAGAGCTGTGTAGAGGAGTACTGCAGCTTTATCAGATATTAGCCTCAGCCCGTGCAAGTAAGAGCTGTGTAGAGGCGTACTGCAGCTTTATCAGATATTAGCCTCAGCCTGTGCAGGTAAGAGCTATGTAGAGGAGTACTGCAGCTTTATCAGATATTAGCCTCAGCCCGTGCAGGTAAGAGCTGTGTCGAGGAGTACTGCAGCTTTTTCAGATATCAGCCGCAGCCCGTGCAGGTAAGAGATGTGTAGAGGAGTACTGCAGCTTTATCAGATATCAGCCGCATCCCGTGCAGGTAAGAGCTGTGTAGAGGAGTACTGCAGCTTTATCCGATATCAGCCGCAGCCCGTGCAGGTAAGAGCTGTGTAGAGGAGTACTGCAGCTTTATCTGATATCAGCCGCAGCCCGTGCAAGAAAAAGCTGTGTAGAGGAGTACTGCAGCTTTATCAGATATCAGCCTCAGCCCTTGCAGGTAAGAGCTGTGTAGAGGAGTACTGCAGCTTTATCAGATATTAGCCTCAGCCCGTGCAAGTAAGAGCTGTGTAGAGGAGTACTGCAGCTTTATCAGATATTAGCCTCAGCCCGTGCAGGTAAGAGCTGTGTAGAGGAGTACTGCAGCTTTATCAGATATTAGCCTCAGCCCGTGCAAGTAAGAGCTGTGTAGAGGAGTACTGCAGCTTTATCAGATATTAGCCTCAGCCCGTGCAGGTAAGAGCTGTGTAGAGGAGTACTGCAGCTTTATCAGATATCAGCCGCAGTCCGTGCAGGTAAGATCTGTGTAGAGGAGTACTGCAGCTTTATCAGATATCAGCCGCAGCCCGTGCAGGTAAGAGCTGTGTAGAGTAGCACTGCAGCTCTATCAGATATCAGCCGCAGCCCATGCAGGTAAGAGCTGCGTAGAGGAGTACTACAGCTCTATCAGATATCAGCCGCAGCCCGTGCAGGTAAGAGCTGTGTAGAGGAGTACTGCAGCTTTATCTGATATCAGCCGCAGCCCGTGCAAGAAAAAGCTGTGTAGAGGAGTACTGCAGCTTTATCAGATATCAGCCTCAGCCCTTGCAGGTAAGAGCTGTGTAGAGGAGTACTGCAGCTTTATCAGATATTAGCCTCAGCCCATGCAAGTAAGAGCTGTGTAGAGGAGTACTGCAGCTTTATCAGATATTAGCCTCAGCCCGTGCAGGTAAGAGCTGTGTAGAGGAGTACTGCAGCTTTATCAGATATTAGCCTCAGCCCGTGCAAGTAAGAGCTGTGTAGAGGAGTACTGCAGCTTTATCAGATATTAGCCTCAGCCCGTGCAGGTAAGAGCTGTGTAGAGGAGTACTGCAGCTTTATCAGATATCAGCCGCAGCCCGTGCAGGTAAGAGCTGTGTAGAGGAGTACTGCAGCTTTATCAGATATCAGCCGCAGCCCGTGCAGGTAAGAGCTGTGTAGAGGAGCACTGCAGCTCTATCAGATATCAGCCGCAGCCCATGCAGGTAAGAGCTGCGTAGAGGAGTACTACAGCTCTATCAGATATCAGCCGCAGCCTGTGCAGGTAAGAGCGGTGTGGCCGGGTGGGGAGGATTTCGACAGACGAAGATGAATACAAATTAATTATTATTTGTATTTCCCCTCGTGGTCATCTGTCGAATTCCACCTGCCCCCAAACCCCCCCCCCCCCCACCCCCACCCCCCCCTCCCCAACTCGGCCCTACCGTTCTTACCTGCATGGGCCACGGCTGTCAGATATATGCACAAGTGAATGATGTAAGGACCCCTTGCTGACAGTGATAACAGCACAAGGTCATAGTAGTTTGTGGGGGAGGAACAGTGCTTTAAATTGAAATATAGAAGTGCAGATGCTCACTATACACAGTACTTGTTTCCTCCTGAGAAGTGTCCGTAGTCTCCCATTAAATGTATTGTAACAATGCTGAGAAGTGCAGGTACTTTCCCTTTCAAATGAAAGAAGTGTAGGTACTCAGTACCGGAAGCACCTGCCCATGTAGAGCACAGGGGAAGGTGAAGATGAACAAATTATTTTTAACTATCCCTTTGTCATTATTTAGGTGCCCTTTGGCGAGGTGAACTATGTAAAAGGCTGGCTGCAAATCAGCGGTGAAGTGAACAAGCCCAACCCAGAGCACCCAAAGAGACCGATCCGGGGTCTGGAATGCCCCCAGAGTGAGGTGAGTGGTGCCCGCTTCTGGGGCTTCTTCAAGAATCTCTGTCAGGAGCCAGATGTCTTCTTCCGGAGCTGCTTCGTGCACAACCACTGCCCACTCGTCTTCATGAACCATGCTGGCAAGAACCTGACGCCCACTGATCTCCCACGGATCCAGCGCGAGCACCTGCTGCAGATCTGCGACGATGCGCTTTGCCAGGCTGTGCGCGTGCTTGGAGTCCGGACTGTGATTGGCATTGGGAGGTTTGCAGAGCAGCGGGCACGGAAGGCCCTGGCAGCTGCAGGCATGGATATCTGTGTGAGGGGGGTGATGCACCCATCGCCCCGAAACCCTCAGGCCAATAAGGGCTGGGATTCCATTATAAGAACACAGCTGGAGGAACTGGGAATTATGCCTCTCTTGGTGGCATCAGAGCCCAGCAAGCGAGATTGAGGACCGCACCGGGGGAAGCTGTTTCCAACACTACAAATACGAGCTCAGGGGAATGTACTGAGGATCAAATTCCTGGCATTATTTAGTGCCAGTTTTAAGTGGTCAGTTTTTATTAAATCCAATGCCTGTGTAAGAAGGTCCTTGGCCTTTGCAGGTGTACATATTGACAATACTTTACTCGTGTAACATGGACCATAATTACGACTTGTCAATGGAAGCTGGCAAGTAAACTCAACGCTCAAGCTCAATTCTGGTTCAACCTTTTCTGTGTAAGAAGAGGGCTGAACCAATGATGTTTTATTTGGGACCAATCGTTTTAGACCAGAATGTGGTCAATAAGAAAATTGACCAAACCTTTAATGTCTTTTATGTATTGTACTACATAAAACCTTGCAGGGGGCCATTGCTTCAGCTTGTGTTTGGCTTATGGATCCTAGCCAAACGTGGCTGGGATTAGGCTTGCAGTTTTGTTCTGTACCGTCCCCTGCTCTCGAAATAGTGTTTAAAGATTTGTTATTAGTTTATCAACCCAGACACGTTCTTACAATATTCTTCTTCTTCATCACATCATTCTGAGCCATAGTCTGTAAATCTATATACTTTCCATTTATTTGATCTGGACAGCTTCTTTCTTACACTAGGCGGCTGGGCAGAGTCTGCCTTTCTTACACTAGGGTGTGACACACAGACCCCATGACTAGTATCCATTACTGCTTGATATACCTATCCACATAGCTATATGTGCAATCTGTCCTCTACATTACGTGACGCTGAGCTCCGCATCATTCCACCAGATCACTAGGTTCGCTACTAAGGGGCTTAGAATGATCTTCATTGGTAGAGACCGCTGTTCTGATATCTGTACACACACTTGCAGGTGCTTCTTTTTCAGAATCATTTTAATGGATATCGATTTTATTCTTTTATTTTCTATTTATTCTTTTGCGCCACTGTGCTTAGCTTCCTCCCTTAGTACTTTCTTAGGAGAAACCTTCGATTGCTGCTACCTGCAAAGACCTGCTGCTCAAATCACCTGAAGATGTTCAGCTGACCCCCTTCAGCTACATTATAATTGACCAGTCCATCTTTTATCTGGCAGACACTGTTTCGCTTACTGCCTTTGGTCCTTGATACTTCATCAATGCATTTAAATGTAATGTAAATGTTTACCGCTTGTTGATCCTGAAAGGCCATACTAACCTCCCATGCTCCAATAGCCCTTACAGAGCCCTACTACCTAGTGGTATCCAGTCTCTTGTCATTGGACGTACGCTGCATTCATGTTTCATTGTGTGGTAGCAGAAGCAAGTGTATGGAGAAGGTTCCTAATGTGTTACTTGGTGCACACCCTTTTAGAACCTAAGCTAGTCAAAATATTGTGTGCAAATCATTATTGTTTGTAGTAATTGTTGTTGAAATGATCGTGGTTAGTCAGTTATGGCCCGTTTTTGAGGGGGTAAATGTGTTTGTGGTTAGTATGCCACATTCACTTTCTAGAAAGATTGCTTTTTGTTAATCCAGATGATGTGAGCGAGTCTGTGTCATACTCTAAACCTGTCACTTCCCTTTCTCATTTTCCCTTTACGGTCTTCTTACAGTGAGGTGCCATGGGAATCAGAATCGAAGTGCATGCTTGGTTGTCTGGTTTGACCTTTAAATGCAGATAGGTAGAGTGTGGTGTTTGATTGTGTGCACCATTAACAATATGTTTGATCGAAATATAACTTTGTGCCAATGTAAACAATCACCTAAGAATTATGTGTGCTTGGTGCTGTCAATAAGTGGCGGAGGTTCATATTTCTGAGGAGGGTGAGAACATACGGTGGGTGCTGGTTTATACCTGTTGTTTATTTCCTTCGGAATGAATATTGAGATTACATGAAGGATTTAGGCTGCTTTAAAATGTTGTACTTATTTCATATTATTATGAGCAGTTTGAATAGTTTGCTGCTTCTTGTTGTGAACACTACACCGGATACATGTACAGAGCTTGTCTCTCAATCAAGAGTATGGACGCCCGACTGGAAAGAAACCTTTTTTGCTGTTATGTGGCCAAAGAGCACTCTCATCTCAAGATATGAAGTGGGATACCTTTCCAAATCATCGCTTTACTGAAAGACAATGTGACATTGTGCCACGATCTTCAAAATAGATTGGTCTTTTTTCCCTTTCCGAACACACCACCCATTGGAATGAGGCTATTAAAAACATATTTTCCAAAATGTGTTTACTAAAATCTGTGCATATCAGACGTGTTGATGTTTTTAAGTGGGAGCAGTAACTGGAGTGTCTTATTTCTTTTTTTATTTTATATAATTGATGTTTGCATAAAAATTGATGTGAGAAGGCTAGTTTTGCTGATTATACAATAGGAAAATTGGCAGTTATTTTTTATCATTAGGTATTTTTAAACTTAATGGGACAGAATTAATAGTTGCCATGTTGTCATTTGGGCTTGCTTGTGGGCAGAGGTGTAATACATTAAAGATTTGCAGGGCCTCGTGCAGTGATAATGTATGGCCAGGTTCTGCAGACAGAGTGGACTTTGATGAATCCAAGATTTTTAGGTTTCTTCATCCTGGATGTGGCTTGTCCCTGTGCCACCACCAGTAGGGAGACGACTTCACTCTTTGTCATTACAGACACCGCTTCCAATCCAGGGCATTTCACCTGCAAACAATTGGTAGTGTTAGTCTTACTAGGTCAGTGGACGCACGCCAAGACTAGAGTACTCTGAATCCATCAGAGGTGGCACAAAAGCAGAGGACGATAGAGCGAGAGAGAGAGAGCGAAAGAGAATGTGTGTCTGTTTTGACTTGCAGTTAAGTTGTCACCCTTCCGAACAGATGAAAGGTAGGGATGAAATATGTTTAAGTAGTGATACATAGAGCTTGAATCTTGCATTGCGCCCACGTCAGAGCAATTATTGTCCCATTGGACCAGGTATGATCGCCAAGTGTATAATTGTATGTGCTGCAATTCAGCATTCTAAACTTTGTCACTCTAAATTTGCAATAAGTACTCTCCTTGAAGATCTAGCCTGACTTCCCATGCTACAGTGTCAGGAACATGTCAAGCAGCGTTGCATCAATCGATCACTATACCTAGAGGGATATGTTTCATCACCTTGCTATTCAAATCTCCTGTGATAATAACATATGACTCAAGATATTCATAGAATGTTTGATCATGCCGCATCATCTTTGAGGTTGCTTTCCACCCCACTGATCTGGGGCACAAACACAGAGGTGTTTTGGTACAAATATGTGAAATTCCTACTAAAAATCAGAAAAACTGTGATTCTTTAGGGTGGTGCTTTAAAACAGCTGTATTCCAAGACAAGATGTTTGTCATCAGAGGCCAGGCTATGAACAGTGCAGTGCAGCACTGTGCAGCACTGTCCTTATATTCAAAGCACAAGGTAACAAACCCCAGTTACCCACAAGATGTTGAGCAATATCAATATTGATATAATCCTGCAAGATAGATCCCATGTCAGTATCATCACTGCCGTTAAAAACGATTACACACTCTCGATCCACCTTGATATTAACTGGTAGAAGGATAATACTTGGAATAGAGCATCCTCTCTGAACCCTTACTACTGCTTCATTGTTTCCCTACAGTAATCTGCTAAATGATGCCCTACCTGAGCAAGTCACTGTAGAAACCCTGTCACCAACAGGAAGAGCATGATTTGCAAAGCTCTTGCTTATGAAGTTAGTAAACATCTAGTACTGGCAATTACAAATGGTGCCTTGCGAGCAGTATTCTTTAGTGGCCTGTGTGTAGAATAGCCTGTAATAAGACCAGAACCCTTAAGTGATTCTAAAGTGTAAGATATTTCTAAGGGGGAAATGAGTTTTGCTGATGGTCTTCTAACAGCCTCACAGCCATAGCGGTCAAAGCCACTCTTAACTTCATCTGGAATAACTGAGAGTGCGGTGGGCTTAGCCTGTAAGAGTTACCAATCACCCGTTAATTGTTTTTGGGAAGTAAAATTGGACGGATGTTTCTCTTTTTCAACTGTTTCACCAAGTCTACTGGAATTCTTACCTCCTCAAATGCTGATAAGATAAAACCCTATATTATAGGTTTCAGTTTTTTTCTAGTTTGTCATTAAAGGTAAGATACCCCACAATTGTTATCAGAAGGGACACCAAGCCCACGGAATGGTCACATGTCTCCCAGTGTACAGCTTTCTCGCCCTATCTACTGGGGCACATTGTCTTCTCATAATCCAGGCGGACAGAACCCATACATTTTAAGTTTACCTATTTTTCACTTTTTTGTTATAGTAAGGAGCAATCCGCTGTTATCGCTAGAAGGGATAATGGCACTGACTAGTAGATGCCTCAGAATTAGCCTCTCCTATAGAAAGATCCAACTGGAAAAAGCTGAGTTGAGTCTGAAACAATAATTGCTTCTACCCATGTGTACGTAAGATTCAAATAATTCTGTGGGTTCTTTGGTAGGGGCATCATTTGCCTCTTTGGCAACCTAAAGCACAGTACATTTTTTCTTTATCTTTGTAGCAAATGACTGCTATGATTTTTCCAACATCTTGGTAAGTGTAGGGACCTGTTTCGATTGGCAGTCATATAAACTCACCAGGGGTGCTTGAACCACGTTCATTGCTTCTAAAGATACCAGGGTTCTCCTACTGCTTGCAAGACTAAGGGATCCTTCTCAAATAGACATGGTAGAATTGATGCTATCAATATGGTGAAAGTCCTCCAGTCAATAGAAAATGTTCTCTAATTTGACTTAAGCAGTGCTGTGGTTAGCAGGCAAGCACCCTTGACCTGGGTTGGTTGAAGTTTATTTTCGGCCTGTTATACAGAATCTTGAGCCACCAAGTATATACTAGGCTCGTCGGCAATCAATGTTTGTCCTTGGGAGTATTAGAATTGATCTCCACGGTTTCATTAACCTCCTTTTTCTGTGGTGGTGCCATTAAACTATTGCATGAGGGGGGGGGCGGGACTTCGAAATTAAGCATTCCCCACAGTTGTGGAAATTAATTCTGCATTCGGGCATCTTAGTCGAAGCAATGTATTTCATGAAATATTCCTATTAACATCAGTGTCCCTAACCCATTCATAGTTTTTCTCTAGGTATGCATTAAAGAGGGGGTCAGAGATCATGCTACGACCATTGAGTATGAGTTTGAAAAGCACCTTCGGAAAGTTGGGCAGATTGGAAGGTGATGGACGGAACGAAGAATAGAGAAGAAGAAAGGGATAGCGATGTGCTAACTAGAAGAAGGCAGGATAATGCAGTTGACACTTCAAAGGCACACTGTACTCTGGAGAACATGGCAGTCCTGCGGAATCAATTTTAATAATTCTGTTTTCACTATCGTATTGCCTTTCTATGAATCCCTTTTACATCAGGAGGCACAGTGAAAACATCCCGTTCTTTCTTGACAAGCTTCCGATTACTGCATTTCCTTTCACCAACTTTTCAATTAATATATCAATTAAAAACTTTTTAAGTATGAAAATTATGGATTGCTGTATGGAACATCTTCCGAAAATAAATAGTATAATAGGCTAAGTACATATGAATACCACAACCCATTCATCAATGTCACAGACATATTCCTAACCCTGCTAATTGATGTCTTGACTTCCCTTTGTATGATGGATCTGTTTACATCAGTACTGTAATTGTTTGCCGGACAATCCCGTACACACGTTTTTCCAATTTTTAATTGATTTGAAAGGCTGCATCTGAAAATATATATTTTTTTAAAGTCAGGCATGAAAGCGAGCCCCAGAAAATCAAACCAAGATTATAGAGCGCCCAAACCCAATGCAGGTAACTTTTATTTGGGCCCGTATTAATACTGAAATTTGATCAGACTTTGAAAGGGAGTTATTTCCAATCACATTTTTGAAGGAAAAAAGTGCTGTTTTTCTATCATGGTGGGAGCATCTGCTTTGTACCTCTCTCTCCTTGCTTGAGCCTAAGAAGGCAGTACATTTTGACTGTGACATGGCCATACCTGGGGTCTCCTCAAAATCGACCCTGGTGAGAGGAAAAGAAAAAAGATTGGAACGAAAACTCTAATATCAGTGTTCACGCACCAGAACGTGCCAATTCAGTCTCTGCACAAGTGCAGAAAAATGTCACTGAAGACAAAAAGCACAGTTCTCGGCAAGTAAGCCCACAAAATTATAAATCCTTTCAACTTGTGTTTCTTGTTTAATGCAATTATGACCCAGAAAAGAATAAAAGTCTACTGTCTCAGTTTAAAGGTCTCGGCTAGTGTGGCTGCGCACATGCACAGCTCGCTCGGCGAGATTTATTGTTTATGAATAGCTTTCAGTAAAGGGCTATAAGCCCCGCCCCTCTTTTCCATTAACTGGCGTCACTGTTTATGCTAAACGGTGGCCAGCCATTGGAAAAGAGCTTTTTGTGATGTATACTTTAGGTTTTTTGAGCCGTCCCACTTGGACGGGCTCGTCTGCCTTCCTCCCGTCGCAAAAGGTTTCTTATCTTTATGGGGCCATGTGTTTCAAACACATGGCCCCATAAAGACAATCTTTCGTTTCTTTCGAATACCTTCTGCCATTTTCCCCACTGCGGCCCGGGGGCCGTGAATGCTTTGTGCCAGTTTCACCGCTGTGGCCCGGGATCCATGAATACCTCCTGCCATTTGCACCACTGCGGTCAATACTGCTTGCGGACTTCACCGCTGTGGCCCGGTGGGCTGCAGATCTCTTTTGCCAAAAAAAAACCCAAATCATCGCTACCGCAATCACCGCTGCGGCCCAGAGTCCGCCAACGTCACTGCAGGGCACAAGCATTCAAGCGTCCCCCGGCAACGAAGGGGAGTGTCCATGAGGAGCCGCGCTGGGATTGCCCCAGCGCCGACATGTCACTCGGCCACCAAGGGATTCCAGGAAGCACAAGGCATCCCCAGCAACCCGACGAGCAGCTGTCGCCTACCCAGAGAGACGCGAGAGACCGCCTTGCTCCAGGTACACTCGCTCTGAATCCCCACGTGTTGCCCTGTTGGGGGACTGTTTCTCTTCACATCCAGGAGGGAGCGGCCCGTGCCAGCGCAGTGAAAAGCTGCAGTACCGGGGCCGGCCCTCCGAAAGCAGTCAACAGTTTTTTATTAATGGTACTCTGCCAGTGGACTTTCCTTCTAGTTCCTTGATGTTCCTTCCCTCCACCTGTGCGCTCTGTCTTGCTTTCCTCCAATCCTCGAGTTGCTTCTCTGGTCTTCCTGTCCTGCCTCATGCTGCTTTCGCCTATCTCATCTACTTTCACCTGTGTTGCTTTCGCCTCTCTCGAGCCCTCCTGTGTAGCGTTTGAGTTTTTTCCATCCTCCCCCTCCCTGTTACTTCTGCTGCACCCATTTGCTTCTGTTCCTCACTTTACCGGCTGATTAAAATATGAACACTTTTGCATGTTTTGTTTTCTTTTTAGTTACAGATTCAACTCTGTTTTGTTACTAAAAAGCACACAAAACGCATGCATTAGTTTGCAGGTGCGCGTGTGTTGTATGAAGGCCTACAAAATAACAGGCAGCCCCATCACAGGCTTTTTTTTGGTAACATTTTCACACTGTTCATACCATTGCTGAAAATCAATGGCATAGCCAATAGATAAAGGTGAGAACTATTTTTCTTGCCAATACTTAATTGTCAATGTCTATGCTTTCATGTACTTCCAGTGAGCGAAAAAAGAACAAGCATTAAAAATGCAATAGGTCTCACCTTTTATTAAGTTAAAGCCATTTGCTTTGCTATACAATACCATTAGCAAAGCAAATGGTTTTAACTTAACCAAAGGCGAGACCTGTTGCATTTCAATGCTTGTTAAATTGTGTTGACACAGCCTGCTATATAAACTTATGTTCTTGCTTTCCCTTTTTTTCGATTGGCCTGCTCCAGAAAGTAGATTTATCCGATCATGTGGAAGGTTACATGGCTGCCACTCAAATTGCATTGGTAAAATGGATACCCAAGTCAATCGAACAGATAAGACCTTTATGCTTTCCTGTAACTTTCAGAGGTCTCCAAGCTGGACAGATTTTGACCGCTATGCAGGGTTTGCCTTACATCATTCTCAGCAATGTGAACAGACAAACTCCATTAAAATGGTCATACTCATTGTTTATGGAGCTTGTAATTATTATTTTATTATTTTTATTTATAAAGCTCACTAATACAGCAAGGAGCTTCTGGATGCAGTCCGAATGAGAATAAACTTTTTCGATCTACATAGACAATAAAAGATAATATGTTAAAAATACAATGAATATCAAATATGTCATTTGCGTACATGATAAAAACAATTAATAAAATAGGACTATCCTCAAAAATACTTAATTGCTAAGGGACCCAAGGGTGACTTCCCCACTGTTCCCCAAGGTCCTCCTAATCTTTGTTACCAGTCTGAGATAGGAGTTAACAGTTATAATTTCCTCTGAAGCTAAGCGTTGAAGGAAACAAAGTGCCTGTGCACAAAGTCTTAAGGAGAGTTTGTTCAAGAGAACTTTAAGAGTACATGATCTAGGATTAGAGTAAAATCTACAAAAGAACATAACATGTAAGTACACTGTGGAGAGATCAAATCACAAGGGCACAGCTCCAGGCTACGCTCCTAGCCACCAACTGATGAACTAGGTTAAGACCGAACCTCGAAAGGAGAAAATTATGATGATGCTGGGCACTGAGTAGCAAATAAAACTGCATACCCGCAGGAGGGGACAGAGAAAAATACGATGTAAGTGAGGGCTTATTCATGACTTTGTCCCACCTTGCCGCCCCATACTTGGCGTAGTACAAATTCTGCAAAGACTATTTGCTGAGTGAGAAAAAGGATGAGGGGTTCCTAAACAGGTCTGGTCTGAACAAGGCCAGAGTCAAGTCCCTAATCTCCCTCAGCCAAGGAATATCAAGTCCCGAGGTAATTTTCAATGAGCACTCTGTTAAATACTAGCGCTTTGTTGGTCCAAACTCATCGGCACAACATATTGGGGGGTGGCGGGGAGTTGGCGCTGGTCGTGGGTCCGTATTTGGTCATCTAAGGGGATTAACCCCAACTGGTTGAGACAAATAAAGGTGGCAGTACATTGGGGAGGGAGAGCAAACGGCGGACAATCCTGTTCAGTAATCTGTACCCTGTTGCATTATTAAAGCCCCAGACCCCAGCCCAATAGACAACCACACTTACGCATTTCACCAAGTTTCATTGCTTGCATATTATGTGCTGGTCTCCGTCCTAATTTCATGGCAAATCCAAAACGAGCACTGATGCTCCGCACAAATTCACTGTTTTGGTTTCCAAAGGCTGTTGCTGACACCCAGAATTATTGACAACCAGACCCAGATTACTAAAATTACTTGTAGCTAGGATGGGTTTAGAACACACGAAGAATTCTGGTTTGACTCCAAGTTTAGTGCTGCAACACATAACAAAAGTGTTACTGATGTTGACTTTAAGATCCAACCCATCTATAACGGCTGAAAAACTAGGAGGTGCTGCAAGGCTAGGTGAGTGCACTCCATAAGGAAAGCGTCATGTGCTTATAGTGCAGTCATCTCTAAGCTCAATCATAATCAAGATTCTTGAACCAGCAGAAGAACATGCTGAAGTCTGGGAATGAGGAAGCAGATGGATTGGCTGCTTTGGCAAGCTTTATTTTTAACTCAAGGCACATTGAATAGAAAATGGTGTGAAACTCTTTGCACGATTGGTAGCCAATGAAGTCCCATCTACAGGCTGTGGCAGCTACTCAGTTGAGAAACGAACACTAGCAACAGGATGTTTGCAGACAGAAAAGGACCTTTCTTAAGTTCAGAGTGCCAAAATACCTGAAGAAACAACTTGAAATGGCAACTCCTTTGGCTTTAGATGTTGCGATTGGTGGAGAACCCAGCTCAGAGGGCCACAGCCTATTCCCCAATGGTATGATTATTGTCTAAGAGCAGATATTTTTCTTCAGCTTTACATTTTAAGAAATGATGGCTCACCCACAGCTATACAGAAATCCCACGATTTTTCTTTGTGAACACGGAGAGTAGTCATGCATAGATGAGCCCTGGGAAACTCCTAAACCACTGGCAACCTCGTCTCAAGGAGGGGGCGGAGCTAGCCGTGGAACGAAATGGCCGCACTTTAAGCGAGCTCCTCCAGGCGCCCGCTATCATCATTCCGATCCTGCATTACAGACGGTGTTCACACACCGGAAACAAGAGCAATAAATAGCCTAATGCAGGACCTACACTCGACGGAGATCTGGTGGTAAACGGAGTCCGTGAAACGGAGCAACTCCGGCTGGAAGGAGACGGCGGCCTACGAAAAGGAAGGCCGAGGTGCAACACCGGCATAGAGGGGAGGGCCGAGCCGAGACGCAGAGCACGTAGCCCGGACTACAGTAGCCCCGCCCACCGCAGAGACGCGAGGTCGCGCTGCCGGAGGCCTGTGCAGACAACGGCCATTGAATGCGAGGACTGGCCTGTAAGCCCACAATATTGTAGGTACGGCAGACCCTGCGCCAATAAAATATCTGCTGAGCGCCATACTTAAGGCCCATACGAGGCCACATGGTCGAGGAATGCGACAGAAGGGAACGTGCTGCGGCAGTGATCGGGCCTAATATCTAAACCCATCGGGGTGAAGACACACGTGGCGGGCTGCAGTGCCAAAAGTCCCGGAAAAGATACACTGACCATCACAGTGAGGAGGTGGACCGGTATATGCCACATAGAGGCCAGAAACAAGCGCACAAGGCGGCACAAAAAGCACAGCAAACAAAGATCCTGGGAAGCCCTGAGACCAACCCCAGAGATATCCCTATTATGCGGATGGGACACAGCACCACATAATGTATGTGAGAGCGCACCACGGCCCACTAGGACCAACGCGAGAAAGCAAGCTGCACCCCAGCCCAGAGCACCTAGTGAGGAACTGCAGGGTGTCTATACAGCAGGTCCAGTTCGTCCTCAGGTAGCATACCCAAACTAGTGGCGTATACTGGGACGCATCAGGATACGCGTCTGTCGCGGTTGCTGGCCCAAAGCGCAGTCATACACCTGCACACAGTAAGGCACCAGAAGACTGACACCGTGCCAATAAAAAAGCAGACCACGCTTGGGACACAATGGGTAAGACAGACAAAAACCAGCCGAAGTTGAATTTTGATCACTCGAAAAAAATTCCGGACCAACCCGGAGATAACCACCAAACAAACCCGCCACCAGCGCAAAATGCGGGAGGACTCACAACGGATAGTGTACAATCAATGTTTGTAACGATCCAACTGGCACTGACTAACATCGACAGGAAAATTGATAATCTCAAACACAGAGTTGACCGCATGTATGAAAGGCTAGACAGACACACCAAAAGGATTGACATGGCCGAACGCAGGATATCAGATCTGGAAGATGTAAGCACGCAAGTAACATCAAAACAGACCGGAGTGGACAAACAACTGGCTATATTGACCACTAAAGCTGAGGATTTGGAGGCCCGGTCTAGACGCAGCAACATAAGAATCATGGGGATTGCGGAAACAACAAACACAGGCCCGATGGAGAAATACACAGAACAACTATTGATAACATTGCTGGGCAGAGAGACGTTTTCGGAGGTCTTTCTGATTGAAAGAGCGCATAGGTGCCTAGCCCCGAAACCACCAGTGGGCACGAGACCACGGCCCATCATAGCCAAGCTATTAAACTACAGGGACAGAGATGCAGCGCTCCGGAAGGCCCACAAACTTGGCACCTTGAAACATGAGGGATGGATATAGCTTTATACCCAGACTTCACGCAATTGGTTCAGGAGGCGAGGAAGAAATATGTGCAAGCAAAGCAAAAACTTGCGACTTACAGATTCCATACGCCATGTTATATCCAGCCCGGCTGAAGATCACCGATGAGGGCTCCATGAAGATCTGCAATGAACCTAAGGAACTCCTGAAATTTCTGCAGTCGAGAAAACCGAAGGGGGAACGTAGACGCTCCCCGACAGACAGATAGCAAGACCAGGGGCCCCTGTCGGATGTGGAATGATAGGATGACCTGCAAAGGCTATACACGTAACTCCTGTGCATAAGAGTACCAGGACACAGACTCTACCAATTACAAGAACTGAGTCCGCTGGGCCCACCGACAAACTGCTGAGGAGATGAAAGTGCTGGGGACAATCAGCTGTGAACTATGATACATTGATCTGTACCCCACCACAGGAACATTCAGTTGAAGACTGGCGGTTCAGATAAGTTGCAGGAGAACTGTATTTATATACCTATCGGAGTGAACTGTTACAAGGCTTATGCTTAATGATGTCAATACTATTGTTCTTAGGTGTTAAACTGTTACATTGAGATGATATAGTACCGGCGTGTACACAGATGTAGTGCATTTCTATACTGAGAAAGAGCCCCCCCCCCCAGGGTGTCAAGACAGAGGGGGAAGATCCCTGCTACTCCTGCCCACCTGTGTGCACCACACCTGTTATTTACATGGGGTTGCTTACAGATACGCATGCTAGGAGAGGAGGGATAAGCATGGTATCATCATGGGAGATGTCTTCGTCAAAGAGTTTTAGGTGAAGTGGGAGGGGGCGGGACCGGGGGGGGGGGGAATTTAAAAATCACCAGGCAGCAGTAGACAGTACCACATTCTGCTTGCACGACTGTACACGACTGAGAGTAGAGATCCAAGAAAGGACAAGCAATGCCTTATCTGTAACACATGGCTGAGACGAGACAACAGGTTAGGACACTGATCCTAATGACCTGGAACGTGAGAGGCTTACAAGACCCGCTAAAAACCAGGAAAGTCCTTGCATACTTAGATAGACACAAAGTAGACATAGCATGCATCCAGGAAACACACACAGCGCCCCAACGAGAATGCAGAGTGGGGTATAGATGGGCACAATTCCGTGTGGCATCCTCTTACTCGAACTACGCTAGAGGGGTATTAATACTAGTTAAGCGCAATATTCCCTTCATACTACTTAAAGCGACCACAGACGATCAAGGGTTATACTCAGGGGTAATTTTGGAGGGACAGACCTTACAGTTGTCACAGGCTACGGTCCCAATGCTACCACGCTACAAGATTCCCTTTTAGCAGACATACATAGTAAAATAGACACATATAACGAATATGCAGACACTGAAATAAAATACCTCTCTAAGCAATACACGGCCAGAGCTTACGGTGAGGGTGGGAGACCAGACAGAGCACTGTCGCAAAAAATGAAGCCAACGCAGGGAGCAGCACTTATAACAACCATCACGACCAATCAAGATGTACAGATATACAACACTCCTTCCACTATTTACAGCAGCAGAGAGATCTAATAATATCAGAGCAGTTGTGTCTCCATTATGAATCAAATTAATCTCCCCCACGGGAGGGAGACAAATGAAGTCACTCCATAGACCTGGTCGAAACAGCAGTTGTCATTGGTCTAGAATATTGAACTCATCCGGAAGGTTAGGGAGCAAAGCAGGCGCCATTTTTTTCTTAAGTTTCACGAAGTACTGATTTTAGTGTAGTTGGCCGATACTCCGCACTCACACTAACTTAGCACTACTCAGGTGCAGTGCCTGTTGCTGAACAGGTGTTTGTGATGGTCCAAATCTAGCAAGGCGTCAATTTACGTAATACCTTCACTGGGCATTGATCAAGGAGAAAACCCAGTTTGGCTTTTTAAGGAGGAACTACAGTTTCATTTAACTGTATAGTTCAAAAGAGCTCCCAAAGTGGGCCATTGGATGGAGCTATTGACAGCATTGGCAGGGACAGACCAAGTACAGAGTTAAAAAACTGTTGTGAATGTTCTCTAATTTGTTGCAAAAAAAAGGGATGATACCAGTGACATAACAAAACATTAGGGGGGCACCCTAGCAAGATATGCTGAAGGGGCCCCTCACAACAGTTAGGGGTTGAAGGGGCCCCCTCCAGTATGGGTAAGCCTGCCCACCCGCACAGCTGAGGCCTTTGTTATGCCTCTGGATGATACATAGATGTTACAGAACTCTTGCGATTGTGGTTTCTAGCTGGTGGGACAGTAAGGTTTCTTAAAGAAGGAAACTGGGCAAAAGATTTATCAGGAAGCTGTGGGTGCCTCTCCAAATTTGGTAGTAAGAAAATCCACTTTGGCACACTTCATTGCTGCCTATCTATTGATGACGTATACCAATGGTATGGAGCTTTGTCAATGCTGAAATTGTTTTTTCTCCAGTGCTCTTAGGCTTTTCTAGCATGAATTTCCTCCAAGGTCATTGAGAACCAAGGGTTTTTGGTCTCGCTAGGAACATTTTTCTTTTTCTAGCACTAAGTTTCTTGGGGTGTCATTCTGAGCCGGCCGCGAGTGTCTTCAATGATGCATTTGTGTCACTGCCACTTTCCAGAGTACTGAGTGGAGAATTCAAATGCTCTGTAGCCACATCTAGCTTTAAAGTGGTCCAAAGGCAAGTGGGTGGAATATTTTGGGGGTTTGCAGTCCGTCTGCTTCGACATTGCATCCTGTCCATTTCTCATTAGCCTCTCGAATCAACCAGGGTATTATGCTTATTGCAGTTATTAATGTCAGGTGGGACGCGAGAGCTGACTCCATATACCGGGCGACTTTGATGCCTCGGTTAGTTCGTGTCCCAGAGCATGATTAATAGGTTCTGGTGACCCTGATGTAATTTTCATCGCTTAAGATTAACTTAGGAACATTGTGTTAATCCGAAAACTAGCAAGTGAAAACTGTGTTCACTTTTAATTTGCGCTGTGTTTTTAACTTAGTGGCATTGTAGTACTGTTTGCACAGCTCACTGCTTTGATTTAACTGCCCTGGCCCCGTTCCACCACGGGTTTTCCCGTTTGTGTGGAGGGCTCGCCGGCAGAGATTGGGTCCCCGCTCCCATTGGCTGTTCTCAGTCAGGTGGGACGTGAGATACGTGACCTGACCTATTTAAACAATGATCTCCCAATTTGCGCACAGCAAATGCACACAGCGAAGTTCTGCCGAAGTCAAGCCCGTCTGCGCCCGTCCGCGCTGAGGACGGGCTGCAGGACGGGCCACGCTGCAATGGGACTTCGTTGGGCCGCCAGGTAACTCGTTTCTATGCCCATTCGGAACTGCTTGCTCTGAGGCCTCATTCCCTTCCCTGTCACTATTCCTTTCCCCCAGAAACATTTTATTGCTCACCGGTATGCTGTTGCTTTTCCGGTATTACTGAGGCTTGTTCCCCTGATTCCCCCACAATGCACACATTGGCTAGCACCCCCTTTGTGCCAACCTACAGTTCGGAAATGGGTTTCCTTATCAATGCCAGATCATTGATAAAAAATAATATCGCTTTTCATGAGTTTGTTTCTGATAGAAACCCCTCCTGGGTGTTCATCACCGAAACTTGGGCGTCTGACTCTTCTGGCCCCCAGCTTTTGTTAGCTATTCCTGAGGGATATGCTCTACAGAGACTGGACAGACTAGGACGCAGGGGTGGTGGGCTAGCAATTCTGTTCAAAGTCTCGTCTATCTGTCATATTAAAACTCTCTCTGTGCCCTCAGACCTCTTCCAGGCCATTCATTTTGTCATCTCTTCCTCCCCCTCTGTGTCCTTCACAGGTCTTCTCATCTACAGACCACCTGGCCCCAGATCTTGCTTTAGCTCTAATCTTTTTAAAATCTTGGAACCTTACTTTGGCAAACCCCATCTTACGATTTTGGGAGACCTCAATTTTCATCTAGATGATCTGCTCTCAAAAGACACCCTTTCCCTGGTGGACCCCTTGGCCGCATGTGGACTGTATCAGCTGGTTGTTAGCCCTACCCACCTGGCTGGCCACATCCTTGATGGGGTGTTCTCCAATGATACTAGACTATCAGTGGGCCCCCCTATTCCTCTGGTCTGGTCAGATCACTTAGCGGTCCCCTTAGAACTAAAAACCTTGTCCCCTTCTCTACAACAACGAAGTTCTACCAATAAAATACTTAAGCAGAACTATAAGGACATTACTAATGACTCTCTTGCCCCCCTTCTAGTGCAGGCTCCAACTTTCCCCTCGAAGGATGCCAGTAATGCTGCACTGGACTTTGCTAACTCTATTTCCAGAGCAGTTGATTTATTAGCCCCTGCCTCTCTACGTTATTCAGCCAGACGGAAACCTTCTGCTCCCTGGTTCACGGAGCATCTTAGACTGCTGAGGCAGGGATGCAGGAGGCAGGAAAGGCAATGGAGAAAAACCTGGAACCCCACAGATAGAGAAAAACACAAGCTGTTACTTGGAGAATATAAGACCAAGGTTATCATAGAAAAGCAGGACTACTTCTCTAGGCTTACATCGTCCCTCACGTCCCCTAGGGAACTATTCAAGATAGTAGATTCCTTGTGTTCGCTACAAACGCCGGATCCCATCATAGGTTCTCAAGAGCTATGCGACAAGATTGCTCACTTCTTTCAGGCTAAAATCACCGACATCTCTCTCACTCTGGAATCACAACAAGACCTTATGTCTTCCCGCCCTCCTCCGTATCAACCTATTCAAGAGTCTTGGGCCAAGGACCCCTCTAAGATTCTTACCAACTTCCCGCCCCTTACTCTCAACCAGCTAGACTCCCTGCTAAACAAGACAAAGTCAGGTTCTCCTATGAATCCCTGCCCTTTGAAGGTTCTGAAAGACTGCAGGGAGACTCTGTTACCCCCGCTTCTTGAGGTAATGAATCAGGCTATGGCCCAGGGCCTTTTCTCTGCTTCCTGGAAACAAGCCATAGTCAAGCCACTGCTTAAAAAACCTACCCTGGATCCGGACACCCTTAAGAACTTCCGGCCGATCTCCTTACTACCAGCTCCAGCCAAAATGTTGGAATTACATCTCAATCACCATCTGACTACTTTCCTGGATGCCTCTGGGTTCCTGGACCAGTCTCAACATGGCTTTCGAAAATTTCACAGTGCTGAGTCGGCCCTTACAGTAGTGACAGACAATATACGATCAAAGGTCGACCAAGGCCAGACCACCTTCTTGGTCCTTTTAGACCTGACCGCCGCCTTTGATAACCTATCTCCCTCGACTTTAATTGCTCGCCTGAGGGAGATAGGGGTGGAGGGTCCTGCATTGAGCTTGCTGTCCTCTTTCCTCGATCAGAGAGAACAAAGGGTCAAGCTAGGAGAGTTCCTCTCCCCTGTTAAGCCTGTGCAATGTGGGGTTCCACAGGGGTCGGCCCTGAGTCCGACCCTCTTTAACATTTATGTGGCCCCACTTGCTAGACTAGTAAGAGCTCAGGGGATGGAGGTGGTGTCATACGCCGATGACACCCAGATCATGGTGTCCCTCTCCCACTCGGTGAGTACCTCCGCGTTCAGCTTCAGGAATTGCATGCAAGCTGTCTCCGATTGGATGATTCAAAACGCCCTGAAGCTGAACGGAGAGAAAACAGAGGTCCTGATCTTCGGAAAAGATCAAAACAGCTGGTCCAATGAATGGTGGCCTCCTTCTCTCGGAGCATGTCCTGTACCGTCAAATTCTGCCCGGAATCTTGGCGTGATTTTTGACACCTCTTTAGACATGTCACTTCAGGTTAATAGAACTGTTTCCACCTGTTGGGGAGTGATCAATATACTTAGAAAAATCTCCCACTATCTTTCTCCTCAAGCTCGCAAACAGACTGTGGTAGCCTTAGTTATATCACGGCTGGACTATTGTAACGCCCTTTATGCAGGCATCAATAAAGGCCTCATCCAACGCCTCCAGACCATTCAGAATGCGGCTGCCAGATTCGTGCTGGGGGTCCCTAACACCGCTTCTGTTTCTCTTGCAAGGAAGAGTCTCCACTGGCTCCCCATCCAGTCTAGAGTCTCTTTTAAAATCCTATGCCTAGTTTTCAGTGCTCTATCCGGCAGCAGCTCTGTGGCCATAAGCTCCCTTTTGAGTCCCTACACCCCTAGCAGAAATCTTCGATCTGCCAACAAGAACCTTCTTACCGTCCCTCGGACAAACAAGGTCAGATGGGGCGGAAGAGCTTTTTCATCTGTGGCCCCTAATTTATGGAATGCCCTCCCCTCTGAGATTAAATCCGAACCCAACATGGTTCTTTTTAAGAAGGCTTTAAAGACGTGGTGTTTCATCAAGGCCTACCATTAATCATGCTCTCTGACCATACGAGTTCATTTGGTTAGGCGCCTTGACGCCCTCTGGGGCTAAGTTGCGCTATACAAATCCTGCTTCATTCATTCATTCATTCAATGCTTGAAAACATCTATCTATCTATCTATCTATCTATCTATCTATCTCCCTCACTCTATCTATCGCCCTCATTTTATCTATCGCCCTCAATCTATCTCACTCTATCGCCCTCACGCTATCTATCTATCGCCCTCACTCTATCTATCACCCTTACTCTATCTATCTATCTATCTATCTATCTATCTATCTATCTATCTATCTATCTATCTATCTATCTATCTATCTATCGCCCTCACTCTATCTATCTATCTATCTCCCTCACTCTATCTCCCTCACTCTATCTATCTCCCTCATTCTATCTATCTATCTCCCTCACTCTATCTATCGCCCTCATTCTATCTATCTATATCCCTCATTCTATCTATCGCCCTCACTCTATCTATCGCCCTCACGCTATCTATCTATCGCCCTCACTCTATCTATCTCCCTCACTATCTATCTCCCTCACTCTATCTATTGCGCTCACTCTATCTATCGCCCTTACTCTATCTATCGCCCTTACTCTATCTATCTATCTATCGATCGCCCTCACTCTATCTATCTCTCTCACTCTATCTATCTATTTATCTATCTATCTCAGTGGAGTGGTGTGGCAGACCCGGGAGCAGAGGACGGCACGGGACCAGGGTTAAATTCCCGACGCAGCAGAGTCGTGGACCAGGGTCAGCGGACTTGATAATTCTCACCTCGGTGCCTACTCTAACCAGGGATCACACTCGGCAACTCTGGGCATTAGCTTGCCTCATCTCCACAACGGCCCCCCACATACGTCGGGGATGCCCGGTTTCACCTTGGAGATACCCAGTAGGGACCATCTCACAGGGAAAAGCCAGGACGGGTTCGCCAGCGGTCTATTGCGCAGAGATACTCCTTCGGGAGCCGATTCTAGCGCGTTAGAAACCCGCAATTAAATCTCCCTCTATCTATCTATCTATCGCCCTCACTCTATCTATCGCCCTCACTCTATCTATCGCCCTCACGCTATCTAGAGGCCCTCACTCTATCTATCTATCGCCCTAACGCTATCTATCGCCCTCACTCTATCTATCTATCGCCCTCTATCTATCTATCTATCTATCGCCCTCACTCTATCTTTCGTCCTCACTCTATCTCCCTCACTCTATCTATCGCCCTCACTCTATCCATACCCCTCACTCTATCTATACCCCTCACTCTATCGCCCTCACTCTGTCTATCTTATCTCCCTCACTCTATCTTATCTCCCTCACTCTATCTATCGCCCTCACTCTATCTATCTCCCTCATTCTATCTATCTATATCCCTCACTCTATCTATCTATCGCCCTCACTCTATCGCCCTCACGCTATCTATCTATCGCCCTCACGCTATCTATCTATCGCCCTCACTCGATCTATCGCCCTCACTCTATCTATCGCCCTCACTCTATCTATCCCTCTCACTCTATCGCCCTCACTCTATCTATCTTATCTCCCTTACTCTATCTTATCTCCCTCACTCTATCTATCTATCTCCCTCACTCTATCTATCTCCCTCACTCTATCTATCGCCCTTACTCTAAGTTTAAGCTGTTGCCATTATAAATTACAATAACTTTTGTTTAAGTATTAATTATTAAAAAAAATTAAAAGCCATTGTTATTTGTAATATCAATACATATAAGTCACGTAAATACAGCACATATTGCATTACAAATGCTACAGGTGTCACATTTGCGAAAGTTAAAACTATTGGCAGTGTAAATGACAAAGCTATTAATTTTGCTATTTTCAAAACCAACACATAAATAAAAAATGTGTCATTTACAATACCAATAGCTCAAACTTTCCTAATGCGAGACCTATTGCATTGCAAATGCTTGTTAGGTTTTGCCTGAGACATTGCATGCACTGTAGTTTGGAAGAATTATAAATTAGAGGGGGGAAAAACCTTAAAAATGTCATTGAACCAAATGGATGTAAAGTGTTTCTCTTTACATTCTGTCACTTATGCATTTTTAGGTCTCGCGACCTATCGATGTGCGCAAGCGCATCGAGCGGAGCGAGAATTCAAGTGGCGAAAACATCTTCAAACCAAAGGGCTTTCAGCCCCGCGGTTTTCATGCAGTTCCCGTGTACATGCATGCGCATCGCATGCACCCCAGCCTCTCGCAAGCCCAGCCTCTCGCATTCCCAGGCTCTCCCGCCCCCATCCGGCATCAGGCTTCTCCCCTAGCAGCACTCCTCCCACACCAGCAACTCCCCCCTCCCACACCAGCACCACCCCTCTCTCTCCCCGCAAACATAGCCTTGCCCTCTCCCACACCAGCACCTCCCCCCTCCCACACCAGCACCTCCCCTCTCTCTCCACGCAATCACAGCCTTTCCCTAGCAGCACTCCTCCCACACCAGCACCTCCCCCCTCCCACACCAGCACCTCCCCTCTCTCTCCACGCAATCACAGCCTTGCCGCACTGCCGCTTGATGTTCATGACCCCCGCCCACTTTCTCCGTGGCTCGAGCTGCCTCCTTCTTCCCCCTCAGGAGAAAGGCCTGCTGCCTGCACCGAGCCGCGCTCCTTGCACCAGGAGACTTGAAAAAGCACTCCCCAGCTGACGTGAGAACTGACCTACAGGATCATTCCACGCAGATATCCGCCCACTTTCTCCGTGGCTCGAGCTGCCTCCTTCTTCCCCCTCAGGAGAAAGGCCTGCTGCCTGCACTGTCTCTGTCTCATCTCCGCCCCCCACTCCCCTGGCACGTAGCATTTCATTTGCAAGAATCACGCCTGCGTGCCTTTCTTCTACTGTGGCTCCCCAAACCATTTCTTTATTGAAAATTAAACTTTCTTAGGCAGCAGCATGCCATGCTTGATGTTCATGACCCCCGCCCACTTTCTCCGTGGCTCGAGCTGCCTCCTTCTTCCCCCTCAGGAGAAAGGCCTGCTGCCTGCACCCGAGCCGCGCTCCTTGCACCAGGAGACTTGAAAAAGCACTCCCCAGCTAACGTGAGAACTGACCTACAGGATCATTCCACGCAGATACGGTATGAATAGCAAAGGGGAGGCAGGTCCATCCAAACACATCATGTCCCTCTCCTTCAATGTATAGAGCTCTTTGCTGCACATTGTGCGTTATGTTTGTGCTCCTGGGTCGCTTTACTCTTTGAATTCCAATGCATATTAAACCATTGCACCTCAATCTGTTATGTCAGGGTTGGTGGCCTGCGTGTGGTGGGGTCAGGAGAGCACATTCTCAGCCCTTGATTATTAGCCAAGCTCTCATTGTACGCCAAAATTCACATCTAAAACAAAGTACACATTCAAGGTTGTTTCCACAGCTTTTTACACCGCTGGGTCGATCTGTTCATTTCTCCTCCCCCTCCCCAGCCAGCTTCCCCCAGGCATCGCATGCAAGCCCAGCCTCTCGTATTCCCAGGCTCTCCCGCACCCATCCGGCATCAGGCACTCCTCCCACACCTCACGGACATCTGTTCACTTCTCCTCCCCCTCCCCAGCCAGCTTCCCCCAGGCCCCTGCTGCTTCACACCCTCATTGCCGCTCGGCCCCCTCCCATGCCCGCCGTATCGGATTTCTCCTCCCCCCTCCCCTTCTCTGCCTTGTTAATGTCTTACTCTCCTCTGTCCTGCAAAACCTATTTCCTTTTTTCCCCTAAACAAACTCACTCTCTTGCTACACCTCGCTTTTTCCTGCATTCTGCCCATGTTTTCCTCGCATCCTCTTCAGTCCCCTTCTGCCCTCTATCAAGCCGACTCCCGCATTCACTCCTCTCCGTTGACCCATGCTCCTCCTCTCTCGCCCTCAACTTACCCAGTATTCTCACCCATGCTCCCCTCGGCCCACCTCACGCCTCTTCCTGGTGACTGCTCTCTGCTGCTTGCCCTCAGCTTCCAGAATCTCCCTCCTCTCTCGTGGTTTCTCTCTAATTGCTATTCTTAAATTATACATGCATCTGACACTGCTGGGTACTTCGTCATTTCTTATTATTTTAACATGAATGCTAAAATACTAAAACAGTACTTTAGACATGCTTTTACAGGTGGTGTGCTCTCAATCTTGTTTGAATGCGTGTTGCATGCATATTCCATTGCTCTGCAGGCACTTAAGAGCAGCTGTCAAGCGTCAGTTTTAAATCTGAAATGTGCTGCGTTCTGGCTGTGACCCCATCGTGTTTTGATTCTGCAAAGCCCCGGCATGACTGCACTTTTCCACTGGTGGAAACGTTTTGGAAGGTCATACCCCAGACTACCATTGTAAACTAAAGGTACATTGTGCGCTAACCTAGCGCGGTTTAACAATATAATCTATTTCTCATTCCATTACGTGTAAAATGTGCTCATGTGGGGCAAGGGGGGAAGGCGGGGCAAGAGGAGGTAACATTCGTGTGTACTCCAGCTTGCATTTGGGTACTATGATGATCTTGTAATCTCTAGTGACCCACACACCCTGTTGCATAGGCAAAATACAGCACTTGGGGTCGTGGGGGAGTTGCCAGAAGGACAAATCACGGCCCCCTCCACTCCTTCCCAACTCTGGTTGCAACGCTGAGAGATGGTCTTTATAGGTCGGACCTCAACAATGGTGCTTTGGGATTTGAGCTTTATTCCATCTGTTTAATAAGTAGTTAAAAAATGATAAATGCCACTAAACATCAGTTTGACTGTGTGCATATGGCTGAGATACCCGCCACCCCCTCTCAACACAATCCCCAAGGATGGGAAACCGGAAACAGTTCTGAAGTTTTTGGAAGACGGGAGGGAGTAACCCTCCCGGCCGTATTTATTAAAATATGAAACAAAATTAAAACATTAAATAAACAGTTTCATATTATGTACAATTTCATTACCACATTGCGATGTTTGGCTAACCTTAACAGATTCTCTAATACAAAGGTTCTCCTAGCCGAACTAACATCCTACAAAACATTTACTTGAAATTTTGAAATTGTACATCCTAACGTTTAAGGGCCAACGGCAAGGTCGTAACCGGTGTCAAGATCCCTAACCCAGAAATATCGCCCTCACTTGTGAGGGGCGGCCCAGAGGCGCACCTCAAGTGCAATTACCAATTTCCCTTGACTTGACGGGGGCCCCCATAAAACTCGACGCCACTTAGAGGTCGTACGAGGACTCGTGTGAGGTATCTAGAAGGTAGCGTAGACCCCCCCCCCAAACCCCACACAACTTACCACATCTGCCGTCGCAGACGTCCTGGCCCCGGGAAATTCCCCAGGAGGGGGCTGTAACCCCTCCTAACCAGGAAGGGGCCTTGACCGCCTTTCCTTTTCTTTCGGCGACCCATCCTTAGAAGGGACCGCCTCCCCGTTGAGGGGCCAATGGCCACCTCCCCCGAGCGCTCCCATCCGTGCTGGGTGACGCCCACTCATAGGGATCTTCCAATTAGTGCTCACCGATCATGACCTTACCGCCCGACCAAAATAAATACGACAATGCTAACTAAATGACTAAACTAAAAAGACAGTAGCAACTACAATTTTATTAAAAGCATGCTTACCAATGAACACTAAAGCAGAATTTCTTTATTTGCGAAACGTAACACAAATCGACCATTCTTTATTACATACTCAAAATCATCACGATAATACCACAACCTGTAAACGAAAATCAGAGTTATCCATCAACTTTATTCAAAAAACCACTTGCTGTCCTCAGGGGCTGGTGGGTGGGTCAAAATTGGCTCTTCGTTCCGTCTCGAGCTCACGTGCAGCGAGGAGGTGCAGCTTCAGAGCACAGGAACAAGAGGATGCCTTCTGGTCTTGCTTTTCCTTTTATCCGTCTTCAGGGCGGGCGTAAACCCGCCCCTGCCTGCCCCAAGGGCGTGGCCAGCCGCGTCAGTGTCTAGGCCAACCCACTCTAGGGCGGGAAAAGGCGCGCCCCGGCTACGCCGCTTCGGGCATACCAGCCGAGACTCGCCTCCCGCCCAAGATGGCTTCCCGGGGGGATCGTGGTACTCCGCCATACGTTCGGGGGGACCGAGTGGTCGCCCCTTTCCATATGGCTGAGATACCCGCCACCCCCTCTCAACACAATCCCCAAGGATGGGAAACCGGAAACAGTTCTGAAGTTTTTGGAAGACGGGAGGGAGTAACCCTCCCGGCCGTATTTATTAAAATATGAAACAAAATTAAAACATTAAATAAACAGTTTCATATTATGTACAATTTCATTACCACATTGCGATGTTTGGCTAACCTTAACAGATTCTCTAATACAAAGGTTCTCCTAGCCGAACTAACATCCTACAAAACATTTACTTGAAATTTTGAAATTGTACATCCTAACGTTTAAGGGCCAACGGCAAGGTCGTAACCGGTGTCAAGATCCCTAACCCAGAAATATCGCCCTCACTTGTGAGGGGCGGCCCAGAGGCGTACCTCAAGTGCAATTACCAATTTCCCTTGACTTGACGGGGGCCCCCATAAAACTCGACGCCACTTAGAGGTCGTACGAGGACTCGTGTGAGGTATCTAGAAGGTAGCGTAGACCCCCCCCCCAAACCCCACACAACTTACCACATCTGCCGTCGCAGACGTCCTGGCCCCGGGAAATTCCCCAGGAGGGGGCTGTAACCCCTCCTACCCAGGAAGGGGCCTTGACCGCCTTTCCTTTTCTTTCGGCGACCCATCCTTAGAAGGGACCGCCTCCCCGTTGAGGGGCCAATGGCCACCTCCCCCGAGCGCTCCCATCCGTGCTGGGTGACGCCCACTCATAGGGATCTTCCAATTAGTGCTCACCGATCATGACCTTACCGCCACAGGCCGGATAGTTGACCGGCTATCCGGACCCCCCACAACACTCCTACCTAAAGGTCATGGTATAACGTTTTTAGCCATGCTAAGAAGTCTCCTCTGAGTAACTCATTCCCCACCCGAGACAAATGCACTCCATCCCCCAAATACATACTGTCATCATTAATACACCCATGCGAAATAGAATGCAGTGTCTTGGAACGGAACAACCTACTCACTTTGTTATTAAGCTTTCTAACAGAATGATTCAAAGCAGGAACCGAAATAGCCCCCCGCCACACTTTTCGTGGGATCATATGGGACCACGCAATTGTGCACCCTGGAACTCTCCTCGCTAACCAACTTACAGTGGAAAGCATCGCCTCAAGAAGAAGTCGTCTACCAGTGGTGACCAAATCATTACCCCCAAGATGTACTATGACTACAGACGGCGGTGACCTCGTCCGCCCTAGCAAACCCTCAAAAAATGATTGAAACTGGTCAATACAGAGACCGCCTCATCCGTAGAAGGACACACTGTACCCGTATTCCCCAGCTACGTGAATCATGTGACCTGCCTTGAATACGTCTGCGGCACGTCTCACGTATGAGTGGCCCACGACCCACACCTCCTTTTTCACAGCCGGTGATGTCTGACCGCTGGCCCGGTGTTGGGTCGACTGCAAAGTCCGCCCCGCCTCGTAGGCTTGCGCAACTGAAAACCAAACAAAACAAGAAGCGCGAGTACATTGTTACAGCTTCACAACATGTGCAACCGCACATACCTTTTATAACAATTGGAGGACCAACGCCCCACCCGTTTAACTTGTTCCACATTCAGACCCCTGGCTGTAGCTTCAGTAGCAGCCCCTATCCGAAAGGAATGGGTCCCAAACTCGCCCGGGTTCAAGCCCGCAGCGGCAATTGACATCGCAAGCACCCGCTGAAACTGAAACTTTGTCAGTGGGGTGGCGTCAGCGTGTCTCAACAAGGTCCCCCCCCATGATGCCACCCTTCGTGCTAAATAATCTTCTAAACACTTTACCGGGCACATGGAGGACCCGGGAATCCTGCGTATGATTACGCAGTCACCCATCCCACTTTGATCGGTCTTGGACCTGACAAATGAGACCGTTATTGTCTCCCCTCTGATCTGGACGTGCTCCTGGCACAATCCTCCTGTCACATCCTGCTTGTTCCTCGCCACTAGTTCGCTTACCCGCATAGCCCCATGGAATGCCAGCGTAAAAGCGGCTCGGAATAACACAGTCTCAAACTGAGATGAACACGTAGCAGGGAGTCTGGATAATAACTGGGCCAGCCTATCCAAACCTATCGGGCGCCTCTCGTCTACTCTGCGACCCTCAAGGCGTTGCCACCCTCGTAGCGCTTTCTGTACAACGAAAGACGCTGTCGGGTCATGGATACCATGAGCCCTAGCAACAAAGGAAATGGCAGCCCGATGCCTCTGAGCCGTGGCCACCGATTTCCCGACCAAATGTAAGGACATCAGAAAATTTACCACCCACTCCTCCTGGCCCCAAAGCTCCTCTCTATCAGTCCCCAAAAAGGCTAAATAGGACCGGAACGCCCCTTCATATGCCTTCCTCGTCCTGGGTGCTAAGCTCTCTCCCACGAGGTTACGAAGTTCGGGGCACCGAGAGACCAGAGAGCTTCGGGAAAGGGTGCCGGCTCCGGGTCCGCTGTGGGAAGAAAACCCCAGAAAGCCTGCATACGAAAACGAGACAGTGCATCAGCCGCCTGGTTCATTACCCCTGGGACATGTCTTGCTCTGAATAGCACATTCAATTGCATACACAGTAAAACAATTTCCTTGAGCAGTCTCAAAATCCATTTGCATCGTGCTGCCTGACTATTGATACACTCGACCACGGTCATATTGTCAGACCAAAATACCACAGAGTGATCTTTGAACCCCTCGGGCCAAGTTCTCAGGGCCACCAAAATGGGGTAAAGTTCCAGGAAAGCAATGTTACTTGTCAGTCCACTGTCATGCCACCATGTCGGCCACTTTTGTGCAGACCATCTTGTGCCGAAGATGGCACCGAAACCTATGCTCCCTGCCGAATCTGTCCACAGCCCCAGCTCCTCAGAGGACACGGCCGGTTTATTCCAGACGACTCGACCATTGAAATCAGCCAGAAATGCCAACCAAATGCGCATGTCCTGGCGGACCTCTGCCGAGAGCCTTGTGCGATGATGGCCTTCCTTCAGGCCGACCATGGCTTGAGCAATCGAACGGGAAAAGGGGCGGGCCATTGGTATAACCCTCAGGGCAAAATTCAACTGGCCAACTAACTGCTGTAATTGATGCAGCTTAACCTTAGGTCCACTTATACACATTTGCAGGGATGCCCTGAACTTTGACACTTTGTCAGCTGGTAAACGAAAACAACCCTCTCCGGAGTCTAACTCGATCCCCAGAAACTCGAGGCAAGTGGAAGGCCCCACAGTCTTACCTGGTGCCAATGGCACGCCAAACTGATTCATCAAGACACAAAACTGCGCCAAAGCCTGCCCACATTCCGGATCCCCGGCTGCCCCCAGGAACAAAAAATCATCAAGGTAATGCATCACATGTTGGAAACCCGTCTTCCTTGTGAAAACCCATTGTAGAAAACTACTGAATTTTTCGAAATAGGCACAAGATATAGAGCACCCCATCGGCATACACCTATCCATGTAATAATGACCCTGAAACATGAACCTAGGAGACGCTGATCGTCTGGATGTACCGGGAGCAACCGGAACGCTGACTCGATATCAGATTTTGCCATCAGCGCCCCGGGCCCCAGGCGATTCAAAATGGCTACGGCCTCATCGAAGGATGCGTACCGCACCGAACACACTTCCGGGTCTATCGCTTCGTTTACGGAAAGACCACGTGGGGCTGATAAATTATGTATCAGCCGAAACTCACCCGGGTCCTTCTTTGGGACCACACCTAAAGGGGAACAAACAAAGTTGAGAACCGGTGGTACACTAAACGGACCGGCGACTCGACCTCGAGTAACCTCCTTCCTGATCTTATCCTGTACCACGGTCGTATGCTGGAAGACCGATAGCTGATTTTTACATTTCTCTACACCTTGAAAGTCCCCCACTGGGATGCGGAAACCATAAGAAAACCCGTTCCGCAACACCCCAGCAGAAGTACGATCCGGGTATTCACTGAGCCAAGGAATCATTGCCAAGGTATCAATCGGGGTAGGTAAAGGCGCCCCTCGGACTATGTTAGACCTGTTTGGCGCCTCCTCTACCCCCGTTATCACCCGTTTTGGCTCTGCACGTGGACTCAGGATGGGATGATTGCCCACACCCACTACATTCGTGTCTAAATTTGCACGATCCCTGGGGCCTAGTACATTTACCCCTGTTGAAGTTCCAACAAACCCCCCTTTTTCCTGTATTGCCGGCAGGCCTCGAGTAATTGTCGGTACCCGCACCTGATCGAAAGGGCGTCCCCGCATACTGGCGGGAGGATTCGCCAACGTTACTCCCTACTAATGGCAATTTTAACATACCAGTATCCTCAATTTTGGACCATGACACAGAATCATAACAATCCCACGTTAAGTTTTTATCATGTTCTTTAGCCTTCCTAAACAGGTTATCATAGCAGAACCAATGATTACCCTCGTGTGATACCGAGTACCCCATGATTCGTGACTGATAAATCGGCAATTCGGGTAACAGATCGGGCCTTCGTTCCCCCAAGATCGATGTAAAGACCCCCCACGCTTTGCCCCAATTGCCAATGTTTTCATTTACCTTAAAGGCGGCCATTTTTGCGCGCCAAACACTCGGATGCATGAGATCCTTCTGGCCCTTAACATGCTCCATCTCATAGTGATCAGTAAGCAACGAGAAGATGTTTACGTACTCCCCTGCCCATATCTTCTCTTTAATAGCCAAAGGAACATGTTGACCCAACTTTTCCCTACGAGAGGGTGCTGACTCATCCCTCGCAATCGGCAATGGCCGCTTACCTGAACCGGACGATGCCTCTGCCACTAAACCCGTCCCCTGTGGCTTCTCTACAGCTGCAGCCGGCGTGGACACCTTCGCTGCTTCCCGTGACTCACGCAGTTGCTTCATCAGCACCTGTGCGTCGACAGCCGTGGCGCCCTCGCTATCTTTACTCAACCACGCTGCTAGTTGTGCTGCCAGCTCGGGCGGCATATCTTCCCCGGACACGGGGGTGACCACAACGGGAATCGGATTCCCTTCCTCCGGCACGGGAGTGGGTGCCTCGAGCGGGGTACTGGGACCCGAGATGTCTTTCCCAGCTGTTCCCCTCCTGGGCCTCTTGTTTTTCCCTCCCGGGGCTGCTCCCGCCAAAGGACGTTTCGGTCCCCCTTCCTCGTTTTCATCCATTCGCCTCTTTAGTTCGGTCATCTCTTTCATGAGAACGCGCAGCATCTGGTCAGTAGTCATGCGCTTTCCCGCCTTCTTCGGCATTCTCCAACAGAGTATCTGAAAAACAAACAAGAACGATTACAACGCTCAAAATTGGCTCTTCGTTCCTTCTCGAGCTCACGTGCAGCGAGGAGGTGCAGCTTCAGAGCACAGGAACAAGAGGATGCCTTCTGGTCTTGCTTTTCCTTTTATCCGTCTTCAGGGCGGGCGTAAACCCGCCCCTGCCTGCCCCAAGGGCGTGGCCAGCCGCGTCAGTGTCTAGGCCAACCCACTCTAGGGCGGGAAAAGGCGCGCCCCGGCTACGCCGCTTCGGGCATACCAGCCGAGACTCGCCTCCCGCCCAAGATGGCTTCCCGGGGGGATCGTGGTACTCCGCCATACGTTCGGGGGGACCGAGTGGTCGCCCCTTTCCAAAGTAACTTTTAAAATAAACTTTTACCCAGTCTGTAGGGTGGTCACATCTGTCATTTGTTTCTAAAGTGGCTTAACATTCTTCTTGCATTCACCTTTTAACACACAAATGAATTTGTCAGAACATCCGTCATTGGGATTGCAGTTTAACATCTCTAATGCCTGCAGTATGTATGTGTGTGTGTGTGTGTGTGTGTGCGCTTTGCTATAGGTGTCACATTTGCGAAAGTTATAACTATTGGCATTGTAAATTGTAATGGCGAAGCGATTAATTAAGCTATTTTCAAAACCAACACATGAATAAAAACAAATTTCATTTACAAAACCAATAGCTCAAACTTTCCTAATGCGAGACCTATTGGCAACGCCAGTGCTTGTTTATTTCGGTTGAGAATTTCCTTAGTGGAAAGTTTTTAGAAAATAAATCACAACATTTATAAAGATTGAAAACATTGAATTCAATGTTACATTTTTAGCCACCTTGAGATATGTGATTGCATTTACTCCAGTATTATGGCATGTTTTTTAATGTTTCTTAAGCAATACTTTACAGACAAATGTTGTCAAAGGCAAGAGTTTGGCACACACACATAAGAACGGCAAGAGCTGTTAGCGTTGCCAATGCTTATTTATAAAATAAATTACATAATTTTGACTTTTAAAAAGAACCACATACCTGCATGGTAACATAATTCAGTGTAAATTAACAAAAATGGCCCTGCGTGATAGTCATGCAGGGTAAATACTGCAAGGGAAAGACTACATTAAATTTCTAAGTAATAACAGTGGTGGATTTAAGGTTGACTCAGTCTAGTAGGGTTTGAGACAGGTTTTGAATTTCATGTATGTTAGTTTTTATGGGAAAGGCACTTTGACATATTAGTCAACGCTAACTCCATTTCAATGTGTTGCTCAGAGTATAACAGGTTATTGTTTTCCATTGTTAAGCTTGGGCAAGGACTTGTAAGCGGTGAAGACTTGAGTGGGTCATGAGGTCCCTTCACTCCCTTCACAAGAGTACTAAATGGAAAGGTACCACACTATTGTAAGTAAACTATCTAATTTCCGAAATTTTCCGTACTACTTATTGCTTACAACACTATTGCCCTATTGATGTTAATAATATGACACCTGCACCTACTGGACACAAGTTTTGTAAAAAAATATTTGCCACGTCCTATTTTAGCCCAGTGATATTTGTGCTACCTTTCTGCCACTCTCCCAAATAAATAGTATGTTGCTCACAGCACATTTAGTTGTATGCAATTCTGTCAGTTACTACAAAAGTATATGGCCATATCTAGAGCAGAAGGGGTGTGTCCATTCAGTAAAATGGAGTCACAATAACTAGGCCTTATGAGGATGGCCCGAGTTGTTTTCTCTCTTCACTGATCCAAAATGCTTCTGTGAGACTAAGCCTTGTTTTCTCAGGTCCCTGTAGAGTGTAACTGTGCTGTGGTAATAACATGGAAGTTGACCTTTGCATTGTGGTCCTATATCGGTGAAATTGTGTTCATATGCTCACTTGCTACAAGTAAAGTGTTTTGTCCACGTTTAGTTTCACTGCCATGAATGTCCCGGTGCAACTTCATCTTGGTTTCACCTTTGTGAGTGAGCGAGCGATTCAGCAATTGAAATCAATGGTGGGTGGGTAGCAGGATTCAGAACTGTACAAGACCGCAAGTTGTTGAACAAAATAAACGTTTACATCTCTGTACAAAGGACGAGATGTGGCCTAAGGTCTAGAGCTGCTCATTATGGAACTCAGGAACCAGGTTCGGTTCCTGGCCTTGACTTCCAATTCTGCAATTCCGGGTACATCCTCTCCCTGCTCACATAAACTCCTCATGCCTAAAAAAGCCATATGTACTGATCTAATGTTTGTGCCAAGCTTGTGCTACATAAAACTGCAAAAACGAAACCCTGGTAGCAGCCCGAGCGGTAGTCCTCATCAACAGCAAATCTTTTCAGGAACAGCCAAGCCACTGGAAGAATTATGGACACCCACTCAATTCTGTAGCTAGCAATGTTAGAGACCATTCTTACCTATTTCCAAACTTCTGTGGGCCTTTGTCTGGCACGTCGTTTAGAGTTCTTAAAGCTCCCTATCCACCCTACCCACAGTTGGCTTGAGATGTCCCCAGACCCTCCTTCCTGGGCAGCAAAAAATGAATTTAATAAAGGAAAATAGTTTGTGTGGAGGACATTGATCACAAAATGAACCTAGCAGAAATTACGAAAAAAGATCTACCTACACCCTGGTGACAATATCATAGTTTATCTCCAAAAACAGGTGTTCTGGTAGTGTTCAAATCATGACAAAATTAATAAAACTATGATGCCATCTGGGGAGAGGCTATATGTGGAACTAAATGATGGACAAAGGGAGAAATACAAAATCATTTAACATTTCATTAACATTAATGTGTATGCGAATATAATGAGGAAAATGGTAAAGGCACCTAATCTTACCCTAATTATAACCGTTACCAATACCCATAACCTATATACTTATACAAACAGTGGAGGTTGGTGGGTGCACAACTGCATTGGTTAACGTGTTTGAAACAACAGTTCCAAAAGTTCAGGGTGCTCTCGAAGGGTGGTGTTGTCCGTCTAAACACCAACAAATATCACTAAAGTTGTGTACGCAGATAACTGCAAATACATCCCCTAAAGAGGCACACCAGGGGTGTTCAAATAATATGATTCAATGTTCATTTGAAGTTGTTATTTATTTTTCATAACTTTCTTCTTGATTTCAGCAATTTTAACTGATATTAGCAACATATCAGAGGACAGCGTATATTAGTAGACATTAGCTTATGAACTCTTTCTCCAATGAATTTCGGGCGGAGGTGCCCTTGGTCACGGAGAGCTGTAGAGGAAGGTAAAGTAAACGGGTGTCAGGGGGCGGTAGTCAGGCGGCGTGTGGGGAAATTACTTGTGCTAAAAGTGAGGGGACTGGGTCATCACATACTGATAAGTGCTCGTTACTAAAGTGAAGGTTTAGGGTGTGCGGAGGAATATTAACGTTGGTGGATGTTAAAATTACATAACTAGTAACAGCGAGCGCATCGATAATAATTTGATGCTTGCACAGAAACTTACTTCATGGTAACGCGTAGAGCGCGAAGACGCTATCTGCCGGCTTGTCAGTTCGCTGTTTCGAGTGCTCGTGTTTGGGGTTGATAAGTGTGTTAGTGGAAAGTGACGGAGGACTACTACATCGGGTAACTCATGTGTAGACTAGCGGTTTGTGAAAGGAAACGCCGTGGCCATCTTGGAATGGGTGAAATTATTATTATGTCCTTTTTTAGAGGTCAGCCCGGACCAACTCGAAGACTCAGGCGGAGCAAGGCCAAAAGACAAAGAGAAGAGTCCACCAGCCACACGGAGCACGGTTGCCAAAAAGGATCTAAGACCAAAGAAAGCAGTCTCATAATTAACATCTCTGATACAGACATTTCTAGTCATCAAATGAACTTACTTGAAAAAGGCACCTCATTTATTCCCACAACATCTACTAACCTTTTAGAACTCGAAGTAAGCACCTTCAAGTTTACTAGAAAGTTAAGACTACGACATTTCTTCGACAATACATTACCTATCACGACCACCACCAAAGATGATGAACTCAAAGGTCTACGACCCCCCAGTACTTATCAAGCACCTACCAGCCACAAGTGCATTTATCTGTTTGAAACCCTGGTCCGCAAAGACCTATCGAAAATCAACTTCAAACCATCGAGGAAATTACAGAATCTTACAAATAAGGATCGTGACACACTCAAATCGCTGGCTCACAACCCACAAATCAAAATAACTAAAGCTGACAAAGGCGGTGCTTTAGTAATTCTCAACACTGAGATGTATACACGCAAACTACAAGAACATATCCAAGATACCACGACCTATATGGCTTTGGATTATAACCCTACCAATGAATTTCAAAGTATATTGAAAGACCTTGTCAACAAAGCACATCTAACTGGCATCATTGAAGAACGTACTCAAAAGTACCTGCTACTTGATCACCCGAAAAGCCCAACCATCCACATGTGTCCCAAGATCCATAAAAACCTCACGGACCCTCCATTTAGACCTATAGTGTCCACCAAACGATCGATTCATGAAACTACTGGTAAATTTATCGATAAGTACCTACAACCTCTAGTCATCGAAACGGCGAGTTATATCAAAGACACTACGGATTTTCTCTTGAAATTATCCAGAATCCAAACACCGAACAATGAGCCCCTTGTGCTCTGTACTGCCGATGTTAGCTCGTTATATACCTCGATACCCCACCAAGGGGGAATCGAAGCCATAGAACAGATTCTACTCAACAGTGACATTAACCCACGCATGCAAACATTCCTTATGGAATTGATGATATTCATCCTGTACCATAGTTACTTCAAAGTTGATGACCAATGGTTCTTGCAACTCTCCGGAATGGCGATGGGAAACTGCGCAGCCCCGTCATACGCCAATGTGTACATGGAAAATTTTGAAAGACATCATCTATACACCAACACAAGTTTTCAAAATCATTCTAAATTGTACGTGCAGTACATTGATGATCTGTTTATATTGTGGTCAGACACCAAAGAATCCTTACACCACTTACTCACTGAAGTCAACAGCAAAGACCCCTGCATCAATCTAACATGGCAAATTAGTGAAACGGACATTGCCTTTCTGGATGTCCATATAAGAATCACTCCTGGAGGATTAGTCACGGACCTACATAGGAAGAACACTGATCGCAATAACTCTCTCCACTTTGCCAGCTTCCACCAAGGATCGTTGAAGAAACACCTACCGTTCTCTCAAATGTTGCGCGTTAAGCGCATTGTATCTGATGACATTGTAGTTAACACACGCATCAAGGAAATGTACAACAGGTTCCGTGATCGAGGTTATCCTGACAACATCCTCCAACAAGCACAAACACGTGTGGCCAACATTTCTAGGTCAGACAGCCTTGCAAAGACCCCTAAAACCACAGAACAACGTATGGTACTAGTGTCTAAGTACTCCACAGCAAGCTCGGCATACAAAAAGATCATATGGAAACACTGGCCCATACTACAGAATGAACCTGATTTCCGGGGCATTTTTGAAAAACCGCCTATATTTGCTCATACTAGGAACAGAAATATGAAAGAGATCCTAGCTAGGCCCACTGACATAGCTAAACATCATCGTGGAACCCAACCTTGTTTTAACTGCAATCATTGCAACAATGTTATCAAAGGCAACAGTATACAACACCCCATGAAAGGCAACAATATCAAACTTCAAGTTGACGCTACCTGTGACTCCTCGAACTTGATTTACGCTTTGAAATGTCCTTGTGGTAAGCTATATGTTGGAAAAACTGAACGCAAAATGAAAACTCGTCTCAACGAGCACAAATCCAACATAAGGTTGAAAATGGAAAAGTCCAATGTTGCTATGAACTTTGTTGATGCACGCCACAACATCGCCCAATTGAAATTTATTGTCTTGGAAATTATACCCAAGAATGAAGGAACGGACAACAACAAATTGCTGTTGCAAAGAGAACTTGAATGGATTTATTTACTACAGACACTGAAGCCCCACGGGCTCAATGACCGCATTGAATTTAGTTGTTATCTGTGAAATGTATAACATATGTCATATAACTGTTTTACCATACTCCCACACCCTTCTCAGCCTTCTTCCCATACAACCGCATGCACCCCAAACTAATCCCCCGATAATTTCACCCATTCCAAGATGGCCACGGCGTTTCCTTTCACAAACCGCTAGTCTACACACGAGTTACCCGATGTAGTAGTCCTCCGTCACTTTCCACTAACACACTTATCAACCCCAAACACGAGCACTCGAAACAGCGAACTGACTAGCCGGCAGATAGCGTCTTCGCGCGCTACGCGTTACCATGAAGTAAGTTTCTGTGCAAGCATCAAATTATTATCGATGCGCTCGCTGTTACTAGTTATGTAATTTTAACATCCACCAACGTTAATATTCCTCCGCACACCCTAAACCTTCACTTTAGTAACGAGCACTTATCAGTATGTGTTGACCCAGTCCCCTCACTTTTAGCACAAGTAATTTCCCCACACGCCGCCTGACTACCGCCCCCTGACACCCGTTTACTTTACCTTCCTCTACAGCTCTCCATGACCAAGGGCACCTCCGCCCGAAATGCATTGGAGAAAGAGTTCATAAGCTAATGTCTACTAATATACGCTGTCCTCTGATATGTTGCTAATATCAGTTAAAATTGCTGAAATCAAGAAGAAAGTTATGAAAAATAAATAACACCTTCAAATGAACATTGAATCATATTATTTGATCACCCCTGGTGTGACTCTTTAGGGGATGTATTTGCAGTTATCTGCGTACACAACTTTAGCTATATACTTATACTGCACTTTCATTTTCTTTAATTATTGGCCTCACGTTACTAACAATCATTACTGTGTTGAATCATAACAAAAATCATAACAAAAAGGTTTAAAATATTGTTTTAGTAGTTGATAACTAAAATGTAAAAATAATTGTCATCACTGTCTATATTTTTCATTATAATGATTTGCTTAATTGTCAATGCCAAGAAAAGGGTGCATTTCCCAATGCCCATTGAGTAGTATTTCCCTTCCCTACCCAGACAGTGAGAAACTGATTCAATAAACCTTTGAAGATGAATCGGCACTACCTTATGGATGCTTTTTACAAATATCCTCATTCCAGTGTTGTTGCGCAAACTGAGTCTCTGGCACAGCTCTACAATGTAACATTGGAGAGACAGATGTTACTGCTCCTATTAAGGGGTATTTTTTCAGAGTAGGGGACAGCTGTGAGGTTCTTCTTGATGTCTGCGACTGTCTGCTGCACCGAATTGGCCACATAGTGTTTTTCACGTGCTTGATGGACACATGTCTGTATGTCCTTGAATCAGACAAAGGAGGCAGGAGGGCAGTTCTTTTGCCTTTTACCCCAAGGACTTTAACAGGTAGTCTGTAGGGTTCAAAATGTTGCTTGTCTTAAATCTTTTCGTGAACTGGATCCCCTATTTTGGGGATCTACCTGTCAGCAATGGTTACAACCTTTTCTTCTCTGGTGGCAACTTTAAAATTATTCACATTAGACAGCTTGTCTCTGACTTCTTGAATACTCTTTAAGGTATCAAACATTTTTCCAGGTCATAACTTTCTTCATTTGTCACCTTACCAGGATTATCTAGGTCAGGAACTACGAAGAAAACTGCATATGGAGTGTGTACCCCCAATACTCATCTAGGCAAGTTATTTAAGGCTCTCTGGGCTCAACACAGGTTATGGTACCAACTAAGACCTGAACTTAGTACCCTAGCGGTCATGGCTTGTTTAATAATGATGTTAGCATGCCAAATTAAGCCATTGGACTCTGCTCTAAACAGGTTGCTGGATTGCTGACAAACTCCCAGTACAGGCATGGTATCCCTGTAAGCCTTGGAGGCTTATGCAGGACCATTATCTGTTTGAAATGAATGCACTGCCCCCATCGTTGCCAGACACTGTAAATCCTTTACGACTGCTGAAACACTCGTATTTATCTGTGCCCACACAGAGGAATGGCATACATGAATCAATAGCTACCAATGTGTACTTATATCAGTTAACAGAATTTATTGGTCCGATATGGTCCAAATATATTACCCTGAACGAGATGTTGGAGGCTGTTAGGAAATTTCGCAAGGGTCTCTTAACTTGATAGTTTGATCTGTTAATATATGTTACAGTTCCTGACATAGTCTCTAGTCTGTTTATATAAACAAGGCCACCAGTAGCGTTGCTGTAGCATTGCTACGGTTGCATTAACCCCAGCATGGGCAGATGCCCTTCCCTCATGTGATCCCCTGATGAAATCAAATCTGGACAGCTTGTTAGGAATTATCCTCATTCCCACTCCTGGTAGAGTGACTACAGGAGTGTTGTCTGATTTAAGGGTGATTGAATACCTAGGAGAAAAACCTGTGGAAAGCTTACTATCTTGTTTTGTTGAATGTATGCAGTAAAAATTTCTGTGTCACTCTTCATCTGAGATCTGGCTAATGCTGCTTCTCTGGCAGTCTGAATTGCAGCTTTGGCAGCTAAGTCAACCGCACAGTTCCCTTTAGCATAAAAAGTGCCCAAAATCCAGCACACCGATGGCCCAAAGTGTGCCCCACATGTACCATTGGTAGCTTCCCTTTCCCCAAGCTGTTTATTCTTAATATGCTTTCCCTTTGAAACCTTAAGTCAATTCAGGTGCCAATGTTGCAAGTCAACATTGGACCTTGCACACGAAAGGGTGAGTCTGATATTGTGAGTTTAGGAACTGATAGATTATCCTTCTGTATGCAGTAACGGCATGAAGTTATGTATTTTGCGCAGTGCTATAACAAGATGTTAGTGTGGGTGCACTGCAGACTGAATTTGCCATCTTTAAGTACACCCTCCACAGCAGGGTGCGGATTACTTACATTATTTTAAGACTCAATGGGTAAGGCTTTTGGAGTTGGAGGAACATGTTATTCATATTGGAGAAAAGCTTGTGTGCAAAAAGTAGGATCATACTGAAACTTTCCTTCCACTGAACATAAATAAAAGGTCCATTGCACCCACCTCATGTGTAGGGCTCATGCATTAGGGTGTTAGGAGGCTGCACAGCACTCTTGAAGAAAATCAGAAGTCCATACATGCCCTCAATGAATAACTCGTATCTGAGGAAGGTCACCTAATTTAGGCAATTCTTTTTAAAGTTAATTTTGTAATCACATGATATTAATGGTGTTACAAGTTTGTCCACCCTAGTTGGGTGTAAATCCAAGCCGTCATTAGTAAGATAGATCTCATCAGTGTATGAAAATACCGCAGGAGCTGATTGTAAGATCTCCATAATGCACACTGAGAATAAGCCAGGACTGTTCTTGTCGCCCATCTGCAAGAAACGGAACAAGAACTGAACCCTGTGGAAACAAAAGGCAGTTAGATACTCGCTTTCAGGCACTAGATTTTTACTGAAACCCCCGTTAGAGATGTCTAGGGTTGTTTTGTATAATATTCTGCACCAGCTTAATCATTAAATCTGTGCTATGCACATTTTCCACGGTGTAAGTTTGTGTATGTGTCCTTAATTCCTATAGTCAAAAATGATCCTATAGGATCCGTCTAGTTAGGCTAGGGGGAAAAGGAACGTGGTCATTGGTGAAAAACAAGATGCTATTAAGGTCTGATATTGCAAATAAGCTAATGTTAATACCACGCTTTGCTTCTGGTTTTAGAGGGAATTGAGCCTGCGATTGAGGTTCACTGAGTAAGTGAAGGACATGTGAAATAGAATGTTTATCCCACCCTGATTTTCTTCTGTATTAGGCCCGGGCCTCTCTTACATCCATTCAATGGTCTAAATTTCCCTGATGCCTTCAGGGAGAAAAAAGCTACTCTTGCTACTTCTAGCCCCCTGGGTTGCTTTCCTAATAAATGCTGGAGGGATCAAAGACTGGAGGCCTGTCCTCCTCAGATAATATGTCATAAGCTTCAGATAAATGCGACCAGAAGACAACTTTAGTAGTGCGTGGTATGTCCCCTTCAATTTGTATTTCTAAATCATAAACCGTATCAGGAGTATTTAAACGTTTATCCGAAGTCTAAACTCATTAACTCTTCAGTTGGACTGACCCCCAGAAACCTATGAAGCGTCCAGTCTACTATCATGACTTGGTTGTGCTGCCTATGAGCGCTCTCGCCCAAGTCTTATTTTGCAGGAGAATCTGTAGTTCTACCTGCCTGTTTCTCAAAACGTCCTGCTACTTTCTTCTTAGCGGGAGTCTTAGAATGCAATCCTGTCTCTTCCCGCTTCACACTGACTTCAGCCTCTCGTCCTGTTTCACCTTTCCTGCTACACACCGCCTTTATTCGGTACTTGTATCGGCCCCCCCTCTCTGCTTGTTTACCATCAGTGTTCTGAAAAGAACGTGAGAGTAGATATCAGAATACAGACACATTCCAGTATTTTTACTTTCTTGCGGATCCTTAACACCTTCACTGCGGCGGCCGCATGCTGGTGACGGAACCGCTCCGTCATCAGCCGCAGTTGGGCTGTGCTCATGACGGAGCGGTTCCGTCATGGCCTCGCCCGCTCAATAGAACACCCAGCGCAGGCGCGGAATCCGCGCCGCGCAGGCCCGGCGGCAGGGCCATGACGGAACCGCTCCATCATCAGCACAGCGCCACCGCAGCTGATGATGGAGCGGTTCCGTCATCAGCATCGAAGGTGCAAAGTTATAACTCCTACCAGATTCTCAGATGCATCTTTACTTTCTACTCCTCTCCTTCCTGTCTTTCATTGCAGACTGCTGTTCAACAGAACCTTCAATGTCACTTTTAGGTTTTAAATGGGTCTTAGCAGCTTGTGTACCCAAGGTATCATGACCCACAGAGGTATAAATTTAGCAGTTATTTTTGGTAGGTCCCGTTCAAGATCCAAGACTGGAACTGCTTTCAGTCAATGGTGTATGGCCAGAACCTCAGGTTCTACCTTAATATTGCTCTGGATGATCTAGGAAATTGTAGAAAAGTTCCCCATTAATTTAATTCCTAAATCCAGAGCTGGTGAGGGTTTGTGCTCGTTCTGTACTTTTTTCAATGCCTCAGGGAGAACTGCCAATGAAGGCATGCCATGCATGCTGGTGAAAATGCATGCAAATATAATTCCCCATTTTGGGGTACCAGAACATATTTATCCTTAGACTTTGTCCCAGATCAAGAGTGAGAAAGGCAGAAAAGTGAAAGAGGAGAAGGAAAAAGAAGATGGAAAATGGTGAAAGCAACATGAAAAAGACAGTTCCAGAGTTGATATTAAGAGATTGGAAAGTGTAGGGCGGTGGAAGAAAGATGCATGAATCAAGATTAGGCATTAGTATTCTGTGACTGGCGTTCGAAGGTCCTGAAGGTAGGTTCCTAAGAAAAATCTTTGTAGCTCTATATTTTTTGTATACTAATTAACATCTGCAACCCATTATCCAGTCATATCTGTACTGCTACCATATCAATTCCATTTCATCATCTCTTGCCTTGGCTTTCCATTGGGCCAGTTCTATTCTATATGGACAGACTTATGGTGTTTAAGATATTGCACCCCAGTAAGCTATGTTGTGGTCCAGGGTAAGGCTTGCCAACATTGCCCATTTGAATTTGCTAACTTTGTCGTGTTTTTTAAACTTTGTCAACTTTCCTATCTTCTCAAAATTAGCTGAAGTTTAAAAAAAAATACGGTTATATAATCTGAGAAAAAATGGCTTTGCAGAAGTAAAAATACGAATACCTACATTTTAAAGCTGAATTTGAAAACTCTAGCAAACCATTATTTGAGGGAAACTGGGTCCTTTGTTGAAATTTGACAAATGTGATAAACCTTTACAGCATTGTGATGTATCAAAGTTTGTTTTTAACAACAGTAAAATAATAACTTGTCAGTCGGATTAGAATTTGCTGACCTCGACTCTATCATGCATCTCCCAAAAGAGGTTACGTAGCGAGATAGGGGAAAGAGCACCAAACTAAAGATCTACCACCGACCCACCACCTGAACATATAAATTATCCTGAAGGTTGCCAATAACGCAATCCTATATATACATATTCCCAAAAAAGGAGTATATGCCAGATAATATTGACAACTACCAAAAGTATTTTTGATTGACATCCAAGGCCTGACTCTCAAAAATGTTCCGGTGACTCACTTTGTTTTGTATTCCTGGCTTACTCCAGCAGTAAGACAAGAGGACCAGTGTAAATCACACCTACTTCCAGCAAAAACATTGTGAATTGCCCATTGACTACGTTGATTATTCATCAGCTGTATCTGGTACACCAGTATGTAGACTTGTGGGTCACTCCAGTGCACACCATAGACAGTGACTCAACACAGACAATTAACTATGTATGCCACAAAACATGAAAAGGTTGCCTGCTGCTCATTGAGAGTGCATTATCCTTTCTAGGGACCTGGTCTGAAGCATAAGATTTCAAGGAGTTTAATTTGTGCCAGAAAATCGCAGAGCAGTGTAACAATTTTTCTTTAACAAATGAGAAAGGGTTGCCAAATGTATTACTTGTTTTACATTTATGTTCTTGGGGAGGTCAGATGTTCCGTTTAGGGACAAGTATTCGCAAAGCCAATAGCTCGTACCTTGGCAAGCTGGTCAAAGGTTATTGTATTTTTAAAAATTCTATTGCAAGCACAACACGTGCCACAAAATTAAAACAAATGGAAAACAAGAAAGCATGCCGCTGCCTAAACGTGGTGGTCAAATGCTTGCAATAAAACTGTTAAATATAACATGAACGATATAAGTATATATATATATATATATATATATATATATATATATATATATATATACATATATAATTTTAATCAAACAATTTGAGGTTTTTTTACAGCAGGGAAGTAGACTTAAAAGAGGTATACAAAACCGTTTTGGATTAAATGCACAGGAAGTTTTACATCTTATTGGTGTGAAGAAACGTGACAATTTGTTTTCAATTACTGAATCTATAGTTTAAATCCACAAGGATGTCTAAAAAATAATAAGAAAGAATAAAGAATCAAAAGAAAATACCCTGGCAAAGTAAAGTACTGGCCCACCAGCATTGGCGTTTGATGTGAACTTTTGTAGTAGATGTGCACATGTGATCAGGGAAAATGAGATCACTCCCAGTTCAAGAGAGCCAATGGCTCAAGTGGGATGACCTGTTAACAGCGGCGGCTCCTGCTGAATGGTGGAGGAGCACCGCCTCGCTGAGAATGAAAAATAAAATGACTTTAAAACAATTATATTGTCTTTTTCTTTTTCACTGGCAGCCAATGCTGCAGAGTGTAGGGCAGGGCCAGGCAATCTTCCCGACACCAAGTGAGGGACTGGGGGTAGGAGTGAAGGGCACAAGTGTGCATGTCTGTTTGGCCAGCTGCCTTAGGCCGGCCAACAAGCCATGCATCCATAGAATTTCTTCACCTAGCTGTATTGTACAGCTTGGTGGGGAAATGGCACAGGCTTCCAGTCCCTTCATGAGCGCCTAACCAAGCTACCCTGACAAATCCAGACACAGCATGAGAGCAGTGTCTGTATTGGGTGGGAAGTCTGGGAGCGTGTGCTGGTCCAGGACTTCCAGAAGAGGAGGACTGAGGTGTCTGTCAGCGAGAGAAGCAGGTAAGAGTATTTTTTTATTTTTTATAATTTGCCCCCGCCCTGCCTCACCATTTTATTTTAGAAAAACAGAACAAGTTGGCTGGTCAGGATAATTGACAAGAAAAAATCTAGACACACTCAGCCAATGTGTACTACGTGGCCGATAGAATTATATTCCAAAATATTTTATTTTCATTTATACTTAAATTTCATTGATTTCAAAAACAATAGACATAAACGGAAGACTGTCAGCACAGTCAGTTCAGCAACATGCAATTGTGTGTACGATATATACAAAATATACAAATATACAAACAGTTAAGGTGAAGAATCAGAAAAATAAACATATTATCACACCAACAAAAGAATTAGGTACAACGCTTAACATTCCAAATCAATTGCAAAGTACAAAACACCTTTAGGAAAAGTGCATTATTTATGCATGGAAAGAAGACCAGTCCTTAGAACTAGAATCCAATGGACAGGCGGAGCTGAGGTGGAGTAAAGGTGCCTGCCTGTCTCACAACACCTGTGATCGAATGTTTATAGGATTTTACAGCTAGGGCCCGCAGAGGTGGTATAATTTACACCCTAGCTGCACCCTTCGTTCTTGCCACAGGTTGGATGTCAACGCGTTTCGAACCTTGGGTGTTATAGGTTCTCCTCAGGACAGGGACTGGGTGGGGATTAATCTGCACAGCGGGCGCAGGGGCTACCGGAGTGTAGGTGTACCGCAGTTCAAGGTAAAAGTCTGTGCTGGACAAGCTAATTGACTGAAGGCACGGTGCCCGCAAAGCGGTGCGAACTTGGTTGTAAGGGCGGCTCACATATTTTGCTCTGGTGATACAGGCTGTGTTACAAAGTAGAGGTGGTCAATGAAGTCAATTCAAGCGATTGCATGTTGCTGAACTGACTGTGCTGACAGTCTTCCGTTTATGTCTATTGTTTTTTAAATCAATGAAATTTAAGTATAAATGAAAATAAATTATTTTGTAATATAATTCTATCGGCCACGTAGTATACATTGGCTGCGTGTGTCTAGATTTTTTCTTGTCAATTATCCTGACCAGCCAACTTGTTCTGTTTTCTACTTGTCGAGATCCGGGCTGGCCAGTTGTAGGATCCAGTACCTCCATTGTTTCACAGTCACCATTTTATTTTGGCAGCTGCCTCCGCTGCCTATTTCCCCATGGAGTATCCTGTGGTGGGTAGAAGCAAACTGTAAATGACAGTGTAATAGACCAGTGGAGGAATAGGGATAACCAAGACCGCTCTTTGTGCGTGTACAGCATGTATTTTTTTCATTCATGATTTTTTTAAATGTATGAGGCTGGTATAACTGCTAAAGCTAAGTCTATGACAGCCCTAAAAAGGCAACAGAAATGTTCGGTTGATGGTCAGATAAAATCCTTAAACATGTTTGTGTGGTATGCGTCCTGTGTTAAAAACCTGATTAAAGGAAGGAAAGTGGTCGGTATCTAATGTTTACCAACAGATAATGTAAACAGCTTGTGTTGCTAATGGCAATAAATTGTAGAAAACACTAATACTGAAATAAATCTCAGAGAAATATACTCTAATTCCCAGTTAAGGCCAACTTTGAATAAGCTGAATTCAACAATATTCTAAAATCTAACATTATTGTCGAGCACAGTATTTTCAATTTCTAGCCAGAATGAACAGGCCATTTACCTGTATTGTCAGCAATAGAAAACTGAACACAGTGCAGGGTGCTTTGCTGAGAGTGGGCAGTGCTGTACAATGAAAGTGGTGTTTGTACTGCTACATGGGTGGGACTGAGGCGAATACGCTGAGGTTTCATGCATCGAATGTCTATGTGGGTACAACTATGTTTTTAATGATGGAGTGATTTTCGTTTTAAAAGAGAGTGTTTTCTTGTTCTTGCTTCTTCCTTTGCCTTTATTAGCCACTCTCCCCTTAACGGGAGTCCCACTGTCAGTAGTAATCCCCCTGCCTACGTTGTTTGATTGATGCTCTGGCCTCTGAGATGGGGGTGGGAGACCCAAAAAGACAAAATCGACTGACGACTGAGTGATAGTTGTATTAGTAGATAAATGGGCCACTCTGGCTCACAGGGTGTCAAAGCTAGGGGTCAGAGTGCCATTCAGAAGGATCTTTGCGGAGGCTCCCTGGTAGCATTTCTTCAAGGTTTGAACAAAGATAGGGCCGAGGCCCAGTCCCTCGAGGACCTCCCAGAGATACCTCCAGCAAACCCTGTCGAAAGCCTGGGCTGCATCCAAGGCCACCACAGCTAAAGTATCCGCTCTTACCAAGGCCAAGTCGATGTTCCCTATCAACAGTTGTGTCTGTTCCTGGATGTACCACCCTGCTATAAAACCCTTCTGGTCAATATTGATCAGGCTAAGGACCAATTTAGCCATTCCTCCCGCCAGAATGCCCATAAAGATCTTATAATCTGCATTCAGCAGGGAGATCAGGCAATAGGAATCGGCTTTTAGTGGGTCATTTCCCGGCTTCAATATCAAAACGATGGTAGCTTCCTTCTAGGATCTAGGGACCACCCTTGTTGAACTATAAACTGAGTTAAATAAAGTACAAAGTGTTGGGGTCAATTCGTCTGATAGAAGGTTAATAAACTTCTTTCAGAAGAGCATCTAGTCCAGATGCTTTATTGTTTTAGACCTCTTTATTTGATTCCTAATCTCTTCTACCGTGATAAGGTCATCGAGAAGGGCCCAACTGGCTTCAGATACAATGGGCAGGGATTTGTCCCTTAACCAAGAAATATATTTTGTCCTGGGAAGGGGCCAAGTTCTCCTTATACAGATCTGAAAAAGGAGAGAGAAGACACATTTGCATGTCTTCTGTCTTGCTAGATTTAACCCCATTGTTGTTGATTATCAATTCATTGATGTTGTTTTTTGACCGATCCATTCTGGCTTTCCATGCTAATAGAGCACCAGCCTTTTCCCCATATTCAAAGTTTTGCATATTTTTAGCAAGCCATTGTGCCCTACACTTCTGGTCCATCATACTCCTAAGCTCCTGCCTCGCCCCCTCCTGGTCTTTCTGAACTGGAACCAGTCTATCTAGGCTCTCCTGATTGAGGCGATTCCTCTTGGATTCTAATTCCACAATCCTTTCCTCAATGGAATGTAGTTCCTGGGCCTTGGCACGATTTTTAGAACGTATTAGACTATGCAAAATGATACTCAGGCTAGCTTTATAAGCATCCCATATGTATTCTATGGTCGTAGAGCCCATATTTAATAAAAAATATTCTGAGGGAGATGTTTTAATGGACTGAATCTGACAGCATTGATCTATTCAACGTCCATCTGGTTTGTGGAATATTACCTTTCCTGGAATATGAAAATGAGACAGGGGCATGGTCGGAGAGGTGACTGAATAGTACAGATATCTCGAATAAATTATCTAACACTTCCCTATTGGCTAAAATATAATCTATTCTTGATGAATGGTGATATTTTTTGCTGTAGAATGTGAACCCCTGGAGATCTCCCCACTTAGCCTTCCAGACATCTACCAGGTCCATATCATATAACACATTTTTCATGGCCCGACGAGATCTTGGAGCCCCTAAGACACGGCTCGAGTTAGATCTATCTTTAAATGGATCCAGGAGGACATTAAAATCATCTCCTATAATCAAGTGGAGAATCACCTTCATCAGTTTAGCTTGCAACTTGCAGATATATGAAGGATCGTCCAAGTTGGGGCCATAGTAGGAAGAACAAGCTAGTTCTAATCCCCCAAAATCCATCTAGGGCTCTATCCATCTCCCTGTTTGATCCGTCTGAACAGATTTAATTACACAGGGAATACCCTCTTCACAAAGATTGCAACACCTCTACTGTTGATTGATTGTTGCGAAAAACAAAAACAATTTATCCAAGTGATTTTTGAAAAAATTGAATGAGTTTCTGCAGAAATGAGATGAGTCTCTTGTAAAAGAAAGACCTGCCTGGGGAGAGTTCTAAGTACTTCAATATCAACCTTTGCCTGCCTGGGCACCTTAAACCATTCACATTCCAAGAAATAAAGCAGATTTTACTGTCCTTTTTAATATTACCTGCCATCAACTAGTGGACCCATTTCTTCAGCTAGACAGCATTTCTTAAAATACACATGAGATGAGAATTTTTTTTTACCCGCTGCTCCCCACCCAGTGAACCCCACCATCCCCCCTCCCGCCCCCTGTGACCCCCTTCACCCTGAGGAACCCTCCCTTCCAATAGGATAAGCCTATTTGGTCGCCCCTCCCTCGGGTAACATTGATAAACTAATACTTAACTCTAAGGATTTGGTACCTGAAGCCGAAAGCCCCCTTAACCTCTAATCCCTCCTTCATTGCCCTCCCTTTCCCTGTGGATCTTAACAATAAGGGCATCCACCTCCTCAGTTGTACGAATTAGTTGCATGTGATTGTTCCACATCCCACATAATGTGGCAGGAAACCTCAGTTGGGCCTTCGCCCCCAAGCTATTTAGTTCTGCTAACCTCTTCCCCAACTCCCACTGTCTCATTGCACTTACGTGGGAGATATCAGATCTAATAGAGAAGGAAAAGGGGGATAGATCTGGAAGTGAATATGAAATCACACCTTCCCTGAGTGCAGCAGTCAAAATCATCTCCTTGACTGAATAAGACAAAACATTCACCAGTATTTTCCTGGGTTTCTGCCTTCCTGGGTTTCTCTTAAAGGGATCCCGATGTACTCTTTGAATTTCATGTACAAGGTCGATGCTTGGGGATTTTTTCAAAACTGTACCGTTTAATAAGGAAATCACAAACCCCTTAATGTCCGTCCCCTCAAGAGCTTCCGGGATATTTAGGAACTTCAAATCGTTTTTCCTAGAATGATTTTCCAATCGCTCGAGGTCATCCTTTAGTTCCTTATTTTGAGTCGATAGCTTTACCAGATCTGCAGAAGTCATTTGAATTGCTTCTTTTAGATTGGGAATCTCAGACTCAATTGCATCAGTCCTCAAAGTGACTTTTTCTAGTTCCTGAGCCAACACCTCGCATGATGATCGGATAGCGGCCTAATTTGCTTCAGATACAGAGAACTTGCTAGCTAGTTCTTCTTTTTTCATCTCTGATACTATAAACCTGCTGGTCCTCTCTTCTTTCATAGCTAAAAGTATATCGGCAAATGAATGTGGGGTGGAGGCTGAAACAACACACTCTTTGAGGACCGGAGAGTTTATACTTTGCTGGACTACTGGCTCCTGTATTTGCTCCTCTTGTATTCCCAGGATTGAATATCTATTAGAAAGGCTCACCATAGGGTGGACCACAGTGAAGTGAAGTGAAGTGAAGGAGTTTTGTAAAGCGCGGCTGCTGCCCGAGGGCGTCCAAGCGCTAAATAAAAGTAGCAGAGCTCTGAGGGAAGAGGGGAGAGATCCAGGTGGGGAGCTAGTTTATGAAAAGGTATGTTTTTAGGTCTTTACGGAAGGATGAGAGGATAGGGTTGGACCTAAGTGAGAAGGGAAGGGAGTTCCATAATTTAGCAGCTTTGAGCGAGAAGGACCTGCCTCCTGCTCTGGACCTTTTGACTCTGGGAACTGTAGCAAGGAATGCGTTCTCTGAGCGAAGTGACTTACCGGGACAATATGGAGTGACGAGTGTATGGTTAATCTCAGGTCTGGCTCTATGGAAGGCTTGGTGCGAAATGCACAGGGTCTTAAATTTTATTCTATCCCTAACCGGGAGCCAGTGAAGTGACTTAATCCCTGGCTTGGCTGATTCGCTACATGGGATTTGGAGTAGCGTGCGAGCTGCACAATTCTGTGTTCGCTGAAGTTTCTGTAGCACGTAGTCAGGGGCTCCTAAGTAGAGGGCATTGTTAAAGTTAGCCGAGATTGAATGAGGCCTTGAATGACAACCTGTTTGGCTTCCATGGGCAGAATAGGCAGGATTTTTCTCAACATTCGGATAATCCCGAAGCAGGTGGCTGCTGTTTTGGTTGCCTGAGTGTTAAAGGTGAGGGTTTTGTCTAGCCAGACTCCCAGACTTTTAATGTCCTCTTTTGGGGATGAAGTAGGACCCAAGCTGGGAGGCCATAGCTGGTCCAGGGGAGTGAGAGTGGGGGGGCCAAGGAGCATTATCTTGGTCTTATCGCCATTGAGTTTTAATGAGGATGCTGTCATCCATCTCCTGATGTCCGCCATGCAAGCTGCTAGGTTGGGCTGGGGGAGCCTGCTGTTCTTCTGTGCAAGGGAGACCACCAGCTGAGTGTCGTCCGCATACGAAATGATCTTAATGCCGTATTGTCGGACGACCTCAGCCAGCGGGCTCATGTACACATTGAACAGCGTGGGGCTTAGGGAGGAGCCTTGGGGTACCCCGCAGTTTAGAGGTCTGCTGGTGGAACTGGAATCGCCATCAAAGACCTGGAAGGTCCTTCCGCTCAAAAAGGAACCCAGCCAGTCAAGAGCGTTTCCTGAGACCCCTAGATCGGCTAGACGGGACATCAGGGTTTTGTGGCACACCGTGTCAAACGCGGCGCTTAGATCAAGGAGGATCACTGCCACTGACCCTCCCTGATCCAAGATCCTCCTTCATTCCTCCATCAGGGCCAGAAGAGCAGTTTCGGTGCCATGTTTTGGACAAAATCCTGTTCAGACAGAATCAATTTTGGGCACTGTAGATGAAATTGTAAGATCAGTTACTTGGTGGTTGATCCAAAACTCCCTTGGTTTTATCCATTGACTTTCCTACGCTACCAGCAAGGGGGTCCTGGACCCCTGGATCATCCCCTGCTGGGCCTGCCTGAATGACGTTGCTTATGATTTTACTGCCGGATAAAGCTGGTACCTTGATAGTTGGGCACGCCGGGCCATGGACGTGGACGTAGACAGGGACATGACTTGATAGTATGTTTTTAAAGATGGGGGGATTTTCGTTTTTAAAGGAAGTGTTTTCTTGTCCTTGCTTCTTCCTTTGTCTTTATTAGCCACTCTCCCCTCACCAGGAGTCCCACTGTCAGTAGTAATCCCCCAAATGGGGGGGGGGGGGGGGGGGGGGGGGCTGAGAAGACAAAATCTACTGAGTGATAATTCTATTAGAAGATAAATGGGCCGCTCTGGCTCGCAGGGTGTACCTACTTATTTTAGGTGGAGAAATACCCACTATATTTCTGTCATTTTTCTCCATACAATAGAGAGGCGCCTCTCCCTTTTCAATCAAAAAAGCTCTCGCTTGGCAAGACGGGGGGACTCTTGATAAAGCTCTCTCTCCCAGGAAAGATTTTTAGTTCCTGCTTACCTTCAGGTAAGTAAATTGAGCCGATCTTACTATTACAGGCGCCTCCATGAAGAGGTGGTCGCTGGAAACCCCCAACTGCTCGACGTCTGCCTCAAAAGATTCCCAAGTCCGGAGACCTGGGTAGACTCCAAAACTAGTGCTAACCCTGCCTCCGATGAACCAGAGCAGCAAACAGGCTGTGTCCCGGCGTCTCCTCTCGTTCGTGGCTTCTCCCCACCTCCAGCGCTGATCTCGAATTATGTCGGGCTTGGGACTGTTGGACTCTGTGCCATAGGCTTCAAGTTGCATCCTTCCTATGGGCCGCAGCAAGGCCAATGTATATCAGGTTGGTTGTGTTCCTGTGCTGAGGCAACGTGGCATAGCAGTTAGGGCTGGGCTGTTTTGTTTCTTTTTTAGGTTTTGCCTACTACTAGACAGTGGATGATGTCTGTGTAACGTGGGCACGGGGTCTCGCCCTACAGAGGGGCCCCCTTTAACGTTTTACAACCCCCCCCTCTTGTCTCCACAGCCTCCTCAAACCCCAGGATGGTCGCCTGCAGAACGATACAGCTGTGACGAAGAGGATGAAGAAGGATGGGGTCCCTTTAAATGGACTGCAAGCCTATTGGAGGAGGCGGAGCCTGGAGAGACAGTAAGTAAAAGGCAGCAACAACAGTCCCCAAGGGTGTTATTACACCGGAGGAGCGGACAGAGTGCAGGAGAGCGGAGAGGCAGGAAGCAGCGAGACGGAGCGGAGCGGAGGAGCGAATTGGTTAAGCGAGGCGGAGTGGAGCGTTGGAGCGAGTGGGTTCAACGAGACGGAGTGGAGAGGAGGATCGAGCTGGCTTAGTGAAGAAGACCTTGCGAAGGAGGAGAAACCTGAACAGAGAGGTCTGGACTCAGCGTCATCGGAGCAAGAGACAGCGGAACCAGAACCAGGGTCGTCTGCAGGGAGAGCCGAGAAACGAGAGACGGGAGCTGCAAAGCCTGGAGGCCAACCCCGCGAGCCGCCCAGCCGTGCGCCAGGAGGTGTACGGCTAGCCGAGGTACGTGAACGGGTCCTGGGGTGGTGGAGGAGAAAAGGCAGACGCCTGACCTAGCCTTGGTGTAAAACCTAGTCGTAACACGCCCTCCGAATAGTGGTTCACTGTAATTGCACTCTCACAACTCCCGATAGACGTGCACTGTGTGTCACCTTCACTTTCCCCCCACGTACCCCTCCCTCTCAAAAACCCGTGACAGATAACAGAAATATTTACGGTTCCTCTCTTCTGTTTCCCTTCTCGGCGGCCGGCGAGGGCGAGCACTACGGAGCCTCCGGAGCCCAGCAGCAGGAGGAGGAGCCCCGTCAGGAGGAAGGAGGAGGGAGTGCTCCGAAAGACCCGACAGGAGAGGAGCCGGTCCCCCAGAAAAGGCAACATCAGAAAAAAGTGTACCGATGACTTGTTTGCTAGAATAAAAACCACTGCAACAAAAACCCGTTTACTTCCCCTTCCTCGCCCCGCGGTCACAGTGGTGGAGAATGCGGGCAACGCCTCCATCTGTACAGATAAGATGGAAGCAGTAGTGCAAGCCCTGGTACACGGACAAGAAAGACTAGAGAAAATTGCGGAACAGCAGCTGCTCGCAGCCGAAGCAGACCGGGAGATCATCAAAGCAGCTGTAGTAGCCCGCACCCTGGACCCTCCTGTCGCTACCGCCTCAGTGGCCGTGGGAGGGATACCACACACCATTGGAGGGGTGTCTCTACAAAAATACCAACCCGGGGAAGATCCGGACGCCTTCCTCCTCAATTTTGAGAGAGCGGCTCGGGCCTGTGGCTGGCCCGGCGCCAAATGGCCTTTTTTTTTGGCTCCGTTGTTGGTGGGGGAGGCGCAGGCGGCCTACCAAGTGGCAAACCCGAGAGGGGACACCTCCTACGCTGATATCAAAAAGATTATTCTAGACCATCTAGGGCTAGATAAAGAGGCATACCGGCTGAGGTTTAGAAAAGAGAGGGGTGTTCCCGGAGAGACACCCAAGACCCTCTTTGTTCGACTTAAGATGGCCGCGGATAAATGGCTCAAACCCAATGAAAGCACAAAAGAAGAAATCATGGACCGTATTTATCTTGAGCAGTTTCTTGAGGCTCTCCCCTTCTCTACTCAACGGTGGTTAAAACAACATCACGACTTAACCACCGCTCAGGCCGTCGAGATGGCCAATACATTTTCCAGGGCTCCGCAGAGACCCACAATGGTAGGGGAATCAGACAGACAGAAACACCTCTACAAGACGGAAAGGAAACCAGTAAAAATCCTGGATACAGGGAAACCCCGTATGTGGAAACCGGAGCCTCTGCCTCACAGCGGCCCCCAATGTTTTGAGTGCGGGACCTGGGGACACATTGCCCGACATTGTCCCCGTCGAAAACAGGAAGAGGAACCCATGGAGGTCGGGTATCTACCCAGGACCGTGTTATACTCAGCAGAGATGGGCCGAGCATACAGAGTGAGTATGGGTATCAATGGTAATCCAGTAAAAGCCCTTCTCGACTCCGGATGCCGGCAGTCGGTGGTCCAGGCCCACCACGTGCGACCCCATCAGATCGTCCCCAGAGAAACTGTATATATCAGGTGTGTGCATGGGGACGTGAAAACATATCCCGTAGCCGTGATCCCCCTTGTTCCTCAAAGCGGCCGCCCCTTTCGAGTCAAAGTGGGTGTCCTGTCTTCCCTGCCAGAAGACCTGATAATAGGAACCGACAATCCGGCTTTTCTAGACATGTTCAAGCAGAGCATCACTCCCGAGAAAGAGACCGTAAGCCCCTCGCAGAAACAGAAATCCTTGCCAGCTTTAGCCTCTTCAGAACCATGGGTGTTAGATCGGAGTTTCCAGTTCGCCCAGGCTAATGATGCCACTTTGTTTAATGCTTGGGAGAGTGCCCACCAAATGCAGGACCAGCGCCCCATTAGGTATCCACACCTGTTCATTAAAAACGACCTGCTATATAGACGGGGAAAGGCAGACGACCCCGAACAATTACTGGTACCTTTGGCCTTTCGGGAACAGGTGTTGTTCTATTCGCATTCGCATTCGCATTTAGTGGCGGGACATACCGGAGCTGAAAAAACGACGCAGAATTTGCTGAAATGTTTCTACTGGCCAGGAATATATAAGGACGCTATGATATATTGCCAGGAATGCGACATTTGCCAAAAACGGAACATGACCCGTCCACCTGCTGTTCCGTTACAACCTCTTCCGATAATCGGAGTCCCTTTTGAGAGAGTAGGGATGGACATCATAGGGCCTCTCCCAAAGACAAAAAAAGGTTATCAATATGTTCTAGTCCTTGTAGATTACTCAACCAGGTTTCCCGAGGCCTTCCCGATGACTGCGACTACAACCAAGAACGTAGCCGACAAGATGTTAGAGTTGTTTTCCAGAGTGGGTTTCCCAAAAGAAATCTTAACAGACCAAGGCACCCCCTTTGTATCGCGCCTCATGAGAGAAGTGTGTGCCCTCCTACACATACACCAGATCAGAACGGCCGTATACCACCCCCAAACGGATGGACTAGTGGAGCGGTATAATCGCACTTTGAAGACCACCCTGCGTAAGATGTTGGAGGTGAACGGGGCTGAGTGGGACCAGATACTCCCCCTGGCACTGTATGTCATTAGGGGCCAAAAACAGAGTAGCTTGGGCTTCTCATCTTTCGAGCTACTATATGGGCGTCAACCAAGATCCCTGTTGGACATGACCAAGGAAGCATGGGAGAGGGAAACCCACGAAGAAGTGGTAAACACCCTGGAGTATGCCCGAAATCTGAGATCCAGATTGGGAAAATTACGGGACTTGGCGTTCGCAAACTTGGAAAAAAGCCAAACGAAACAGAAGACGATATACGACCAAGGCAAGAGATGGAGACGGCTCTCAGTAGGTGACTGGGCTCTGGTCCTCTTGCCTTCTTCGACTCAAAAGTTTAAAGCTGAATGGAGTGGACCATACCAAGTCATAGAAACGATTGGAAACACTAGCTATAAACTGCGAATACGTGCAAGAACCACGCAAGTATATCACATAAACATCCTAAAAAAATGGCTCGGTAGACCTCCGGCAGCGGTTCATCTTACAAAATCCTACGTCCCTGCTCCCTCCAGCACCCTTGAGAGACTAGTGATTAACGAGGACTTGACAGAAACGGAGAGAAAGGAGCTAGAGCATACTTTGCAAATACATGCCCAAGTGTTCTCAGACCTCCCCGGAAAAACCCGACTGGCCGAACATAGTATCAACACCAGTCCGGGAAAAATAGTAAAAATCAAGCCTTATAGGATCCCGGAGGCCAGACGGAAGGGGATCCAGCAAGAAGTTGAGGAGATGCTGAAACTCGGGGTGATCCGACCTTCCCACAGCGAGTGGTCGAGTCCAATCGTGTTGATACCGAAACCAGATGGAACGAAAAGGTTCTGCATGGACTTTCGAGCGCTGAATGACATCTCCACTTTCGACGCTTACCCTATTCCACGAATAGACGAACTCATTGAAAAATTAGGGGAAGCGAAATACATCAGCACGATTGACCTTACAAAAGGATATTGGCAGGTCCCCCTCAAAGAAGAGGATCGACATAAAACGGCATTTACGACAGAAACCGGGAGATACGAATTCACGGTCCTACCCTTTGGCCTGCATGGGGCCCCTGCCACCTTTCAAAGACTGATGAACAATGTGCTGAAGAACATATCAGCCTTCACGTCCGCGTATCTGGATGATATTGTCGTCTTCAGCCCGGACTGGAGTACCCATCTGAACCACCTGCATAGGTTGTTTGAAACCCTCACCCAAGCGGGATTGAAAATTAACTCAAAGAAATCCAAGATTGGGTTTCACAAAGTTAAATACTTGGGGTACGTCCTAGGACATGGCTTGATCGAGCCACAAATGGAGAAAGTCAGGGCCATAGCCGAGACCCCCTTTCCGAGAACAAAGAAAGAACTAAGGGCGTTTTTGGGCCTCATAGGCTATTACAGGCGTTTTATCCCGGGCTTTGCAAAGTTGGCAGCCCCCCTCACAGATGCTCTACAGACTAAGGTGAAACAGGTAGACCTACGAACACCCACACCGGTCATGTCAGAGGCGTTTGTCTCCCTGAAAAGAGCGATTACCTCCACCCCAGTTCTCACCTCCCCTTATTTCTCACGGCCCTTTTCTCTCCATACTGATGCTTCAGACTATGGTATCGGGCCGTGCTTTCACAGGCGGGTACAGACGGTTGCAACCATCCGGTCCTGTTCATCAGCCGGAAGTTGTTCCCCCGGGAACTCAAATACCCGACCGTTGAAAAGGAATGTTTGGCCATAAGATGGGCCGTGGAGAAACTATCTTATTACCTGGAGGGTCGGCAGTTCGAGTTATACACTGACCATGCACCACTACTCTGGATGGTTCGCAACAAGTCAAATAATGCGAGGGTCATGAGGTGGTTCCTCGCCCTGCAGCCTTATGTCTTTAGTGTGCACCACAAAAGGGGGATCGACAATACTGGAGCAGACTATTTATCCAGGAATCCACTTCCCGAACGGAAGTGTTCAGGGGGGGTGGTGTGTAACGTGGGCACGGGGTCTCGCCCTACAGCGGGGCCCCCTTTAACGATGTACGACCCACCCCTCTTGTCTCCACAGCCTCCTCATACCCCAAGATGGTCGCTTGCAGAACGATATAGCTGTGACGAAGAGGATGAAGAAGGATGGGGTCCCTTTAAATGGACTGCAACCCTATTGGAGGAGGCGGAGCCTGGAGAGACCGTAAAAGGCAGCAACAACAGTCCCCAAGGGTGTTATTACACCGGAGGAGCGGACAGAGTGCAGGAGAGCGGAGAGGCGGGAAGCAGCGAGACGGAGCGGAGCGGAGGAGCGAATTGGTTAAGCGAGGCGGAGTGGAGCGTTGGAGCGAGTGGGTTCAACGAGACGGAGTGTAGAGGAGGATCGAGCTGGCTTAGTGAAGAAGACCTTGCGGAGGAGGAGAAACCTGAACAGAGAGGTCTGGACTCAGCGTCATCGGAGCAAGAGACAGCGGAACCAGAACCAGGGTCGTCTGCAGGGAGAGCCGAGAAACGAGAGACGGGAGCTGCAAAGCCTGGAGGCCAACCCCGCGAGCCGCCCAGCCGTGCGCCAGGAGGTGTACGGCTAGCCGAGGTACGTGAACGGGTCCTGGGGTGGTGGAGGAGAAAAGGCAGACGCCTGACCTAGCCTTGGTGTAAAACCTAGTCGTAACACGCCCTCCGAATAGCAGTTCACTGTAATTGCACTCTCACAACTCCTGATAGACGTGCACTGTGTGTCACCTTCACTTTCCCCCCACGTACCCCTCCCTCTCAAAAACCTGTGACAGATAACAGAAATATTTACGGTTCCTCTCTTCTGTTTCCCTTCTCGGCAGCCGGCGAGGGCGAGCACTACGAAGCCTCCGGAGCCCAGCAGCAGGAGTAGGAGCCCCGTCAGGAGGAAGGAGGAGGGAGTGCTCCGAAAGACCCGACAGGAGAGGAGCCGGTCCCCCAGAAAAGGCAACATCAGAAAAAAGTGTACCGATGACTTATTTGCTAGAATAAAAACCACTGCAACAAAAACCCGTTTACTTCCCCTTCCTCGCCCCGCGGTTACAGTCTGGTTGTAAAAGACCTGTAGTGGTTTTACCAAGAACTCTTTCCCCCTCTTTTTTGCCTGCTTCATTTTTCAATGGCTTTACTTGACCATCTAGTTACATCTTGCACTTGTGTCACCCATGGTAGTATTTTCACAAGGAAGTCCCAAGGATCACTGGGGATCTAGGGCAATAGCTATATAAAAAAAACACACTGGTCCCCAGAAACAATACTTTAGATGCAAAGAACCAAATGGAAATTAAGCATTACCATTGCTAAATGAGGTGGGCCCTGCTGACAAGTCTCAGGAACAGAGTGGGCGGGAATGGCCTAAGCTGGAAATATGCTGGATACCCATAGCGGGCTCCAATCAGCATACATGTACAATAAATTATATGTTTGTAAATAAATGTACAGGATGTGTTACATAAAACTGGGGGATTGCAAGGTGTAGAAGTCATACATCATCTTCCATAGCTCACTGTGCTATTGTCCTCTCAATGTGCTCAATCGTACACATGATAGACCTGCTAAACATGTATGCGAGGGCATTAGATCTGATGTCACTTCTTGTGCTGCCACTTCCTGTAAAGTCGTAGCTTGTGATGCCACTCTCTGTTATGTCAAGTCCTGTGATGCCGTTTGTGATGTCATGTGCCGTGATGTCATGCGGCGTGATGTTGCGCGCTGTGATGTCACTTGCATACTGCCTAACTAGGTTAGTCCCACCCCCTTCTTTTGTAGGACTTGTGCCCTGGCTTGGTCCAATGACGGAAGAACGTAGGTCCTGCCGACGCTGTTGCTTGTCTGCTGTGACGCGGATGCTCCGCGCCCTCCTCCCCACACAGTCTTCTCGAGGCTGTAATGCTGCGGGTAACGCAATACTAAGTGGTGTTGGGCCTCTGTTTCTGCTGCTTTAAGTGCTGTCACAGACTTTGATGGATTGCCGTAAGCAGAGTGGACAAATGCAGTCTGCATTGCCCCGGTAACTTAATTCACTGCTCATAAGCTTCTGCTGCGTGATTGCTGGGTCCAGCAGGAATTCACTTAACTGCTAGGCCGCTGGAGTGCTGTTCAGCATCGGCTCTCTGTTAGGAACACACAAACACGCCACGGCGTCTTCTCGCCATTGGTGGCTTTCCAGTTCGTTCTTGGGGGATGTTTTTCACATAAGGTTGGGAGATATTGTAACATGGTAATATAGCAATTGCAGGGATGTCGCCTGCTGCAGACATCAATCACCGGCAGCAATACCAGCAAATATGGATTGAAGGCTCAAATGTAAGATCATAGCTATTTCTTTCTTTCCATGCACACTAAAGTGGCCAGGGCTCTGTGCGACGCTTTACAAAACTCTATGTACATAAATACATAAATAAAATGAAGACAGAAACTTGGATGAGAAAGGAAGCAAGGTGCACTTCACCTCCTGAATTTTGCAGCAGTACTTGATTTTATTTGCAGTCATTCCGTTTCAACCTTAAATCAATGGAAACTATTCGCCCAGAGTGCTTCACCTTGATATAGATATGTTTTAGCCAATGGAGAGTGTTTGTTTCCTATTGCCATTCATTTATCGACATCAGAAGGTTGAAAGCCTGAACTGATTGTGCCAGGATTCTAACTCGTAACCTGCTAGTTCTACTAACAAGCATTTGCAATGCAATAGGTCTCCCATTAGGAAAATCTGAGCTATTGGTATTGTTTTATAAATAAATAAATGACATTTTTTATTGATGTTTTGTTTTCGAAAATATCGAGATTAATATCTTTGTCATTTACAATGCCAATAGTTATAACTTTCGCAAATGTGACACCTATAGCATTTGTAATGCAATATGTGTTGTATTTAAGTGACTTACATGTATTAATATTACAAATAACAATGGCTTTTAATTTTTTTCAATAATTAATACTTAAATAAAAGTTATTGTAATTTATAATGGCAATAGCTTAAATTTTTGTAAATAACTTTTGTGAAGATTATGTTCAGTGTATTTTATTGTGACGAAAATCCAAGAACAGAAGTGAAATATTAACATCTTTTTGTTACATTTGTAATAAAGCTTGAAACATTGAGGGAACATATTTGAACCAGGTTCTGTTGAATGGTTGAACAGATTGATGCTGCAGTGGCGCTGAGTGATGTTGTGATGGCGAACAAATGATGCTGTGGCGTTCAGTGATGCTGTGGTAGCACATAGTGATGTTGTGGTGCCCCTGAGTGATGCTGTGGTGGTGCGGAGTGATGCTGTATGCTATGCTATGTTTTGGTTTGCTATCCTAGGTTTTGTTTTGTTATGCTATGATATGTTTTGCTATCCTATGCTTTGATTTGTTATGTTATGCTATGCTGTGTTTTGTTATGCTATTCTGTGTTTTGTTATGCTATGCTATGTTTTGTTATGCTATGCTATGTTTTGCTATGCTATGCTATGTTTTGCTATGCTATGCTTTGTTATGCTATGCTATGTTATGTTTTGTTTTGTTATGCTATGCTATGTTTTGTTGCGTTTTATTATGCTGTGCTTTCTTTTGCTATGCTATGTTTTGTTATGCTATGCTATGTTTTGTTGTGTTTGGTATGCTATGTTTTGCTATGCTATTATATGTTTTGTTTTACTATGCTATGTTTTGTTAAGCTATGCCATGTTTTGTTTTTGCTACGTTTTGTTATGCTATGTGTTGTTGTGTTTTGTTATGCTATGTTTTGTTATGTTATGCTATGTTTTTTATGTTATGTTTTGTTATGCTATGCTATGTTTTGTTTTGCTATCCTATGCTTTGTTTTGTTATGCTATGCTGTTTAGTTTTGCTATCCTATGCTTTGTTTTGTTATGTTATGCTATGCTATGTTTTGATGTGTTTTTGCTATGCTATGCTTTGTTATGCTATGCTATGTTTTGTTATGCTATGCTTTGCTATGTTTTGTTATGCTATGCTAAGCTTTGTTTTATTATGCTATGCTATGTTGTGTTGTGTTTTGTTATGCTATGTTTTGTTATGCTATGCTATGTTTTTCTATGCTATGCTATGTTTTTGCTATGTTTTTCTATGCTTTGCAATGCTATGTTTTGTTATGTTATGTTTTGTTTTATGTTATGTTCTGCTATGTTTTGTTATGTTCTGCTATGGTTTGTTGTGTTTTGTTATGCTATGCTATGTTTTGTTCTACTATGCTATGTTTATTTATGTTATGATATGCTTTGTTATGCTATGTTTTGTTACGCTATGATATGTTTTGTTGTGTTTTGTTATGCTATGCTTTGTTGAGTTTTGCTATGCTATGTTTTGTTTTGTTATACTGTGTGTGGGTGAGGGTGAGTGAGGGGGTGTGAGGGTGAGGGGGTGTGAGGGTGTGTGAGGGTGAGGGGGTGTGAGGGTGAGAGGATGTGTGAGGGTGAGAGGGTGTGTGAGGGTGAGAGGGTGGGTGAGGGTGAGAGGGTGGGTGAGAGGGTGAGGGTGGGTAAAATGGTGAGGGTGAGCGGGTGTGAGGGTGAGGGGGTGTGTGAGGGTGAGAGGGGGTGAGAGGGTGTGTGAGGGTGAGAGGGTGTGTGAGGGTAAGAGGGGGTGAGAGGGTGTGTGAGGGTGAGACAGTGGGTGAGGGTGAGTGAGGGTGAGGGTGTGTGATGGTGATGGGGTGTGAGGGTGAGAGGGGGAGAAAGGGTGTGTGAGGGTGAGAGGGTGTGTGAGGGTGAGAGGTGAGTGAGGGTGAGGGGGTGTGAGGGTGGGTGAGTGGGTGAGGGTGGGTGAGAGGGTGTGTGAGGGTGAGAGGGTGTGTGAGGGTGAGAGGGTGTGAGAGGGTGAGGGTATGTGAGGGTGAGGATGAGGGGGTGTGAGGGTGATCGGGTGTGAGAGTGAGGGGGTGTGAGGGTGAGGAGGTGTGTGAGGGTGAGGGGGTGTGAGGTTGAGGGGGAGTGAGGGTGAGGGTATGTGGGGGTGTGAGGGTGAGAGAGCATGTGAGGGTGAGGATGAGGGGGTGTGAGGGTGATCGGGTGTGAGAGGGTGTGAGGGTGATGAGGTGTGTGAGGGTGAGGGGGTGTGAGGGTGAGGGGGTGTGAGGGTGAGGGGATGTGGGGGTGAGAGGGTGTGTGAGGGTGAGGGTGTGTGAGTGTGAGGGTGTGTGAGGGTGAGGGTATGTGAGGGTGAGGATGAGGGGGTGTGAGGGTGATCTGGTGTGAGAGTGAGGGGGTGTGAGGGTGAGGAGGTGTGTGAGGGTGAGGGGGTGTGAGGGTGAGGGGGAGTGAGGGTGAGGGGATGTGGGGGTGTGAGGGTGAGAGGGCATGTGAGGGTGAGAGGGTGAGGGTGTGTGAGGGTGAGGATGAGGATGAGGGGGTGTGAGTGTGATGGGGTGTGAGAGTGAGGGGTGTGAGGGTGAGGTGTGTGAGGGTGAGGGGGTGTGAGGTTGAGGGTGTGTGAGGGGCTGAGGCTAAGTGAAGGTGAGCGGGTTGTGAGGGTGAGGGGGTGAGGGTGTGAGGGTGACAGGATGGGTGAGTGAGGGTGAGGGGGTGTGGGGGTGAGAGGGTGAGTGAGGTTGAGGGGGTGTGAGGGTGAGGGTGGGTGAGAGGGTGTGTGAGGGTGAGAGGGTGTGTGAGGGTGAGGGTGTGTGAGGGGAGGGTATGTGAGGGTGAGGATGAGGGGGTGTGAGGGTGAACGGGTGTGAGAGTGAGGCGGTGTGAGGGTGAGGAGGTGTGTGAGGGTGAGGGGGTGTGAGGGTGAGAGGGGGTGAGAGGGTGTGTGAGGGTAAGAGGGCATGTGAGAGTGAGAGGGTGTGTGAGGGTGAGTGGTTGAGGGTGTGTGAGGGTGAGGGGGTGTGAGGATGAGGGGGTGTGAGGGTGATGGGGTGTGAGAGTGAGGGTGAGAGGGCTGTGAGGGTGAGGGTGTGAGGTTGAATGAGGGTGTGTGACGGTGGGTGAGGGTGTGTGACAGTGAGAGGGTGTGAGGGTGAGGGTCTGAAGTAAATGGTGGCAGGGCAGACATATGACAGAGAGAAGAGACTGCGTGTTGACTGCGTTGGCCGGTTTCAGAATCAGGAGAGGCAGAGTCAGCACAGTCTGCGAGGGATCAGCGTGTCTAGAGGCAAAGCCTAGCGGATGTAGCATTGCAGATAGCAAGTCGAGTGTTTTCAAGCTGAGTGTCCCTAGAGAGATGGCAACACAGCAACAGCATTTGAGGAGCAAGGCTACTGTAAACAAGGACGGTAGGCTTTTACTTTTGTCCAGAAAAAAAATGAGAAAGGTGCAAAGAACGCCAAACAAAACACGTCTTCCCCGCGAAATGGATGCAAAAAAACCAAGCTCTCGGCATTGCTCACATGAACTGTACGCGATCCGCAGGCTAGGTAGACTTTTCTTTACCACTTACTATAATCTCGCCCATTTATCCCTGCGAGATATAATAGGCGAGACCTAAAAATTACAGAAGAATGCACTAGGAGGTTAAAACTAAAAACAAAGTCTAAACGTAAGGAAAGACAAATAGATCCCCACTTACTTGCTGATTTGTACAGAGTAAAACAAGAACATCTGGATAAAATCGCGGCTTCCATGCTGAAATTGTGTGATCTTAGGCAAATATTTAATTTCACTAAGGTCGGTTCTAGAATGCCATTTCCTATGGGATGCTACCAGGCCATCTTTGATGGGGGTCTCAGAACGTATACTAAAGCAAATGGAGGATTGAATTTCCAAGGGATAGTAGCCTTCACCTGTGGGCTGCTTCCTCTGTTCCATATCCCAGGTTGCCTATTTCAAAGCGGAATACTCTGCTAAAACAGTTTCCTTTGATTTAAGGCTTAAAATGAATGATTATGAGTAAAATAAAGTGCCGCAAAAATGCTGCTAAATTTCCATATTTGTGCCGCTAAATTCGCTAATCCATTGCACTATATCCTGGGGCTCTGGCTATCAGCGAAAGCTATTGTGAATAAATAAAAAGCTTTAAAAAGGACTTAGAGTCCACCCGTACCTACCGTCATTTACCATTGGTTGGCTCCCACATCACTCTCATTTCCTTGCTTCTCATTAGTTAGGGCCTCGTGCTTCTTCCACTTTCTCTTCTTCCTCTTCAATCATCCATGGAGCTGGGGAGAAGTACAGTTTCCTGTCTCTGCAGCCAGTGTCATTCCACTGGCCGCTGCTGTTAGGGGTACCTTTTTTTCTATTTTTAGTCTAGCACTCTTTAAGAGTGCATGTGTTTGCAGGTCCCCTCTACCCCCTCGCCTGTTTTTTTTGCTTTTAGTTAAAAAAATATATATAAAGCAAACTCAATCCAAAGCTATTGGAGTGCTGCCTCCTTCTTTTTAACACACTCAGCTCGCCGTCATTATTTCTCACCATTCTTCCTCTTGTTGCTTTTTTAAATTTTATTTTCAGAACGTTTATATAGTGCACACTGGACCCAAATTATTGGAGCGCTTTGCACAAGCAACATATACTTTACAGAAGGACATATCCATTGTCATTTTATGCATGGGAAGTTTGTGATTTGCCCGAAATCTCAGGAAGTTCCCCGAGCTACGGAATGATGCCATCTCAAAGAAATGGGAATCCTTAAGAATTACCTCAGTAGGCGACCTTTTGGGGGAGAACCTTGTCACCACTTTTGCAGACCTACAACGAATAAATCAATCAATCAATCACAGGATTTGTAAAGTGCGCTACTCACCCGTAAGGGTCTCCAGGCGCTGAGGAGGGGGCGGGTGGGGGGGTTGCTACTGCTCGAACAGCCAGGTCTTGAGCTGTTTCCTGAAGCAGAGATGATCCAGGGTCAGCCGTAGGTGAGAAGGGAGGGAGTTCCATGTCTTGGCTGCCAGGTAGGAGAAGGATCTTCCTCCGACTGTGGATTTTCGAAATCGTGGGACGGTGGCAAGGGCGAGGCTGGCTGATCGGAGCTGGCGGGTGGGTGTGTAGAACGTGAGGCGGCTGTTGAGGTACTTCGGGCCCGTGTTGTGGAGAGCCTTGTGTGCGTGGGTGAGGAGTCTGAACGTGATCCTCTTGTTGACGGGGAGCCAGTGCAGGTCTTTCAGGTGGCCGGAGATGTGGCTGCGGCGAGGGATGTCCAGGATGAGTCGTGCTGAGGTGTTCTGAATGTGCTGGAGTCTTTTCTGGAGTTTGGCTGTGGTTCCAGGGTAGATGGTGTTCCCGTAGTCCAGACGGCTGGTGACGAGGGCCTGGGTGACCATCTTCCTGTTTTCGGTGGGGATCCACCAACAAAAATTTCACCTTCCAAATGGGCACTACCTCAAATTTATCCAGATTTATACTATGCTGAAGCTTAAGGCCCCCATTATCATCCTGGGGAGAATTGAAATTATCGATACCATAGCTAAAAAGACTACAAGAATAGGTACAGTCTATGGCCAACTGCTGGATAAACTACAAGATGATATAGAACATACAGAAATTGCCTAGGCAGACAAACTTGACAACCCAAACGTAGATATTGATATGAGTTTATATTTATCATCACGATTACTTATGTCAGCTAGCTTAAAAACCCAGACTTACAAAACCATATATAATTTGTATTTTACCCCTGCTAAGCTACATGCTTGGGGCAAAAGGGAGAATGATCACTGCCCTAGATGTCTTAACGGCCCGCAACATTAATACACATGTTCAGTGAGTGTGACGAACTAACACTAATTAAAAGAATGATTTGCAAATTCTGGGGAGAAGTGTTCGGTCATAAAATACCTGACTCCCCTACTCTGTATCTGCTAGGTACTGATAATACACTCAGTCTGAATAGAGATGAAGAGGCAATGCTCTTTATAGGCTCTGCAGTTCTCAGGGTAATACTAGCAGCATGGTGGAAAGACTCAGATTTACCGAGCTTTCAAATGTGGTTAACCTGCCTCCTTGGTGTCTTCAATCAGGAAAGCGCCATCTATGCTACTAGAGGGTTAAAATCCGCTGTGCGTGGCAAGGCCCATCACTAATTGGAGAAGGGGGCTTTGCTCAGGGCTATGATGAACTACTTAAATCTGCCTTCTTTTACGAGCAATCTCTGCTGTCATGGGGAGGTGTCTTTTCCTTTCCTTTTTTTTGTAAAAATTATTTCTCTTTCTTTACGTCTCCAAAAATGTGAGAACGTATCATATATGAATGTGTTTGTTTACTGTGCAGTATTATTGTATTTTGACTCCTGTCTTTACTGGTTCTGACAAATAAAAAAATCAACAAAAAAAAAAGGAAGTTGATTTGACACTGAGACTCTTGAACCTGGCTATCTAGTTCTGCAGGCAGCAGTTATGGCCGTAATCCCGCATCTCAAATACTCATTGTTTGCCCTGTCCCTCCCACCGCCTCCCACTTTGTTGTTGCCTATTTTTGTGTTTTGTTTTTCAATATAGCTCGAACTCAACTGTAAGATATTGGAGCGCTGCATTGTCTTTTTAACCCACTCACCTCGCCGTCATTGTTTCCTACCCTCCTCCCTCTTCTTGATTTTTTTAGTATTTTATTTTCAGAAGACTATAGCCAACAATGGACCCAAAGGTACTGGAGCACTTTGCAGGAGCAACATTTACTTTACACAAGGACACATTCATCATTTTCGTCGGAGGACTTTAAGTGATTTGCCCTGAATGTCAAGATGTTGATTCAACACAGAGACTTAAACCAAGTTATTCAGGTCTGCAGGCAGCAGATCTGGCCATAACACCACATCCTCTTAAATATTAACAAAGCCAAATAGCTCACGCAGAGCTATTTGGCTTTGTAAATGTTTTTTAAAGATGTTGCAAGGTAAACAAAGAAAAGCGCCGTGACATGGTCACAGCTGGCCGTTCCATACGGATTTGTTTTGATCTATTTTCAGTCATGTTGCATAGCATCTCGCGCTGCTGTGAATGAATGATAAATTAAAGAGCTCGCAACTGCCTAAAAGCGCCTTGGCGCTAGTGAGACGGTGAAAACATTGGTTTGCAATAAATGGAAATGGGCATTGTAGGATATCGCTTAAAAATAGAAATTTGTAAACAGCCATGTGATTTCTGAAAAAGATTCAGGCTATTTTAGGTTTTTAAGTTAAGAGGTAATCTATTCCCCAGCTTTACATTAGAGAAGATAAAGCTTCTTCTCCCCAGGTTGCTTTTTTGTTTTTTAGTACCACCAAATTGTGTGAAAAGCTGGAACGAAATGTTCTTGTGCGAGCATACCAATGGAAACCATGCTTTGAAAATTCCGGGCCACAATCATCAAAGGCCTTGTGAGAAATACACTAGGTCTTGAAGATGATTTGCTTCATTACTCTTAATTTAGAAATAGCAACCCAAGGGTTTTCCAAACAACAATGCTGAGTGATATCAAAAATATATATTTATTTTTTGATTCTCAATAATTAAAGCATTTATATAAATCCAGGAATCCAACATCTGGCAACCTAAAACCACCAACTCCTATATCACAAATCATATGGTGGAAAACAAACACCTTTAACATCAAATGTGGATACAATAAAGGAACCACATGCACATTATTACGTATGCAGCCTAATTCACAAATAATCATTCAAGTGAATTGTACAAAATGTTTGTATAAAGGTGTTTAGGCGTCGACGTTTCGGTCCATGGTGGTCAGACAGATCCGTAGGACCATCTTCAGGACAGAAAAAGTTGCACAGAAGTATCAGCTGGCACGCCGCCAAACAATTTTAAACGGCCATTCAACACCGGCTCCAACGAGTCCGTGTCTCTTCTCCGGGGGTAATCGCGATCAAACGTCGACGCCTAAACACCTTTATACAAACATTTTGTACAATTCACTTGAATGATTATTTGTGAATTAGGCTGCATACGTAATAATGTGCATGTGGTTCCTTTATTGTATCCACATTTGATGTTAAAGGTGTTTGTTTTCCACCATATGATTTGTGATATATGAGTTGGTGGTTTTAGGTTGCCAGATCTTGGATTCCTGGATATATATAAATGCTTTAATTATTGAGAATCAAAAAATAAATATATATTTTTGATATCACTCAGCATTGTTGTTTGGAAAACCCTTGGGTTGCTATTTCTAAATTAAGTGATCATAATCTTGACACTGACAAATGTGAAAGTAATATTTCGAACGATTCCTACCTGGATACTTTGCTTATATGATTTATATTACCCAGTCTCGGTGGGACTATTGGGTGGCTCTGTTCTAATACTATTGCTTCATTACTGGCAGCCAATGAAGTTTTGGTAATGTATGTGATATGAAGTGAAACTTTGGAATCCCTAAAGGAGACAATGAGTGGCATTCTGAAGAATGAAAAATGTCCTAGCTAACGTAACGGAAAGTTTCAATTCTATTAAGGACTCGGAGGTGAGGATTATGTCTTCTTTCTCCACTTTATTGCATAGCAGCGAAGACAACCACAAACTACACTTCCCATGAAACACAGGGAAGAGGAGTAAACAAGAAAAGTACATGGCAACAGCCAATCATATGTCCGAAATACAATGTCCATTGATGGCCAAGGAAGCCCAACATAGTCCATCAACTGTGTTCTCTCCTCCTCTTTCTGAGCGCGGAGCCCAACATCCCCTTACTCTGTTATGTTAAAAATTCTTATACCGCGCACGTTCACCGAACGGTTTCTTGGCGCTCAAACAGATAAGGCGGTCACGGGCAGGAGTATCATTCATATGCTGCTGTGAAGAGGAACGTCTTCAGTGTCCTACGAAAGCTTTCATAGGGAAGACAATGACGAAAAGAGGAAGGGAGAGAATTCCAAAAAGTGGGGGCTAAGAAAGAAAAGCGGAGACCACCGTGTTTCTTGCGTTGAATTTGGGGGATACACAAGAGATTATCAGCAGAGGAACGTAGATTGCGAGTTGGTATATACTGCTTGAGGTTGGATGAGATGAAAGCAGGTGCAAGATTGTGAAGGGCTTTAAAGATAGTGCATTCAAGTTTGAAGGTGCAAAGTTTGGCCACCGGGAGCCAATGAAGACTCCCAAGTAGAGGTGAAACGTGCTGGTGCTTTGGCTGATGAAATACTAGGCGGGCGGCCTGATTTTGGATCAGTTGTAACCTCTGGAGTTGATAAGAGGGAATCCCTACGTATAGGATGTTAGCGAAGTCGATCCTGGAGATGACAAGAGCAAGGATGACTAAGATGAGGGCATCTCTGGTGAGGAATCTACAGATCTTACGAATCCTGCGCAGATGGAAAAAGCAGGACGATGTTACCGCCGAGATCTGAGATCCGAGATCAGGAATCTTGCTTGTGTGAATCCGAGTCTGGGGACAAGAAGAACATCTTTACCAGAGGAAATGGTAGAGAGACAACAAGTCTTTACTAACAAACTGAAATAAACAGCATGCTCAGTTATATACAGAGATAGAATTCACAATTAATCTTTACTTAACTCATCTTACTTACTGTAATACGGGGAGGGATCTCCTCCAGGAGTTCAGGGCGGTATAATCCTCGCCTTCGAGTCCTTAATAGAATTGAAACTTTCCGTTACGTTAGCTAGGACATTTTTCATTCTATGTCAGGACTGGAGGCGAGGATTATGCTTGTTCAAAGCTTGCCCACAACCAAATTAGCTACGTTCAAAATCGGCTTAAAATAGAACCGTTTGAAAGTGGAGTCCGAGGACCTGTCAGCAGCGTTAAGAATATCCTCTAAACGCGCACCTAGGCTGAAAGCCTTTGATGCCATGGCATCTCTCGCGGAGTGTGCGCCAAACTGGCTAGACTGATGCCTGCCCCCTGCATTACCCAGTGAACCCATCTGGCAATAGTGGGTGAAGAGACAGCCTTAAAAGGCTTGCGCAAATTAATAGGAAGCTGTCTTTCTCCAGGAGGTCTGTATTCCACAGTCATCTCCTCATAGGCCTTTAGACAATTGACCACACAAAGCTTCAGGGAATCTGGAAATTGCGGGTAGGAAATGGATCTGGAATGGCACTTCGTGCATCTGAGTAGGGTGAAAGTAACCCGTCCGGAGAAAAAATCCTGCTCGAGACGTCCAAAGCTCGGACGTCTGACACCCGTCTACAAGAAATGAGACACAGAAGCATGGCCAACTTCGCCGATAGTTCCTTTCTAGAAAGGTATTTATTCGGTTGCCACAACAGGAAAAGGTTAAGAACCTAATTAACGTCCCAGAGAGCAGAACAGCGGGGCTCCGGAGGCAAAGACAATCAAATGCCACGCAACAGCCTGCAGGCCAAAGGGTGTTCACCCACTGGAGATCCGTCAACCGGAACCTGGCCCGAAGAGATCGCCAACCTAAAGGTATTGATAGACCTATAAGCCAAACCCTCCGAGGCCAACTGGACCAGGAAATTCACAATGTGGACCATATCCGCTACCATGGGATCCAAACCCCGTAGCACACACAAACGTGTCCATCTGCCCCACGCAGACCAGAATCTTTTGACAGTGCTGTCTGCCCATGCCTTAGAGATAAAGCTCTCAGCCTCTCGCGAAAAGCCAGGGGCTTCCCATCTACCCCTGAAATCCGCCACACCATGAGTCTCAGAAAACTCGTGGACACTAGAGGGTGCAGAGACCCGTCCGGAGCTGAGAGAAGATCCTGAAAATGGGGGAGTAGGATTGGAAAATCCCAAGAATGTTCCAGAAGAACTGGAAACCATTCTTGAGACCTCCACAGGGGAGTGAAGATGATCAATTCTGCCGATTGTTGACGGGCCTGAGCCGAAACCCTCGTTATCATTGCGAACGGCGGGAACGCGTAACTCCGCTCTGAGCACCAATTCTGGAGGAACGCATCCGTCGCCACCGCTAGGGGGTCTGGATGCCAACTGAAAAACCGGGGAACTTGGTAATCCAGCCTGGACGCAAAGAGGTCCACCGAGAACGGACCCCAAAGGGCGTTCAACCTCGCAAAAACTGAAGGATCCAGCCACCAAAGACTGGAATCTCTGAAATGGTGGGAATGGAAATCGGCTTCCAGATTGTCCCAGCATGGGAGGTATTCCGCCGTGACAGACACCTGATGATCGAGGCAATGCTGCCAAAAACTCGCCGCCAAGTCCGATAAGGCCTTCGACCTGGTCCCCCCCAGGTGATTGACATAACGGACCGCTGAGACATTGTACAGCGAATGACCCCTCCAGAAGTTCTAAACAGTTTATGTGTAACTTCTGTTCTTCGGGAGACCACAACCCTCCCATAGAAAGGTCTCTGCACCTGGCGTCCCAACCGAGCCTGCTGGCATCTTATTCTATGACCATATCTGGAGCGGAACCAAAAATTGCCCTTCCGTTCCAGGCCTCCATGTGGTCCAACCACCACTGGATCTCTGACCAGGCTTCGTCAGACAAGGGGACCTTGTGAGAGTATGGATACCCCTTTCGAAGAAAAAACCCTTTCAAGTGTTGCAAGGCTCTGTAATGGAGAGGACCCAGGAAGATGGCTTGGATGGAGGCTGACAAAAGGCCTACCTCCCGAGCCAGCTGCCGGAGGGAAATGAGCGGCTTTGCCAGAACCCGACCCAGTTCATGCCGGATCTTTGTCACTTTCCTGCCTGGAAAGCTGAGTGTGGATTCGGTGGAGTCTATCACGAATCCCAATAATGTACTGGTCTGAACAGGCTGTAACAGCGATTTTCTTCTCGTTGATTACAAACTCAAGGTCCTGGAGTAGTGATAACGCCATCTGAAGGTGACGCAAAAGGCGCTGGGGGCAAGAGGCCATCAAGAGATCATCCTGACACCCCTGGCCCACAGAAACTCCACCGCTGGCCTGAGCACCTCGGTGAAACACCAAGGGGCTGAAGAAAGGCCGAAGGGGAGAGAGGTGAACTTGTAGGTACGGTCGTTCCACCGGAATTGTAGGAATCTGCTGGGGGAAGAAAAATCGGCACCACCAAGTACACGTCCTTGAGGTCCAGACGGACCATCCAGTCGAGAGGACGGAGTACGTCTCGGAGGAGGTGGATCCCCTCCATCTTGAAATGGCGATAAACTAGCCATTGATTGAAGTCGATTAGGTTTATCACCGGCCTCTTGCCACCGTCTGTCTTGTGGACCAAAAAGATGTTGCTCAAAAACCCTTCGGGATGTCGAGAAGTTAGGGTGATAGCGCCCTTCCCGAGAAGAGACCCAACCTCCTCGTCCACTAGGATGGTATCCTGTGCTGAAAACTGAATGGGCCGCGGGGGAAACCTCTGTACCGGGGTCCCTTTGAATTCTATATGGAACACCCTGACTGTCTGCAGGACTGAAGCATCTTGCGTCACAGTTAACCATGCCTGAAAACACCCCGCCAACCACCCTCCTATTTCTTGAGGGGAAGAAGGGAGAACTCTCACCTAGGCTGAAAGTTGTAGTTCCTCCACGGTAACCTCTGCCTTTGCCCCTTTTTCCTCGCGTGGGGTAAAAGTTACCAATTCTGGACTGATCTTGGTATAGTCCGGAGGCCTTCTGATTGGTCTGGCGTTGATGACGACCGGCCGAGCGGCTCCTTCCTCGGCCGGCCCCGCAAAAAACACGGTGAAACACCTTCTTGATGGTCGACTGAACCCGGTCTAAAGAAGTGAAAGTGTTCACAAATTTACCAAGCTCCTTAACAAAGGGCTCTCCAAACAGCCCACCTTGAGCGACAGGGCCCGCCTCAGAATCTGCCAGGTCCCAGAGCTTTGGATCGATTTTGATTAGAAAGGACCGCCGGCATTCTGTTGAGAGGGCACAGTTAGCGCTGCCCATAAATATGATGACTCATTGAGCCCAGCCGGACAACGTCTCGGGAGAAATGATGGATCCTGACTCCTTAGCCTCCTCAGCCATATCGAGAATTCTCGTAATCGGACCAAGGGCGTCCAGGAGTTTATCCTGGCAGGCCCGCCAGGATCTATCTATGCCCTTCTTGGGGTCCCTTATAAACCTCTGGAGGAAGGTACCCATACGGAGATCTATCTCGGGTGTAAGAGCAACCATACCATCCAGGGAGGGGTGAGGACATTCTGCCCTTAGACAATTACGTGCCTCTTTTTCTAGGGGACGGCGGATATGGGCGGCCACATAGGCCGCAACCTTATCGCTCTGTGAAAACTCAGAGGATCTCAGGTGCACAATGTCATTTGGATCCAACATGTCCGAGGTGTTCAGGGATCCTGGGAGGTACCAGGGAGGACCTGAGGGACCGGAACCACCTGGGCAGGTGCTGGATACGGTACCGGTAGTGGGGCAGAGGCAGGAGGTACTGGAGCCGGGGCAGGGGGTAACCTAGGAAGGGGCGCCGGACGACTGGCGAGGAAAGCCTGCCGAAGGCGATCAAAAGCGTCAATGTCCACCCCTGCTTCGCGGGACCTTTTAGATGGTGGGGAACCCATAGTGTCCTGAGCTGTACTGGTGGAAGGGGCCTGGGGCAGTGGAGCAAGTTGTTGGGACAGTTAGGTAAAGGATTGCTGAATCTGCCGGGAAAGCCTATCCTCTAATGGGGACATGACCTGGTCCACTGCCCTAGATAGAAGTATCTACTGCCTCATAAAAAGCATCTCCCCAGGGCATATCAGCGATGGGGTCTTCCTCCTCTTCATTGTAATCCTCGTAATACTCCATACCGGGAGGCTCGTAATTAACAAGAGGTAACTCCCGCAGGGCCCTTCACAGAGGCCTCCAAAGGTTGGGTGACAACCTGAATGTTTTGAAAAGCGGTTAAAACCACCAATTACCAGGAGCAAGCCTGAGGGACTGAATGCTGAAACACAATTTCAAGATTAACCCCCCCTGGTGTACTGGTCTGGGTGAAGTCCCTAGCTGCAGAGCTAATTAGTACAGGACCTCTTTGTCACGAGGCGTTCAACCCACCTCAGTGGAATACTGGCTCCTTCTCAAATCACGAGTGATTGGGCGCGAGGGAGCACGTAGAAAAATCAAGGAGCAGCGAGGCGTTTTGTTAGATATTGCTGCCTCGCCGCTCTCCTTCCGACGTCAACCTCAGACCAGGACCCGTTGTGAAGATGGAGGCGCGATGTTTGAAACTCCCTGAAGAGGGTTTCAACGTCACTCCACTCTCGCCAAAGCCTCCGCGCCCTCTAGCGACGGGAGGACCGGGCCCAACCAGCAACTCAGCCGTGTAGGTACGGAGGCGACCGTACCCGCGGCTTGCCTCCCCGCAGAGCTGCCCTTCCGCGGGAGACGGAAACCAAAGACGCCAAGCTTCACTAACAACTAAAACTTTTTCGGACGTGACGGCGCCGACCCGCGGAATAAACACTGGGGCGGTCATAGCCAGGAAGCCTAAATGCAAAACAGCGCTGACAACAGCCAAACAATCGCAGCAGCAATAAAATCAGCAATATAAGAAAGTGAGCAATATAAAATCACCAACATCACAAAGTTAGCAGTGTGAACATCAGCCAAGAATAATCCTAAGCACAAAACACACCAAAGCAGAGCACTAGACAGTTAAAGAAAACTGAAGAGTATTTATTTTGCTGCGTAGCAGCAAAGAGAGAACACAGTTGATGGACTATGTTGGGCTTCCTTGGCCCCCATTGGACATTGTATTTGAGACTTATGAGCCATGTACTTTTCTAGTTTACTCCTCTTCCCTGTGTTTCATGGGAAGTGTAGTTTGTGGTTGTCTTTGCTGCTATGCAATAAAGTGGAGAAAGAAGGCATAATCCTAGCCTCCAGTCCTGACATAGAATTTAGAGTTTATTCTGTAATCTCTGTTGAATATGAACATAGAGAGCATTGTAATAATCAATTTTGATTAACAACAAAACCTCAGTTTTACCCCAAATCAATTTGAGGTAATTCTTTTTCATCCATCTTCCTATTTACAGCATGCAACCGGGAAACTTATTAGCAACCTTTGAGTAATCACTTGTGATAAAGGCCACAATCTGGGTGTCATCTGCGTAAAAAACCAAGGACAACCCCAAAGGAACAGATTACTCTGGCTAGAAGTATGATTTAGACATTAAAAAGTGTAGGACTTAATGATGAGCCCTGGGGAACTCCACAAAGGAGTGCTAAAGGTTTATAAATATTATCCCCAAGCGCAACTGACTGTTCTCTAACTGCGAGAAAGGAACTGAAGAGAGCCAGTGCAGAGTCCCTAATCCCTATGCTCTCCAGACAGGTTAGCAGCACTGAGTGACTAACTGTGACGAATGCAGCCGACAAATCAAACAAAACAAGTGCTGCCTTGCCACAATTGTCCACAGTTGTTCTGACCCCTTCTGTTGCTACACTCAAACCAGATTCCATACTATGACTACATCTAAACCCAAAGGATCAAGTATGTTGTTAGTGTCTAACAATGAAGAGAAGAACTCCAAGTTAATAGCTTTTTCTGCTAATTTGGGTGGAAAAGGTAGCCTAGAAACGTGGCAGTAGCTACTTACCTCAAACATGTTAAATGTGGGTTTCTTTAGTAGAGGTTGTACAGAAGTATTTTTCCATAGTTTTGGAAAATATCCTGAATTAACCATGCTGTTTCAGAGAATTGAGATATGTGTGGCTAATATCTCAGGTACTAACTTAAGTATTCTATCTAGGTTGACGTGGATCAGAGGGAGTCCCAGATTTCATTGCTTCAATTAATTTTGATACCTGTTCAGTTGTTAAAGGAGAAAACTCATTGAGCGTTGTAGTTGTCAAGGAGTTTTTTTCCTAGACCTGAACAGGGGGACCTGTTTGACTAGTAGCAGAGAACCTCTTCATCGCCACATCCTCTGTATAGTATTGTCTCTCTTCTTTTTCGCTAAGTGCCAAGATGCTCCCTGGAGTGAACGTTGCGCTATATAAAAAACCCTTTCATTCATTCATTATAGATCTCATTAAAAATTGGACATAGTGGGCGAGTTCCTCACAGAAGGTTTGTTTTAGGTCAATGAATTATGGCTGTTAAGATTTGCCAGAGAGTTAACTGTTCAAAAAGGTTCTCTAGCAAAGCCTTTTCCTGATGACATTTTCCTGATACAATAGTCCGACTTTCCAGCTAAAATCATAGTTTTATAGTCTCTAATACATTGATTATATCTATCTTTCTCGGCAGGATCATATTGTTTTCTCCATTTCTGTTCCTTTCCACAACAAACTTGTTTTTGGTATTGTACCTTATCGGAATGCAAAGGGACAGTAGGTTTGCTTTAGTAACAATTTTGAGATTTTAGCGGGACCATCTGCTTTACCGCTGTGACGAGCCATTTGGTGTGATTTATGGATGCCAGATCCAGGCCATTCACTAAAATCGTTTGGGATTCAGATAGCGCTGTCTCAAACTCATTTGCATTTATTTTATGCCAGGCTCTCGTTTTCACAATGTTGCAGCAGTTACTATCAGTTGCTATCCAATTTGGAAGAGATTACATAGAAAAGACCTCGTGGTGATCTCACCAAGTAAGTTGTATTGAGGACACATCTGTAATTGACGCTTTATCTGAAAAAATACCATCAAGAGTATGACCTGAGTGAGTGATTGAGTGAACCAAATGGAAAAGACCAAAGCTCATCATATTGTCTACTAGGTGTTCTGTATCTTTATCACCAAGAGAATCCAGATGGAAGTTGAAATCTCCTAAAATGATACAATTCGAAATGTCTAAGCAAGTTTTCATGTGGGCACTAAACGTTTTTTTTAAAAGTTAGTTCTGGGACCTGGTGGTCTATAAATGAACATACCTTTAAAGAAGTAGTTCCCTGATGAACTCAAACCAGACAGTAAGGGCTTCACAGTCAATAGAGGTCACAGTCTGAAATATAGCTTCAAAATAGCTGTAATAAATAACTGGCGGCCTCCCACTCGACTTCAAGGTACAGTCTACTCTGGATAGAGTAGCCACTTGGAATAGCAGCAACCAGATTAGGGATGGATGCATCATTGGCCCAGGTTACAGTGATCAACGTTATCTCAGGGGAGTGGTTCTAGAGAAAGTCAGCCAATTCGTATTTATTTTTTACCAAAGAAAGTGCATTAATTTATACACATTTTATGCTGCCTTTTGTCTCCTTCTCTGCAGGCCTAGGAGTGTGCTCCTTTTTAGGTCTTGCTCTCGAGACCTATTGTTGTTAAGATGCCTCTCAACGGAGACAGACTGGCGCACGTGCAGATTCTTGCAGATTCTGCTTTGTGCACGCGCACGCCCAGCCCGGCGCCATGCACATCTCCTGTGTCAGATTCGCAGCAAGACAGCCTCTCGCCGCTCTTAATCACGCGCACACATAGCCACACTCACGCATACGCACACATACACCCACGCAGGCCCAATGCAGCAGGGCGCATGCACACAGAACCACATATACACACGCACAGCTAACAGACACACAGACACACATATACATACATACACACGCACAGCTGTACACGAGCACCCACACAGCTACACTCACACTTGCGCACCCCCCCACTCCTCCCCCTCCCCTGCCGCCACCCCCACTACAACTAAGCCTCACTTACCGCATATAAATATGAAATTTATCATTATCTGATGTCCAAGCCAGCGGTTTCCACAAACCAATTCTACACGTCCAGCTCCTTCCATGCAGGATAGGCCGAGGAGTCTTGAAGTCCCCGCCTCTTTCTGTTAACGTGAGCCTCATGTGGTGAAGTAGTCGAAGGAAGAGTATGTTTATCTTTTAGAGCGAGTGCAAACGCCCCGCCCCCCCCCCCCCCCGCAGCCGCAGGTGACACAGGTGGAGCAATGACATGGGAGGGGCCCTGAAAGTCTCAACCACTAGAGCGCTAACGTAAGAAAATGGTATCTCTGCAGCGACACCAGGACGAAGAGAAAAACCATGCTCCAATCCCTTTGAGGCAAACAGTTAAATTCCCCCCAAGCATGAAAACTATTATATTTTAAGAAAGAAGAAGATTTGTGCAAAACAAATTCAAGTATTACACATAAATGACGTTCGATAAGCCCAGATTTAATTGATCAAACAAACTCACATCTAGGAGCAGTTTAAAAGGTATTAAAAGCAGTTATTGAAAAAGCAGCATCTATCCCTCAGCAGTTCGAGTCAATTTCAATTTCACCACTGTAGCAGTGCTTTAAATGGGCAGTTACCCCCATTTCTTTATTTAAAAGGGAGAGTACCAGAACTTCTCAGCACTGCTGCATTACATGTAATGGGTGTGTACCAGCACTTCTCAGAAGTAAACAGGTACTCTATTTAGTAAGTACAAGCACGTCTATATTCCCATTTAAAGTAGTACTGAGTTATAGACAGTTTAAACGCAAAATTTGCAGCATGTCCGTGGCATAATCTGTTTTAAACAGTATTCCCAATCAGGGAAAGGGGGGGGGTCGCTGGCAGAACCAGACTGGCCGTAGCAGACACCCGGCGTTTCCCTGGTGGACCGACAGAGTGTGGGCCGGTTTTGGAACCCTGAGCGGATGCAATATCAGCCCCCTGCAACAAAAGCAGCTTCAGTGTTTTCCATGCGTTCCCCACAGCCCCCCCTCCCCATGGCTGGTCTGACTCAATTGTCTGGGCCGGTTTCCGTTCCTAGTACCCTAGTCTAAAACGCTAGACCGCCTATTTGACAACATGGCCTCTCTACAGCAGCACCAGAACTAAGAAGAAAGATGGCGCTCAGATCCTTGTGATGCAAATGGTTTAGTTCCCCAAGCAAGTAAACTAATATATTTTTTAAACGAAACAGATTTGTGCAAAAAATAAAATTCAAGTATTACACAGAGATGACGTTAGATAAGCCCAGATTTCATTAAATAAAGAATTCTTGTTAAAAAGTTATTAAAAGCAGTCATTGGAAAAGCAGCAATCTGTCACTCAGCAACACGAGTCAATTGCAATTTTTCAGTTATTGACATTCTAATTATTTTCCAATCTGGGAAAAGGGGGGGTACTGGTAGTCTCAACCGCTAGAGCACTAACTTGAGAATATGGCATCTCTGCGGCGGGACCAGGAATAAGAGGTAAAATGGCGCTCCGATCCCCATGAGACATATGGTTTCGTTCCTTCCAAGCAATTGATTAGTGCAAAAACAATTCATGTATTACACGGAAATGAAGTTAGATAAGCCCCAATTTCATTCCATAAAAACTCCCATCTAAGAACAGTTAAAAAGTTATTTAAAGCAGTTATTGGAATAACAGCTATCTGTCACTCAGCAACACATGTCAATTTCAGTTTCACAGTTCTAGTCTAAACACAGACAGCGCTGCACATCCACCACGTAGTCTGTTTTAAATAGTACTCTTTGCAACATCTTTACAAAACTTTCACAATGTCAATAGGTCTTGCATAGGTCAAAACCAATTGGATTTGACAATTCTTGTATTGATGTTTTGTGGACGACCTTTGAAAGCCTCCGCCTTTTCATAGGCATCTCTGTCACACTCCTGACTCCCTGCATGGGCTGCAATGCGCTGTGGCTATTATTCACGGCTGTTCCGTGGCATGCTGTTAATATAAACACCTGAAGGTGTGCTAGTGACAGTAAACCTGAGTATTTTGGTTTTATATGAACCCAATCACCAACTGAAGTAAACAAATCCCTGTTAGTGCATGAACCATTTTGAATTCACTGAACTCAGTCTTTTTTCTCCCTTTTTTGGCAGCCAGTTTGTTAAGTATCACAGCCTCTGCACCCTATTGCTGATGTTACGGGTATTTTGTGAATAAGAAAATACTGGAGGTTCTGGCTTTAGAACCAGACATTGAGTAATGGATAAGTGAATACTGGCATGTCATCTGAACAGTTGGCAAGTGGGCCCATGGAATATATGATGAATATTGAGTGAATATGAGAGCTCTATATAGGGTGACGTTCGCATCAGTATCCAGATAGTCCTGCTGCTGGTTGTGTTGGTTCTTTTGCTTTCCTGTATTTGGATTTAGCCTAGAGGGTCATATTTATTTGGCACAGCCCACCCACAACCTAAGTAACTATGCTGTAGAAAGACACACAGATGCAAACCTCCTAGAAAAGTTTTTGAAGCAACCACAACCTCGGGCTGCACCTATTCAATATGTTTGTTGAACGGTAAAAAATGTATTCTGTTAAGTTAGCCTCTACTCCTCTTCCATTTTGTCTACCAGCCCCCATTTTTGTGTTTCTGCTGGAACTTTCATAAAGTCAGAAGTTACGTGTTCACTGAAAGCTAGTTGTACTGATAATGCTCACGTGTCAGAGTAAGCAGCCCTGCCCTGCCGAAGGGCCTACGTGCACAGATGTATAATCTGTTTGCCCACCAACGCCTGTAACCTCCCTTGCCTATCTACAAAGATGACGCGGGTAAGGGTTTATCAGGATTCCACACTTCAGCATGTAAGCCTTGTGTAAAGGATTGTGTTAGGGGTTGTGTAAGCGTTATGTACAAATGCTAAAGAGGGTTATGTAAAGTGTGATGTAGCCATGACAAAGGGTTTTTTGGTGAATTCCTATGGTACCAAAAATGTATCAAAGGCAGGTTTGGAACTGCTCTAGTTCGTTCCCTCTCAGGCACTTGTAGTGTCTGTATGACTGAGCCATCTCATGAGATGTAATAAACCTGTGTTTTGTTTCCCTCCAGTGCCGATCCTCATTTGTGAACCTGTAGACTAGGGGTGTCCCTGCACCAGTGAGACAGATAAGATATCTCACTTCTACATGTTGAGAACAACAACTTGTATATTATGGGCCCTACCCATATCCAGTTAAGTTGGTCCTTGGCCTGTGGATTCACCTTGATATCTGGATCAGCAGGTGTCCAGATTCATGAAAACCTTCTTCCAGCAATGAAAACAGTTTAGACAGATTCTTCCTGTCATTGATTGCTCATATTGCATGAGAATTGTGTGAGTTCTAATTCTTTCAGACTTTGGTAATGCCTATTACTTGTGGATCACCAGCATACTGATACAACGCCTTCAGATGATACTAAATTCAAGGGCTTGTGTAGTGTAGTGTAGTGACTGCAAACCCTAATTCCAACAAATATCATCAGTTTTGAAGCAATTGCACTGGCACCTGGTGGAAAAATCAAGGCTTATGGTGATTATTCACTGCATTCTCCATGGCATTGCCCCCAAGTTTCTTAGAGCTAGATTCAAGCTTGATGTCCCTTCTAGGCTCTTGAGATCCAGAGGCCAGTGTAACTTGGTTCTCCTCAAGACTCAAACTAAAACATTTGGGGATACAGTATTCTCTATCCTTGCCGCTAGAGCGTAGAGTGAGTTGCCTGATGATGTTTGGGAAATAGTTCAACTCCTTCCTTCCGCAAAACAATAAAAATCTGTCTATATCTATTCCTGCTCCCTAAAATGTCTCACACCACCCTGCCAGGTCTCCATCTGTTCTTCTTTCTGATCACATTTTTTGTTTTTATCCTTGTATGCCATGAACTGGGTAGCGAAAGTGTGCTTAATAAATGTACATACATACAGGGGGGGACGGGGGGCTTGGCTATTTTTTTCTGATCCTGGGATATGCGGCTGAAACTGAAGATATTTTATGTGGATCTTGAGATAATAATATGCATAGCTATGCATGCCTTACTACAATAACAGCTATTTCTACTTCATCCTTACTCGATGTCACCTTTTGACTTTTGAAAGATTAAAAGTTGAGTCGGGCCTGCATGTACTTGAAACAGTGGCCTACAGGTTACACATAGACCGCAGTAATTGCATTAACCCACATAGCTGTCTTTCAAACTGTAGGTGCCTAGTTATAGAGTTAATTGTGCCCCATACAGAAATGTTCGATGGTGCTACAAGCTTTGATCAATCTATCGGTAGATTTCATTACAAGACCAGAGGCTACCATTAGGCATTAATTCTTTAATGCAAACTCCCTCCAAACAGCCACTTTGAGTATTACATCACAAACTAAATTGTTCTAGAACAGAATACAAGTAGACCTTATTAAGCATGCCCACAGTACAATCTGCCTCTTTAAAATGCACAGATACGGATCTCCAATTTTGTATCTGTAATTTCTTTATATTGTTGTCTTTCTTCTAGTTATTGTGTACAGGTTTCCAATTTACGGAAACCTTCTTCCTTATTCATAGCTGTATTGTCTTTGATTTCCTATTAATAATTGTAAAAGCTTAGCGCTAGGTTATTTTAATATTGGGCAAAGCTTACACAGTTCTTACCCCTATCCAGGGGCTAATTAATCCTTCAAAAAGTGTTTCTGATTTGGTTAAGTCCTTTTACCCAAAAAAAATATATATATATATATATAAACAACTGTTGGCTTTAGGACTATCATATTGCCCTGAGAGCAACTTTAACTATGGGAACACGCGAGTAGATGTCTTTAAGTTTATTAGAAAATTAAAATTGCGGAAATACTATGCTATCAAAGGGGGTCCAACTCAAACCAAGAAAACCGGCCCATCTACATCCAATCCGGATAGAAGTGGGCTACAAGCCAGAGATGTCCCCCTTTTAAAATCTATGCATGGTTTACGCAATGAACTGACATCTACCCCTTGCACTCAGGAAGTGGCCAGTGAAGAAAATTTTTAAATTGGCCAAAGCGAACCTAGTGGCTTCAAACCTGCATCAACATTTATTCCATCCATGCCCAAGGATGCCATAGACACCTATGCAGATCTATTAACTGATGGATTAAAGAAATTGCATGCACAAGTCAGCAGGCAAAGAAATAACACCAATGCAAAAACTAAAGCATACAACGACTTGATGAAAAAATTGCAATCGGATAATACCATCATAATTAATCAATCAGACAAAGGTGGCAATGTGGTACTTTGGAGCAGAGCTGAATACATGGAAGAAGCTTACCGCCACCTAAATGACACAGTTTGTTATGAACCTTGTGACTCTAGAACAGTTAAGAACATTCAAACAGCTTATTGGAAACAATTGAATGGATGGAAACGGGATGGTCTCCTTACCAAGGAAGAAATGAAATATCTGTATAAAGATCATCCTGTTATACCGAATTTATACTTTATTCCAAAGGTCCACAAGGGAGTAAGACCAGTGCCTGGGAGACCAATAGTATCAGCCATCCATAGCTTGTTTGAAAATACGTCAAAATACATTGATCATTACTTGCAAGACTTTGTGACCACCTTACCAGCATACATTAAAGACAGCACAGACTTTTTGTGAAATTTGGAACAATGTAAATGGTCTGCAGATTTTCTACTGATTACCATGGATATTGCCAGCCTTTACACCAGTATATCCCATCAAGACGGTTTGAAGGCTTTAAGTTACTTTCTTGGCAGGAGACCAGTAGAACTACACAAACATAACTCAATGCTGTTAACCATGGTTGAATTGTGCCTCAATAATAATGTTTTTCTGTTTGACGATAAAATGTTCAGGCAGTTAAGAGGAGTCGCCATGGGGGCATGCTTCTCTCCGACCTACGCGGGGCTCCACGTGGGTTGGTGGGAGGAGCATGTCCTGAAGACACAATATTCGACCATTTGGCAGGAAAATATTATCAAGTACATGCGATACATTGATGATATTTTCATCATTTGGCGAGGGAGCAAGGAAGAAGCAAAAAATGTTGTCAATGCCATTAACATCAATGATTCAACCTTATTTTCAGTGCAGATATTAGTGAGACTAACATTAGCTTTCTTGACGTTCAAGTCAGTATAGTCGATGGTGCCATAACAACAGGCTTGTATAGGAAGAGCACAGCAGGTAACACCATCCTGCACGCTCAAAGTTTCCATCCGGGACATACTATTAGGTCTATCCCTTATGGGGAGTTCCTTAGAATACACAGGACGTGTAGTTCATTAGAGCAAAGGAATCTCCACCAATTGGAAGCTATGAAAAGGATGGAAGCTAGGGGTTACAAATCTAGTGCCCTTAGATTGGCAATGGACAACGCTAATAAATTGGATAGATCCAAACTTCTGCAGGCCCCCACTAACGCCATATCTTCAGTTGACAGCCTAGAAGGCAATAGCAATGCTATTAGATTGATTACCGGCTTCAGCCGACAGGCCAGCCAAATTTCCAAATTGGTCAGGAAACAGTGGTCAGTTATACTCACTGACCCCATCTTGAAAGAGATAATGCCCAACAAACCTGAAGTAACCTACAGACGAGCTTACAGCATGAGAAATGCTTTGGTTTCCAGTTCCCCTGAAACAGCTAACAAGGCAGATTGGTTGTCACCACGGAAGGGTTTCTTCCGTTGCATATCGTGTAGGGCGTGCAAATTTGGCACCAACACAAAATCGTACACGACGCCATTTGACGACAAACCAATCAATATAAGAGCCCATTACAATTGTAAAACTGAGTTAGCAGTATATGTTCTCACGTGCTCGTGCAATTTGAGGTACGTTGGTAGCACGAAATTGCCAGTGCACCAACGTATCCTACAGCACCTGAGAGCTATAGTGAACTGTGATAAAAGTTACCCGGTAGCTCGCCATTTCGATCAATTTCATAATCGAAATCTTTCCCATCTGAGTTCTTTTGTAATAGATGCGGTAAGAACCAGCAAGAAAGGTGGCGATTATGAAAAACAATTAAGGCAGATGGAGTCCCTATATATAGTTCGCCTCAACACCAAGATCCCGGGAGGTTTGAATGTGGGGGAAGATCTGAGCACCTTTTTGTAAAATCTGACTGTTTAGTCACCTAGGTTTAAATCTCGTGGGCAATCTAGCAATCATGTTGTTAGACATTTCCTGGTCATTACATTACCACCTGAAACTGTATGTCTATGTATTTGCTTTCGTTCCATACACACCATAGGCGCCATGCATCGCAGCTTATCTCATTTCATGAATAGTTGATACTATAGATGATGTTTTATGTCAGGAACTATGGGCTGCTGTTATGCATGAAACGATATCTGTCATTCTTTTTGACAAGTGGACAAATGATGAAATTCTATGTGTTTACATATTTTAAATCACTGAAACAGTTTAAGTTTGGAATTTTATTCCCTTCACCCCCTGATGTCTTCCTATTTATGTAAGTAGGACATCCTAGCACTCCATCACCTTCTGGTTATTTTTCTATATCTTTCCTAGCGGTAGATCAGTGCATAATGGGAATTGGGTATATACTACACGCGCTTGAACATTGATCATTTACTTTAATAGTGGAAACCCATTCTAAAGAGCTTAGCAATAGTTACCATGAATTTTCATTTGATGAAGTTATGACAAACAATGGAATCTTTTAATATTTTCCATATGATTTGGTTAGACCTATATGGTAATTACAGTGAGGTATAAGCTATAGAATGCAAGGACTTGATTTTAGATTTGTGTATATATATGAAATGCCATTATTTGGTGATTAATGTATTTGTACAATTAATGTGTTGCGTATTTGCACAGTTAATAATTTTGCGTATTTGCACTCATAATGTTTGCACAATAATGGCTGCTGAGCATTTGCACTTTATTTTGTATATATATTCAATATTACTATGTGTAAATTTACGTATTTGTACAATCAATATGTTGCGTATTTGCACAGTTAGTAATTTTGCGTATTTGCACTCGTAGTAATCTTATAACAACGGCTGCTAAGCATTTGCACTTTATATAAATAATTCCTTGCGTTTGCTGTTAAAAGTTATACCACAATCTTAGTAAGAATGGGAATATTTCCAAAAGTATGTTCTTACCAAACAATGTCATGCAAAACTTCCAACTTTGCTCCGTTGTAAAATGGCCGAACTATGAATAACGTACAATGTGAATGGGCTCCTGCCTTAGTCCTCTCTTTAGTTCAATGAAACTGAAGAGGATCTTTTGGCGCGTTTATGCAATTAACCAATGTACTTAAATGAATCATGTACCGCTTACCCGCTGACAGTGAGCAAGGGCGTTCACGCCCGAAACGCGTCTGTTTGGCAGTGTGTTGCACCTCTGCACTTTATATGCATTAAAGGACGAAAAAATATCCTAAGGAAGTCTGGCTGTGGATTTACTCATCTGTGTCTGCGTACTGGGTTCGGTGCGGAAGCGTCGCACCAACTTTCCGGTTGGAATCTATATATATATATATATATATATATATATATATATGTTATACAAGTCTTTGGAGCACACAGTGGGTATTTGAAATCCTTCTGATACACCCAGCATGACGCGTTTCGTCTTCACTGACTTCCTCAGATGCTGTATGGTGAGCAAGGAAACCAAGGTTTTTTGAGGTTCATTTTAAAAGCAAATTTGGGCTCCGCCTTGATGATATTCAGCGAAGAAGGACTACACTGGAAAGGCAGTCCCTCAGTGTTTTTTGCCGCCATCTTTGAGTGTATGCCTGTATGTAACTCATGGCCATGATTGTTTTTCGTGGCTGGTTTCAAATGAGTGCGCTTTCACGCGTTTGTTAAAAAGCATCCCACTCCAATAGCGTGGTGTCGCTGGAAAGTTGGTTTTGGAGCCCTGCTTTTAGTACCCATGCATCTGCCGCTTCGTAATACTCCGAATCTGAGAATGTTGATATAAGTAAGCAACATTCTGGCATGTCGTCATGTCCAACTCCTCGTTAGCAGATACTTCATATGTTAGGCAGCGGCGGTTCCAGCAGAATTGTCTTTCACGATGCAATACAATAACCACTCCTTCTGCCGAACTCTTCCTGATGGGTGCCTCCTTCGTGCAAGTGGTGTGCACGTGATTTAAGTTATACAAGTCTTTGGAGCACACAGTGGGTATTTGAAATCCTTCTGATACACCCAGCATGACGCGTTTCGTCTTCACTGACTTCCTCAGATGCTGTATGGTGAGCAAGGAAACCAAGGTTTTTTGAGGTTCATTTTAAAAGCAAATTTGGGCTCCGCCTTGATGATATTCAGCGAAGAAGGACTACACTGGAAAGGCAGTCCCTCAGTGTTTTTTGCCGCCATCTTTGAGTGTATGCCTGTATGTAACTCATTGCCATGATTGTTTTTTGTGGCTGGTTTCAAATGAGTGCGCTTTCACGCGTTTGTTAAAAAGCATCCCACTCCAATAGCGTGGTGTCGCTGGAAAGTTGGTTTTGGAGACCTGCTTTTAGTACCCATGCATCTGCCGCTTCGTAATACTCCGAATCTGAGAATGTTGATATAAGTAAGCAACATTCTGACATGTCGTCATGTCCAACTCCTCGTTAGCAGATACTTCATATGTTAGGCAGCGGCGGTTCCAGCAGAATTGTCTTTCACGATGCAATACAATAACCACTCCTTCTGCCGAACTCTTCCTGATGGGTGCCTCCTTCGTGCAAGTGGTGTGCACGTGATTTAAGTTATACAAGTCTTTGGAGCACACAGTGGGTATTTGAAATCCTTCTGATACACCCAGCATGACGCGTTTCGTCTTCACTGACTTCCTCAGATGCTGTATGGTGAGCAAGGAAACCAAGGTTTTTTGAGGTTCATTTTAAAAGCAAATTTGGGCTCCGCCTTGATGATATTCAGCGAAGAAGGACTACACTGGAAAGGCAGTCCCTCAGTGTTTTTTGCCGCCATCTTTGAGTGTATGCCTGTATGTAACTCATTGCCATGATTGTTTTTTGTGGCTGGTTTCAAATGAGTGCGCTTTCACGCGTTTGTTAAAAAGCATCCCACTCCAATAGCGTGGTGTCGCTGGAAAGTTGGTTTTGGAGCCCTGCTTTTAGTACCCATGCATCTGCCGCTTCGTAATACTCCGAATCTGAGAATGTTGATATAAGTAAGCAACATTCTGACATGTCGTCATGTCCAACTCCTCGTTAGCAGATACTTCATATGTTAGGCAGCGGCGGTTCCAGCAGAATTGTCTTTCACGATGCAATACAATAACCACTCCTTCTGCCGAACTCTTCCTGATGGGTGCCTCCTTCGTGCAAGTGGTGTGCACGTGATTTAAGTTATGCAAGTCTTTGGAGCACACAGTGGGTATTTGAAATCCTTCTGATACACCCAGCATGACGCGTTTCGTCTTCACTGACTTCCTCAGATGCTGTATGGTGAGCAAGGAAACCAAGGTTTTTTGAGGTTCATTTTAAAAGCAAATTTGGGCTCCGCCTTGATGATATTCAGCGAAGAAGGACTACACTGGAAAGGCAGTCCCTCAGTGTTTTTTGCCGCCATCTTTGAGTGTATGCCTGTATGTAACTCATTGCCATGATTGTTTTTTGTGGCTGGTTTCAAATGAGTGCGCTTTCACGCGTTTGTTAAAAAGCATCCCACTCCAATAGCGTGGTGTCGCTGGAAAGTTGGTTTTGGAGCCCTGCTTTTAGTACCCATGCATCTGCCGCTTCGTAATACTCCGAATCTGAGAATGTTGATATAAGTAAGCAACATTCTGATTATATATATCTTCTGCTACTGTTTAGCTTAAAGGAACCAATACATTATGTCTGATGCTGAAAATGATGGCCCTGATGCCCCTAATCCTAATATTAATGAAGAATTACATTTTAAACAAAATTATAGAACAGGACATGCTTACTTGTGTGCGCCAAAGCTTGCAACAAGTCATGTCTAATAAGAGGTCCCTAATCTCTAATTATGATTGTGACTTGGAAACCGCCTGACGGGTAGAGTCTGAAAGGGGACAGTAGACTAAACAAAGTTAATAACATTGAAGGGGCAGCGTCCATGAGAATATTGGGAAGTCCAAGAACCTCAATTCATACTGGGAGGTCCAAGCACCTCAACTCATACTGGAGGTCTAAGCTCCTCAACACATAATGGAGGTCTAAGCACCTAAAACAGATCAGGAGGTCAAAGCACTTTGAAAGTCTTGGGTGTCCTACGCGGCACAACTCAGAAAGGTGTCCTAAGCAGCACACATATCTTAAGTGCTCAGAGTATAGCAGAAGATACGACCATGGGAATATCAAGGGCATCAGAGTGAAAAATAATTTGATAACCTGGATCAGGATGATATAGACATTGAAGGCTTCTACACAGAGGAGGAATGTCCGTCATCCTCTAAGGGGATAATAATGGATCTCCTTGGTCAGGAGATGTTTTCCCCTCATTACATCAGGCATGCAAGAAGTGCTGAATGGTGCCCTCAAGATCATATGGGGAAATTTATTAGAAGGTTGATAAGAAATTCCCTAGAAAAAGAGGCAAGTAACATCTTGAGAGCCGTGCTCTAGACCAGTGATCCAAGAGGAAGTTTGTCTAGCACCGAACCTGGATCCTGATCTTATCACTTTTTAATTCAAGCTGGAGACAGACTTCAGAAAAGGCATGCAAAGATTGCCTTGACGACATACTAGCCCCCTAGCTAGAATAATCGGCATGACAGAGGAGGCCCACATTAATGGGACCCCAGTAGATATTAATCTACTTAGGGGCTGGAGCCAGAGATCTTTGATCCTCCTAGAAAACGCCAATGCAGGGCTGTAGGCTGAATGGCGCAGGGTTGTTCTAAGCAAGATCAACCCAAAATTAGGAGACACAGTGGATAAGGAACCCTCCGAAAACCCGAGAGGCCTCCTGTTCGAAGAGGATATGAATAAAACAATTGGAAAATATGTGGCTACGTCCGCATTTTTGGACAAAGCACAGACAAATATGAGAAGGGGTTTAAGAATTGAGAAGAGATAAGATTTGTGTTGAGACATGACCTTTAGAGAGCTAGCCAGGCTCATAGGTCTCCTTTTCTTTTCTATTCAAGCCATATTTGTGAGGCCATTACATTATCAAGCTCTACAGAAAGCGAGAGCTCTAAGAGAAGGATTGTGCTATGAGGACAGGGTGATACTAGATCAAGATTCCAGATTAGAATTGGACTGGTGGTTGGAGAACACTGATGCCTGGAATGGCAAGGCAATCTTTGGGAGTTCCCCGGAATATATACTAGAATTGGATGCAAGGCTGTGTGGCTGGGGTGCATGCCTGGGCAACCAGAACACAGGAGGTTTATAATCTTATATGGAGAGGTCCAACCATGTAAATATCTGGAGTTGACAGCAGGTCTTTGTGCTTTAATGAGCTTCAAACACTATCTGCAGGGCAGAACTGTCATGTTAAAAATGGACAATGTGTCTGCTGTGGCATACATAAATCGGTAATGGGATACAAAATCCTCAGTCTTGTCGGATTTTGCCTAAATAATTTGGAGGTTCTGTCTAGAATACAAGATAACCTTGAGAGAAGAGAACTTACCAGGGCAAAACAGTATTGCAGCAAATTGGAATTCGGGGTTCTTGAAAGACTACAGTGGCTGGAAGCTGAACAAGAGCTGCCTCAGAAGTCTCTGTCATATATGGCGGCCTTTGGAGGTGGATCCCTTTCCAAGCAGGTTGACATTTCAACTGAAGTACTTCAGCTGGAAGCCAAATCCGGGTGCCAGGCAGTGAATGCAGTCCTGCAATCCTGGAAAGGTGACCGAGCTTACGCCTCCCTCCCCTTGCAATGATCCAGAGAGTTCTCGAGAAGGTAAGACAGGAGCAATGTTCCCTTGGTACTAGTAACTCCTTTCTGGCCTTCCCAGGCAGGGTTCTCAACGACCTTAGAATTGGGCTGTGATATTCCCTTGCTTCTACCGGCAGAGGAAGGCCTGTTAAGGAACATAGATGGAAGTGAACACTCCCTGGTTTATACTGAAATTTTTAACCTTCTTGCCTGGAAAGTGTCAGGAGATGTAGTGAGATGTCAGATCTTTCGGGAAGGGCAAAGGAGCTCCTTGAGAAATCCTGGGATCCACATACCCACTATAGATACAATAGAATATGGAAAATATGGGTACGCTGGTGCTTGAAGAAGGACTTGGATCTTGTGGAAGCTCCTGTAGTTGAAATGGTTAATTTCTAAGAAGGACAGTTTCATAGAGGCCTTAGTTATAGGTCACTTAATTGTTATAGATCTGCAATCTCAGCAGGACATGCAATAGCAAACGGTAGAAGCATTGGAAGAAATGTCATAGTATGTAGAATTATTAAGAGTATTAGGTTGCGGAGGCCCCCCAGAACCTTTGGGATGTTAAACTTGTCCTGGATCTCTTCACTGCATGGCCTAATAATAAATATTTAGATGGGAAGAGACTTTCTATGAAGCTAGTTTCTCTTCTCTGTTTAACTTCCTGCTGTGATATCAGACACTATTTTTTATCCTAGGTTTGACTCTTGCAAAACATTGTGCATAGTAGATTGCATGAAAAAAAATAAATCCAGAAGGAGTGAGCATCCTTCTGGTGAGCAAATCCTCATCTCATTTGTGAACCTTTCAAGGCTATAACGTCTGATTCAATAGCAAGGTGGGTTAAATGGACTATGAATTTGGCATGTGTTGACCTTAAGAAGTTTCAAGCACACTCTATGGGAGGAGCTATGTCTAGTCAATCCTTCTGGAAAGGTGGAAGACTAGAGGACATGCTCAGGGCTGCTGATTGGTTAATACCTTCACAAAATATTACTGTAAACTGGTCGAATGTCGGATGTGGTTTTATAGGACTACCAACATGCATGAAAGCCTTTGGTCTTGTAATGAAATAGCGATTCTCCTAAATGCCAAATGAATCTGGATTTCATTAACCCGTTCGATGTGTCGGTCAGCGCTCAGCTGTCCGACGTCACGGTGGACATGTGAGGAGGACGGCCGGGCCCGTCCGAACCGCGCCCACTCATTATTTTTCCCGCACTGTAGCGGAATTCGCTCCGCGGTCAACGGGTTAAAGACACAAAGGCTAACATTATCCCACCCTCCCACCCTTGGAGTTAGTTGAATGGTCTGGATAACAACATAAATAATAATAAAAAAAGAAAGCGAAAACCAAACAATACAAAACTAAAGGAGATTAATACCATGTAAAATTGTAATAATTCAAGATTGTATATACATTGTATTTGTTTATGTGCTATTTATTTAGAATGTCTTACACCTTTAGAGGATGTTCTAATATTCCTCTTAAATTTCAGATAATTCCCAGTAGTTTGTGTGTACGTGTCTCCATCACCTGGAAACCTCTACGAACTGAGCGCCTTCTTTCCTTGGTTCTGCAATGCAAGTTCTTTGATGTTTGAGGACTTTTTTCATTTCCTGTTATGCCGTATCCTCTTTGGACTTTTCGTAATACATGATGGAGAATTTTGGACTGCATTTCGCAGATTGTACTGAGGGCATGACTATTGGGGACTAGCTGTATTCTCTTCTAGAACAATTTTGTATGTGATGTAATACTTCAAAGTGGATGTGTGGAGTTTGCATTAGTAATAATGCATAATGCTAACATCCATGTCCTTAATGAAATCTAGATTCTATTGGCATTTAATTAGGAGACTCGCTAATTGTAGATAGCTACTTGACACCCATGAGGGTTTCCAGGCACTAGCAGGGTCTAGTTGATTAGCCAAATAGCCAGGTCTTCAGGGACTTTCGGAACTCAGGAAGAGATGGGGAGGTCTGTAGAAGAAAGAGTAGCTCATTTCATGTCTTTGTTGCTAAGTAGAAGAGTAACCTACGAATCTGCTACGTCGGATGCTAGAGGTGAGGGTTAAAGAAAGGGACACGACCAGAAGAGTCTGGTGGATTGATGGAATTTCAGGCGATGGTTCAGTTTGACGTGGTTCGCAATTGTGTAGCACCTTGTATACATAGATCAGAAGCTTGAACTGGCATCTTTTCTATACAGGGAGTCAGTGGAATTGCCTCAGGTAGGGGTGATGTGGGTTTGTCTAGAGAGATCCAGGACCAGTCTGGTTGCAGCGTTCTGTATGGTCTGTAGTCGTCGAAAGTGATCTGCAATTCCTGCTTAGAGCGTTGCCATACTCCAGTCGGCTGAAGATGAGGGCCTGGGTGATGTGCATCTTGTCCTTTGGAGTAGCCATTTGATTATCTTACAAAGCATGCAGAGGATGAGGAAGCAGGCGGAGGAAATGGAGTTGACCTGACGTCGTCCATGGGGTTAGGGGTAGGTCCGAGTTCTGAGACTACCAGGGTGCACTCATTGGGAGATTTTTTCCCCGAAACTCAGTATCTCTGTCTTGTCTATGTTGCGCTTCAGGCAGTTGTCCTTCATCCAGATTGGGACATCTGTCATACAGGTGTGTAAGTTGTTCTTGATGCTGGTGATATCTTTGGAGAAGGAGAGTATGAGCTGTGTATTGTGGGCATATGATATGATGGTGGAAGAGGTGAATTTTCTTCGGGCTTTAACTTCGGGTAGTGCCGCAGTGGTGGTCTTCTGAATCCTCTGTACAGCTTTTGCAATTACTGAGAGTTACCATGGTCCATTGAGCAGTCCATGCCTCCCTTCACAGTTCTCTGTTGTATTGTTTCCAGGAGGGAAGGTGGCATGTAATGGAGGGGGATGCATGCAGACGTTATTTAGTTGAGCAACTGTTTTCGCTTTGGTTTTAATGGCCATGAGCTGGATTGCCAAACACACATTGCTTTGAAAAAAACTTTTACCTTTATATCCAACATAAATGGATGGTCAAACTTTAGCATGTTATATAGTAGATAGGAAGAGAAGCTCTCTTTCACAGCATTCCATTTGAATCAGTCTGAGGTCATTACCAACTTATGACAATCAACCCAATTGGACACAATCCATAACTGGTGAAATACAGATATATGTTGCGGTGTATGTGTAACATAGATGATCAAGATAGTATTGAAGAAGACACCCTGAATGACACCAACAAAACATGGCAATACAGGCGAGTGTGTTACACACCAGCATTCCTACTGGACCCATCTACTGCCTGGAGTTAGCAAATCTGGGGCATCAGCACACATTCCATATGATGTGCTTTATTTTTATTTGTATTTTATAACAAGGACATAAGGAAGTCAGGTCCACGGGGAACATTCATGTGATCCCCATTACTAAGATGATGCAAGAAAGCAGTCCGCAATCAAATATTCTCATCTTACTCATACCACAAGGAAATGGGAAAAGCATTTTTCTCTCACTCATTACTAGAAATATTTAGATATTCCGGAGCCCAGAAAATATTCCCTCTTATCTGTTACCATAAGGATGTAGGAAAGTAATTTCCCATTCTCACATTTTCTCTGACCTGCTCACACACACACCATGTGTCTGCAAACGCAAAACTGGAGGTTGCTTATTCTGTGTCACAACCAAGACATGGAACGACCCCTATCAACAAATCTGAACGTCCTCCTCACTTCTTGAGTTCCATAAGAAGCTGAAGATCCTGATCTTTGTATAAGCACTTCGAGGATGATACACCCACACACCTGCCCAAGCATCTGGATACCCTCTCAGGAGTTTAGTGCGCTATACAAATCAACATAACATATTCTGTGTTAACACCGGGATATACAGAACTCAGAGCACAAGCAAACATTCACACAGACCCATTAGCTGGAGGGTACTTATGTCTTTCAATCAATCAGGGGTTTTTAAGCGCACTACTCACCTGTGAGGGTCTTAAGGCGCTGGGGAGGGGGGCGCAACAGCAGTTCCGTTTAGTCGAAGAGCCAGGTCTTGAGAGCTTTCCTGAAGGTGTTCAGGGAGGGTGCACGTCTGTTGTCGACAGGGAGCTCGTTCCAGGATTCGGCCGTGATGTAGGACAAGGCTCTTTCCCCTGTTCTGGCTCTGCGGATGCACTGGGTTTCGGCGAGGGGGAGGTTTATGGAGCGGAGGTTCTATTGGGTACATGGAAGGCCATTCTCTTGTTGAGATATTGGGGTCCTGTGTTGTGGAGGCATTTGTAGGCGTGGGTGAGTATCTTGAAGGTGACTCTCTTCTCGACGGGGAGCCAGTGGAGGTTCCATAGGTGTTGGCTGATGTCCTTGTGTCAGGTGATGCCGAGGACAGGTCTGGCTGCGGTGTTCTGTATCGTATGGAGTTTGCGGAGTAGAGACTTGTTGATGCCGGTGTAGAGGGCTTTTCAGTAGTCCAGCCTGCTGGTTATGAGTGCATGGGTGACTGTCTTCCTTGATTTGGGGGGATCCATTTGAAGGTTTTTCAGAGGATGCGGAGGGTGTTGAAACCGCTGGATGCGACGGTGTTGACCTGCTTGTTCCTGCATAGGGAGGAGTCGAGTATGAGGCCAAGATTTCTGACATGGTCCATGGGGATCAGAGGGTTGCCGAGTGCAGTGGGCCACCAGGTGTTCTATGCTGAGGGGGTGGTCCAGAGTACGAGGACTTTTGTCTTCTCCGAGTTGAGCTTCAGGCAGATGTTGCTAATCCAGGATGCGACGTCCTGTATTCCTTTCTGGAAGTTGAGTCAGGTGGTGGGGTCCTTGGTGAGGGGGAGAATGAGTTGGGTGTCATCGGCATAAGATACTTTGTTGAGGCAGTGCTGTCTTACGATAACGGCGAGGGTGCCATGCAGATGTTGAAGAGGGTTGGGCTGAGTGATGAACCCTGGGATACTCTGCAGTTGATTTCCATGGATTTCTTTGGCTTCTGCCAGTGAGGAATGAGCAGATCCAGTCGAGGGCCGTTCCTTGTATGCCATCGTCGTGTAGTCTGGTGGCGAGTGTGCGGTGGGAGACAGTGTTGAATGCTGCTGACAGGTCGAGTAGTATCAGGGCTGCTGTGTGGCCTTGGTTGAGGAGGGTACGGATGTCGGTTGTGGCGCAGTGTAGGGCAGTCTCTGTGCTGTGGTTGCTGCGGAATCCGGATTGGGAGGGGTCGAGGATAGAGTTGCCTTGGATGAATTTAGTTAGCTGAGCGACTTGTGCCGTGAAGGGGAAGAGAGAGATGGGTCTGTAGTTCTTGAGGTCTGTGGGATCTGCTGAGGGTATCTTGAGCAGGGGCCTGCCTTCGCCGCGTTTCCAGTCGTCGGGGTAGGTGCCGGACCTGAAGGTGGCGTTCATGATGTGTTGTAATTCTGGTGCAATGACAGTGGTGGCTCTGTGGTAGATGTGCGTGGGCAGGGGTCTGTGTCTTTAATAAAGTATTTTACAAAATACTTTTCTGGGAAACATTTCCTCTGATCTGGCATAGCAACCAAATGTATTGAAGCAAAGGTCCCATCTCACATTCCTTCGGTTCTGTTTAGACAGCATAGGAAATTGAGGTGTCTAATACCCATTCCCACTGGTCTCTGTTACTGGAAAGATGGAAGGGTTTGTGGCTCCAGCAAAAAATGTGTTTGTGCAGGACACCCAATCCAGAACCCTGGTGAGTACTGTCTTAATTATTTCCATGAGGATACAGAGAAGTCTTGGCTCCAGCAAGCATTACATTTGGACGCCACAGCAAACTTTCTCTCTGATTCATGAAACCAGGGCTCGAGTCGGGGTACCACGCGGGTGGACAGCGTCCCCCCACTTATTTTACCGGGGGGACACCGTCCCCCCTGCCAAACAGCTGGACTTCACTCTTTGGCCTCTCTGGGACGAGATCGGAGCTCACAGCACGTTGCGGACGTTGTGGCTTGCTTGCTCGCTGTGAACGCAGACTGCGCTGAACGCTGACCGCGCTGGTTGTGGTCCGCTTTGACCCCGTTTTACCCTCGCCCGTTCTGCCCGTTCATCAGCTGAGGATGGTGCTCTAAACGAGCGGCAAGGGTTTTGTCCCGGTGGCCTTGCGCAGTCCTTTGCTGCGATACGCGACATTTGCTGCACAGGGTGAGTCAGATGAGATGAGTCCACAAAATAGACACTCCTGCACATATTATATTATTTTACTTTTAAAACTGGGGCATGCCGTGGAAGAGCCTCCATTTCGGAAGACATCAGACCTGTTTAGTGGTGCAATGGTGAGAAATTACACCGGTGTAGCATATGTATTTTGGGCAGATGTTGAATGTTGATACGTAATGCTGCAAGGATAACGAACTGGGTGCGCTACTTAGAGTGTCCCGGTGGCCTCGCGCAGTCCTTTACTGCGATAAGCGATATTTGCTGCACAGGGTGAATCTGCTAGGGAACTGCTGGGTCCCCCTTGGGGGGGCCATAGCTAGGGTGTGGGGGGGAAGGGCTAGCGGGGCCGGGCCAGCCTATATCTTTCTGTGGCCCCGTAAACAGTACAGGCTTTGTACTTGGTGCAAGCCACCTTTCGTGACGTCACTTCCTGCCGTGACGTCACTTTCGGTGACAGCGTCCCCCCACTTCTTCTTTGAGGACTTGTGCCCTGCATAAAACTATAGGAATTCAGTGCCCCAGTAAGCATTCCCACACGTCAAAGTTGCCAGGATGATACAAAGAATTCAGAGATCCAGCAAACATTACATTACAAATCTACTCTGCTCCATTAAGAAGACAATTAAGGTCGAACCCCAGGGTTCTGTCTGATCACATTACAATGAGGAATCCAGTCCCAGAGCAAACATTCCTTCTGATCCCTTACCACGTAGATACATGGTGTTCAAAAGAAAGCAAATGCTTTCGCTGATCTGCACTACCACAAGAACAGAGAAAATGCAGGACCCAGGGAACGGTCCTTCCACTGCACTGCACCCCATAACACGATAACGACACCTAAGTGGTCATCTCAGGCAACATGGAAACACTTCAAACATTGAATCAAAACAAAGACAGCACATGCCCAGCCACACACGCTACATGCTGTAGCATTCTACCCATGTAGGCAAGCCCTTCAGCGCCCCACATGGGGTAAAAAGCACTGTATAAATGTTGCAATATATTACAATACGTGCGTTACCACGAAGGTCATGAAATCCAGGGCTCAAGCCCTCAAGTACAAAAAGAATATGAGGAAGCCAGAACAAAATCTGCATTTTTTTCCCCATGCTGTATCAAGCTATAATTAATGTTTGTGTTGTATGTTGCACAGACTGACATTTTTTATTTTTACGTGCTGTCCTTTCTTAAAACTAGTCTTTTCCTCGGGCACGAAATTAAGAAAAAAACACCAACTCAAATAGATCAGAAAGCGTTGATTTGGTTGTTTTATTTTAATGGCTTCCATGAAAACCCACTTTCAGTTGTCTCCCACTTTAAGGCTGTGTTTTTGTTTTGCTGTAATAGTGCAGCGGGCGCGCAGTAGGCCCGCTCTTTATCCTTCTGCTTCTCCATATGCAGCTGACTTTTCAGATACGTCCAAAACGAGTATCCGTTGTTTTTTTTTAGCGCTATTCCATAGAGTGTTTGGTTTTACGGTTGGATGGCGGGCAGGGGCGACGGGAAGAGCTTTCCTAGCCTGCGGTTTGATATCCGGATTTACATACTCATTACGGGAGACAGCTTGGCCCAAGTCGTCGTTGGTAATGCCATGCCTCCGACGCAGATTGCAAACGGCGTTCGCCTCTGCACGCTTCCCGCCATTGGCGTCGCCTGCGCTCGCGCCGTCAGAATGCGCAATGACTTCCTCCTCGCGCGCCTCCTCTCCTCTTGGCCCGCGCGCGTTGCCTTGGAGCTGATGATCTGCCTGTTTTGTCTCCCCAACCCTTGGGCGCCCTCGGCGGCACGGCGCTGCCCCGGATCACACGACCTGGTGTATATTAGGGTTGTTAGATTCAATTAGTCCCCATCTCCACCTGCCTCGCAGCTCTCGGGTTGGGGCGCTTGCTGGCTGATGAGGCGGAAACTGCTTCCCCCAGACCCTACGGGGTCTCCTGGCTGCTCGACAGTCTGCATGATCTTCATATGCAGCCCTTGTCCCTGACATGGCTGTATTTTACAAGTATTGTATTCTATGTTCCCTTTTCAGGCCCAGAAAACGCATTGAGATTCATGGTAACAAATCTATGTTATCTATTTACATTTTTTGCTCATCACTGTTTTAACAAATGGAAAAATGCCATGCACATATCCATTTGATCATGCTATCAACGTGCGTCACAGACTCACTTTAAAGAGAAGACAGTATTTCTAGCCCCAGGGATCCTGTGATGCGGGAGGACACCTCTTCCATCTCAGCAGCCCCTGTCATTGCATAGTGCGGTTGAAACCTGGCAGAATAACTGATCTAATCCTATCCACAGGAGTCTTCTCAATCAAGAAGTAACGGTTTGAACGTAGTTTCCGGTGGATCTTGGCCAAGTTGGAAATGGCATGACACCAGCTGAGGGGTAAGGGGGAGTGATTGTGTCTCACTATTTAGGCTGGCTGCTTCCACCACCAGTTTAGCGCATAAGTCCTGGAGTTAACTGGACTGAATGTATATAAAAGTCAATAAATATACATACATAAAGGTTCTTTTTTATTAAGCATTTACATTTAAATTCGTTCACATTTTACTAAAAATTGGACTGGGTCTCATAGTGCACCAATTCGCCAATATTTTGTTATCTCAAACTCAAACAGATTACATCACCAGCACTATACCAAAGCTAAAACTTCTTAATTACAATGTTACTCATAATGCCAGCATTTCATATCTTTTCCTTAGTTCCAGGGCCTTTCTTATCAAATTTCGTATGGCATAGCATGTCTCATGGGTAGAAAGTTTCTTTAAGAAGGTCAAGCTCTCTTTATGCTTTCTCAAATTAGAATTCTTTAAAATAGGAATTAAATAATCTTGCCTATAATCAGTGTATAAGGGACAAAACGGTATAAAGTGACTTGTGCTTTGTGTGGAAACTTGATCACAGTGACACAGGGGTAAGTCATGTTTCTAGATATTGTGTTGAGGAAAAGCTACCCTATAGTGTATTTTACACAGTCTAAAACGAGTAAGGTAATTCAGCTGTATAGGATTCTCGACCCAGAGAAGATATGGTTCCAAGTAATCTATGGTCTCGATCTCAACATATCTTTTCAATGAGACCATGCACTGTGCCTTCCTCAATCTTATATCTGTATGGTGAGTAAGAAATTGCGTTTTAACCTCCTTCTCGCTTATACTAGTAATTTGGTATGGATTATCAAACAGCTCTTTCAGACCAATGGCCTCAAAAGTTGATCTCAGCTATGTGAGCCATGTAATACGAGACACCGTCTAGTGTGAGGCATTCTGGAATGCAGGACCTAAGCAAGCGGGCCTCCGGTTTCTCCACAACTTAATCCAAAGTAAGAGGGGGGCAAGGCCCAACAGATCTTCTAGGTACACCAGTCCTAGTTCTTCGTGGTATTCGAGCGTGGCAGCTCCCGGTGGAATCATCAGTAATCTGAGATTAAAAATGTTCTCAGCCGGTGAAGAACAGTCGAATTTGAATACCCTATAGGCCTGCCCCGTATGACAAAGCAGAAATGCATTTAGTGTGATACAGTGTTAGCATTTCTTTAATGAGCTTCCTACCCAGCCTGTGTGAGAATCTAAAAATAGCCTCCATATTTTTCTTGAATTGCTGTGCCCTATTATTCAAAAGAGAATTCCATTTGAAGCAAGAGCTAAACATGGTCCCTAAATATTTAAAATCTTTCACTTTCTCCAATATGACGTTCCCTATCTCAAGGGTTACATGAGTAATATATGGTATAGCGTAAAATCATCGCACATGAGAGAGGGGAAGGACTACAAATGGGAATATGCACAATTGAGAGGTGCAGGTACCTGACAAGTCAACTAAGGCGATAACCACTGAAGCAAATACTTAAAGCATGTTAATAGAGCAATGCAAAGGCAGAGAAAACCACCAGTGGGTGAAGATGTAGTAAAAAAGTGTACTTCAAAGAGTTCACTGTCGATGTAAGCGACAAGGAAGGACGATAAGAGAGGGAAGCAACAATAGTAAATACTGAAGAAGGCTAGGGGGTAAATGAAAAAGTCAGAAGTAAAAGTCAGAAAAAACCTAGTCAATTGGGGCCAGAAAGGCAGGGTCTTTAACAAGAAAAGACATCCAAAGGTATTCTAGAATTTGGCAAGGAAGTGCTACTGCACACAGCTAGAGAGGGTTTGAGATTCTGGTCGCACTTTCTGAAAAGACTGTGCAATGATCACAATGACGCCATACAATGTCCACGGGAGGATACTCACGCGAGCCAGCTTCTACAGACTGCCCCATCATAGATCTGTTCTAAATGCTGGAGTTTCTGGGAGAAGTGATTGCGATAACTCATGTATCTACAACCATCCTGCATAGCAAGACTGAGTTGGGTAAATGTACCAGGGTTTGCAGACAGACAGCCTGAGACCGAACCTGAGATTGGCATCAGTTGTAGAAACCCCTAGAGCCGTGTCGTAGGTAGCAGAGCCTGTGACTTCCAAGGCAGGGTACCAACTGAATAACAGCGAAATTAAGTTAATACAATGACACTAATGCATTGATTTGATGTGGCTATTGTAGAGCATTGGGATAGAGCCTACCCCTAGAGATCTCCATATTTGCCAGGAAAACTACAGTAGAAGAACTGTTACACAAAGCGGAGCTCTTAGAAAAGCACAAAACATAAGACATTGCTGTCCTAGAAACGCATTCACCCTCAGCACTGTTTACCAGCAGGGAGCTAAACAAGGGTAGCGAAAGGGATCGACTGAGCCCGGGCTGGTAGCCTCAGCCGCGCCACAATTGGAAACTTGTCAGTGATGCCCAGATCTGGTGCTAAGTTATTTCTGGCATGGAAAGCAGAGTGCAGGTAGCCCCCAATAGTTTATGTCTCTAAACTTTGTATTGAAAGTGAATAGCAGCTTCTCTTTTCAGAATGTTTAAAAACAAACTAATAAAAAGCATTAGGTCAACAACGTCAAAAACCTTAGAGCTTGGCATAGGGATTTTGAAGTAGTAGTGTGTGCTCCATATTGGATCAGCGGCTTTCGTGCCACTCGAATTGATACTGATCATTATAATTATAAGACTCAGTAAATGACAGTATTATTTGGTAGCAATGAACCATTAGTAAAGACCCTCTAGCTGGGTCAGTGGTTACTCATAACAAGTTCTTGTACAGTGTACATTAGACAATGGTTATGCATCTCATTTAAACGGGATATGGCCTGGCAGTTCATGCAGAAATGGTTCTTTCGGAACAGAATAAAGGCCGATTGCATATTGTTGGTCCCTGGCACATGAGCACAAATCTCAATGGGCCGTAATGACCAGTGGCTGAGATTAATTCAAACATCCCACCCATTTCGCTTTTGCTATACTCATTTTGAAAAGGCCCACTGTTTTTTAATGATTTTTTCCGGGCATTTGTGAGGGAACTATTATAGGAGGGGTCAAATATGGAATGGGACAGGAGTCGGGGTTAATGCCTCCCTCAAAGAATCTCAGAGTTCCATTATTGTCAATATGGTGCTATCCACCATCACTACAATCGCGCAGTTTTTCATATTAACTAGAGGCGATTAAGTGTGCACTATGCAGTGAGCAAAAAACTCAATCGAGCTATGCATATGGTGTTCGTCATAGATGTCATAAGATGTTGGCAAGATAGCTCAGACTGTAGTCTGCAGATCATGAGTTTGAAATGCCCTGCTCATTTTTAGGATGAAATGAGTCCCACTAATGCCTGTAATTTCACAGCACCTAGAATTGGCCTTGATTCCTAGTTTAAGAAGGGAATGTGGCTTATGAGCAGCTGAAATGACAAAATTATTGAAACATTAAGCACCATCGTGGCTGCAGAGCTGCTAGATGCTGGACAACGAGGACCCCAGTGCCTGAAGGGCTACTTAGGCTCCACAATAAGCCGTACAGTGGTTGTGAGCTACTAGGGGTAGCTTCTTCTATTTGTTTCTAGATTCGCCAGCCTTTTCTCCATACTAACCTCTTCTACATAAGTGCCAAGAACAGTCACAAAGCTATACTGCTCTCCATAGGGCCTTTACCACAGTCTGCTGTCCTCCTTTAAAAAAAAGTGAGCTGGGGATATTCTCCTCGTGATCCTGAAATATATATCTGTGTTGTGCCACCATCCGGATCCAAGTAACTCATTGAAGTGGAGTCAATTTAGGAAGCAAAAACTTGGATTTTCTCTGTCTTGACCTGCCAATCCATGTCCAGTAGTCAAAAGCACAACTGGCAACAGCAGGCCCACCAACATATAAAATGGACATAGAAGAAATACCTCGACTTCAGTGGGCTTTGCCTATCTGGTTTGGATCCACCTAGTGAAACCGCCTTGACCTGCAATTTGCCGTCTGAAGACAGCCTCCTCTTGTTAATCATTTAAAACTGATTATGAATTTGTGACGCATGCTTTTTTCACACTTTGCAGCCTCAATAGCGTCAACGGTTTCCAATTAAATCTCATTTAAATGCATAGCAATTCAGGATTTTAATGGAAACAGCAAGCGCTGGTATGGCAGATCCTCCGGCACAGTCTGGCCCGCTTCTGCGGACCTCAGCGGTTCTGGCGGTGCTTTTGGGGTAGTACGAGATCTTTTATCGCTTTGCTGTCTGCAAGTGCGAGCTGGCCTGATTGCTTTGACGATGTACTGATTGCTTCCTAAAACATGCTAGCAGCCAGAGTGTCGCATATTTGCTCGACTCGTCATGTTTTTGCATATGCATCAGTCTTTGGGCAGCTTTGTTAAGTAAGGGGGAGGGCTGCATGGTTCAAGAGTTCAGTAACAGGAGCAGAGATCCATTTATACTGTACAACTTATCTTAAACATAACTCACCCTCATACATGAAACTATGCATCACAGCCAGTGCCTAATTTGAGCTAGTGTTTGTAAGTGGAAGGCACTGGTACTCATGCTTGGTGCTAAGGATTTATTTTCCATCATTGTATTTTGACCCAGAGCAAGAAGGACAGAAAAGGCGGGAAGAAAGATGAAGCAAAATATAGGAAAATAGTGTCAAAGGAGGCAAAAAGTGATAGAAAAGGATCTATCAGCAAGAGTGAAAAAATAGGCAGGTAGTGTAGTGTAGAGGAAATAAAGATGTATGAGGCTGACTAAAAACTAGATAGTCTTGATTAATGGCATCCCTGGCATTTGGCAGCATTGTTAGGCTGGCTTTTTTTAAACATATTTGGGCCCCTCCCCTTTTTTTATTACAAACTAATCACTTTATTGCTAAGTAACAAATCAGATAACCCAATTATCTCAATCCTAACACAATAAAACCTCAGCCTTTTGATGGAAAACCTAGAACAATATTTAAAATACAACTAGACTCAGAAAGCACAATATTATGAATCAAACTCCCTTCCTTAGTTTTGGAAAAGCAGGTTGATAGGTGGACCCTGCATTAACTAGTGCCCAAGTGAACCTTCAGGATTCCATATTATGTCAGCTTTGAGTTAGCTGGGCCCTTTCCTTTAGGTTAAAAGTTGGTGTATAGGCAGGACCAAGAGGAGAGAGAGTCAAATGTTCATTGAACTGTATGGAATGTTAAAAGAGGGTCAAGTAAACAACCTGTGCCATGTAATAGACAGTGTAGGCAAGGAACTGATTAAGAACAAGGATAATAATTTACCGCTGAGCAGTGTGCTTGGTTCAGTCACAGAAATGATTCACAGAAGTTTGAAGGGAAAAGCAATAAAATGTTAAATGACAGATTCACACCCTGATCAGATAAAAAAATTGAAATAGTACTTTTTTCTATTCGTGCATTTACCATGCTTTAGAGAGGTCAGGCAATATTATCAATAAGAGTTATATCCAACAAGGTTCTTAAAGTTGCTAACCTTGGAGATGCAGGAGAACAGAAGCATAGACCGATTCAAAGCATATTTATTTGTATTGGAAATGAACGATGTAAAACCATATCTAGCAGAGCCTTTGAGTCAAATTGCCGTATAGATATGAGCTGTAAGTTAATAAAAACCGAATGCTTTACGCCAATATTAGGTCATGAGGATTTTTACATTTCACTAAATGCTACAGGGTTTTGCCACCAGAGTGTCTTTTACCTGCATTAGAATTTATTCTTGGAGTTCCGTTTGCAAAGTGGAAACATCAAAGGACAAAAGAAAACATAAAATGTGTGATATTACCTGCAGCGATACAGAAATCCTTATTATAGGTTACTTTGAAGTTTTAAGAAATTGGGTTATTAGATGTGAAGGATGCAAGCCCTTCACAAATAATATGTTTCCAACTTTCTCTTTACTGCGACTGAAGTACCCCATTGCAAAACAATCTGTCCCCTTGTCACCCCTAGAGACTGTCCCAAGAGCAGGGAGCCCAATCCCGTAATTCTCATAACCCCCGTGCTCAAGCTTTTTGTACTAACAAGAATGGGCCCAACCATCTTAAGGAATGTAATACAATAGCCCTGGCCTCGACGCCCTATGTTCTTGTATGGGCGTCTTGGATGGGGCCTCATCTCCACAAAGGACCCATCTATTCCGGGGATGCCTGTCTCCACCTTGGGGACTCCCAGCAGGGACCATCCCACAGGGAAAGCCAGGACGGGTTCCCCAGAGTTATACAGCGCCAGGAGACCTATGGACGGGTAGCAGTGCACTTTACAAGCTCAAATACATTTACATTTACATTGGCTAACGTACCCACTATTAGAGAGGGCACATATGAGAGCTATAGTCAGATTAAAAACAAGGTAACTCTCTGGCTCTCGAAACTTTTGAACCTTTCAGCTTCTTTCCTGTACTACGAAACCATTATGGTGCTCAGGGTGGGGTGGATAGGAGATATCTCGAAGTCTTGTGAAGGAGACTGTTGTGGGCAATTTTAGAAACCCCCGGTTAGTGGCACAAATTCTGTTTACCACAGGGCCAAATTTGTCAATGAGGTCTGATATCCTACTTTATCCCCTTTTACCCTCCGCAGTGCGTTAGACAACCTGTAGAGGTCCTGTTTAGTCAGCCTTTGTTGATTGGGTGCTCCTTAGTGACACGCAATGGGGTTAGCAATGATCTTAAGCTAAATAATAGATTTGCACCTTTATCACATCTAGACAAGCAAGATGGACACATAGCCAGCTAGGATTTTTCCCGCGGTGCTACTTGCTATTCTGGGCTGGAATGTTGCAGGGGTCAGTCATGTTTCAAATGATGAGCAAAAGAAGTACATAATGCAATCCTATGAAATCATCTGCTTACCACAGGGGAGAAATGTGTAAATGTTCTGAGCACCCCAGAGGATTCTGAGGCACTCCTTTCTCTATTTGAGAATATCTTATGATTGGCTTTCTTTGTTTACGCAGACGGCCTTGCACCATGTTTTCCGTTTTTTGTTACGGGTGCCCCGTCCCATCCAAGGTACCTCCTGTGATTTCTTCTGATGGCGACTGCAGCGAGAGCCCAAAGGCCTCGGGACCCTTGTCAGCTCCCTGCATGCAAGCTATACTCCTGGTGGAGCACATAGGAGCTGACTTCCAACTTCTGGCTCTGGTTCACAGTCACCGTGGGTGGGGAGATATCGACAGTGTTCTCCATGCTTTCCCCCAGACGCGAGCACAGGGAGCAGGGGTGGCACACATGTTGGTGCTCATATCTTACCCTTGCAGTCCTAGGGAGTAGAGGTCCACTGGCACTTTTGCTTTTCACATCAGGCCCATGGTGATAGAGTCCCTGGGGACAACGATGATCTCGCAGAAGTGGCACCATGAACGCCCCATCACTATGAAAATGTAATTAATAGCTGGATGCACCCACCCTCAAAGGCGTGGCCCTGCCCGGGAGGATTTCAGGAATGTGCAGGGAAGTGCTGCACACTCTGTATCCTGCTCGGTCCCCTCAAAAGACCAAGCTTGCAACAATATTTTTTCCAGTGTCACATGATATTAGTCTCTAGATAAGAGGAGCATCTTCTTCAGACCTCCTGCCTCTAAAGGTTTCAATTTTTTGGGAAGCTTGATTGTGCTGCTCCCTTGCCAGACCCGTCCTCTGCCTGGGCTCCTGGTGTTCTCTCCTACTTGGTGGGTGGGGGGGGGGGGGGGGGGTTGTCCACAGCCCACCCACAACCAAAAAGCAGAGCAGCCTCTCTGCCACACTCCCCATGTTGCACAGCCTCCTGTGTGTCACAAGACGAAAGGCCAGTCCACAGAAGTCCCAGGGGAACTGTCTAAGGAATCCAGCAGGTCCAGTCCCCCTATAATTTCTCAGGGGGATTAAGAGGGCTAGTTCCAATGGCTCTGGAGAGACCTATTCTGATCCTGGGTGCCAGTAAAAAAAAAGTTGCAGACATATTACTTGTGAAGGACTCACATCCTTCGCAACTACTAAACAATTTTCTTACAGGTAAATACCAAAATCTCAAGTTAACTTAGCCTCGGCAACACTGAGAGACGTATGACCCCTGTCTTTTACCTCACACAGTTGTGTTTAAAATGTAGGAAATCCTAGGTTTGCATACATCCCATCATGATAGTATAGAATGGACAGATGTGTGTGTAAACTGTTGTGAGAGAAGCGCTGTAATAAGAAAGCATTGACTACCCTTGAACAGTCCTTACAGCTATAGTCAAACCACCGCTGCCTTTGCTAACAGTGCTTGCATATTATCAGCCATGATCAACCATAGACAGCCTCGGCAACTAGTGTCATGAAAGCCCTTCTGAGCCATGCCAAATAGTATGGACTGTAGAGGACCAACAATGATTACCTGTGAACAGTTGTGGCAGTGGTAGCAAGGCTTCCTGAGCCATGTGGAACAATACCTGTCCTTCGTCTACATTGATCTCCAAAGGACAACTATAGCACTTATATCCGCCATGAGTGAAACATGACAAGTAGTGACTGAGCTCTGTCTTTCCTCACAAATAAAAGCATTTTGTTTCATGTAAGATTCACAGCTCACTATGCTAATCCATCTTAACCAATCAGTCAAAGATGCTAAATATCTCACTTCAAGATGTAGTTATCAATAGAAGGACTTTGGAAAAGTGGTCCTCATTTTCTGATTCAAGAAGATGCAACCGCTTAACAGTTAGACTCAAAGCTTGCAAACTTAGTGTGAACTTGAAATTAGTGCGTCCTGCTTTCAAAGCCCTGTATCCGAATAAGACACCACCTATCTACCAACCCTAACTCAGATCTCAGGAGGCAGTGATGTCTCAGTAGCAGAAGCTCCTCCTGCCTTCAAATTCATCAAGAGGAGATTAGCACAAACTCAGTGCTTCTCTGGGGGCACAATGGACCTACAAAACCCTCTGTCAGTAGCCTGAAGAATACAATAACATTGACTGTCCTTCCGTCCAAACATAAAGCATTCCATTTCAGAAAGTATCTAAATATCTAGTTTTGATTCTTGACTAAAGTAGGTTTTTGTGCTACCTGCTATGTAATATCTCCTAAATGATAGTCTTTCTTAACTGTGCTCTCCTGTAATAGCTCGAGTTTCGACTAGGCTGTGCAAAGCTTCACTCTCTTTAGCATCCGTTCCCTCAGCTTGGAAGCAGGTAACCATTTCTCCCATTTTTAAAAACCTACAGCTGACCCCAAGATTTTGGTGTATTTTAGGCTTGTTTCTTTACTACAGTTCCTAATATTTGGAGAAGCATGTGAATAACATGCTTTCGTCTTATGCAATATTGCAATACTGAACCTGGTCCAGTTGGAATTCAGACCCATGCATAGTACAGAATTTGCTTTAATGGCTGTAGTGGATGAGATTAGGTGGAACTTGGGTGAGAGCAGGAGCCCAGCCTGAATAATTTTGGACCTTTCCATGTCCTTTGGCACTGTCTCGCACAAATGTATTCTATCTGGACCATGCAGGTTTGGAGTCAGAGGACGAGCTCTCGACTGGCTGCGCTCTTACCTACATGGTCGAACCTAAAAAAGAAAAGCATTGATTTTGCTAGGTCTGACATTTACCCGGTTGAGCATATAATTCCACAGGGATCGATACTCCATCTATCTAATATATATATGTGCTTCTGCTGTCTCAGTTATTCTAGTCTTTTGGATACCAGTTTATGATGCGCGCCAATGACACTCAGCTGGTCATACTATTAGATCGGGACAGTAAACGCAACAGGTCCTCTTTTAACCCCTTGCGTGCGGCCGCGATTCTGCGCCTGTGCGGCACTTCTAAAGAGTGGGCGGGTTCATGACGGCATGAAGGACGGGGGTCGTCATCAGCATGCAAGGGGTTAAAGAGTGTCTTTCTGCTACTCCAATACGGATGCGTATCACCGCCCTTAATATTAACTCCAATAAAACAGACGTCTTAACGTTAGGCTCAAACACACTGGTTTGGGGCAGATAGAAGGTGGCATAGTGGGCTTCGCACTCCTCTAGTCCACTCTAGAAGTGTAAAAATCATCTAGGAATGAAAAACAATTGTCTGAAAGATCAGGTTACTAAAACTGTGTCCATTGGTTTCTTTTACCTAGAACTACTGAAGAAACGTTCACCATTTCTGCCCTTGGATGAGAAGATTATTGCAACTCGAGCCCTAATCCTAGACTACTGTAACAGCCTATATTTAGCCAGCTCTAAAGGCTATTCAGCACAGTTTCAGCTTCTCTATAATGCTTCGGTCATGGGCAAATGAAATGGACATGTGTCAGTAGTTGGGAAGGAAATTCACTAGTTACCAGTAAAGAATAGAATCAGGTGCAAGGCTCTATGTACGGTCTACTTGGCCTTCGATGCAAAAGCAGACATTCCATACCTAGGTCGCCTTATGTTTACTTTCCTAATCCTGACATGTGATTTGTTATTGCCTTAGGTTAGAAGGGCCCCATATGGCAGTCGGGCTTTTGGCTACTTAGCAGCTATGCTCTGGAATACACTTCCATGCAGCCGTTCAGAAATTGACTCTTACTTTCCATTTCCATGGACAGGTTAACTTCCGCTCCAGGAAGCCCATCGGGTACCAGCTGCGCTCTATAAGTTGATATAGCATAATATACTGTTTATTGTAAGTGCGTCCTTGACACCCAGCTGTGACTGTCCTATGTAAAGTGCGCCTACAACCAGAGAGATTTGTACTTCATAATGTAATTGCATTTCACATATTTACAACTGTGTTACTAGCCCCTAGACTCTGGAATGAGCTCCCTTCGGAACTCAGGGGCCAGGAATCTCTTCTGCTCTTCCGAAAGGGCCTTAAAACTCTACTCTTTACTGAAGCCTACTCCTTGGCCTCTATGTCCTGTGTCTTTATATCTGTACCTGGCTTTATTCCATCATTTGCGCCTTGACGCCTTCGGGGAAAGTAGCGCTTTACAAATCTCTATTCAATCAATCAGTTAATATAGATTTACAATTTAAGGCCCGGATGATTAAGTGAATTTCCAGGGATCCCATAATTTATATTAAAAAACCAGAGCAAGGAATATAACTGCGGTTCTAATGTTCCAAAGTTGACAGCTTAGTCAGCGGATCACATCTCATCCCAAATCAATTAAAAATGGACAAACAACACCCATCGACAACAATCATTGGACAGTCATGGCGGCTTATGGAGGATCATGCTGAACTCTGACAAACAGAGATGGCCTAACCTCACTGAGGCCCATCACCAGCCAATCAGAACAGTTCTAATGAGAATGCCTCAGCGATAGAAAACACGGGCTAGGTGCACCATTGACCATCACTAGCCCGTCACAGCAGCAAATTAAGGATTGCACAAGATAATCAATGACCATGCTTGATCAACATTATTCACCATAGGTGGCACTCTTTCAAGCCAGTAAAAACACACCTAACCTTAGTGTGCACTAAGAAGACAAACCACTATAAATAAATGTTAGAACTTGAGGATTTTAATAAGCGCCAGATCAGATCTTGAGCCGGCTGCGGGCCTGCTCCTCCTGAGGTAGTTATAGATGGGCGCGCCTCGGTGTAAGGCAGATGGATGAGTGTGCATGTGTACTAATGCAATGTTAAACCATTACTCTGTTCTCAGGGCACCTGGGAAGAGGGAGGGGCTAAGAGGGGAGAGCAGGAAGATTTATCGGCATCAGCCTGGCATGTGCAAGGATCATTGAGTTAATTAATAATCCCGCGCAAAGAAGAATGCCTCTCATTAGGAAGCCGCGCAGGTTCCCCTTACACCCAGCTTTGACTGAAGCTCTGGAAAGGGTAGGAAACGGCAACTGAAGGGCAAGATGAACAGGAGAGGCGGGGGGCGGGGAGAGGGGGAACAGAAACCTGTGGAGGAGAGGCAGAGGGCGGAAGAGGAAGTTAGCGAGGCTGATTGACAGGCATGGTTAGACATATAAGCGAGGAAAGGAGAGATGTGGGAAATGGGATAGAGAGGTGCGTGGGCAGGAAGAGAGAGGACGGACCACCAGAGCTAGGCAAGCGAGGAAGAGGAGAAACGAAGGGAAGGGGGTGCCAACCGTTCACACCAGCTGTGTGTGTGACAGGAGCTGCTCAGCCATTGCTGTCTGCGCTGGCACTTCAGGCCTTCTGGATAATGAGGCGTGTGAGGAGAGCCCTGCAGGAGGAAAGCTTGGGGTTTCCTGCTGGAGGAGCCATGGAGAGGTACCTCCGCACGGCACAGGCCATGCGCGCATGCGTGTTTGAAGGTTCGAGCGAGGCCTTGTCGGTGCCAGTCAGCCGCAAGAAACACAGGCTGGCAAAACAGGCTCATGATTATCTGCGAGCAGTGATGGCCCCAACCCCAGCAAATATTATAAATGAATAGCCAATTAGGAACTCCGGTTTTTGAGGGGAAAACCACAGCCACTGGTTTAAATGGATTATAAGTGTACAGTTTTCAAAGTAAAACTCCCTGGAGGGTGAGAAAATCATCTCTCACTATCTCTACTATCTCTCAGTCCTTCGCACTACTCTCTTAGTCCTTCGCACTAACCCCTCATCTCTTCAGTGGTGCCCTAAATAATGAAATATACCAGCATTTGTAAAGCACACAGCTACCTCCAGGTGTCCCGGCGCTGGGGGCCGTTGGGAAGATTAAAGGAGCTATTGCCCAGAGTCACAAGGTGCTGAGCTAACCTGCCGCCGGCGCCGGGTATCGAACCGTGAACCCCCATGATCCGGAGTCAGCCGCCCTGGCTGCTGCACCGAGCCTCTTCCACTAAACTTTCATCATCGACCTGCCCTCCCTTTCAGACTCTTTTCCTTCATTACTGCACAACCTCAGCTGCCTGTCCTTCTCCACAGCCATCCCCACAGCCCTAGGCGTTCTCTACAGCCCCTTTATCTCTCCACAGCCACAGTTGTTTCTGTTCAGTCTGCTCATCACCTAACAGATCCAATGTCTTTTCTAGAACCAAACCTCTCTTCACAGTCCTCACCTCTCCTCACACCCTAGTCCGTCTTCACAGTACCACCCTCTTTGGGCATTTGATACATCATCCTTCGCTTTTAACACACACAGCACCTCTCTCTCCGCAGTCCTAACTCAACGCTTCCCAAATTTTCTCTGCAGCCTGATGCCATCATTTATTATTTAGTCAAACCAGAGCTTTATTTTTCAGTTTTTTCCAGAAGAGGCCAGGATTGGATGACGATGGAGTTTGAACGAGGAACAGTGCTTTAAACCCCTGCTCCAAGCTGAACAATGTGTCTTCAGAAGAACAAGCATACAGTAGAATCTTAATTAGCCGATGGTTTGAGAAGTTGTGTCGTCTTGTGAGTTTCACTAAGGCCAAACCATCCCTAAGTGGATATTATTGATTTTTAAGTTAAATTATATTTTTTGGAAGCTCGGTCTCTCTTTGATGCATGACTATGAAAGAGCTTTCTCTGCGTGAGTCTTTTTCTAAACTATCTGTGAAGCCATACAACCTTAATTGTTCGCCTTTGAGGTAAGGTGGCTTACAGAACTTGCATACTTACCCAACAGGTGTTTCTATCCCAAAAATGCATCTTTCCAGATGATATCTTATGCCTCTTTCACTTTTAGGTGGCCCGCATAACTTCTTAAATTACTTCTATAAATGGCGTCTTCCAGCAGGTTGTGCATTTGCCGTTTCTCCTAGGGCTCCTATGGATTCTTAACTCAAGTGATCAGTTTGACTAGCTGAGTCTTCGAGCAGGTTGTACCTTAACTGTTGTTAATTGGGCCCCATACATTCCAAATTTTGTTTGCTAGTTCATGAAAATTGCATCTTCCAGTGGATTATGCCTCCAGTGCTCCTGAATGGACCAGTGCAGTTTTATCTCAACTAATGGTTTGGAATGCTGCATCTTCCAGCAGCCTCCACCAGATAAATCCTAAAATACTTTCCTAAGCTACCTGTACTTTGGGAACCAGCATTGCCTATAGTTAACGTTGGCCTGCTGGTTTTTACAGAACATATGTTCCAGTTGGCTATATCTGTCAGACCCATCGAACCCTAGAACTTGACCAATCCCTGAGAGTAGCCAAAACTTGTATACTGCCTTTGATACATTCCACCACCACAGCCTCCAGTGAAGGCTAAGGGAACTTGACAGCCAAGAAACTATCCTAGCCTGGAACTCCTGTTACCAGCACTTTCAGAAACCTGGTGTATCTCAAAGCTTGATCACATTGCCTTCTTTCTCAATACCTACTTCAGCCCCCTCACACCTCATTTACTCCTTCAAGCTATTCTCCTACCACTAAAGTTATGACACGAAGATTATCCTAATGCTGGGAATCCTGATGGATTTAGATATCTCACAACTACACCCCTTTCTCCGAGTATCAATCAACTGATGCTGAGAAACTGCCTAAAATATAACTCTTCCATATAGATTCTTACCTGCAGAGAATGGAAGAAGCACCAGATGAGAACCACTTTGTCCCTCAATCTCGACCCAGTAATGGAGGTAAGAGTTTGTGATCATGGACTCCGGTCTATCACAGGTTCCCCAGGTGAAACAAGTCACAAGAACTTCTTTCTCCACCATGTAAACACTTCACATCAGCATTTACTTAGCGTCGTACAGAAGTTACAGGCCACCGCTGCCCTTAGTTTCTCCTGCTTAGACAATTAAAAAAAACTCTGATCAAGAACCCCACTGTGGCTATACCAAAAGCTGCAAATAATTTAAAATGCTGCCACAGGACCGTGACTACAACAGCCTTCACTGTTACATGAGATCCACGAGAAGCTATGGAGGAGCAACCATTAGAAGTAGGCACTAAGAGGCAGGTTTAGATTATGCTCTGAGAAGAGACAGGGGACACACATTATATACACAGTCTTAGAAGAGTGTCAGAGGGGCAACCACCATCCATCATTCTTAACATCCGCCTGAAGAGTCCATCTTGGTGCTTGAGGCGGGTCTCTTAAGGGCAGACATTATAGACACCAGCCAGAGTAAATGCCTCAGAACTCCCCTAAGGAGTGGAGGAAACATCAAATAGCAAAATTCATTAGGCAATAGTATGTTGTTTGGGCAGCTGAGTCGAGACCAGAAGTGGAATAGCATTTTATGACCATACATTGTAAATGCTTTGCAGAGAGCTCTCAGGAACTGCAACCATATGTTTATTGCCTCTAATCATGGGTTCAGTGGTTATTTCTGGTTGGTGGGTGGGACATCTACTTGGGGATAGCTAAGCAGGCGCGGTGCGTTCATTGGGGCATGGGGCGTAGCACCCCCACTCGCAGCCGCTCGCAGCTCCCTCGGCATTTATCTGAACTTAAGTAAACTGAGTTTACTTAACTTCAAAGACGCGAGCCAAGGCGGGAGAACTGACAATCATGTCAGTCAGCATGACATCAGACCGCCCACTCCCTTCAGAGTCTGAAGGGGTGGGCGGTCTGGCATCATGTTGATTGACATGATTGTCACCAGACACCAGGGCAACAGGGAGGCAGCAACACAAGTGCGCATGAGTGGGGACAGGGAGAATTTTTTACCCGTGCCCACTCATGCGCACTTGTGTTTGTGCTTTTTTGCGCATGCCCATTAGGAGTCCTTCAGTCTCCTAATGGGCATGCTGAGGGGGTAGAATAACCTGTGCCCCAAGGCAACCCTGGCGCTGCAGCAGTGCCAGGATTGGCTGAGAGGGGGTGCCAGACCAGTGACGTGAAGGCGCCAAGGGTAGCAGAGGTGGCGCGGACCCATACCGGCGGTTAGGTACGTTTTGTTTTATATAATACTCCCCCCCGCGCGAGCCGCCACTGGCCCCCAACCCCCCTCCCTCCATCAAGCATGCTGGCCGCCGCTGGAAATGAGAGGGTCTGGGACACCTTAAGATGGAAAAAGAGTTTATTTGACCCACACAGATGGTGCAGCGTCGTAACTTCCCTTTCAGGCTGTAGTGTGCACGAGACAGCCCCTCTGTCTTCTTTGTGTGATCTGTTGACGCTGAGAGTTATATTCGTATATTGCATAACAATACGGGCAGCGCACCAAAGCATCGCTCCAACATTGGTCTGGTGCGATAAGTTAAAGGGTAAATTAACCTGCTGTGGAGACTGTATGCAACATGCAGTTCTGGCAGTCTCCAATCCACCTTGGTGTCCCTATTGCGCTTCATCCTTCCGAAGTCGATAAACAGATTGCTGCTAAAGCGGGATTTTAATAGCATATAGTATTTAGATAAACGGAGTGCTGCTAAAGTGGGATTCTAATGGCGCTTGGATACACGGATTACCGATAAATGGGATTGTAATGGTACTTGGATAAACGGAGTGTCGCTAAAGTGAAATTACATTGGCATTTATAGTTTTCAGCACTTCAAAGCTGCACCCTTAAACAGTAAGCGCTACTCTTTAAAATCTATTAAAAACGTCTCTAGTTCAGCCTGCTTTGTTAGCGTTTAACAAAATGTAGCTAATATTTGTCGGCCCTCTCGGCTTGGGTACTAACTCGCAGCTGATGTCACATCTGTCTTCGCTTGACATGACTTACTTCTATAGCAGTATATGGGTAACCCAGGATAGTCAGGGCCGGTGGCCAGTGTGCATGGTTTTTACTGATTTATTTCTTTGAATGTCCATGATTGTTGTAGGCCTGGCGGGACAGCCCTGAATTCGCACCTTCACCATTCATAGAAGTCAGCTTATTCTTGTCCTCTAACTTAGTTATTTTTCTTTGACTTTGAAGTACATGCAAAGGACAGATTGGCACTACGTAACTGAAATGGAATTACTGGAATATTTACCTTGGAAAGGCAGCAGTGAGTGTACTTCTTTTAGTGTGATGTGCTATTAGGGCATTGAGAGAATTCGAGCTTTTTTAAACTTTCTGAATATATGTCCACATTGGATTTATTCATTTGGGCTATTGGAGGCCGTAATTTGTAAAGTGCAGACATTGCGAGATTTTTTTACCAGATTTAATTTAAATGAGCAGTTTTAGGCGAGCACTGAATGCGTTATCTTTATAAAAGAAGACATTTAAAATGATGAGAAGCACATATTGTATGAATTGTGTTAACAATAGTTAATAATGAAGCAAGTTTTAGGCATTTATTTTTGTATGCAAAACACCACAGAACAGCGTGCACTCGTCACGCTCACCTACTACACACAACAAAACACATAAACTCACTAGCACAAAAAGAACCTCCACGTGCACACGCAAATAAAATAAAAAGTGGACTAGTGGTAAGCCAAATAGAAACGAAAAAGTGATCGAAAACTAGAGCAAGAACTATAGGAGGGAGTATGAAAGAGGCCCCGTGCAAATCCCAGTTTTATTGCCCTCTCCTGAACTGGCAGGGGCGAGGGTTAACATTTATTCTTCACTATTTAAGTGGTGTAATCTATTTTTAAGTATATCCCTACTACCCTGCATTACACTGTAAAATGTAGTCAACCCTGCTGCATAATTTGGTACTTCCTGTTGCATAATTCCAGAGGAACTGATTAAAGTGCTGCTGCTCTTCCGGTTCTTGAGAGAGGTGGAGAGAAGCAAAGGAGAGAGATGGGAGGGTAATAGGGGTCATAAGGAGGTGGCTGGGGCATTGCTGGGTGTATTGCACTATTAACCGTCCTGCTGTCTCAAATTTGCTTGAAAATGCTCCATTTATCCACTATTTTTTAGGTAGTAAACATAGGTTGCTCGCCTCAGTACAGTACAGCGATAATTTTACGCCCCCACCACTTTCAAATGTCACCAGCCGCCCCAGTATGCTAAGTCTTCACTACCTTCCAGATTTTTAGATGGTTTTTGATAATTCTTATCTTCGCCAGAAGAGAGTTCTAGAGTTTTGCCACTTGGATGCTCAACAAGTTTCTTACTGTAACAAGTAATTGCCACCTAGGCTGCCCGGTTAGAGTGGAGTGTTCTCTTTGCAGAATATCTTTTGAACTTTACGTGGATGAAGGAATGGGGGCTTTGCCATTGATGGCCTCAAGAGTGATGCATAGTGTCCTAAATGTTAAGCACCTAAGGATGGAAGGCCACACTGGGCCAGTGTGATGTGGTTACATAGATGATCATGCAGCATTCATCTTGCTGCTGCATTCTGGTTTCATGTTAATCATCTTCATAAGCATAGTGAGACCTTGTGTTAGAATCTATTTGCATAGTGAAGATGTGACTGATCTTGTGAGCTATAGCCCAGAGATTCTCTGGGAAGCCTAGATGTGGGAAGCGTTGCTGTAGAGAGCGCATTGTGTCAAAGGCGCTACTTGAAACTTGGTGTGTTTGGGGTACCGGGGATAGGCCGAATTTGATCACACTCCCGGCCTTGGCCATTCCCCCATTTCTGTCCAAAACCTTGAATTCATGCACCCACAAGTACTGCAAACTCTGCCCTTAGGTTCCAATCCCATCCCTTTCCCACTCTTGTGTCACCGGATTATCCCTTGGCCATCCTTTGGTTGACATCAACCCTTTCTTTAGTCACACTCACCTCCCTGGCCATCAGTGGGTAACACCACTTCCCATCCTGTGGTCATTATTAGGAATCTGCTTTAGGCAACCGCAGCCATTCATAGTTTGCCTCTCCTTCACCCAAGTCATCCACCTATCCCCTTGCCATCCTTACATCACCTTCAGCTACTTTTAAGTTATCCTCCTGATCACTGGCCATCGGTAGGTCACCATCCCGTCCCCTGGGCATTCTTAGATTACCCGACGACAATCTTAGGTCACCTTCACCTCACACCCCTTAACCATTTTCGGGTCCCTGTCTGTTCCCCATCATGTTCCCCCACTATCCATTAGTCACACTCCCATCCCCTGCTCGCTCTGGCCATCTGTTGGTTACACTCCCATCAATCGGACGCTCATAGGTCACCTTTCCATCCCTTCGTGGGCTTCCTTCAGCTGTCCTTGAGTAGCCCTCACACCCTTCAACCTTTCTTGTGGCACTGTTCATCCCAGTTGATCAGTGGATCACAGACATCCCTGCAGGTCGCCATCATAACCGCGGCTGTCCATAGGCCACCCTCCCCTCCCATCCTTTGGCCATTTTTAGACCAATCCTGCCTATCTCAAATCACCCTGGTCCATCTTTAGGTCACCTTTGGGTCTCTGCAGGCCACTGTCGTTTATCTATAGGTCACTACCCCCCCCCCCCCCCCCCCGCTGTTTTCCTCGGCCCCGGCCAAACACCTGACTCTTTGCCTCATATGCTCTGCTAAGCGGCCTTACTCCTGCGAATCTGTGGAGTCTTCTCTGGAGCCCCCTTTACTTCCTGCGTAATGAAAAGGCCGAGTTAATGAATTGCCATCAACACTTTACATAAATCAGCCGAACCTGGCCCCAGCCGCGAGGCACTGCCGCACTAGCGCGGGAGTCCCGGCGCGCGCCGAGGAGGCCGGGTTATTATTATTGTTATTAAAGAGCTGGAGTGCTGACCTCGCACGCACTTCATTTTCTCATAATGCAGTCACCAGTGAGATCAGAAACGAACGCGTCAACCTCTTCATCACTTGCTTTAACGGCATTAGAATCACTGGAGAGGGGCAGGTTGGCCCCTTCATTGCTCCGGTCTCACCCTTGCACTAATCTCACTGTATTCGACCGCCATGTGATGGGGTGCCGCTGTGCTGCTTGCAATCCAGGAGGGCTATGGCGTCACGTGGCAAAGAAAACGTGATTCGGAACAGCTGCTTCTCTATACAGATCGCCGCTCTGCCCTTCAGGGAACCGGAAATACCACAGAAAGCCCCGCCCTTCGCAATCACTGTAAGGAAGGGAGGGTGTTTAGGTGGTCGTGTGTGAGACCATCCGAGTCAGGGCTGGCCTTCCTCAGGAGAGGGAGCATAAACTGATCCTTCTGGGCCCAGGAAGATACCACAAACGAGGCAGGCATGACTTCAGTACTTCGCCAGTCGGCCATCCGTGTTGTAGAAGGGATGTTGGCTTTGTAGGATGTGTCTGTGGGGAGTCAAGCTGGTTAAAAAAAATTGTTGAGCGTGAGAGTGGCGTGCTGGGCGTGGAAGTGGCGTGCTGCTTGGGCACATTGTGTTGTGGTACTGGAGAGAAGTCTCTGCTTGTTTCTGTGTTTTTACATGTGTTTTCTAAAGGAGTGACTGGAGACATGATTCACAATGTTGTGCAGTTTTTCAGACCTGACTAGACAACACAACTCTCTTCTTACCTATTGTTATCAATGCTTTAAAATGTACTTTAAGAGGGTTTTGGTTACACCTAGAGGAGAATTTTTTCCCCCTGCTGCCAATGCATGTTTGGCACATCATTCTGCCTCCTAGCAAACCATTCTTTTTTTTTTTTTATTTAATTTTTGGGAAACCTTTATTGTACATTATAAAAGAACAAATACGGGCCTACAACCATCAGGCCGGCCACGATACCATTTTAAGCACAAATGCAAACAATACGGCAACACAGTAGCTCATTAATGCAGATCAGCAAGCGATTAAAGTTACAACGGAGAGCGCTGTGTTACCGTGTCCAGGAGCAGTGAAGGTTAATTTTAAGATTTTGTCCCAAAAATGAAGTTTATCATTTTATATAAACAGTAAGCCAAGGAGAGCAGAGTCCGTACGATCACTTCAGTACACAATCAGGCAACATCATCACGCGAAAATCAGCAACAACGGAAGTCGAAACCCCCCAGGCAGTATGGCGGCACAAGAGTATACGTATCAGGATAATGAAGCCAGTCAAGAAGCACCGCATCCCCCGTCGCCCACCCATCACTAATCTCATTCACGGACTCAAGATAGAAAACAGGAAAAGAAAAGTACAGAAGAATGAGAAGAAAAACCAGGCCCATAGAACTAAAAGCGGTAACTAAAATCCCAACCCCCAACCCCCCCACCCTACACGCATGCAGAGGCTACGGCCTATCCCCCCCAGCAGTGTGCCCGTCGCCCAATAAGAACCCGAAATATAGTAAAAAGAAAAGGAAGAAAAGAAAAGGAAACCTATTGTTACCGGAGGAGGGCCAAATCCAAAGTCTCCCGAACTCCCAGCCAGAATTGTACACTTCCATCCCATACACGAAATTACATCAATAAACAGCAATAACAGAATGAGATGTGAAGAGTCATCACTGCAATACGCGCTGAGGAAGCGCCCCAGTCCGAAACCCCACCAGACAGACCAGCACAAGTTATAGCACGGAAGCCCCTAGCCCTGACCAGATCGCAAGCGTCCACCCAACCATGACACCCGGCGAGAGCTCGCCTCAGGTAGAACAAAGAGACAAGATGGCCACCCTCGGCAGAATCGAGATATCCAAGAGCAAGATGGACGCCGCCAAGCACAAACAGTTCCACTGTCCCCAAGGAGTAACGTTTTCAGAGCAGACAGGCATCGCAGGATATGGCTCAATAATATCGGAGCCTGTAGATCACAAATCAACAGGAAAGCCAGTTGCAGCGCCGACTGCGCCGTAAACAAAGGTTGCAATGCCGCAAATGAGGTCTTGGATGCAGGCAGGGAGGGAAACACTGTAGCGTTGCCAAAAGAACTGTCCTCCATGCGTTTAGGCGGCAACATTGTAACACAGTCGGAGCTCAGCGGAGGCGGATCAGCACAGCGAGGGGAACAAGTTGGTGGTATAAGCGCCGCTGAAAGACCCGCATCATCAAGCTTCCTGCACAGTACTCGAGAGCTCTCACACCACGCAGCCCTCAGGTTGGCAAGCGCTACTAAAACAGTGCTGCAGGTCATATCAGGGGAATGTTCCACCCTGTCCGTAGTTTGAGGTGCAGCTCGCCACCCAGCATGCCGATCAGGTGCCCATCTGGAGTCACAATCCTGGGCCGTAGTGTAGCCCATCATCGCCTCAATGGCGCCAGCCATCTTCGTCACCCACCCGAGAGAGCGCGGGAATGCGTAGGCGAGGTCCGCGGGGCAAACAGGGTCCCAGGCCACAGGGACAGTCCAGGGCAGCTGGCGGCGAGCGAGCAACAAGATGAGCTCCCCTTAGCAAACTCAGGGTGGGGGCAAAACCAGAGGCAGGCTCCGCTAGTCGGCTGTAATCCCGTACGGGGAAGGCACGGCGCGTCTCACCTGAGCTCCCCCAGAGCGAAGCGGCAGGGAAATTCCAACCATCTAGGAGAAGACCTCGCAAAGGGGGCCAGGGAGTATCGTCGCGTCTTACGTTGTGAGGCAGATCGCCGGCCTCCCCCCAGCTCGATCGTTCACGGTGCTCCAGCAAGCGCCATCTTAGCGGAGCAGCCCGGGTCTCAGCTCCAGGTCCAGGGGCGGCCGCCAAAGTAGCTCGGCAATTTCTCCGGCTGGGAGGCTGGCAGGGTTCCCGGAGAAACGGCAACAGCCTCAGCGCACTTTCGCCGTCCTCCCGCAGTCACGCAAAATCAGGATCGAAGGCAGGATATATCAGCGGGAGACAAAGGCTCGGGGAGCCGGGAGACTACACGTCCGTCTCCGCCGCCATCTTAGCTCCTCCTTCTAGCAAACCATTCTTAATGCCACGAGGGAGGTACTGTGAGAGTCAGTTGACGAATGGGCACCGTTGGGCATCCATTCAGTCTTAGATCCCTGGAATTGTGTGCCCACCCGACCGCAATCACTGTGCCTTGCTCAGTTCTCTTCCCCCCGCATATTTCCCTTGTCGAGGCATCCCCTTAACTCTGTCCAGGCATAGAATTGCACACCTCCACCCATCCGCCAGCCTCCTGCCCCTTCCCTTGCCATAGCTTCGATACTATCTGCAGCTGCATCTTCTGCCTTTCAAGGACAAGACACATATGAAAAGTGGGTATGCTTGCGAAGCCTAAAACTTCGCGCAGCAGGGTACACCGCCTGATTTACCCATGGTGACGTTCCTAAATTTGCTAAACTTTGCGTTTGAAGGGAAATGTTTTTCTACCCACAATCCTGAAGGTGTTGCACTTGTTCTATTTGTTTTATTATTTTGCCCACAGACTTGCATTTTAAATTGTGTCCCCACCGCGTTTTTTCTCGGAGTTTTCACCGTTTTTGCAGCAGCCTTGTTTTATTTGTTTTATTATTTTGCCCACAGACTTGCATTTTAAATTGTGCCCCCACCGCGTTTTTTCGCGGAGTTTCACCGTTTTTGCAGCTTCCTCGTGGCGCTTGGCCGCCATCTTGGGGTGGTCTCTGCCTCTTTGTGCCATTTGCCTGAGCGCTCTAGCGCTCCCTGTAGCCCAGGTGAGCTGTTACTTAAGGCGAGCTCTCCCGATGTTCACTCTTGGGAAAGGTGCCTGCATGCGCGCTGTACTGGCTATCACTTAAGCGTGTTGCGCTTATCTCATTATTTTAAAAGCTCGTTTTAGTATTGTATCATTATTTTATGTGAGCCTTGTTCTATTTGTTTTATTATTTTGCCCACAGACTTGCATTTTAAATTGTGTCCCCACCGCGTTTTTTCGCGGAGTTTCACCGTTTTTGCAGCTTCCTCGTGGCGCTTGGCCGCCATCTTGGGGTGGTCTCTGCCTCTTTGTGCCATTTGCCTGAGCGCTCTAGCGCTTCCTGTAGCCCAGGTGAGCTGTTACTTAAGGCGAGCTCTCCCGATGTTCACTCTTGGGAAAGGTGCCTGCATGCGCGCTGTACTGGCTATCACTTAAGCGTGTTGCGCTTATCTCATTATTTTAAAAGCTCGTTTTAGTATTGTATCATTATTTTATGTGAGCCTTGTTCTATTTGTTTTATTATTTTGCCCACAGACTTGCATTTTAAATTGTGTCCCCACCGCGTTTTTTCGCGGAGTTTCACCGTTTTTGCAGCTTCCTTGTGGCGCTTGGCCGCCATCTTGGGGTGGTCTCTGCCTCTTTGTGCCATTTGCCTGAGCGCTCTAGCGCTTCCTGTAGCCCAGGTGAGCTGTTACTTAAGGCGAGCTCTCCCGATGTTCACTCTTGGGAAAGGTGCCTGCATGCGCGCTGTACTGGCTATCACTTAAGCGTGTTGCGCTTATCTCATTATTTTAAAAGCTCGTTTTAGTATTGTATCATTATTTTATGTGAGCCTTGTTCTATTTGTTTTATTATTTTGCCCACAGACTTGCATTTTAAATTGTGTCCCCACCGCGTTTTTTCGCGGAGTTTTCACCGTTTTTGCAGCAGCCTTGTTCTATTTGTTTTATTATTTTGCCCACAGACTTGCATTTTAAATTGTGCCCCCACCGCGTTTTTTCGCGGAGTTTCACCGTTTTTGCAGCTTCCTCGTGGCGCTTGGCCGCCATCTTGGGGTGGTCTCTGCCTCTTTGTGCCATTTGCCTGAGCGCTCTAGCGCTTCCTGTAGCCCAGGTGAGCTGTTACTTAAAGCTCACTCTGCTCGCGCAGCGGTGACGCGCAGCGGTAGCGCCTGACTCGCGCCGGAGTCGAGCCAGAGTCTGCCCGTCTGCGCCCGTCCGCGCCAAGCACGCGCGGTACGCCGGGGGTTTATCTTTTCTTTCTGCATCACTGTATGCCCTCATCCGTCGGTTTGATAGGATGATTGTTTATTCCAGTGCCTCGCTTCATGCCATCAGAGATACTCTCCCACGCTGCTCTGCCACATCTCACCATCCGTTATGTGGCCCATGTCAGTGTGCCTGTAATAGATGGTCGTTGGACCGGCCTGTAGGTATTCGCGAGCTCGCCACCTCCCCCGCCCTACGAGCTCTTCCCGGTGTCTTTCCTGTGCCTGGTAGCCTGGGATCTGGTCTACGATTTTTAAATCTTAACACCAGATCGCTAGTAAAACACCATCAGTCTGTGGCAGATCTTATTCTGGATGAGACACCTGATCTGCTGGCTTTAACTGAAACCTGGCTGCAAGACACTGATGATGCTATAGTCAATCTTGCCTGTCCTCCGGGCTATCTATGTTTTAGATCTAATCGCCATTCCAGAGGCGGAGGTATCGCCCTATTTATCAAATCCGCTTTCACATGTACCTGGACGGCCCTGCAGATTGCTGGATGCGAGAGTGCGCTGTTTAAGGTTACCATCAGCCCCCAGTTCTCGCTGTCAGGGATGGTTGTTTACCGCCCCCCAGGCAGCGATGTAGCTTTTAGAGGTGCTTTTCCGGAGGCTGTGAGCCTATTGACTAGTGGTTGCGCTAATTTCTCGATCTTAGGCGACCTAAACCTCCACTTCGATAGGTTAGAGTCTCTGGCTATTAGTGGTTTTCTGGCCGACTTGGAGGCCCTGCAGCTGATCCAGCTTGTCTCTCAGCCTACACACGTGGCCGGCCACACTCTTGATCCGTTTTTTACGACTCTCTCGGATGTCCAGATTGTGGCGGTTGATCCTGTGATATGGTCTGACCACTATCTGGTGTCTGCTTGGCTTCCCCTCCCTGCTAATCCCACTATTCCACCTCCTTTGCGGGTACCTCGGCGCCACTGGAACAAACTTAGGCTAGAGGACCTTCACCGCATTATGGGTGCTGAGCCTCTAGGTCCTCTGCTGAATGCTACCTCGGGCTATGACCGGTTCTGTAACTGGATTACCAGGGCGCTTGACGCCCTGGTACCTATCATCTCCAGTAAGTCCAGTCCCCGGCAGGCTAGCCCCTGGTATGACAGTGCGCTGCGTGCCATGAAGTCCTCCTGTAGACGGGCAGAGAGGGAGTGGCGTAAGACGTATGATGCCGATAAGAAATCCATCTACCTGGCCTCAGTTAAGCTCTACCATCGAGCTATATGTAGGGCCCGGGCGGCGTTTTACGCAGCCGAATTCCGAAATAGCCTCAATCCCACCAAAACCATCTTTAAAACCATAAAAGACCTGATGGCAAAGAGAGTTCCCCCGCAGTTGGACAGTTCCATCTCCCACTGCGAAGCCCTGGCCACTTTCTTTCTAGACAAAGTTAAGAAAATCTATCAGGCGTTTCCGAGCACACTGTCACCAGTGATTCCCTGGAGCGGCTCCAGTAGTTGTCCATCGCTGCACTCCCTTCCCACTCTTTCTAATGAGGAGTTTGCTAAGTGGGCCCTGCGAGTCAAGTCTGGCTCGCCTGCAGACCCAGTAAGATCTGCCCTTTTCAGGGATGCTGCTTTTCAGGGACGCACTATAGTGTGTTCTCTGATTAACCTCTCCCTGTCTTCCGGCCTGGTCCCTGCCAAGTGGAAGCAAGCGGTGGTTTCCCCGATCCTAAAAAAACCATCTTTGGATCCGCTGAGACCTGAAAACTACCGCCCTATATCTTTGCTCCCTTGGCCGGCCAAGGTCATGGAGGCCCATGTAAATCTGGCCCTCATGGAGCATATGACCCAAGTTAATGTCCTGGATCCCACGCAGAATGGATTTCGCGCTGGCCACAGCACTGAGACGGCCCTTCTGGCAATGGTTGAGCATTTGCGGATTGTGCTCGATGCAGGTCAAACGGCAGCGCTTATTTTATTAGACCTGAGCGCTGCCTTTGACACTGTTTCCCATCGCATCCTTCTACACCGCCTGCAGGACATTGGCGTTTGTGGCTCTGCTCTGCAGTGGTTCCGCTCCTTCCTTAGTGATCGCTCCTTCTGCGTTGCCACCCCTCCTTTTCAGTCCAAGTACCATCCTTTGGACCTGGGGGTCCCTCAGGGCTCCTCGCTGAGTCCCACGCTTTTTAACCTGTACGTGCAGCCGCTGGCTGAGGTCGCCAGGCAATGGGGCCTAACCATGGTCTCCTACGCCGACGACACTCAGTTGGCGGTTACGATCAGCGGGGATGCCAAGCAGGATGCCCTAAGGTTCCGAAGTGGACTGAGAGAGGTGGCCAGCTGGATGAATAACAACTGTCTCCAGCTGAATGCGACAAAAACGGAGGTGATGATCGTTGGAAGGGATGCGGACCACTGGGGGGACGGATGGTGGCCTCCCGAGATGGGATCAGCGCCGGCCCCCGTCCTGGAACTCAGGAATCTGGGAGTATGGCTCGACCACACGTTAAGCTTTGTGACTCACACGAAGAGAGTGGCGGCCTGCTGTTTTGGAGTATTACGCGGGCTAAAACCCCTGCTCAGATTTTTTGACGCTCCTACTAGACAGCTGGTCATTCAAGCAATGATTATCTCTCGGCTGGACTACGCCAGTTCACTCCTTTTAGGAGCGAACCAAGCTGAGATCCTTCGTTTACAGCGAGTCCAGAATGCTGCGGCTAGGGCGGTGGTCGGTTTGCCCCGGACCTGCCCCACCTCTAATACTCTGCGGTCCCTGCACTGGCTCCCGATAAACAAGAGAATTCAATTCAAGGCTCTTTGCCTGGTTTTTAAAATTCTTCGAGAGTCGGCACCTGTGATACTTAATAAACTGCTCTCTCCCTACGTTCCTACCCGCTCACTCCGATCCCTTGGACAATCCTTGGTGGTTGTCCCCCGTTTTAGACTTAGCCGGATGGGGGGTCGCTCCTTCCGAGTGAAAGCTGCTACCCTCTGGAATGCGCTCCCCTTGGAAATCCGCCTCATGGATGATCTAATATCCTTTCGCAGGGCCCTGAAAACCTTCTTGTTTTAAATGTACCCTGTTTTAAGTGTTCTGCTTTTTTGTTGCTGGACTTTGTGTTATGTTGTGTCTACCTTTCCCTGCGCCAGGACGCTCCTTCGCTGGAGCAGCTGTGCGCATTAAAAATGTAAATAACATAACATAACATAACTTGTCCATGAGGTATTTTACATGATGTAGCATCAAGTTATTGAAGCGGTCTCTGATTCAGTAGGTGACTGACTGTGGATTGTGGAGGTGTAGATAGTGGCTTTTGCTTTAGTGGAGAGTTTTCTCATGTCAATTTAGAAACACTCACTTCATACACACTCACTCTCCTCTCCACTTGGAAATACCAAACACTATTTCATACACACAGCGCCTACTGCCAAAAGGAATACCCTCAACAATTTCCTACACACCCTGGGTCCTGTTACCTACAGCAAATTAAATAATTCCAGACTTCCTAACACTTCCCTGTCCTCTGAGGGACACTCAACACTTCCAGACGCACATCCACTCTCCTGATACTTTTTAAATGGCATGTTTTTTACACACTTCTTTTTAGTATTTTTGAAAAACAATAAGAGGATGGGCGAAAGTTAGATCAAGACGGAAGCGGTAGGAGAAGGGAAAAAGAAAACATCATAATGAAAAGCTGATTGCTTTCAGAAAAGTTCGGTGCAATTGCGCTGTCCTGCGAAGGCGCATGCTGTGGAACGTGTCTTAAGTTGTCTGGGGTGGCGGGCCTGGGAGTGCCTACGTGGATGATGAGTAACTCTCGCCTAATCCATAATGTGTATCGGCTGTTCTAACCAACCCCGGTGCCCATCCATTGCCCGGCACCACCTGCGGGTCACATTTCATAAAAGTTTGAAAGGTAAGCCATTTAGAGTTAAATGTGTCTATTCTGTTGTGCAGCAGCAGAGTCAGACTTTCAAGTGCATAAATTGTCCACACCTTCCCCCACCAAATGTACAGAGGGGGTGCAGTGGGCTTTTTCCAGAATTGTGCGAGTGCTACACAGATCACCACCGGCAGATGAGTGCTGAGTTCCCCTGGGGGGTTATGGGGTATGGGTTGTGGGTCCCCAGGGTCGTACAGCAGGAGCAGCAAAGGGTGTAGGGACAGTTTGATCCAAAACATGTTTCTTAATTGGGAGATTATAGCCTTCCAGGTACCCTGAGTGTGTGTACAAGCACCACACAATGAAGGAGGTACCCCGCTCACCACAGTTTTCCCAGCAAACCTCTGAGTTTCTAAATCTCTCATGGATTTACGTGGGCGAGAGGTACCATCTGGCGAGAAGCTTATATACATTCTCTATGCTCGTTGCCATAGTTTACCCCAGGAGTTGTCTGGAATTTTTTAGCCTAGGTCCCTCGTTCAATATTGTTCTTAACAGTGTTTAGGATTGGAGGTGAGGTCTTATTGTGCAATGCAACCATGTAATACCCTTCCGGAGTAGTTTCTCTGTGAAGATGGCTTCTAGGGGGGTTTTAGCGCGGCTTGCTTTGTTTTTTTATTGCCCCTGAGCCAGCCCAGTGCATTAGTTGCGTGATTAGGAAATTCCCCGCCCTTTCTAAGTGCCAGCTGTCATGCATCTCATCTTGGGCGAATATTGCTAAAGAGCGCCCAGATTTGGGGGATTCCTCTCGTTCCAGTCCCTGAAGCGGCGGTCTGCAAGGCCCGTTGGGAAATCTGTATTGTATCTTATAGGTGTAAGTGGTGAGGATTACCTAGTGGCTCCCTTTTTGGGGGTGATAACATGATATTGTATTTGAATTGCATTTATATATCAATTACTACCGCACACGAGGTGTCAAAGCGCTTTTTCGGCGAGTAGCACGCTATTCCGGAACCCATAAAGGACTAGTGGTGAATTAGTGTACTGAAATATGACAGTAATTTGGGTAGTGGATATGTTAGTCAGTTGTTTGGTTTGAGAAGGATAGTGGAGAGATCGAAGAGGGAAAAAAGTTTTGCATTTATATAGCGCTTGCTACCCCTGATGAGGTGTTGAAGTGCTTTTTCGGTGATAAGCATTCTAATCTGCAACCCATAAAGGATTACCGGTGATTAGTATAGTGAAATATGAAAGTAATTTGAGTGGTGGATATGCTAGTCAGCTATTTGGATTGAGAAGGATAGTGGAGGGATAGAAGAGGGAAAAGGTTTGCATTTAAATAGCACTTGCTACCCCAATGAGGTGTTGAAGTGCTTTTTCAGTGAGTAGCACACTACTCTGGAAGCCATAAAGGATTAGAGGTGATTAGCATAGAGAAATATGAAAGTAATTTGAGTGATGGATATGCTAGTCAGCTATTTGGATTGAGAAGGATAGTGGAGGGATAGAAGAGGGAACATGTTTGCATTTATATAGCACTTGCTACCCCTGATGAGGTGTTGAAGTGCTTTTTCGTTGAGTAGCACGTTAATCTGGAACCCATAATGGATTAGTGGTGAATTACCATAATGAAATATGAAAGTAATTTGAGTGGTGGATATGTTAGACAGCTACTTGGATTGAGAAGGATAGTGGAGGGATAGAAGAGGGAAAAGGGTTTGCATATATATAAGGCTTGCTACCCCTGATGAGGTGTTAAAGCACTTTTTCGGTGAGTAGCACGCTACTCCGGAACCCATAAAGGATTAGTGGTAAATTAGTATAGTGAAATGTGAAAGTAATTTGAGTGATGGATATGTTAGTCAGTTATTTGGATTGAGTAGGATAGTGGCGTGATAGAAGAGGGAAAATGGTTTGCATTTCTATAGCACTTGCTACCCCTGATGTTGTGTTGAAGCGCTTTTTCGTGAGTAGGACGCTACTCCGGTACCCATAAAAGATTAGTGGTCAATTAGTATAGTGAAATATGAAAGTAATTTGAGTGGTGGATATGTTAGTCAGTTATTTGGATTGAGAAGAATAGTGGAGGGATAGAAGAGGGAAAAAGGTTTGCATTTATATAGTGCTTGCTACCCCTAATGGGGTGTTGAAGTGCTTTTACGGCGAGTAGCACGCTACTCTGGAACCCATAAGGGATTAGTGGTGAATTAGTATAGTGAAATATGAAAGGAATTTGATTGGTGCATATGTTAGTCGTTTGAATTGAGAAGGATAGTGGAGGGATAGAAGAGGGGAAAAAGGTTTGCATTTAGATAGTGCTTGCTACCCCTGATGAGGTGTTGAAGTGTTTTTTCAGTGAGTAGCAAGTTACTCTGGAACCTATAAAGGATTAGTGGTGAGTTAGTATAATGAAATATGAAAGTAATTTGAGTGATGGACATGTTAGTCTGTTATTTGGATTGAAAAGGATAGTGGAACGATAGAGGAGGGAAGGATTTAGAACTTGTTTGGTTTGTTTTGGAGATCATAGCAGTAGGAGTGGGGTTGGGATGAGTAAAAGGGAGGTGGAGGGGGAAAGTCAGAGGGAATGGTTTAGAAAGGCTTGTTTTGGGAGATCGGATTAGTAAAAGAAGTATGAGATGATACAAGGAAGTAAGAGTCTAGAAAGGGTTATTTTGGGGCTTATAGTAGTAGTATGCAGTTTGGGATGAATGAGAGAGTGGAGGTAGAAGATATATTGATAGAGGTATTGGGTGATACATCGGGTAGTGCATTGGAAATAGTAGTAGAAAGAGGTTTGAGATGAGTCAGAGAGTTGAGGTAGAGGATATATTGAGAGCGTTATAGGCTGAGAAATAGGGTAGTGCATTGTATATGCTGACTTAAAAGAATAGAAATAAATATATAGATCAATAAGTACATGGATGGTATATAGATGCATAAAGGTAGGTAGAATATATAGATTAATGTTGAATTAAATAAACTCCTGCTTTCAAGTGTTTTTGTGTTTTTAATTAATTTTATTTATTTATTTTTGTAATTCAATATTGAAGCAATTCTAGATAAAAAGTTATGATAAAATATTTACTTATTTATGCAGTCACTTGTATACATGTTAAACACATGGAATAATGCAAATACCAGTAATGTGTACATTTGTTAAGCAAAACTAGTGAATATCTATATTTTTTTAACATAATTATTCTACACATTTATACAAAGCAAAACACATATATAAGTACATATCTATAGTACAAATAAATGCTTATATACAGAGGGATATGCTATATATTTCTGTTTGCGTATGGTGGTTATGTGGGGAAGAGACAATTCTTGAGTAGTTTTTGGAAGATAAGATGGTTATCTGTGGATCTTATGTTGGGGGTAAAACGTTCCATAGCTTGGCTGCTAGAACAGAGAAGGATGTGCCACCCATGTTTTTTTTCCTATGTGTTGGGATTTTGAGGCGAGGTTCCTTTTTAGAATGTGTTTGGTGATTTTATTCCTGATGAAGAGTGGTTCTGTTCTGTGTATCGCTTTGTGGCTGATACATTGCAGCTTGAACATGGATCTTCTGGCTACTGGTAACCAATGCAGGGCTTTTAAGGCAGGAGGGTGTGGTATTGGGACTTCATATGTAAGAGAAGTCTGGCAGCCAAGTTCTGAGTCCATTGTAGTCTTTACAGAGTCATTAAAGGTGATCTGTGGTAGAGGTTATTGGCGTAATCAATTTTGGACAGATCATGGGAGATGGTAGCTTGGACCTTGTGTGAAAATCCCAAATGAGGGAATATTAGTCGCAGAGTTTTTATAGTAATAAAGCTTGATCTTGCTGGTTTGTTCACATGGGCATTCATTGATTGCTTGGAGTCCATGGCCATTTTGAGGTTTCTTCCTTCCTTTAATACTTTAGGCAATGTTCCCAGATCGTCGGGCCATGCGGCGTGTGGGTCACAATGTTTCCAGTCGTCCCATGTGAGGGTTTCTGTTTTGGAAGCATTCAATTTGAGATGGCTCCACGCCATTCATTGATCCACAGATCTGAGACTACTAAAAATTGGTAAGTTTCCACTGTCTTTGGGTATTCCAGTTGAAGGAGTATTTGTGTGTCATCTGCATAGTTATAGCACATTAGCTGAAATTGATTGATCAGTGTCGGTAATGACTTCATGTAGATGTTGAAAGCATGGGTAAGATGATAGAGCCTTGAGGGACCCCTGCTTTTGTGAAGTACGGTTTGGACCCAAAAGGGGGGGTATGGATGACATTAGCTCTGTTACGAAGGTAGGACGCAATCCAGTCTAAAGCAGTCCCCTCTATGCCAGCTTTGTAGAGTCTTTGTATCAGAGTGTCAAGTTAAACTGTGTCAAAGGAAGCTGAGAGGTCCAAGAGAAGTAGTGCAGCAACCCAGTTGTGGTCAACTGAGTTTTTCAGGTCATCCCAGATGGCAAGGAGGGCAGATTCTCTGCAACTGAAAACCTAGAATCTGCTAGGCACGGTCTCCTTGTAAAACTAAAACAATTGAGTGTAAGCCACAAGTTTCTAATCACATTTCTTTATTGAAATTTCTATTTGACAATACACCATACAATATGGCTTATCCATCAAACTATACCAATACATTTCTTCACTGTTGAGGTACGTGAAGTTGATTACTGTGAAAAACAAGTTAAAAACCTTACAACAATATGAACTGTGAAACTAATGGCCTACAGGATAAGGGCTCTTGTAGCCAGAGGTACAGGAAGGCAAGTCTACATCATCATATGGTTATGACGATAATGAGTAAGAAAGGGGTACAGGGGGAAAAGTAGTGGGAAGGGAGATTATATAACAATCAGTTCCCATTCACAAAGGAAGCGTGTGTCACACTGGGTCCCAGACCTGATTTAGGAGAGGAATCACACCCAAACCCTTTCAGATTGTAGCATCCTATCGCTGAGATTATATGTCAGTCTCTCAAAGGATGCTTCTTTGTGCATATCGTACAACCAAGTCTTCATGGATGGGATCCTATTAGTCTTCGAGTGGCGCAAAACTCCCACTCCCATTGCAGTGGAGTGCCAGCTGTTCTCCAAGTGTGAGCGGCCCTCCGGGGATGACGTTTCATGCAGAAGTGCCATTCTGGCTGTCAACGGTGTGTGGGTATGAATGTCTGGTTGCATTTGATACATACTTTACACTAGTAGGGGCGTATGATCGGGCAGTCAAATAGAATGTGTACAATATCACTATCCTGATTCCCCCATATCCAGCATTTGGAATCTACAGTGACGTCTGATCTACACAATTTTGCTGGTGACCAATGACAGCAAGGGAGAGCCTTAAAATGGCTATATTTAATTTGGGATTCCCACTGCCCCTTATTGCAGGTCATAAGTATGTCATCCTACAGCGACAAGTTTCAATAGTTTTACATCCTCACCCCCATCACCGGAAATCTCTATCCAACAGGCAGCTCTCTCTCTCCAGGGAGTCAAAAAAGCCCTGCAATGTCATCTGTTGCAACTAGAAAGATATGAGGGAATGTTGTTAATGTGCATCTGTCGCAGGCATACTATTGGCGTAATTAACCAACAGCATAACCGTCTCGTCTCGGCTTTATGTTAACCGCTTTACCCCTGTTGTTTTATGTACCATCATCGTTGTTTGGCAAAACGTTTCTGATTGAAATATGATTGATGCTGAATAAATAAATACATGCCCAACTGGGATGTAAAACAATTGAATGCACACTAACACCCCTGTAAAATCAAAGAGAAAGCCATTTTAACATACTTACTTCACAGTGAATGGAGCAAGGAGACGAGCAATGATTGTGTACTGTTTTCAATGATTCCATGCTTATCAATTTACATGTCAGCTGTGGAAGCTGCTGACATTTCTACATTACAAATGCCTTTTTAGATGTGACAGCACACCACACATGCCGCTCCCCTTCCAGAATTAGTTTACAATGTATGGGAGTACACTGTTAATGTTTCATCTCCTGTATTTTCTTTTCTTACTAAAGGTACGTTCTAGCATCAGAAAATACCTGTAGTAAAAAATGTGTTGCAAATCACATGTAATAGTTTATTGCGAGTGAGTAGTAATCTCATCTTGCTCTCATCCTTACGCCGAGAAAGCAAAAGACACACAATTGATGGACGGAATGCAGAACTATTTAAAACATTCACCCCCAGTCAATAGATCTGGGTTAAATCCATCATCCTTTTGCTCACCATGCCACCCCAGTTTAGATCTGGCCATATGTAAATCAGTCTTGACCCTGTGCCTCATGGGAACAGTCCAGCCCGAACTGCCAAGCCAGGTCCTCCCTGGACCCGAAACAAGCATCCTTGGACCGGTTTCAGGGTTTCACCCCTCTTCAGCCAGGATAGCTTGATTCCAGTGGCACAGTGAGCCCAAGACCCACATCTGGGCATACCTGGCGCACCTAGGGTGAGAAAGCTAAAGACGCACAATTGATGGACGGAAACTGGGGTGGCTTGGTGAGCAAAACAATGATGGATTTAAACCAGATCTATTGACTGGGGTGAATGTTTTGATTTTTCTGCATTCCGTCCATCAATTTTGCATCTTTTGCTTTCTCGCCCTAGGTGTGCCAGGTATGCCCAGACGTGGGTCCTGGGCTCACTGTGCCACTGGAATCAAGCTATCCTGGCTAATGAGGGGTGAAACCCAGACACCGATCCTAGGATGCTTGGGCCGGATTATGAGTATAGGTGCTATTTATCGAACCTCGTAAATAGTAATACCACAGGTTTGTTATTTAGTGGGTGTGATAAATAGTACCTATTACGAGGTTATGGAGAATAACATGCAGAATTTCGTGTTTAATGCACTAAAACCCATGTGATATGGTACTTACTGTATGGTTTTCACCTGGTAAATGTTGGCAGGTTTCACCTGTTGAAATTTACCGAAGTGTTATTTAACGCTTCCAATAATCAGATGCGTGAAAATAGCACTCAACTCGTAATTCTGACCCATGCTTAAACAAAGGTTTACACATGGGTCGGAATTAACCAACCCACTTGTAATCAGGCCTTTAGTGTTCAGAGATACCTTAACTGGGTATCACCACCATAAATCCTGAGGGATTGCAGTGGGCGCAGGGATGCTCAGAAACAGACCTGAGCAGAAACAGACCTAAGCACCAGCAAGCCACCCATCGGCAAGGAACAGTAGTTTGATTTTAACTCTTGGTATATGCCTTCTATATCGCTTACAAAAATATCACCCCATTGCAGTTTTAATTGAAAATCTACACACAATCGGACAAATTTATGTAAAGGATGTTTAGGACACAATATTTATGTCAGGTGATGTTTACAGACATTTATCAGCATTGTGCTCTGGACAATTTATAGAAAATATTTTTTTGTGGTTTTAAAACTGCAATGTCCTAGTGGTCCCATAGCATATGAGACACCTCCAGGCATTTAGCTTGAAATATGTTGCACTAGGGGAATTTCAGTTTGCATTTTTAACAGCACATACTATGGCTAAAATTATACCATCATGCGAACTGCTCATGGCTCAGATCAGAAAAGGCTGAAAAAGTAAAACTTCAAATAGGGGCAAAAGGGCTACTGTGAAAGGAGTAGACAACTCCATCTAATACAAGGAATAAAATACCCCCAACAGTGGGATGAAGGGAGATTTCACGTCACCTCAAAGTTCTGAGCACTTCTAAAAGCACTGTGTCTATGACCTGCATTAATCGTATTATACATGGTTGGATGTATTTTAATGCATACACAAGGAGATGATGGACGGAGTCCTGAAACTTTTCAGACAGTCACTCCCAGTCACAGATCTGGGTTGAATCCATCATTATTCTTCAGTTCACTTTGCCACCTCAGTTCAGACCCAGCTAAATGCAAATCAGTCTTGACCCTTTGCCTCATGGGACAGTCCAGCCCGAACTGCCAAGCCAGGTCTTCTCTGAACCGGAAACAAGCATCCTGGGACCGGTTTCTGATTAACACCCTTCATCAGCCAGGGTAGCTTGATCCAGTGGCAAAGTGAGCAAGGGAACCATGTCTGGGCATACCCTGCCAACTTAGGGCGAACAATGCACACACAAGGAGATGATGGACGGAGTAAAATAAAAGGTTGACAGCCAATAAATGCCTGGTACTGTTGATCTGCCAGCTCTCGCATTCACCCGGTTTCTGGAATAAAATTTGTTGACTGTCGCTATACTAGTTTCCTAGACATCATTCTATTAAATCATTCTCTTAGGACTCCCCGGTCTCGACTGCACTAACTGAGTGAGGCCTGTGCTGGAGTTGCATGCTGGTGTGCTGTTTCGCCCACCGCAAGCGCAAGGTATATTGGAATTCCCTGACTGTTCTCGAAGGCCTGAACTCTGTGAATAGCCGACTGTGCAGCGTGGGTCCAGGGAGACCAGAGCCATATCCGAGTTTTAGGATATGCACCTAAGATAAATTTGCATACCATTTATTAAATACAATTATTGTACATTTTCATTGGTTATCCTGAAAAAGTGGCATTGTTTTTGCCTTTTTGGGCCTAAGCTATCCACCCCTCATATTGCCCATCGATACACAAATAACCCCTCCTTCAGATTAAACTGTATGTGAAATTCGACACCTAAATATTAATTATACAAATCCTGAAAGGCAGCCTAGATTCAGCTCCTGGGCATCTGCAGTGACATGTTTTTTCCTCAAGATCATACAGTAGGTCAAGGCGTTTTTTGTTCAAGATTACACAGCAGGTCAATGCCCTGAGCTGCTACTTGATTGCAAGCAGGTTCGGGCTGAGACAAAAAATAGGCATTGGCGTAGTGGCCCATATTAAAACAAATAAAAATAATATTTGTGTATAAGACAGTAAAATACTGGCCCATTTGGCTATAAAACTGGCCCAAAAGGGCAAAAAAAGAAAAACTGACAGAACACTGATGCGTCACTGCCAGATTACTCTTTAGGCCAGTGCTACCCTGGTGGCAAGCATTCTTCTGTCTCTGAGGCCGACGGTCGAAGAGCTGCCCTGGCTCCCCTCCTCAGAAGAGCGTCGTGTCTTCATTTGAAGGCAAGGCAGAGCTGAGCCGCGGTAGCTGGGCCCAATGGCCTGTGCTCTTATTTATATCCCACGCGCCGGGGATCACAGCGGCCCTATCACCGGTCGTATAAATAACGGAAGAAAAATTAGAAGGGTATTGGAGACGCGCTTCCCGCCAGATCCCCACCTGGAGTGGATAATGACTTTTATGTTTCATTACAAAAAAGTCTCCGAACCGCCCCATCCCTTCCCACCTCCTACGCATTCCTGCTTCTGCCGAACCTAAATGTATCTTTGAGTTTTATGAACCAGTGTAAGCTGTTGGGACTGGGCCTCTGGAGGAAACCACTTATTAGCTCGGTTATATATTGGACGGGGAGCATCTGTTTCTGGCAGCTTGTTGTCAGCGGATACAAGGAGGCTGCTGAGGGCAGGGCCACAGCAAAGCTAAGGCCTGCTCACAGAGAGCAAAGATTTGCGACATAAAATAAGAAAATGATTGTATTTTCCTTTAAAACTAGAGACAGATGGAGTTAGTTCCTGTGTCTAAATAACAGACTGTTTGATTTGAAAAGCTGAACTAAACTCAAGGGGTCTTATTTATGAAGGCCTTGCGCCACCGGTGCGTCACTTTTTCCCATTTTAAAAGTGACGCAAAAGTGGCGCAAGACCTTCATAAATAAGGCCCAAGGCTTCCAAACCATGCCATGTCGTGTGATCCTGGGCACAAAGGGCCTCATTTATGAAAAGTCACGCATTATTGCGTGAAAACAGCGATGCGTCACTTTTTATTGCACCCTCCTTGCGACACCAATGATGCGTCATATTTACATTATGACGCATCATTGCGCAAGGAGTTACAGATACGTCAGTATTTCTGACGTATCTGTAAGCGCAAAAGTGACGCATTGCTGGAGTGTGTCACAAAAGTGACGCAACTCCAGCAATGCGTCCTTTCACATGGGGCAAGTCCCATGTGAAAGGGCCTGCGTCAGTCTTATGCCTGCTGTGAGGCTGGCGCAAGATTTTGACGCAACAGTGTCCTAGAAGTGACGCAGTGAAATCTCGTAGATTTCACTGCGTCACTTCTACCACCCTTTCTTGCGTCAATACGCCCCCCTTGCATACATTATACCTGGCGCAGGTATAATGTGGTGCAGGGGTTTACAAACTGACGCATCTACCTAGATGCGTCACTTTGTAAATATGGCGCAACAAGGCGCATATTTTACGCCACTGGTGCATCACAAAAAGTGACGCACCGGCGGCGTCACAGTGACGCAAGGGCTCATAAATGAGGCCCAAAATATTTACGTACACATCACTAGTTCTCCTTAAAGGAAAAATAAGGCTGCACAAACGAGAAAGAAGATCACCCTTCTTAGCCATATACGAAAACATTTATTTTATACTTAGTTTAATAGACTGTAATGTTGCTCAATGCTGGGCTTTAAGTGGGCCGGGTCCTGCTGGTGCTGAGCACCGACAGTTCTATAAAGCAGGTGCTGAGACGGGTCCCTATCATCCTCTCCATTTTTGCCCTCCCCATCAGGGGGAAAACCAAATCTTAACTCTGCAGCAGATTCACCCTTCACTGCCTTTGAGGTAACTTGAAAGAGACTCTTTGTAGTACTTTCACAGTCCCATTATTTCAGAATTGAAGTATTTTTGATATTATATACGACGGAGCCATAGTTGTTGCTTGTTTATCTCACCAACTACCAATCATTGACAAAGCCAATAGTCTTGGCTTGTTGTAGGTGTAATGTGACTTGTTGTATTATATGTCTGGAGGCAATGACAGAAGCAGCGAAATACCAGTCTGGCACACTATGCTAAGCACCGAATTTTAGCGTAGGTGTTTTTTAATCCATGCCCTTAAATATATCGACCACACCCCTTTGAGAGACCCTCCCAGTTTTTTCATCTCACTTAAAGTCCTAGCTCAATGTATAATAACGTGTTTGACCCTTTGTATACATTCATGCCATAATTATAACTGTCTCTTGACCCATGCATTGCAAAGATGTCCAGCTATTTTTTTCTAAAATTATTCTCAATTTGTTTTACAGCTATATTTAAAAAAAAAAATACAATATTCTACTATGCTATATGGAATTGAAAAAGAAATATATTTTTTTTGTCATAGTTTTTACTTGCCATCTGGTTTGTGATTCACATCAGAGGAATGTTGATGGCTCTGTTTTTAATGCCTAGCAGGACCCGTCGCTCGGCACTTCCTGTCTCCCTGCACTTCCTGTCTCCCTTAGGTCTCCATAGACACACCTATCACCCAAATCCTCTCCTTTTTGGAAAACTTCTAAAACCAGAGTCTCAGCGAGCCCTAGACAGCACAGTGAACATCCCTTACCTTTGGCCTCAGATCTTTTGACCATGTGTGTGGCCATAAAAGCTGTCTCCTGGTAAAGAACTGTGCCTGCTTCGAAGCACTCTGCTTTAATCGCAAGTCTATAACAGAGAATACTTGACCAAGGTATGGAAGAGTACCTGCTCTCCAGGCCAGCCTCCTTAAAGCTGTTGTTTTTCTGAAATATAACATGAAAGCTCTGTCGGAGAGAGGCTTGCACTGCATGGTTCTTCACAATGAATGCAGTTAGCCCCTGCTCTGCTCCTGCTTCAAACTGGACTAGATGAAATTCTGAAGAAAACCTATGCTGCTTGCCATTGGGGTCATTACACGCTTCCTCCTTCTCTACCCAGACGGCGTAGGCACCTGGAAGCAGCAGTCAAGTGCCACTTAGTGCTAAACCAAGCAAACAATTATAAAGCCTTTAACTGAAAAGCACCAAAGCCCGCTCGTCTAACTCTGACTTCTTCTGACATAGACCCTGCAGTGCAACTGCCCCAGTACAACTATGTCAGAAAGAATAAATTGAATTTGGTATATTTTAATCTGGCATTTTGAGACCCATTTCATCGCCTCCAAAGCTGTTGACCAGTGTTTATCTATTATTGGTCTTCTGACACATACTTCCCAATTTTCTCGAGTAGCACGGAGTACGGGAGATTGCTGCATGCTGTTGCCATTTTGTCTTCCCACCCCACGAATCAGTAGTAGCCGCAATGTGTCTGAGGCATTCTGCTCGATCCGTTGACCACAACCTTCCCAATGTGTGGGCCAAAGCATTGTATGTAAGAAAATGTCAGAGTCCTTACTATACATATCTCGGATATCTTGCTATTTATGTCTCGTACCCCGAATATATAAGTCACTCAGTGTAAGTGTGTCGGCCTCGGGTTCTTATCATGCATTTTGCTAACCACAGGCATAGGAGATTTGTTCATGTGAAATACAAAAGGTAGGATTGTCTTATTTTTAAGACAATATTGATCCAGCACACAAGTCTCTTTTTCATAAAGTATATACAATAGTAACCATCATTTGTAAATCACAATGGAAAAACATTCAGTAGCAGAATCAAAAGATGTTTTTTCTGAAGTTCAATCTTTATTTATTCTTCACAACGCACTGTAGCTAAGGCGTTTCGTCCTCCACGGACTTCTTTAGGGCAAATAAAGAGAACTCTTCTTACAATGTAAGTGTAAACAAGTATTTTTCCGTCCAGTCAAATGAATACTGGATATCTTCAAGGAAATCTCTCCTACTTCATCATGTATAGGTATTCTCATTTAGTGAAAGGCACTGTGTTTTCGAAATCAAGATCACTCAGGTCAGGTAGCCCGGTGTAGTAGAAAATTTGAAAATGGATTTAGGCCGGCTCCATTGCGTGGCGTCTTCCGTTTTAGGATTGTCTTATTTGTTGCTATAAAACGTTTCGGTTTTATGACAAGGAAGAGCAGTTCTGTTTTGGCGCCATCTGCATTTACTGTTCAGCCTTTCGCATTGTGGTTCAGACTACTTTCTACTCCATATTTTCAATTCACTAATTTCTACTGCCAACAGACTTTTCTCAAGTTGAGGTGTGAAAGTTAGTTTCTTTTAAATATTTTTTATATTGTTCTCTGAGGCAACCATTCTACCATCTTTCTAATGACGCCCTTCGTTTTCATTGATGTTTAGTGCTAAGGTTACTTCGCTTTCGGCCAGTTATGTCTGTGTTTATTCCCTAGTTCCCCTTTCTCTCATCTCTCAGTCGCTCCATTCCCATAGTGTAGTTTCGAGACCTTTTCAAGGATGCCTCAGTTCTACAGCTCATTGAAAAGCTTTGTTTAAGCCTTCACTTTGTTCAACATTCGCACCATCTTGCATACCCCATGTCTTTACAAACTACTTAAACACCCTTCAGATTGCTGGCCATTGGCTGCCCTTAATTCGAAATACATTTTTCCCTGTAACAACATGCTTTCCAACTTGCCACCTTTCTTGTTACTTCTTTGCTTTTTGTAAGGAAATAGTTTGCATGAGCTTGGCCTCTCCAAATTATTCTCTATATTTCTCTTTGACTTTCCTTTCCAGTTTGACAGGATGGCTTAACCCCTTAAGTGCTGCGCACGTTCACCGGCCGACGGCACCACTACCTCCGTAGTGCTGCCGTCGGCCGTTGAACGTTCAAACTGCACCTGCGTAATGGAACGTCCAGCACAGGAGCTGGACGTTCCATAGCAGTTATGAGGTTAATTTGTCTTCTTGCATCACAATCATCTTGTTTATATTTAGTACTTTCCTGTTTCACTGGTTGTTCCTATACTTAGTCTTGAAACATTCTATTCCCCATTCTTTGCTATGGAGGATGTGTCATTTGTAGGATCCATTTTCTTTTCAATCTAGATCACACACTTAATTTATATTTTCATATAGCATGTGTTCGAATATTCATGCTCCTTTCAGAAGAAGGAAAGTAGATAAAAAACATAAAAAACTTAATCATATATGTCTACCAAAGCTGGTGAAGGAAGGACTGATATTTTATCAGTGTCTGTCATTGACTGGGCAAGGTGGTAGTGTTGATCTTCTGGATGTGTGTTGACACATGGCACTGGGGTTTATAGCGGCGGGGTTGGTTTCTGAGTTTGGTCATGGATTGTGTAGACTGTGGTTGTGGTCCACAATGGCCTAGACAGCATGGGTTGCAAATAGTGTAAACATGAGCAGAGCCCGCGAGAGCATGGTGTGCTTAGTGTCTCGGTTTACAATAGTTGACTGGGAGGTCTTGCTGTGTTTAGAGAAGCTTGCAGTGTATTGGCCTTCACAGTATTGGCATCGTACTAAGATGTTTATTTATATCACGATATATCATGACTTGGAAAACTTGTGTTCTGAGAAGAAGAGACTCAGATAAGGCCCAAGGGGCTAGCTTGTTTGTGCCAACATCTGTTCAATTTGTGCTGTGGTGTGTTTAAGGTTTTGGACAGTCCCTTGTTGCCGTTTAGGGTATATGGTGCTGTGTTTGTTGTATGGGTTTAAGGTATCAATGTGTCTACTGTGTTAGCAAAATAGTTGCAGGTTTCCTTGGAGAGGTGGCATGCTGACAGGCTCACTCAGGATTAGAACAAGCTACAGATACGACACTAGAGATTCATTACCTCCGAATACGTCTGGGATTGTTAGTTTTATACAGTTTAAGTTGACAGTATTCATACGTTGCCCTATTAATGGGCACTTATGAATGTGTATTTTGCTCTAACTCACAAATCTGAAATGTTTGAATGAGATCTAACTATATAAGCCGGTTACCGCTTGTGTTCATTATGTTACTATTTTGAAAAACTGCCCAATAAAAAGAACTTTAAAAAAAGTTGTGTATCTATCATTTTTGATTGATAAATAAAAGCAAAAAATTAAAATTGCTTCCGCATTGTTAAGCATGGATTAACAAGCATGTTGATACTGAGGCTGCCGTAGCATCTTGATGAATATACGCAATGTGAGGTGATGCATCCGCACAGATGCCTCACTGCTCTTTTTTTGTTGTTTGTTAGTGCTGTTGAGTAATAACCATCTGTTTTGTTTTTGCTGGTAGGCGTGCATGGGCAAAAAAAAGAAGTTGATAGCTATCAGTATTGCCAATGCTTATTTGAGAAGTAGATTCAAACTGGATGTCTGGCATTTTAAAACAGCGAATTAAATAAAAAAACAAGATAGCCGCAGTGACATGATACATGTATTGAGACGCATGTGTGTGTGTGTGAGGTGTGGAAGCACACGTATGGCTTGTCACTTGTTTCTTTTTTTGCTGATGCTGCTTTGCATCAGTAGGCAAACTTTTGTTTTGCCCGTGTGAATAGCACTGGCAAATGGCAAAAGGTCAGGCATCGCCATTAAAATGCAAGACACGTTGCCTTTGCCAGTGCTTGGTTTGTACCTCTCTATGATGTTAATGTAGAGCCTTTGACTTGGCATATATATTGATAGGAAGGAGATCTTAAGAGCCAGGTTCACCAGATCATTGGTGGGTTCCAGGTCCTATGAGACAAGTTTCATGCAAAAGCGAGGGGACAAGTGTGCCTGCAGGACGGCCTTATATGGATGAAGGTTCATGGAAAAGACCATGGAAAGAAAGAACTCACTCTAACTCAAGAACAATAAATAAGCAACATAGTCATTGACTTTGTGCTGCACCAACCAATCAGGGCTCACCCTCCTTTACAGACATGGATGAGAAAAAAACTTATCAGTGTGTATTATATATGCATTCATTTATGTAATTCACAGTGTATAGAAACACATGCCCAGATTTAAAAGGTTTATTATCATGTTTCTTTTTTACTAGCACCCTGAAAAACTCTCCTGAGGGTTAGAGCACTATAAAAATAATCTAGATATTATGCCAAATGGTAATGTGAAATGAATATTTAAGTTATTTTATTAATGTAAAGCATATGCATATTTTTCACATGTTGAGAAGTTGACATTTTGAATGAGTCAAAATGGCATTGTAAAAATAATAGGTACAATTGCGTGGTTTATTTAAATAAGGCAAATTGTCAACAAGTAAACTAAATGTTCTGTCTTGAATGTTAGAATGCTTGGCTGCTAAAGGTATGAGAAATGGCTTTAAATTGTAGCCTTACTTGTCTCTGACACGAACCGTCTACTAAAAGCGGACCTCTCTTTCAGCCTTTTCTTTCCAATGAATTTTCTGAGAATACTCAATCGCGCACGTTCAATAAGTAAGCACACACATTCAGCCAATAAACAACGTGAAAGGCCCTGGTCCAACTGATGGGCACTAATCATAAATTACTGGTGATGAGACCTAACTCCCAAAAGCCCTTACAACCGGGCACCCAAGAAGGAGAGACACTTAAGATCTAATTTCTGTTTGTTTCCACTTTTCAAAATATGTACAGACCAGAAAGTACAGTGTTTCCATGTTTGCATTTATAGGTAAAATATTGAAAGCTTGATTCTGTAATTCTTAACCTGTAGACATTTTTTTTTTTACAGTTTTATATGACGCGATCTCGACCCAAAGGTATCAGAGCGCTTAACATTAGCACCAGTTGCATTACAGATGGACACATTATGTATTTATCTTATTTGAGGCGTGGGAGCTTGCGTGATTTGTCCCAAATCACAGTATGTTTCGGCCTCCAGCCAGACTCAAACCCGATTCACCAGCTTTAACGTCGTCCGCCCTGTTTCTTTACACAGAACACAGATGTGCTGCTTTCAGGCCGGGCTCCAGCAATTTTTATTCGGGTGGGCCAAGAGTACATTCGGGTGGGCCATTCGGGGCCCAATTTGTCTCTTCTGAAGGAAGCCTACAAGGCCTAGATTACATCATATCTACTTGGAAACAGTCACCATGATACAACAGATCGATTCTGTGGGCATACAGTGCATGTGGAGAGTTGTTTGAAATTAAGAGCAATGTCTACACCTAAGTGCAACCCCTCAAAGTCCATCAGGCCAGGATTCAACACAAGGAATTCTAGGCCTGATTTTCCACTTTTCTAACATCCCTCTCCTGTGCACCTGATCTCACAGCTGACCATGGGCTCCAGCCCCGTATCAGCCACCAACCAGCTCCACTTTCATTATTCCTAGGAAAAAATATTAGTAAAATCATCTTCAAGCTCAAAACATTGAATATAACAGTAAATATAATTAGCACACACTTGGAAGGAGGAAGGACAACTCTTGGAGGCTCAGGTAAGTCAATGTCAACTTTATTCCATGCAGTAATTCCCCGTGGTGCAAACCTGGCTCATCATCAGCCAGCGGAACTCCAACTGACAGGATTGGAACCACGTTGAGGTAAGTGGAATGAGGAACACAGTGGGGAGCAGTGTTCCACATTCTGTACTACACAAACTGTATAACTCATAAGAATAACACATCCCCTTTCCTAATCACAAAGGAAGAAATGAAAACAGACTAAAGAAATAAAGGAGAGAGGAAAGCAAGAAAGAGAAAAACAAAAAAGCAAGAGTGAAAAAGGAAATAAAGATGATGTAACCACTTTGAAAGCAATGCAAATATAAAATACCACCATAACTGAAAAGAGAGTAACAATTTCAATGTTAAAAACTATGTAAAAATAAAAACAACAATGAATACAGAACTTAAAGGTAATTAGTCACAAATATAATCATAAAGGTATCCTGGAGGATGGTGACCCCTTCTGGGTCTCATTTCCCTTCTACAAGACACAATGGATACACAACTTTAAAGATAATTAGTCACAAATATAATCATTGAGATATCCTGGAGGTCGGTGACCCCTTCAGGGTCTCATTTCCCTTCTACAAAGACTAAGACATTCAAAGATTATTGGGGCATCTCCACTACCTTCAGTACTTCCACATACACCTAAATCTACATGTGAAGGAGAAATCAAATCATTATCGGACATTGACATAAAAGTATTGTTGGCAGACTTATCATGGTGGTTCACAATAATATTATCACTAACACTCCCTTTCTGGTAGATTGCTACACGCCTGGAGTTCCATTTGTCACCATTATCCAATACAACTGCATCAGGTAAAGTACGTGCCACTTTGAAAGGCCCTATAAACTTTGACAATCCTCCACTACATCTGCTAATGTGCAGTTTCACCCAATCACCAGAGCAAACACGTCTGTTTTTACTACCACCACAGGTAAGGGAAAACTACTTCTAAAAACAATTTCTTTCATCCAAGTGGGAACAAGCTTGGTGTTATCCAGTCTCCCACGCATCATTTCAAAAGGTGTTTTACCAGTCACACCATGTATGCTTGAGTGATATGCCCACAACATTTCAGAAACCATGCAGATTACATCACTTCCACAAGTCAACGCCGTTTGAATAGTACCTTTGATCAAGCGTTTCGCCCTCTCAACCTTACCATTTCGTTGAGGGTTATAAAGAGAGGTGCAATTATGTTTAACACCAGAAGAGTCTAAAATGCCTGCATGTCTGCTGATGTTAACTGGGTGCCATTGTCAGTAATAATTACTGAGGGTAAACCCTCTTCACCCCAAATCTCCTTCAAGATATTCACAGTTGCTTTTGTTGTAATCTCTTTCATACATTTTACTATTAACCATTTGGTGTGATCATCTATCACCACCATGGCAAATCTAGAATCACTTTTGAGTTCATTCATTTGACCAATAGAACACAAGCAGATAGTGTGCCAAGGTTGCCCAGGGTCTGCTATTTGTCCCATAACTGCTTGCACCCCCACTCTCAAACACTTTTCACCCTCTTTGCATACCTCACACTTTTCCACCCACAAATCCACATCAGCATCCATCCCAGGCCACCACCAATTCACTCTCAACCTTTTTTGCTTCTGGTTTGGCCTAAATGCACTTAATGCGCCAATCTGACAAGATTGTTCCTCAACTCAAGAGGAGAAATGAATAGTTCTCCTCTCCTAACTAACACATCACCACATACCGACAATTTGTCCAAAACATTTAAATATGGACTGATACATGGACACACAGTACTTTCCCTCCTACTGCCTTGCAAAATTAAAAGGTTAACTTCTTGCATGAAACTGTCAGAACCCATTTCATTAATACACTCCTCTTCAATCACACTCAGTACATCTTGAATAGAAGCCTTCGCTCCTTCACCTTCTTTCACTAAGACTGATGTCTTGTCAACACCTTCCCACTCAAGACAAGCAATCAGCTTAAACATTTCTCCACCCCTGTATATGCTCAACCTTGTAACAGTACTCTTGTCAACGGGAAGCTAACCTGGCTAGCCTCACTGAACAATTGCTGGTTCCACCTGGTAATAACACTTTGATTAAGGGTTTATGATCAGATTTCTACTTGAATTTGGAACCCCTTAAATAGGTTCTGAAGTATTCGCAACCCCAAGGTGCCGCTAAAGTCTTGCGTTCAATAAGCGAGTAATTCCTTTCGGAACTAGTAAGTGTTCTACAAGTGAATGCCACAGTTCTTTCATGTCCATTATAAACTTGAGCAAGGACAGCTCCAAGGCCTGTGGTACTGGCATCAACAGTGAGCACAGACTCTAGCTTGGTGTTAAAAGGAGTAAGTATGCCTGCTTCACAAATGTCTTTTTTTGATATTATCAAAACATAACTGTTGTTGCCTTTCCCATACAAAGGTAGCGCCCTTTCTTAACAGTAATCACAGAACTTATGTTTTTTCAGAGAAACTTTAAAAACATTTTGAGTAATACTCAACGAGACCTAAAAAATGTTTTCATTTGTCTTTATTATAGGGTGCAGGAGCTAACCTGATGGCATCCAAGAGATTTTGTATAAGCCTCACACCTTCAGCAGAGATTTCATAACCTAAGTATTCAACTTTGTCAACCAAAAATGTATTTTTTTCATGTCTGTTAACCCTGATTCCTTTATCTTGAGTAGAGCTTCTCTGAGAGTATGATTGTGTAGGATCAATGGTAACCCAAAGTACAAGAATGTCATCTTGAAAATATACAATGTTATTAACATCCTTAAAAAGAACACTCATCATACGTTGAAAAACGCTTGCAGCAGAGCAAAGACCAAAAGGCATCCTTGTACACTGAAAAATTACATCCATTATGATGAATGCTGCGAGTGGCTTGGACTGTTCATGCAGTTTCATTTGATGGTATGTGTTTTCAAGTCCAATTTAGAGAAATGTTTTCTTTCACTCAAAGCTAGAATCAGTTTATTAATATTAGGTAATGGGTAGGTATCAACAACAAAATTTGGATTGAGTGACCTCAGATCAATGCAAAATCTGAGTTTGCCATCAGATTTTTCGGCGATAACTACTGGAGAAAACCACAGGGAGCTTTCTACTGGCTCAATTACACCTGATGACACCATATCCTTAAGCATATCCTTTACTGCTGCTCTGGCTACTAAAGGTATTCTGCGTACTTTGTGTTGCACTGGGAGAGCATCAGGGTTCAAAACTATCTAATGAACATAACCTTCAAAACATCCTAGTTTTTCTCTAAAAACATCTTTAGCGTCTTCCAAAATACTCTCCAAAGACAGGTTCTGAACAACCATTACTTGAGTAGGTGCTCCATGGTCAACAATGATGCACAAATCATACTGATGTATCCATCCCAGAATAGGAGGTCCATCCACAGCTACATACATGTTCCCCTGTATTGACCCACCAAATTCCATAGTAGTGTTCATGTATTCTAAAAGGTTTATAGTTTCACCTTGATAGCCCCCAGGGCTAATATCTTTTGGAAGTAAGGTTATTTCTGGCCACAACTTGTCATACACAACTTTGGAAACAATGGTTTGCATAGACCCAGAATCTACCATAAGTTGAACCGATTTTCCGTTAACCGCAAACTCTGCTTTGGGTCTGTTTCTTCTGCCTCTGTCATCTCTAGGTTCACATACACTTAAAATCCTGTTTTTATGATGTATAACATTAACATTTTCATTTAAGGTAACAACCTCTTATGGTGTAAAATTAACGTTTTCATCTAGGGTAGCAACCCTCTGTTTGTACGGTTGTTTACACACTATTGCAAACTTAGCTTTGCGCCCACACTTCTTGCAATTTTTATCAATGGCCACACACTTGCGATAATCAGCATTGCGAAAGGGACTACCGCACCTATAACAAGATTTTGTCGATTGTCTATTTTTATTAACAGCTCGACCAGATTTGAATACAGCTGCAACATCAGGATCTTCTCTAACTATGGTAGATACAACTTTAGGATTGCTACAATTTTTATTCTCTAACTCACTTATGCAATGTTGAGATTGTTATACAACTTTAGCAATTTCAATAGCATCTTTTAGTGAAGGATTCTTTGCAGCCCACAGTCGCTCTTTGAGTTTTTTTACACTTACAATGAACAATCAATTGATCACAAACTAATTCGTCTTTCATGGACCCAAATTTACATTTTAAAGAAAGTTCTCTAAGTTTGGACACAAAGTCATCAATAGATTGGTTTTCCTCTTGATGGTGGGTGTTAAACTTGTAACTGTTCATCACAACGTTAATTTCCTTAGCAAACCTGCACTCTAGATGTTTTTGTTTCATGATAAACATCTTCAATGGGATTACTGTTGGGTAAAGTAGCTGTTGGTAAGTATGTTAAGATGTGTTGACCTTCTTTGCCTAAATTGTTGAGTAAAAGCACTTTTCTTCTAGCAGCACTGAATTTAGCACCATCCACAGCTTCACAGTCATTTTTAAACATAGATAACCAATCATCCCAGTCTATTACAAGTGGACCTGGAGAAGGTAGGATATTAGGAGGAGAGACAGTTGCTCTTTGTGACTGCATGGTGTAATAACTGTAAGTGAATGAATTGAATGGAAATTCAACAGACAAATAAACTTTCCAGTAAATAGGATAAAGGTGTTTGAATCACTGTGACTCACAACAATAAGAAACAAACTGCAGTACAACTTTGAATTAAAGTCAGTAGAGAAATCAAGTCAAAGAAATGTACAATTAACTGTTAAAATGACACCCCCGTACAGGTGTGTGCATCACCGTTGAACTGACTCGTTTGTATAATGGAAGCTGCAAAGTGAAGAGGTGTGCGAATCACCGTTGAAATGACCTGCATGTATTGTAAGGGCATTGAGTGAAGCGGTGCGCTATTCACCAGTAGGATAATTCCCTTGAATAACGAAGACTAGACTGCTGATAGCAGAGAAAGATGTGCCAGATGTTGAGTTGCTCACTAAAAAAAGACCTTGCATTCTTTCCAGAGACCTTGGAGCTTGTTTTGCCTACGCGGATTCCGTGAGTATGCATGGGCATGCAGTTGAGGAGTTCTATATTTCGAGGGCAGAGGTATTCAAAATGCGTCACGAGACAGTACTGCACTACGAGGGATGCGCAAGTGCTTCTGCTCCCAAATGATCCGTAGCAAATCTGGCAGGCAAACAGGCACTCCTTATAGGTTTAACTCACCAACAGTCAGTATGCGTACAGGCATCCACCTCAGTATTGTAGCTGATAAGGTTACCAATATCGGTCGGTGAAGGAAAAACGACATCCAAAGTGGGTACGGTGCCTCTTCTCACCACAGGGATCAACGGGCCAGCCCGTCGCCAAATCTTGGAAGCAGCAAGGACGACTCTTGGATGCTCAAGTAAGTTAATGTCAACTTTATTCCATGCAGTAATTCCCTGTGGTGCAAACGTGGCTCATCACCAGCCAGCTGAACTCCAAATGACAGGATTGGAACCACGTTGAGGTAAGTGGAATGTGGAACACAGTGGGGAGCAGTGTTCCACATTCCCTACTATACATACTGTATAACTCATACGTATAACACACTCACTTTAAAATATGTTCCACAGTTGCCCTAATGACTCGACTGCTAATTAAATAAAACAGAAAGGCCATGAAAGGGCTCGCTTTAGCGCTAGTGCAAAAGTATTTTTTGGCGCCCCACCAATGACTTCTTTCTCTGCAGATACCATTGCTACCAACCTCCAACAGCGCCCTTCATCTCTCCGTAGCCCCTCTCTCATATGCATTTAATTTGTTGTATAGCGCTATTCAAATCAGTGTAGGGTGTCACAGTACTTTACATCACGCACACATTATACAGAGACAATGAATCATACAAGTATGTAAATCAGTCTATGCTGAATGTCACATAAACCAATGAAGATGACATGGTGTAGGAATCACGTCATCCATACTGGTGGGCAGATATTTTAAGACCGTTTGGTCTGGAGAAGCACAAACTCAGGATTTAAAGCATACCCCAGTGGTTGGGGGGTTGGTTTTACTAATAAAAATGTATATTTCCCTAAACAAACTCTTTTTAGCAACCTTAGTATAACTGGGGAAGCTTTAACTATATTGTAACACAAAAAAGTAAAGTTCTAGCTATACCATTCAGGTTTGCATGCAACTCTTGGATGACAGTTCATAGGTCAGTGTCCTATGATAGGATTGTAACACAAGAATCTCAAACGCAGTAACCCACTGAGCTATCCACATAAAATACACTTTATCTGCATTTCAAAACTACCAACACACCAAGGATTGCTCTCCAGCAGGATCATTAATCACCAGTTATCTGGATATTTTTATTGTTGTCTTGCATCCATGGCCACAATAATGATAAAAGCCATTTAAAGGAAGCATACACAGTATGTGCCTTGCTGGGCCTATTCAGATTTAAAAATAAGTAAAATAGTCACACATTTTCTTTCCTACTTGGTTCATAGAGCTCTGCCTCACAGGATCCGATAAGCAGCTGCAGGGGTCAGAAAACATGAATCAGGATAAACACATTTATTTTCTGCAGCACTGAACAGAAAAGGAAATATACATGCAGCCAGTGCCAAAGAAAGAAGGTGTCCCCTTCACCATGCCACTAGTGTACCTGCACGACTCACCTCACCTTTCTTAAAGGAGATGCATGATTGGGGGTGCCTGTGAGACAGAGTCCAGGCCAGGGCACAAGTCCTAGAAAAAGAAGTGGGGGGACGCTGACGTCACGTCACGTCACGAAAGGTGGCTTGCACCATCATACTCATTGCCTCCCCTCGCTCACCCCTTAGATGTGATTTCATCAGAGAAGCCTGCACGTGAGCAGCGTTCTGAATGAGCTTCACTCTCGGCCCAGAGAGGCCAAAGAGTGGATGTGTGGCTCCATTTGCTCCAGTAATCGAGCTCCTGGTGAAATAAGTGGGGGGACGCCGTCCACCCGTGTGGTACCCCGACTCGAGCCCTGGTCCAGGCCCAATCAAGCAACTCACAGAACAGGAATGAAAACAACATTCGGAGGGGCGTTTTAAATTGAAGTGGCCATTTTAGATTGGCCTTCAAGCTGTCCCTGCGAGGGCCAAGTCTCATGTTTGGGTGGTGCCAGGCGCACCCGCTAGAACCGGGCCTGGCTGCAGTGTGGGGCATCTAGCTCGGGCCTTCGTCTGGGTCTGGCCAATGGTGCTCTTGACTGTGCACAAGGACGTCTGGATGCAAGAGGCGAGGGCGGCTCCAGGCCTGTGGATGCAGCATGGCTGCCCAGGGGATGTCATTACCTGGCCCTCCAGCAGGCTCATTAATTAAGGCTGCTGGAACCGATCCTCCGTTATTGCAGCCCGTCCTTCCCCCTCCCTTTCTGCTGCGTAATGAGATTTTCTTTTTTTCCTTTTTATCTAGCAGCAGCAAGCAGCGGAGAAGCCTGTGCCTCGGAGGAAGAGGGAAAGATAATGGCTGTAAGAAGACGGAGGATGATTGGGGGAGGGGAGAGTGGAAGAAATCAGTCATATCTTTCTTGGAAAATGTATTTTATAGCACTGAATGGGAGTCACCTATAATATACACTAAGGGCCAGATTCATCAAACCAAAATCCGCTCGCAAAGGGGAAGATTCTCAGAATCTGCCCCTTTGCGACCGGTATTTTTGCATTTGGGATGCATTATCCCAAATGCAAAAATCGCAAATAGAGAATTCGCTAAATTGCGATTTATTGCATTTAAGGAATGTCAAATTGAGATTCCTTAAATGCAATGCATGAAAGTTTAAAAAATAGCGAATTCACTAATAGGGCACGCAAATGACCATGAAGTACAACTTCATGGTAATTTGCAAAAACTTTGAAAAATGCACTAAAGTGCATTTTTCAAAGTTTCATGTTGCGCACACACATGCCCTAAGGGCATGTGTGTGCGTAACATAAGTGCACAAATCAATTTCAGGGGTGCAACAGGGTGTCCTTTGGACACCCCTGCACCCTTGAAATCGCAATCTCAATTTGCGAATCGCTAATTGCGATTCGCAAATTGAGATTGTCTTCCCATTCATTCCTATGGGCCTCTAGGCCCATAGGAATGAATGGGGAGGTATTCCTTGATTGCGCCTCGCAATTTGCGAGTCGCAATTAAGGAATATTAAGAAATGGCTATTTTTTTAGTGATTTCTTGATGCATTCCATTTTGCAATTCCTTAACAGCGAATCAGTATTTTTCGCTATTAAAGAATCGCAAAATGTGTTCTTGATGATTCTGGGGGTTAACTGTTTCATTTTTCTCAACACTAATTTAGAGTCACATTTTGGACAAGTTCAGTGATGGAGTAATAACGTTACTACCTTTCGGAAGCGCTCTGTTAACCCAGGACTTAAAATTCATAAACAAATATGTTGTAAAATGCAGGGCCAGATTGGGATCACAATTAAGCCTGGCACTTCCAAAAAAACTGGCCCACATTCCCGGATCGTCACTTTCATGGATCACCATCTGGTTAGGCTCATTGGAACCTGGCTGGATATTTTTGTTGTTGTTGTTGTAAGTTTTATGTAGTGTGAACTCCAGCCAAAGGCATGAACACAAGTTACATTACACAAGATCTAATTTATTTTAGGTGAGATGATTTTATTTTAGGGTAAATTAAATTATTTGCCCAGAGTCACAGGATGTTGAGCTGATGAGGGGACTTGAACCTAGTTCCAACGTTGGCAGTGCTTACCATAAACTCCATCCATTTTTTTTCTCTGGGAAAGCTGGTCTCACATTGATGCTTATGCAAGCAACCCACACCCCCTCCCAAAACAAGGCCTGAAAGACACTGGGGCTGAGGTGACAACACTTGGTCCCTATGGAGGCCAATTCTCCTACCTTCTCCCCAGCCCACTATAGCCTCAGGGTGATGACCTGGGTATACAATTTGCCTGGCTGTCGATGTCAAAGCATCCTGGATAAAAAACATGCTGAGGCTGTAAATATCTAAATATCTGGATGTCCATGTCCGAGATAAAGTGTCCAGACCTGTATAATTTGAAAGACTAACATAATTTTTCCTAATCGTCGTTACTATGAACATTCTCAGGTGGATTTTTTCGAATCTCTGACTCAAGCAACGTTTGCTGCTTTCTTTGAGGGTCGATTTATACTTATCAATATCATTTTAATAACTATATCCTTGAAGGAGATCACCACTCTATTCTAAATTTTGTGCACCGTTCTATCTCTTATATCGGGTTCCTAGAAATTAATGGTTAAGCATGTCCTCACCATCTCCTACCATCGACATGTCGAGTATCACGGGTAGTCTTTCTACCCGTTCTATTACTTCCGTAATCGTCACCATCTTAGACCCGCGCTTTGCCGGTATTTAAAAACAACCCGTTTCCCAGCAAGTTTGTTAGCCGGGATTACGAGCGGATCCACACGCGGGACGCACAGAAACGAGACACAGAAGGTGAGTGAGCTGTACTAGAATGAGGGGCTCCTAGTGACTCGCGCCACTATGAGAAAGGTATACATTTGACAGAATCATTTTCGATTTGTCATTCTATGCAGGGCCTCCAGAGAGGGAATTTCCTCGGGAAACGTATATCAAACGAGTACCTTGGGATTGAAATTTTAACCCCTCTGTGCATGGTTACTAATTCTTGAAAACGTTGTTACACGAAGTGGAAGTCGGAACCGAAACTTTAACTACCGCGTGCTTATGAGGCAGCTGTGCTAACTATTTGTGAGTATACCGAATGAATATGTGGATACTAATAGTCGCCATCGGAGTGGTAACTGATCAGTAATGGCATGTTTTTATTTTCAGCTTCCAGATATTAAGCTGGATGCGTTTTCGATACTTCATGGAAATTATATAAGTGGTTTCTTTGAACCTTTAAAGTAAGTATAGGGCAAAAATTTCGCCTTGCCTTGCGCTATTCCATGATTTGTTTGGCGTATGCTTACTTTTTGTTCGTCGAGCTAGGAGACATAAAATGACGTTTTCTGCCCCTATATGCATGAGTCTGAAAATGACGTCCTCTGCCCCCATATGCATGAGTCTGAAAAACAGTGTAGAAAGGCTCTTTTTAAACAAAAAACAATATATATAACAAGGTGGATGAGAGACAGTTCTGGCTGTTTACACACACCTAGATGGGGTCGTTTAATGAGAAATAGCTGCTGCATGCTAGATTGTATGCTTGCCACGTAGACATATCGAGAAGACTATTAGCTATGGTTGAATAATGTGAATAACCGTCCTTTAAACCAGTTAAATAGGATGTCCATCCCTCCTATAACCAGGTATTCTGAACATAAACAGAGGATTATTCGCTGGACGAAAATCTCAACTTAGAGATAAGGAGGCGGAAAACCCCTTATGACACATTGTTATATCTATCGTCAGTTTGAGGTAGGTGATGTATCACTGCTCGCCGGTTTTTGCCACCTCTTCCCTAGCTAAATCTGGTGTTATCACCAAATAATGGAAAATGATCTGTGCCTGGTTCCCAACCTTGTTATTGACAGATGGGTCTTTAGAAATATTGTGTATGACGAATGTATATTTACAATGAACTAACTTTTATAATACAATGAGTTTATGTGATTAGGCCCCATATCTAGGTGCCAAGCACTTATGTGATCATATAAGGTTTTTGTGACAATGTAACGTTTATGTGATTATGTTATATGTCTCTCCTTGTATTGGAAGCAATGTTTATATATGTTCTTTTAGAAAGCTTGTAACATTACGTTTTTTAAGGATTTTTTTAGGCCTCAAATTTCTGTCATTTCAATTAGATCTATTGACCTACTTACCATGCCTAAAATTGATCTTGTTTAAATTTCAGAATTTGTTTGGGAAACATTATTTATACACTGTCCTGATGAAGGCGGATTTGATTGACTGTACCGCCGAAACGCGTCGACGCCCTAGGAGCTAATCAGGGATTATAAATTAAGGAGAAATTCAAAATTAATGTCTTGTGTTTGGGTTTAATCCTTTCTCCCTGTGAACTCCTTTTTATTGGAATGTTGTTTTTATTGTTTATTGTACCGTCCTATATATGTTTCCCAATTTTTAGCATTTAATTGATGTAATGTTTGCTTAATAAATTGTTTTATATTTTATTCTTTGCCAGAGTGTTTTCACATACATTGTAATTTTCACGTGTCTACATTGCTTCCTTGTGATATGTGAGTTGTCAGTAGTTTAATGTATGTTTTGTGAGTACCTATGTACTTTTGCAAATTCGCCCAAAGGGAATTTCTTTCTGACTGGGAGGGGAGGAGTCAGGATCAAGAAAAGCACTCAGCGACTGCTTATCAGATGAGAATGGCCCAACAGCCCAAAATCACCTGGCTCCCAAGCGAAGCCCCTGCATACTCCCACCCTCACCACACTCACCATGGCCTAAATGTGATGGTGAGAATGCCTCAAAAGCCAAAGCAACACCTGAACCCCTGGCCAAATTTCCAGCATGACAGGAGAGTGCCCATGATACTGGGGCCACATTACAGTGGTCTGGCGGGGACAGGTAGGAAAGTAATCCTCTTGGGCTGGTTTACAGAGGCCGTAAAAAAACGGCCCACATGTGACCCTGAGGCACAGGCCCGTTGCCCAATGCCTGCCTTCCCAATCTGACCCTGGTAAAATGTGCACAACAGCAACTACAAATATGGCAACTACGCTATCGCATATTTTGCCATCCTTTTTAATTTTTTTGAGCAGCGTTACCATTAGCCTTCTACTGGTGGTATTTACGTGTATTAATGATATTTACACATTACCCAAAATGAGCCAGAAATGCGCAGTAATCCGAGTACTTCACATTTCTTGATGCGTAAAGGCTTTAAACGTATTAATCGTGGAGAAGTGTGGCTCAGGAGTTAGAGGCGGCAGACCCGGAAGCTGAGATCGGCCCTGGACCAGGGTTCAATTCCCCGCCTCGACGGGGCTTGGGCTCAATAATTCCATGGACTCGATAATTCTCGCTTCGGTGCCTACTCGACTCACGGGTTCACACTCTGCGACTCTGGGCAATAGCTTGCTTAATCTCCACAACGGCCCCTCGCGGCGGGATGCCTGGCTTTCACCTTGTGGATACCCTGCCGGGGTTATCTCACAGGGGAATACCAGGACGGGTTCCCTAAGCAAGCGCTTAGATGCCTGCGATGTGGATGATTTGCGCTATATAAATACATTTACATTTACATTTACATTTTACGGTTTTGCCAGGTAGCTTGCCAAGTTGGTATTCATTAAAATTCTATTCAAGACGCCATCCAGTGTAGAGAAATAAACTGTTCTCCTTACCCAGTCCTGTATCTCTAAAATACCCAACAATAGGCATTCTAGAATGTTTATTTGTTTGATAATGTCCGCTGAGGTTCTGACACCTATAGTGACGTCACTCACTGGATTGCCCATTTTACATATACACTGTGGAATTGGGTTCATCTTATGGTGATTTGACATATACATCTGCATTATTCATACGTCACAGGCATCTCAAAGAGAAGGAAAAAAGAGAAGGGAAAAAAAGAAAAAAAAAGAAATTAAGTCTGTGTTACAAATAATTAATGGACAGTGAGAGGTTAATGACAAATGAACCCTGAAACAGGATGAACAAATGAAAACAGTTAATTTCCAACAAAGATACATTTACGATACATAAGAGTGGTAGATCACGTCAGACATTTTCATGTCCTGTAAAAGAGTAGATTAGAATCAACCATTTGTCAAAAAGAAATCTTTAATTGTATGTTCCTCAGGAGGGCGAGGTGGGTTGGGTGTTCTCGTATTACCATGGACGACAAGTAGTGATGCTTTAAGTTGGGGAAGTTCAAACATTTACAAAGCTATAGATCTGAATTTGTTTCATATGTTTTATGAGCATGATTGTATCCTATGCTTACTAGAGCATATCACTTACTTTAGTAGAGGACATTTTTGAAACTGTACAGTTCACATAGAATTGCCCTGAATGTGCCCCCGTGGCATAGCATAGTTAAGATTTGCTATATTCCTGCAGCCTTATGGCTTGTCCACCATGAACAGGACATCAGACTTCAAATAATTCATTCTGCTACTCTGAGGTCTTTCTCTATTCACCAGTCCTAGACTGGGGTCTTCCGTGATTCAGAATGAAGGGTCATGGAAGAGAGACTAAGGCCCGTCCCACGGAAGGGAAGAGTCTGCAGCCACTGCCCTGTACTGTATCAATGCTAAAGATTTCTAACCTCACTACAATAAATATTAACAAAAAGAGAAATTGTCTGTGAATCTCAAAGAATCCCCTGGAACTTCCTGAAGGTAAAACACAGAATACGAATGTATGTTTCATATACAATGAAACAGAAATAAAAGATCTATATAGGTGCAGAAATTGAACTAGTGGGGTTGTAAATAATCAGCCATAAACTGTTAGAAAATGGTACATTTTCAGAGATGAGAAGCTACTCGAGAATGTGTCATCTACGACGACTGGCATCCGGGTGAAGCTTTACATGACCAGAGATGGGCACAACTAGGTGGCATTGGTTTAGCAAAATAACGGTGGTCACTGTTAGAGCTACATTAACACAATATTTCTGAATTCTGTAGGTAGGAAAGGTCCTGATGCACTACAGGGTCCACTTTTGCAGTTTATTTTTAGCCTCAAAAATACTTCTGCAGCTTTACCTTTTGGTGAAACTCATTTACCTATATTGAAAGTTGATTTTTGAAATTGATATTTGCAAAGCTGCAAGACGTTCTTGAGCTTTGAAACTTAGCAAAACCCTAACTCCTACTCCATCCAACTAAACACAAATACATATTTATGTATTTATTTTATTTTCAAAGTGTTATTGTAGAGAAAAAAACAATTTGTTTAATTTTCGGTCATATTCTTGTTCCAGCACATCCTTTCTCTAATCTCCCTTCGTTTTATGTCACCCCATTTCTTCCTATTCCTGCTCTAGCTCTACTTCCTTGTCTTTCTTTCTGTCCATCCATGTCCCTGTGCCACCTCCACATTCTGCTGTCCATTAGCACTCTGCTGTCCAAAGCAATCGGCTTTCTCCCCATTCTGCTAATTTCTCGATTCTTGTAACTCTACTTGTCTTTAGTTATGCATAGGCGAGAAGAGCTTTAGCTGTCTACAGAGAGCCAGTGATGTAGAGTGGAATTAATATGTAATATTTAGAAAGTGCATTATGGGTAGGAACACTATTGATCAACTGGCTTCAGCATGCCTTTTTCTCTACCTATTAGCCCCGCCCATCTTCTAGACTGTCAGTGGTATGCTCATTTTCCATGAACTAAACTGTAATCCATTGGGGAAGCAATATTTAGAAGAACTTTGCTTGCCAGCATTGCTTGGTCGTGCTCATGTCCTCTGTGCACTTGTAAATACAAACCTTTGTCCTATCCTTCTATCTGTTGGGAGCTCCAAATGTCATCAACATGTTTCAGAAGCATGAGCAAAGCAGGATGCAAGATGATGCTACAGGAAGCGAAAGGCCAGCCTAGGAACCGGTGAAATGAACACCCAGCAGGGACCTCGGTCTTTCCCAAATAGACACCCGGAACCTTGGTTTTCTTGGCGGTCGGGCCTGTCAGGATTTGTGATCCAGAATCGATCTGCAACTCTCCATGTTTCAGAGAATCCTTCCACCTTCCCATCTTGATCATCAGGCGGGGTTAACAAGATCCTGGTGATGACAAGACTGGGCTGTTACCCTTAGTATATTCGGACTGTCAAAAAGTTAATTATCAGGATGAAATGGAGCAAACCTGTGAAGGATGCTCCAGGCGTGTGCTATCAAGGAGCTCCTTTGTTACAGCCCTGGGCAACAGGTGCTCACACCCCCTTCTCCCACAGTAACTGTCATCCAGGATTCAAACAGACAATTAGAGAACAAAATGTAAAACAATATATAGTGGAGCCTAAATATCGAGAACCACTAAAGTGTGACGGGAAGTATATATAGACAAGAATACCTTTACTATTCTCTTCTCCACATATATATATATGATCATCAAATTAAATATGTGTGAAGTTAAGGGTAGTAAACATATACATACCTAAATACACTTAATCATGATATGTTTGCTCTCAACATTTACGCAATGATGCTTGGCCCCATATATTCTAGAAAAGAACCAGGGTAAGGTTCTGTGGTGCGCTTGTCAGACACTGCGCACAGCAGCCATACCCTAATGTAACTTAAAGAGGTATGACTCCATATAACCAGCACTGCAAACTACACTGCAGTGACGGCTGCCACAACACGAAGGTGGCGGGCAGGAAAGTGACAAAAAAATCTTTTTTTAAACTTACCTTTCGCTACTGCCTCCAACTCCGACGGCCACCTTAGTGCTCTCCTAGCAGTCTCTGAGAAAGCAGAGGTTGCCCAGCCAATCACATACTGCTCTCAATGAGAGCAGCGACAGGATTGGTTTGAATGGCCTACTCTCCCGCTCAGACACTGCCTTGTAGCCTGCATCTTTTCTCCAACTGGGGCGTGAGCACAGCTAGGTTGGAGAAATAGAAGTGCGCATGTCTGTTTGGCCTGCCTGGGATGGCCACCCAACTTACATTCGCACTTCTAAGTGCCTACCACCTGCCTGTCATGGCCTGGCCCTGCTACGCCCTACACGCATGCCAGAGCCAGTCACAGAAAAATAAAATGATATTGTTTCATTATCATTTTATGTTTCCGTGCCTGACTCTAACAAGTGGGGCGACACGCCTCAGCCATTACGGAGGAGCTGCTTCTGCTACACTGGCCCCCAGTCCCAGATCATGTTTAAAGTACTCTACAGCACCCACACAGCCTACTACGGCAAAGGACCAAGATACCTACGAACACCATCACCCCAGTACATGCCTGGCAAAGGTCCAAGATACCCACAACTACCATCACCCAGTGCATGCCTGGCAGGATCATGTGCTCTGCATCTGCACATCTTCATAACCCAAAGAACATACCACTGAATGAAACATGGAGGCATGACCCTGGAGATCAGGGCCCTGAACTGCCACAAGCTAAGCCCAAGTCTGAGGGAAGAAGTCAACCACATGCTTTGTAGGAAGGGATGTGAAAAGTAATCTGTCCTGGCTTGCTTTCAACAGAGCTTTCTGTACTTGGGAAATGCGATTAAGAATATTGGCCTGGGGACTGAGTCACTCCTTCCAGGACATTCAGGTGTGCCGGGGCTGGGGACAGACCCAGTGATCAAACACTCGAAGATTGAAACTGAAGTGACTGTACATGGCGACGGCGGAGGGGGTGAGACACTTCTGTATCTGAGAGAGGGAACTTGTTTTAAAAACCAGAAAAATATGTAAAAAGAATATTGGACTGGGACTCCTGTTTCCAATGGACTCTAGCTGCCCCACGTAGAGACCCTGCTATTCCTGGTAATGCCCTAAAATAACCGAAAGGAGAGACACTGTGTTGTACTAAGACCCTCAGTAAAATAAACATAGAAGAAACATCACTTCCAGTGTTTAATTTGTAAAAAACATAAGTGACAGGGCCCTCATCAGGAGGCCTTCACCGTGCACCTCATATTGCCCCTGCCAGTGCTTCTAATAACAGTACCAAACCAACTACAAACCATCATACTCTTATACGTGTGAAAATCTAGCCCCCCCACAGCTATAAGATTAGCATGGGCGGCAAGAAATAGTCATTTTTTAACGTATATTGAATTAGTAAACAACTGTTGTTGTGCTCACTCTAAATCAGACAAACAGCCCATCATGTGGCAGCTGTCATATGTGCTGGTGCTGACAATTAAGTGCCAGTGCCAAGCACAGGAAACCACTGGTTTAAATTAAGTACTGATCACTTCCCGATGAGGTTGCCAGTGGGGAGCAGTTGCATCTCATTTTGTTTTCGCCGTCAATTCTAGTGTCTGAGACACACCGCTTTCAGATGACGGTCTATTCATTCTCTGTTATCAACAACGATGGAAAGGCTGGAGGTTTTACGCACCATATGACAGCGATGGAAACACTGGAGGTTTTACGCCCCATTCTCTTCTTGCAAGAATCTACCTCAGTCCTTATCCCTGTCCACGATTCTTCTGTCTGTCTTTTAGGTCTGGTGACAGAGCACTATTGCTCTATGGCCAGAGCACATGTCATTATACAACACAGAAATAAGATGCAACAAGCATTGTCATAGCCAATAGGTCTCGCATTTGGGACCTTATATGTGTTTAGCCATGCAACAGTTGGTTTTGTTGCACCAAGGATATTCTGCTGCATAACTAAATATTTAGAGGGTCCAAAAAGCGAGACCTGTTCGCTATGCCAATGCTTGTTTGTTTTTTGTTGCTGTTTTGTTTGAGTTGCCAGATCTACAATAGCTGGACATGGATTTTGTTGACAGTTCTTTGCATAAAATGAACTTGTTTTAATTGCTCTGAATGTTGTTTCCATTTTGGTTGTAGGAAGGAGTCGTTCCCGGGGGTGTGGGGGCTGCCTAGCTGTGCGCATGCGCCGAACTTTGCAAATGAGAAAAATCCTGGTGCAGGCGCAATTTACAAGTGTGAAGTAAGTGAGCCCCTGGCAGCATGACTCACTCACACAGGAGTTCATGCACTGCACCTGCATATTCAGCATGGTTTAAGAAAACGTGACCCACTCCCTCCCAGGCATCGAACACATGTTTACCGAGAAACTCTGAGAAGAGCCTGCCTGCTGCTTAGACGGCTGGTGGTGTGTGTGCCTGGTGAAAGCGTGCACCGATTGCTGGTGGTGTGTGTGCCTGGTGGAAGCGTGCCCGGACGGCTGGTGGTGTGTATGCCCGGTGGAAGTGTGCACTGATGGCTGGTGGTGTGTGTGCCTGGTGGAAGCGTACACTGATGGCTGGTGGTGTGTGTGCCTGGTGGAAGCGTGCACTGACAGCTGGTGGTGTGTGTGCCTAGTGGAAGCGTGCAATGACGGCTGGTTTTGAGTGTGCCTGGTGGAAGCATGCACTGATGGCTGGTGGTATGAAGCGTGCACTCACAGCTGGTGGTGTGTGTGCCTAGTGGAAGCGTGCACTGATGGCTGGTGGTGAGTGTGCCTGGTGGAAGCCTGCACTGACGGCTGGTGGTGTGTGTGCCTGGGGGAAGCGTGCACTGACGGCTGGTGGTGTGTGTGCCTGGTGAAAGCCTACACTGACGGCTGATAGTGTGTGTGCCTGGTGGGAGCAGGAGCATTCACAGTGATAGAAGACACAAATGAAACTGACAAAGAGGAGGCGGAGAAGGGAGGGGGAATGCGAGCAGAGGAGCATGATTCACAGCTAGAGGACACAAGTGAAGCTGACCAAGAGGGAGGGTGAAAACGGAGGGGGTTGTGCAAGCAGAGGAGCCTGATTACAGCAATAAAAAACACAGATGGCAGCTGTGCACGTGTACAAGCTCGTGAACGCAAGCGTTAGGCCAGCAAAAGCCTCTGGTGGCACTTTGAAAAGCCACGTACTAAATGTCTCAAAGAGACAGTGCATGCGCTGTCTCAGGCGAGACCTAAAAAGGGTTTCAGGGACTCCCTTCTTTTAGTGGCTTATTTTAGTGAAACACCTTCAGGCGTTGGCTCGATGTGTTGTCCATAATGTATTTATGGCAGTCACAGCATTTGGCAGAATTTTGCATTTTGGACTTTGAATGTATAAATAGTGCTAAATAGCGCATGTTTGCACTTTCAGCTGCATTCATGCTTCCTGTCTACACAACACATATTTGCAACAGTTTCCTTGGATTATGGAAGCAGTGGGGTGTTGGAGGCAGCATGAAACCACTTGGAAAATGGTTGAGGAACAACACTGGTCAGACCGCCTTACCAGTGTGGCAAGTGGATCATGTCTTCCGAACCAGAAAATGGTGTCTAGGCACAGCATAGGTCGACTTTCCTGAGATCACAGCACAGCTGTGTGTCCCGATACCTCCGCCACTTCTTTGAGCTGCCAACAGATTCTCAGCATGACTGTAAGCCCCTTGGCCTCTCCCCGAACTCTTGCAACTAACCATTTGCAGCATCAAATCTGCAGAGATAAGACAGAAGAACCCATCTGATCCTCAAGCACAACACCCAACACTTCACATAGGACCTTCCAACCCACACACTACCGATCACAGATGGCCACTTGGGTAGCCTCTTACCTGATAGTAATAGACAGTGTTTTGGGGTCAAACCAGTGGTAGGAAGAGCTATACACGTTACTTTATAATACTATGTGATGTCATCAGAAAGGCCTAGGAGCGTGTATTGGTACTTCAAATACTCTCAGATTTGGTGACATGAAGCCAATATCAGTTCCACATCTCATCTGCACAGGTGCATACCCTGGCAGCCCACTTACAGCATCAGGGTATAAAATTTGCTTTACACAGATCCTTGCTTTTAGGAGGAGAACCTATATCCTTGGCTAATCGCGGTCCACTCCAAGAAACCACCTGACCACTTCGGACAGCCAGCAGCAGTGAGATGCAGGACCCTTCATGCTCAGAGCAATTTTTAGTCTGTGGAATTTCCTAGATCAGATGCTGCCCTTTTATTCTGTCAAGCGGCAGAACTGCTTCGACGGTTAATAACAATAATAACTTGTTTTTATACTGTCCTCCATACCTCATATCTGTAAGCACTGTAAATCAAAAGTATTTCTATTACCCAGAGTAATGGTACTCAATTTACCACCCACAAAAGGAGGGAAGGAAGAGAAATTCTGTGACATTCAAACTACTGACCTGCTTTTTTTCCTGCAAAGTCAGCAGTGAGTGTTTCACTTACTGATCCGTGATTGCCCTGCAGAGTGTCAGCTGCTGGTTCAGGTGCTGACGGGGCTGATTTTGCCATTGATCCTTCAATGGTGGATAATTGGCGTACGACTGACAGAGTTTGTGTTACCGCTTGACGTTGGGAAGAGGAATCTGCAATAAGATTGCAAGAGCTGAATAAAAGTCACCTACATTATAATATCTTCTAGAATCAACGTCCTATTTTATTGGTGGCAGTTTGGGGTAAACTTTGGGACCATCTAGTATTGAGTGAATCGTGTGTGACATTCGAATGCTTTCCACTTGAAACCATTCTTTTGAGAGATGAGTTCTCTTCCTCTTTCAGACGGATTCAGGAGCTTGGGTGTTTGCTTGTCGTGTGCGTGGACCAGGTTCAACGGACTCGATAATTCTCACCTCGGAGCCTACTCTAACCAGGGATCACACTCTGCAACTCTGGGCATTAAGCTTGCCTCATCTCTACAACGGCCCCCCACAGACGCCGGGGATGCCTGGTTTCACCTTGGAGATACCCAGTAGGGACCATCTCACAGGGAAAGCCAGGACGGGTTCCCCAGCGGTCTTCAGCGCCAGGACACCCCGAGATGGGGTAACTGTGCGCTTTACAAGTATCATCATTACATTACATTGTCGCAGACTTTCACCTCCCGTGCATGGTCCACGCTGACACTACTGTGGGATCCTGCCGCTACCTTCTTTTATGTTGTGTCTGCTTTACGAAGTATGTGGCAGTCAACCCTGTTTTAATGTGTTTCAAGGTTGAAACTGGATTTTATGTGTTATTAAAAATATTGCTGGATTGTTTATTCATTGCTGACTGTATTTCTTTTTAGTGTTTTCTGCTACTTTTATGTTGAAACAATTTGTAGCTGCTGCTGGTGCCTAGTAGAAATGAGATTTACAGTGTGTGCCCAAGAAACAGATAAACATAAACTATGAACCTGAAAGCAATAAAATAAACCAAAACCAAGTACAACAGCACCCTCGAGTCTGATAATACACTATTTATTGTTTATTAATCGAGGCAGTTCATTTTGCTCTGTGTGCTACAAGAAGATTGGTTGTTTTGTTTATTATTATTATTATTGTTAGCAGTAGTACTTGTTATTATTGTTCATAATATTATTATTGGTTATTAGTTTTAATTATCATAATACCTAGAGTGAAATAATGACAGTAGTGTTCATACAAAGCCTGCCTTGATAGGAAACCCTAATGTACCCTAGCATATTGCTCAAATCAGTGTTTATCCCAGTTATTTTTCTCAAGGAGAAACAGTGCTACGCTGATCTTCCCATATACTAAGCTCGTGTGCCACATGCGCGCTATATGAGAAGTATCATTTGTTAGTTTTTGTTAGATTTTTATTTAAAAACACTATGAAATAAAGGAAAAAACTTGTTGGCAATTATTCCCAGCAACTCCCTTGCTACAAGCAGGCTTCTTTTTTTATTTTGCTACACCCCACTGTGCAGTGACTCCCTACTGTGCCCTGTTTTTGCAATATAAACCCAACATTGCAGAATGCAACCATTCAACTCCTTCAGTCCTGTGTCCGGAGTGTTAAAATTGACTTTTCTTGGTGGTAATGTTCAACCCTTTGCTTTTTTAAATTTAATTTTTCATTTCTCTTTAAGTCTTTATGGGTCAAGGGTTTCTGCAGCAAATGGCATGAGACATTTTGCCAACACTTCCACCCACGAGACTGAGGGTGATATTTGTAGCGTTTGTTATTTCTGAGGGGCACCAGACTTACACACTTCTGACTCCTTAGAGGGCATCTTAGCTCTACCATCCCCGACAAGTTCAGGTATAACTTGCTCTACAGAAGGTTCCTAAATTAAATTAAATAATCATAAACACAAAAAACTTGCATAACCTGTAGTGTGGGTACATGAGGCAATTAATCAGGAAATACCAACATGTACACATTGGTTTCAGCTACAGTTACTGAGACTGACCACAGCGATATTGAGGTTACGAAAGGTCTAATAAATTGGTGAGATGAAGGAATTGCCTCTTGGAGTTTCATTTTCTTCCTCTCTGTCCATTCTCAATTACTGAGAATGAATGCACCAACTCCCGTTCAAATCCACGTAAAATGTGTGCTCGGCAGACCACCTCATAACCTCTACCTAGTGCTATGCGTCCATCCTTTCACCTTCCAGAGAGAGGCCAAGTAGTGATGGGACCTAACATTCAACACAGTCTTGACTAAGCCCACACACACACACTCGAAGCGCCTTGGGACCCTCCGGGTAAGTAGTGCGCTATATAAATGCCTATACATTTACATTTACATTTACTCACTACTTATTCCAGTCCACATTTTCCTCAATGATCCAGACGAGTGCAGCGTGACTATAAGTTTGGGATGATATCCTGGGATGGCGTCTCAACATCATGGCTATCACTAAACCAGCTTCCTCTGAGAGTCTGTATCACCCTTAAGGCCTCCTTCCATATCTCCAAGCTCAACCATGTAAAAGTCAACAGTTACCTTCCCGCTATGACGTTTCATCCTTGGGTGGTCCCTGCAATCATCTGACAAAAGAGTTCCTCCCCAGAAAGGGCAAAGTTGCTGCAGATCGAAAAAGTTGGACAAGCTGCAGTCTGAGGACGTCGGTAATAGGCTCCTGTGGCAATCAGCAGCAAATCTACATCTCAAATGTTGAAAAACAGTTCTGTAATGATGTTCTTTGGTCAAACATCATCCCTCACTCGTACTACCAGGATTACCTAGGGGTAGTGTAAGGGAAGGACCTCAATGTCCTGCCCAGGTGGGTGTTGTTGTCGGGTTACGGGAATGCTCAGGATCTTTGCTAGGGTAAAGATTAGCATTAGGACAAGGGTTAGGAATAGGTGTTATCATAAGTGCAGTTTAAGATAGTGGTGTCTGTATAGGGCTAGAGTTAAGGTGGACCGAGAGAGTGATATTGAGGTAGTGGTATGGCAAAATAGTGGTGTGGAAGCATTGAGATGCTAAGAGATTTTATTTATTTACAGAGCTTTCATAGCACCGCTACACCTTGTGCTATCAGATCACTTTACAGCGAGCTGGGTTTATAAATTAAATACTATTTCAAAGGCAGAAAACTTAAGCCAGGAACGAAGAAGCAGCAGGCTGGGACTGAAAGAAAATGTCGGCTACAAGTGACAATGTATGGCCTTTAATTTATTAAGACCATTCTAATTGTTTTTCTACATGTTTCTTCTCATTTGTAGTATACTTTTTGGGTTTATGGTGGTTGTTGGATGTCATCGGGGAGGAGGAGAGACGCATACCGTAGGTGATCTCACGGGGAACAGCCCAACAGCCGCCAGGTGTGACTACGGGATATTCCCCAGTCCTCGCCTCCCATGGGGCAAGTCATTCCTTTCTAATGGGTCATTGGACTCCCTGAGTGGATGGTGACTAAAGGTCACATCCACAGAGTGGCATTACCAGTAATGTATGGTAAGATTGGAGCCCCTTAATTTGGTCCTGATGAAAGCCACGTACCCACTGGGACTTTTGGCTGAAACATGTTGACCTATTTCTCAATATTCACATAGCAGTGACGGGATGATTGTTTTCTTATTCACAGCGCCTTTCTTTTTAGATTCCACGCAGTTCCCTTACTGAATAAAGTCGCATGGGGGAACTGTGATGGCTTTTTAAACTCACTTTTTCCTTTGGGCCCCCACTCACTTTAGAAAGTACATCCCTGTCGTCAGGTGTATGCCCGCCCTCCACCAAATGGGGTTTCTGGAGGGCGAGGACTGGCATTTGATGAAGCATGACACCTGGTGGTGTGTGATGCCAGTCTATCAATTTTTGTGAGATGCCCTTGTCACTACTCAGCACTTCACATCAACTTGGTCATACTCTAGAAGTGCTCTCTATTTGTGATTTATGGTGGTTGTAACACATTTATTTTGTGTTGTCTGATAAGTAAAAGACAACCTCAAAGAGTACAGCGTTACTATTGGTTTCATCTGGACACCTCCCAAGTCCAAACTCCACCAAAGGTTGCTGACTACTCCACAAATATTATCAGCAAATATGAACAGCATGTCAGAAGTGTCCTTCAAATCCTTCTTGTTACCTAAAACTGTTTATGAAAACTGTTTTGAAATGTGTCCATCCTGTTGCAACCTGTGCTTTTCTCTGCCCTCACCTGGTAGTGCATGCTGTGGGCTTGAAACTCCGAGGGCTGATTCTTAAAGAAAGTCCTAAATCTTCTCTGCACTCGCGGATTTACACCTATCTGCGGGTGCAGATTATTTTCCTGAATTCACCAGCAGTCTGAGGAATATGAAACGCTAGGCTAGTGGCAGACTCCAATGCATACTCCTTGGGATGATCATGTGGCATTCCTAGCAGGTGCCATTTCTGCTGTGAGGACTTCTCCATGGTGGAGAACTCCACACAGAGAAATAGGATCCCTTGCACAAATAAACACTTTTTTTTTCTTTTTTTCCAGAGAAAAAATATTTTTCTGATGAAAAAATAGCTTTCCCTATACCCCCAGCAAGTGATCCGTTTTCCTTCTAACCCTGGAAGGGTAGTTATGCAAGCCCTCAGCTACAGGGCCGGACTGACCGTAGCGGGCATTAGGTGCTTTCCCGGTGGGCCGGAAGGAGGGGGGGGGGGGGCAATGAGGAAAAGTGTTTTTCTTGTCGGCATTTATTTTGTGTCAGGACTCCATTATTTTTGCATTGCCATTTCGTGTCACACACCTCTGCACGACCTCCTAGTAGTTTCTGCTGATGTCTGATGAAACTCTAACTGTCACGACCACCCTGTCCTTCCTGCTCCTTGTGGTTGAGCCAATTTCGAAAAAGGGAACGAAGAATTGGCCTCACCACCCTCGGACTGAACTCCTCCACACACCCACCCTGTTTCTCAAGACTTGGTCACACCACTGTCCCAGAACTTGTTTCTTTCACATATCCTGCTGTTCAAGATCTGTCTGTTCTCTCACGTACATATCCTGTTTCGCAAGACCTGTCCGTAATCTTTTGCACCATCTGTTGCAGCACTGTCCGTCCTGCCTGAACAAAGAATGGCGTAACTGCATTCTGACTCGGGGGCGCCAGGCCCCCATCCGAACTGGTTTCTTAAGGTGGGAAATGTGTATATAAGGCCTGTAAGCTGCGGAGTGAAGCAGCAGCCTCCTCTGTCTTGTTTCCGACAAGCTTGGGACTCTGTTCCATAGCCTGGGCTATTCGAATAAAACTTGGTTCCTCCTGCAGACGAAGGCTCCTGTGTCTCCTTTTTAGGTTTCGCTGGGGGGCGGAGCCGTTAGGCTCCTCCTCCAGAGAAATCTGTAGTTTCTAGTATGGGTGACTTGAACACGCCCCCCCGCCTCATTGGCTAGCTCCATAAATGGAGCCTAGCCATTGGACGAGGGGCCTGTCCATCAATGCCGGACCAGACACGGGGGCGTTCCCGAGATTCTTTGGCTTTGGCGACGTCACGCGACGCCGGGAACGCCCCCGAGTCTGGTCCGGCCGGGCCGTGCTTGCTGCTGTCCTGCCTTGTGTCCCTCCTCCCGCCGTCCCCACGTTTCCCGCCTCCCTCCCGCCGTCCGTTCCTCTCGTGTCCTTTCCCGCCCCCCTCCCGCCCCCTGTGTCTTCTCCCGCCCCCTCCCGCCGTCCGTTCCTCTCCCGCCCCCCCCCGTGTCCTCGTAGGTGCTGCCGCCATTTTTTTTTTTTTTTTTTTAAACCGCGGCTGCCCACGCCGCACTTGTGCCAATTTTCGTGCCTCACGCCCCCTGTGTCCTCTCCCGCCCCCTCCCGCCGTCCGTTCCTCTCCCGCCCCCCGTGTCCTCGTAGGTGCTGCCGCCCGGCAGCTGCTCGGCACCTTGGCCGAGGCACGAAGGGGCTGCGACCGCATTGGTGGCTCGTCGACAGAGGCGCGCTCTGATTGGCCGCTGCAGTGGGCCTGTCCCCGTGAGCTGCGCCGCCGTTGGTTGGAGCCTCGCCGCGTCATCAGGATCTGCCCTGGGAGCCGCGCTGTGAGTGGCTGACTCCGGGGGAACCCTCGACGTCAGCGGAGGCCAGTGGGAGCTGCGACGGGGGCCGTGCCTGCGAGGGTGAGTCTTCGGATCTGTCAATTCTGAGTCCTGCATTCTGGCTGGTCACAAACCTGTGCTACTGTCTGGCTGCAACCAACAACTATCTCCAGTTGTCGCTTTCTGTTGTGCTCTGTGAGAATTTATTGGTTTGTGTTTGCCGGTAGATACCACCTGTGCTTTGTGAGAATTGGTTGGTTTGTGTTTGATGCTCTAGGCCGCCTGTGCTCGTGAGAATTGATTGGTTTGTGTTCGATGCTCTAGGCCGTCTGTGCTCGGTGATAATTGATTGATTTGTGTTAGATGCTCTAGGCCGCCTGTGTTCTGTGAGAATTGATTGGTTTGTGTTCGATGCTCTAGGCCGTCTGTGCTCTGCGAGAATGTATTGGTTTGTGTTTGATGCTTTAGGCTGCCTCTGCTCTGTGAGAATGCAGCTAGGCTTTGCTTTGTCATTGGCAGGGCATGCTCTGGAAAAGGGCGCATTTCACAAGCGCACACAAAGAGGTGAATACTCACAAAACCTACTGACGTGATAACTTTAATGCAGGCCTGTGACTTGTCGCTTAAATATTACAACAAAAAGTTATCTCTGTTGTAAAGATATGACGGGAAGCCTGTTTACTAAACAAGAGATAAGTTCAGGAACGGTGTTAATGTATGACATGGTAGGTTGCCTACAAGGGCACGTAGTTAAAATCTGAATATAACGAATAACAGATAGTATGAGGCCAAGAAAAAACTCGTCACTTGAATGAATTATCGTCAAAGTGACCTTGAGCAAATGGCAGTGTTTCCCAACAAGAGGACTGTAATCTCTTTAATAGTTTGGGCGTATTCCGCATTGTAGCCCGCTTCTTTACCGCTAGCAGCTTGTTTCAGTAGCTTACTCAGAGAATCAGTGTAGTATATTGTGTGCTATACAGGGTTAATCTGCAAACACTTTGCAAACGTATCAATATTGCTATCCATGGCGGCCTGGGAGTGGCGTGCTTGGAATACGTGACGCACAATCCCACAGGGGCGTCTCTTCCATTAGGGCGGAGGAGCGTTGCCCCACTGCTTTCTCGCGGTGCGAGAAGCAGAAATATTCAATTGTATTTTAAATACCATTTAATGTTTCTGCTTCTCGCGCTGCGAGAAAGCAGAATGGTATGCCTGGTTGTGGGCGGGCGGGTCGGGGCTTAGTATGCAGAAAGGTATGCCTGGTTGGGGTGGGCCCGTTGGGGAGGAGTGGCTTGCCCAATTGTATGCATTCTATTAATAATATATCCTCACGGAGATATGGTAGGAAGCTGTGTGGCATTCCAAACGCAACGTGTTTGAAATATTCGATACTGCTATTGGCTATTGTTGGGTTCATTGTGAATGCTGACAAAATAACTAGCAGGCGCTTTTCAATACACCGTTAGGTGAAAAGGAGATGATAAAACCGCATAACAGAACCTTGATCACAGAGAACTGAAAATATTTAAATTCTGAACATTGTGAAGGCTGGTGTTGGTCACTGTACAACCAACCGTAAAACAAATAACAGAATGTTTCCTTTTAAAACAGGAAATGAAAGCATATCGAGGATGTGGGTGACAAATCCGGGAATATATGTGTTATCAAAAGACTTTGCCCTCTCACCCCACCCAACCCTGTGTCTCATGTCTTAAGCTCCACAAGACGGCCGCAGTGCAACTCATTATATCACACCGTTTTTCCATGGCGCCTCCCTTTAACCTGAATTTCACATCCTTGTTTTACAGTACAGAACATATTGTCACCTCACCAAAACAGCACCGACCATGTTTTTTATTCATATTTTTGGTAGTTTTATATAGCGCTAATTCGGCCCAAGGGCATCGGGGTCCATTACATGGGAGATGAAGTGATTTGTCCGGAATCACAGGTTGTTGAGCCGACGCCGAGACTGGAGCCGCATTCCTAGGTTCTGAAGTGCGCAGCTCTCGTCGTAATGCCACATGCACTTTTACCCACAACGTCAGCAGAGAGCGTCTGCATAAATAGTATAAAAGTATAATTATACATATTTATACTGCATTAACACCTGCGCTACTTCAACAGATACGGATACGGACAGATACGGCTAGCAATCCTTACAATAATTCGACGGATCTCTTCAAGGCGCTATCGGAGGTGCTTTAACAGTCGTGGATAAACAAGTTGCAGCCATCGCTGTACGCTTGTTCATAGACTAAAGGCATAAAATGCGTGTCTCAGTGGGTGACGTAAGGGCGGTAGTCTTTACCTCACCAATGCTCGTCCGCGCCAATCATGGCCTTACTTTCTGTCTCTGGCAGGCTGATTATTCATTCGTCATCATCAGAGTCCATTTGTTTGCCGTTGCAGACTACAGTGGTCAGCCGAGACTACCATTTCTTTTTTTATCATCGTGTAGTCAAACTATTTGAGAGGATTAATCAGGGGATATATATAACCCGATACTAAGACCAGCACTCTCAGGGAAACTGAGTGCCATGCTAGCAGGGCCCATGCTGAAGCCATTCCTGCTGCCTGGGCAGAAAGGGGAAGATATATATTTATTTATTGGAAGACAGAGCTTACTGTGGTATAGCTATTGCCCGAACATGAAAGTTCAGCACTCCTACATTTATTCATAAAACGCTGTCTGCTTCGCCTGAGCCAGACCAAGCCTTTTCTGTTTTTTAAAAACATTTTTTATCAAAGAATAGGAAATATCTTTACTTGCTCTGAATTTGAAGACAGCACTGAGAACCAAATATTTCTGACTGGCTTGGCATCTCCTTTTGGCACGTGGAGCAAAAGACAATCCTCGCAGAAGCCCGGTTTCCATAGCGCTCCACCTGGTACCGTGTTCTGCTGTGTAATATCAAATGAGTCGGAGAGAGCACTTACATTTAATTCATAAGGATAACAAGCATTGGCAAAGCCAGTAGTACTCAAGGACTATTGTCTTTGTCAGTGGTGTCTAGATTGGCAAACGTGAATTATCCATTCTATTTCTGGAGTTCGTCTGCTACAACTACAGATCTCCCTACACTGTCAGTCTGTAAAAGCTTGGCAGTCCTGTTTTCATTGTGGCAGTTTCCTAACAGCAATCCTTCATTCCAGTTAAATAAGTGAGCTCTAACTTGCCCACAAGGGCTCGTGACAAAAACCTTCAAGGATGTAGACTTTGGGGGTTTCGTTTTTTATAAGACCCTGGATCGTGATTGCCATTCATGTCCTGTATCCTGGCTCTAGTGTATTTATATTTTACCTCTGGTGAAAATATTAAATTGATAGTGCCTGCAGTGTCCGTCTGTCTGTCTGTGTGTGTGCCTGCAGTGTCCGTCTGTCTGTGTGCGTGCAGTGTCCGAGGTCCGTCTGTCTGTGTGCCTGCAGTCTCTGTCTGTCTGTGTGCCTGCAGTGTCTAACGTCCGTCTTTCTATGTGTGTGCTGCAATGTCAGCCTGTCTGTTCGTTCCCCCAGCAAAAAAAAAAGTGAGCACCTACTGTCAAGGCAACCACAGTGTCATGGAGCAGCCCCTCTCCTATCTGTTCCTTCCTTCAACAAATCTCGCACCGGGTGAAACACCGAAGATGCGCCACTCCGTGCCAGCAGGAATAAGAAACAACCCTTGTGTCTAGGTTTACAATGTCAACCGGCCAGGATACGGTGCCTGTCTGTGTGCCTGTAGTGTCCATCTGTCTGTGTGCCTGTAGTGTCCATCTGTCTGTGTGCCTGAAGTGTCCGTCTGTCTGTGTGCCTGTAGTGTCCGTCTGTCTGTGTGCCTGTAGTGTCCGTCTGTCTGTGTGCCTGTAGTGTCCGTCTGTCTGTGTGCCTGTAGTGTCCCGCTGTCTGTGCGCCTGCAGTGTCCATCTGTCTGATTGCAATGTCCGTCTATCTGTGTGCCTGCGGTGATCGGCTGTCTGCCTGCCTGCAGTGTCCGTGGTCCGTCTGTCTGTGTGTGTGCCTGCAGTGTCCGTCTGTCTGTGTGCGTGCAATGTCAGCCTGTCTGTGTGTCTGCAGTGTCCGAGGTCCGTCTGTCTGTCTGTGTGCCTCCAGTGTCCGTCTATCTGTGTGCCTGCAGTCTCTGTCTGTCTGTGTGCCTGCAGTGTCTAAGGTCCGTCTTTCTGTGTGCGTGCTGCAATGTCAGCCTGTCTGTTCGTTCCCCCAGCAAAAAAAAGTGAGCAACCACTGTCAAGGAAACCACAGTGTCATGGAGCAGCCCCTCTCCTATCTGTTCCTTCCTTCAACAAATCTCGCACAGGGTGAAACGCCGAAGATGCACCACTCCGTGCCAGCAGGAATAAGAGGACTTTGCAAACAGCAAAAAAAAAATGGAGCACATTAAAACTTTGCTGCGCAGCCATGTAAGAGGCAGGGCATGTCTGCGCTTGTGCAAAGTAGTATATTATAACCAGCCACGTAAAAGGGCCGATCTGCGCTTGCGCAGAGTCCCCATCTCCAGACCTCACACGCGTCACCCAGCATCACAGGCACTGGTCACGCTCGAACCCGCGCCATCTTAAACCTTTGCACCTAGGATCTCCGTGCAAACCAGAGCGCTCCACAGCCCGGGGATGAAGTGCTGTGTAAATGTCACAGTGCAGTACATGGTATAGGCCAATTCTACTACAGTACCTGCTTCAGTGCACACTTGCACTGAGAGCAACTGCTGTGCTGTGACAGCTGTGTGGGCGGATGGCTGTGAGAGCTGTGTGGGCTGTGAGAGCTGTGTGGGCTGTGAGAGCTGTGTGGGCTGTGAGAGCTGTGTGGGCTGTGAGGGCTGTGAGAGCTGTGTGGGCTGTGAGAGCTGTGTGGGCTGTGAGAGCTGTGTGGACTGTGAGAGCTGTGTGGACTGTGAGAGCTGTGTGGGCTGTGAGAGCTGTGTGGGCTGTGAGAGCTGTGTGGGCTGTGAGAGCTGTGTGGGCTGTGAGAGCTGTGTGGGCTGTGAGAGCTGTGTGGGCTGTGAGAGCTGTGTGGGCTGTGAGGGCTGTGTGGGCTGTGAGGGCTGTGAGGGCTGTGTGGGCTGTGAGAGCTGTGAGGGCTGTGTGGGCTGAGAGCGCTGAGAGCTGTGTTGGGCTGAGAGCTGTGTTGGGCTGAGAGGGCTGTGTGGGCTGTGTGGGCTGTGAGGGCTGAGAGAGCTGAGAGCTGTGTGGGCTGAGAGAGCTGAGAGCTGTGTTGGGCTGAGAGCTGTGTGGGCTGTGTTGGGCTGAGAGCTGTGTGGGCTGTGTTGGGCTGAGAGCTGTGTGGGCTGTGTCGGCTGTGGGCTGTGTGGGCTGAGAGAGCTGTGTGGGCTGTGAGAGCTGTTGGCAATATAAATAACAATGCCATTTATTTATAAGTAAAAAAAAAAGAAATGTCATGAGCAATGCCAATAACTCTAACTTTTCCAAAGGCGAAACCATTGCATTGTAAATGCTTGTTCTATATAAGGAAGGTATGGAAGACTTGGGCGGTTTCCTCGCCGCTGAGACCCAGTAAGTGGGTATAAACGGTTCTTCAGCAGGTTTTGGACTGGTGGGGGCAGTTTTTGGTAAACAGAGCTGGTTTTGCAGTAGTGCTGCAATATCGTCCCCCTGCACCATAACCAGCAGCAGTGTAGCCCACTAACAAAAAACCCTCCCACTCCTCAGCCGCCAACTTATTTGCCAGGGCTGGCTTGCGTTCCCAATCCGGCCCTGCTCAGCTATATTCGATCCATACCAGCGTGGAAAACAGAAGGAGGGGCATTTTCGAGTGCCAAGAATCAATATTTGTGGGCGTTTACAAACTTTCAAAGCTAACCATGCCATGAAACACTCAATTCCCACCTCTGGAGTTGGAATTAAGGAATCAGAAAATTCTGAACTCACGCCAGAGGTCTCCCCACACGTAATTGGGCTCACACTTGCCAGGAATGCCAGGAATGCCCTCTGTAAATTCCTTCCAGGTGTTAGTAAGGTAACAATTTTAAACATACATTTACAACCAAATATCCCTCTGTGAATAATTGTGAAATATTCAGCAACTACTAAGGACTTCAGGTTCCTCTGCTCTCAGTCCGGCACCTTACACTAGTACTAAGTTTAGACTGCTAAACCACCCACGAGGACTGCAGAAGCAAGAGATGGAGAAGAATGGAGACTGAACTCTTTTTTTTGCTTTCACAAATCAGCCACGTATTCTCTGTGTGAGGGAAGCTTGCACTTCTTCAAAGTAGTGGTATGTATATGTACATATGACTGTGCATGTGTGTAACACATGCACTGATGCCACCTTGACTCTAATTGTGCTGTGAGCATAGCTTGCATTGCTGTGTAGGTTTAATATGTGCTGCGGGTGAGGGAAGCTTGCACTTCTGCTCTTGATGGTATATTTGTGCTATGCGCTTGAGGATGATTGCATTGCTGCTACATGGACTGAAAGTGCAGTGTGTGGGGTAACATTGCCCCACCAGCTGCGCACACTGTATAATGCTGCTGCCCATGCCGTACTTGTGCTGTATTTATGCATGCAATGGCAGTGTGTATTGATGCTGCCTGAATCGTGCATGTGCTTATTGTGGTGGTGCCTAAAACTTGTTGACTATGCTTGTGCCAGTGCTGTTGCTTAGCAGTGCTGTGTAGGAGAGAAGCTTGCATTGCTGCTGTATGTATGTGTATGGATGAGGATGACTGTACTGCTTCAGCCTGTGCTTCGAAGGCTTTACATGTAATGGAAGCATGCACTGCCACCACCTATGCGACAAATGAAGCTAAACCCGTTTGCTGTGCTTTGGAATCTTCCACTGATGCCTCTTGCTTTGAACCTGGAGTTGAGAGGGTGCTGATCCTCCACTGCTGTTCCATGTGATATACTTAGGGGCAGATTTATGACGGACTTGCGCCACGTTTACGCCGCTGTTGTGTGACGCAACGGCACGGAAACGTAGCGCATCCCTGCGACCTATTTACAACGTGACGCATCTAGGCAGATGCGTCACGTTGTAAAGCCCTGCGCCACATGAAACCTGCGTCAGGTTTCATGTGGGCGTTCTGTCGCAGGGTGGGCGTTCCCTCGTAGGAAAGCCCCGTAAAACTACTCAGTCAGTTTTACGAGGCTGCTGCGTCAAATCCTTACGCCTGCTTGAAGCAGGCGTAAGGAGTGACGCACCACGTTATGTATGGGTGGCCTCTGTACATTGCAGGAGTTGTGTCGCACTTGCGACGCTACTCCAGCAATGCGCCGCCCGTACACCACAAGATGTGTCACGCATCTGCCCTTCCTTGCACCATGGTGCGCCGCATTGTAAATGTGGCGCATCTGTGGTGCCGCAAGGAGGGAATTGCGTGACGCATCAGTTCTGGCGCATCCCTGCTGATTTGCAGAGATGCGCCAGAACTCATAAATCTGCCCCTTGGTTTTTATTCATCTGACGGACCCCTAAACTCCATTCCTTTTATTTGTGGGTGGTAATCTTTTACTGGGCTACCTCTGTTTTACTTGTTGTATCACAGTGGCATAGTTTGTCTCATGCCGTCCGTAATCAATTTTGCAGGCATAGAAAACTTGCTTTGATGCTGACTGTTTGTGTTGCATATTTTCTGTGTGTGAGGGAAGCTTTCACTGCTATTGAACATGCCATACCTGTTCTGAAAGCGGGGGAACGTGAACTTGTGCCGTAAGTGCTATACATCTCTAGAGTTGGGTGAGTCACTGAAAGCTCAAGCCAGACTCAAGCCTGAAGCCTGGCTCTGGCTCAGCTCTAGGTCCTGTTAGAACCTCGAACCCATGATGAGCCGAGCTTTAATGTGCCTTGCGCCTCCCTCCCTCCTTGTGCCTGGGTGTTGCATAAGGGCCAGAGCGGCAGACTTCAGAACTGGGAAGCCAGGATCGTGTCTCAGTGTTGGCTCAACATCCGGTGATTCTGAGTTTGAGTTTAAAATATTTATAGAGCGCACGTTCACCAGGCGGTTTCATGGCGCTATGGAGTACTGGACCCGAGAGGGCAGGAAGATCGAGGGGAGATAGAAGAAGTGGTTTATGGAGAGAAGGCTTGTGGCTTGTGGGCAAATCACTTAACCTCCCCATCCCTATAAACAACGAATGGTGGCCTTGTGTAATGTAAGTGTTGCTAAAGGAAAGCTCTAATGCCTGCGTGTCAATTCTCGCTAAATAGAAATTGCAGAAAATTCATGGAGGTAAAAACAAAGCCTTAGCATAAGGGAAGACAAATAGATAACAATTTACTGGCTGTTTGGTGCAAAGCGAAACCAGAAGCTGTTGATAAATTGTGGCTTCTACTTTTAAATTGTGTGATCGTAGACAAATATTTTATTTCACCAAAACTCTTTTTCCTTTATTATCTCATATGAAAGCACTTTCAAATAAGTGCATTCAGCATGCCATTTGTACAAAAACGGTTGTGTTTGATTTGATGCACTATAATGTTGCTCTAGAATAATCTAAGCCACTTAAAGGGTTTATATGACAATTGTCTTTCCTTTTATTTCACTAAAGACTCCTGTTCGAATACTATCACTTACAACACTGCGCCTCATTGCAGTGTTATAAAGTGACGCATTAATGTCAATGCTTCTACATGTTAAAGAAATGCACTCTTATGAATTTTAAAGAGACTTTATCATATTTTACATGATGATTGGGTAATCCAGAGCACCACAAGAATATAGTAATTAAGGTCTGATAGTCTCATAGATCAAATTTTAATCTTTTCAAAATATTTGTATCCAACACTTGGTTGTTCCAAGAATCATACAATTCGTTGACACACAGCCGACATGTTCTCGTCGTTTAGACGACTTTTTCAAGGCAATTAGAATGGTCAGCGTCCTAGGCCATCTCCAATCTGTAGATCAAAGTACGTAAGGAATTCTCAGCCTGATTCATGTACGGGCCGTTTTGCGTGGCCCTAATAGCGAATCATAGCGACTCGCTATTGAGGACACGCAAAACGGCATTCATGTAGGAATTGCTAAATCAATAGCGATTCCTACATGTTCTCTATTTGCGAGTAGCAATTTGCTACTCGCAAAAAAATGAATTTCTCCCCATTCATTCCTATGGGCCAAAAGGCCCATAGGAATGAATTGGGAGTATCCCTTATTTGCGAGTAGCAATTTGTTACTCGCAAATCAGATAGCGATTTTAAGGGTGCCAGGGGTGTCCAAAGGACACCCTGTAGCACCCCTAAAATGCACATTTGAACAGGTGTTGCGCACACACATGTCCAAAGGACATGTGTGTGTGCAACATGCAACTTAGAAAAATGCTTTTAAAAGCATTTTTCTATGTTTTTGCTATTTACCGAGAGGTCTGACCTCTCGGTAAATAGCGGCCCAATTTTGCTAAATCGCAATTTTTGCAAGTGTCATGAATAGCATTTAAGGAATCTCTAATAGAGATTCCTTAAATGATAATCCTCGCATATTTGCTAATTCCTCATTAGCGATTTTAGCATTTGGGATTGTGAATCCCAAATGCCAAAATTGCACTCGCAAAAGGCAAGATTCTGAGAATCTTGCCCTTTGCGAGTGCAATTTTGCTTCATGAATCAGGCGGTCTGTCCTTGGAGCCCCAAGGACAAGGTGGGCTACAGGGCACCCGTATGTACCCAGTTGTATCCAAGACTTAAACTTGTCATAAGTTGCCCCCAATTAAGGTGGGAACTAAAAGAAGAGGCGAAGGCTTCAGTCGGCCTCACAGTTCATATTCACAGTTCACTTATTCTTGAGGTGCTCTGGATTACCCAACCATGTGTTTGTATGTACAAGTTTTTGTTACATATATTAATTACACTACTGTGGTGGCATATTGTCGATCCATTTGAGCACACTATACTCGTTTATATATGTTACATTTACCCTAAACTTAATAGAGGTATTGGTAGTTCATAGTTACCACTGCCATCGATGTTCATACTTTACATGATGTTATGTTATACGATTTACATCGCAAACATTCTCAGGGCTCGAAGATCCGAGCCAGACCCATGGCTCGGCTCTCCTTGTTAGTTTGTTGGCTCGCGCACCTCTGTACGTTTCATGTACGATGGATACTTGCAGTGCAGTTGCCTATACTCTACGGGGCAGATTTACAAGCCCCATGCCCCGCCGGTGCATCTCGTTGTGTGACGCACCAGTGGCGCAGCCTGCTAAAGGATATTTACAAGCACAGGTAAAGGCACCCTGCGTGACTTAACCTGTGCTTGTAAATATCGCCCCTGTTCACGCAACACTTTGCGTGTTAAGGGCGGGACATGGGAGTTGCTGTGGCTGTTCCCACGCAACAACCATGTCCACTGATGCATTTCCAGATTTACGAGAAATCGTAAACCTGGAAATGCGTCAGTTTGCTGTGCCACCATAGGGCTGGCGTAGCCAAGCGAAACGAGGATACATTTTTTAATTTCTTCTCTTTTTTTTCTTCTTTCAATGCGTGCTGCATTCTACAGCACACATTGAAAGAGGAAAATGCCTGCTGTGATTGCTTTTGTGCAGGAAGGGGCCGCTTCCTTCACAAAAGCAATCTCCCCATGGCGCAGGCATCCTTGCACCATGGTGCAAGGGTGCCTGCCCCAGTGCATGGCAGCTGTTTCTGCGCCAGCACAGGGGAGAGCACAGGAATGCGACATATCATTGTAGATATGTCGCATTTATGTGCTCTGAAAGTGCCGCAGCGGGGCGCAGCCAAAGGGCTTGCGGTGCAGCGCAGCGGCACTTTCTTGTAGATCTGCCCCCAAGTTTCTATTTCCGAGAGTCACTGTGGACAGCTTGTGTGCAGCCCCTGTTCTGTATGGAATGGCAGTTGGCTCCACCTAGTTTGCATTGCACCTGTTTTGTGCGCGAGAGCATTTGACGCCGCTGCTGCCACTCCTATGTGTGCTGTTCTGCAGGTGTGGGAGGTTTTTACCGCTGCAGGCTACTTCTCTCCGTCATCTGTGCGCGAGAAGTTTGCTCAGCTGCTTGCTGGCTGTGACACACCTGCCCAGCAATTGTCTGAACCTGTTCTGTTCATGACTGAACTGCAAAGATAACAAGTTTCAGGGAACAAGCAGTCCTGTGCATGGCCTGTGGTGCGAGCCGAGGATAGTTGCACTACTGCGGTATGCGATTTGCCTCGTCTTTGTGTGAGTGAAGCTTGCACTGTGCGTGAGCGCGCGCGATGCTGCTCCTCCTTGCGCGTGCTTGATCAGTGTGTGAGGAGAGGGATGCTAAAGACAACTTCCCGCCAAGCCCCTTTCGATGCACGCAGGCTTCACGTGTGGTTGCTATTATAGGGCAACGGAAGGGAAGAGGAACCCTTTCAAGTGTGACCCGGGGCTGATTTTCTCTCTTCTCCTTCCGGAGCCCCAGAACTGTCTTTTTCAGCCATTTAACCACAACCACCTTTAAAAGGCTGCAAAGTGAGGGGCGCCATCTGCTCTCACCCTCTCCATCACCACCGCCTACACCAAGGAAACGCGTCCCCGGCAGTGAGGGGTTGAGAGGCGCAAGGTCAGGCCAGCAGCGGGTCATTCCCCGTGGGCTGCCCACTCATATCGCCGCCCTATCAGCCGCCAATAAGAGCAACTCGCATCTAATTGGCTTCAAGCGGTCACGTGAAGCCTTCTTCCAGCTTCTGCCTGCACGAGATTAATGAAGGCCTATGGATACCTGAGTAGCATCGCCCGTGTTATGTGCCTGATTATCCGTGCCCCTGACACCCAAGTCTTGATTGCGCCTGCATTTGTTTACCAAGCCTCCCAGCATGTCTCATTAGGCTGCATTATAGTCAAATAAATAAGTTATAATAGTGCCTTTTTAGGGATCTTTCACCCACCCATCTGCACATCACTCCTGTGAGGGAGATGTGGTCTCTTGGTTAAGCTGATGATTGTGCAAATAGAAGAATGCGTTCTAAAACTGGGCTACCAAATTGATCAAAAAATATCATCTGGATTGCATGTGCCTTGAAGTTGAAAGTCAAATAATTTTGAGACTGGATGGCAACAGCAGTGAGGTTCACTCGAATTTTCATCTGGGGCTCAGCACTGTTGCAACCTGGATGCCTAACAGCTTTCATGAATTAAACAAAAGTATTGGTTCTAGGTGGCTCCCTAACACCTGGGCAGCTGACTGGTGGCCTGATGTTTTAGGGAAGTCCCCGCTTCTGGTTAAGTCCATAAAACATCTTGTGTTGGTGTTTGATTATAAAAGGTATCTCTTCCTCCTTTTGTCATTTAATGATGCTTTGAAAGATCTTGCATTTCTTACCAGATAACGCCTACTAACTTATCCTCCACCAGTGGCAGGCTCTAGGCTGGATTATGTGAAGGCACTGTACCTGGTGCTGTCATCCTTTGTTATTGACATTTGCACTTATATCGAGCATTGTATAGGTATTCACTTAATTGTCTCTGCCTTTGGTTTAGACCTCTCCACAACCTGGGACCTGCCTTCCTAAGCGAACTATTTTCTAGTTACTGTTTCAAGAGAACTATTCAATCTAGCTCCACTTTTCTCCTGCCGACTCCCATTGGTGGTTGGTGGCATTGGCACTGGTATTATTCATGGTGGCTATTTTGGTAGTGGTGTGGTACTAGTTGTCGTTTACAGTTTGTGGGAGCTTGTCAGTAGTCCCAGAGCACTCAAGGGGTTACTGGTGCAAACTGTGACAGTCAGAGGATTTTACCACTGGTGTCCTGGGTCTTCACTTCACTCTTAAGCCCAAAATTCAGCACAGAGAACTCCCCATCAGGGTAAAGAAGTTGGAGAGTCTATGGCTTAATCAGGGAAGCAGTGTGGGATTAGAGACTAAGAACTGAGTAAAATATGAAACGATTAATAAATCATTGCCCAGCCAGTGCTTTCATGTAAGAGAAAAGGCATTCTACTTCTACAACACAATACTGTACACAACATGTATGTGAGCAATGTTAGGATATAGAATAGGTAAAGTGATTGGGGACTGTGGATGCTGCTGAAATTGCTTCTGTGAGTGCAAATCCCCACAGGTGCCCTTGCCGGGAATAAAGATGATTGCCCCTGTTTTGGGCTCAACCTCCACTCTTGAATCGATTAAAGTTGCTTGCCCAAAACAATTCTTCCCATATTGTCTCATCTTTGCACACCATATTCTTACCACGTTCCTTGGGCAAGCAGGGGCCCCAGGGCCTGAAGACCTCAAAAAAGGACTAGTGATTCAGTGCTTTCCTTTGGGCTGCAGCAAGCAACTTTGAGTTCTTCCTAGCTCAGCGCCTCGTAGTCCTGTACATTTGTAGGCCGGTCTTTGTTTTTTGTGCAATGGTGCCTCTAGCCCCCTCAGCAGTTGTTCGGGTCCTTGCCTTCAGGCCGGCCCAAGGCAGCTCTTCTCTTGGCAGGTTGGCAGATCTTTCAGCTTATTGTTACCGAACAACGTAAAGAGGATTTAGTAGTCATCAACTGTTCCCCTTTCAAACAAAAAAAATCTTAGGGGCATATTATCAAGGAGGTTTATCTCCGCTTTTTTGGCTTTAAAAGCCAAGAAAGCGGAGATAAAATTATCTCCCTATTACCTAGCTGCCGCTAACACCAGTTAGCGACAGCTAGTATGAGATAGCGACCATCTTGGGCCCCACTTTGCATGTCAGTGATATTTATCACTAATGAGATGCAAAGTGGGCGTGCCAAGATGTTAGAGACTGAAAACAGTCGCTAACATCGCTATCTCCTATTACCAACTTTTGGGGATATTCGCGCTAAGTGGGAATATCTCCAAAAGCTAACACTTGCCCTGAGCAGTTCATAGCCATGTTATCCAATGGGAGGTGGATAACATGGCTAAGAGCATTAGCTTGCTAATGCATGAATATCGCTGACTTTTCAGCGATATTCATGCTTTGCGGCGATTTTTACCGCATTTGCGTTAAACCTTGGTAATACCAAGGTTTATTTGGGGTAAAAATCGCCGCAGCGCTGCGGTAAATTATTGTCTCTAACCAAGCAATAGCGATAATTATCGCTATTGCTTGGTAATATGCCCCTTAGTCTCCAGTAGTGTGAGACCACAGATTCTCATGTAGAGAAATGTTGGTAATGTAGTGGTAGTTTCTGCTCAATGCTTATACTAAGATTACAAAATGAGTTTGTATATTCAATTGGGTGCAGCTCTGGGACCACTTTTGGGCAGTTCTTGCCTTTTTCACATTTTCCCAGTTCTTACCAAGCCATAGCTTTTGTCTTAACCAGTTAGCAGGAAGGTGGGTGGGATCAGAATTTCTCAGTCTAGGGGAACCCAAAACAAAAACAAGAGTTCCATGGAATTGTAAGGCAGAGGCTTTCTCCACATTTTAAAGAGGGCTCTGTGTCTCCAACACTTCCCACCCTGGAGTCGGGCACACTACAAAATACTCACTAATGCATTTTGAGAGCTCTGCAATCTACATCTGCTCTCTGCAGGCACCCTCTAACCCTCCATTTTATGTTTGGGTTGCATACTTGAAAGCAAATGGATTCCAGTAGGCCAACAGTCAAGCCACCACACACATGCTTACATTATCTAAAAACATGTGTGTCATGTATGCGCACATGCAACATCCATATACCTCATGGCTGAAGCAAGGGACCTTGTTGCAGGGCAATCTAAGACTGCTTTGCACAGGGGATGCCCACATGCCTTCTTCCAGTCCCATCATTGTAATACTTATGCTGCCACTCCTGTCACTCCTTCACTGTCTGCCAAAAGGATGGTAGTCACATTCAAAAGCGAGATGAACATGGTGTGCCCCTCCAGACCTCAGAGCCCCTCCCTCACATTCCATGTCCCAGGAGAGCACTCGCTGCACATGCATGATTATCCTATGTTATAAGGCAAGAATTAAAAAACAACCGTAACTCCTAGGCCAATCTCAGAGATCCCAAGATCCCAAATGTGTCCCTGTGCTCATACAGTAAGTGGCAGACCTAGACAGATACATCATTTACCATGGTTGGGATGTTTGTGCTATACAGTCTGGTGGTAATGCTCATTACCTTGGTTAGTTGCATCTGCCTAATGATGCCCATACATTTGCTTCACAATACATTACGATAGCTCCAATAAATGCATTGTTAACTTCCTTTGTGTCTTTCCTATGTTTACTATGGGTATGCATGCGCCCGTAAGTGAGTTACGAAAGGTCAGGGTCTGTTTTCACGGTTCCCTAGAGGTTGCAGAAATCACCAGTTACTCTGGGAAGGTTAGGAGTTCAGGTGAGGCCCCATGAGTTAGCCAGAAATGGGCATACAGGTTCTGACGTTGTAGAGAGACTCAGTCTGTACATTCTAACGCCCTGTCACCCAAACACACAGTTTTGCTTTACCAGCAACATCCATGCAACAATGTATGTGCCACGTAACGTGCTTGTTACCTCCCTGCCTCTTGTGCCTCATGTCACCAAATGCAGAAAATCAATTTCAGACACATTTTGAGCACTTCCGCAAGCCAAAGCCCCTCCCCACCATGTCAACAACTTCACTGAGATTATGCATCCCTCATCCTAACGAAACATATACTAAAAATAAAATATATCATTCCGGTTTGGGTAAATATTAAAAGGAGATGATATGGAACATAGGCTGTGTTGGACAGGCCATGTGAAGGGCCGCTCCCCCCTCTGCCCGACCAGGCCCGAGCCCGGTCCCTCAAGTGTCACACACCACCACTTCACGTTTTCCGTCCCCTCCGGGACCCTTGCCTCTGAACATATCGACCTCGTGGGCCCGATCCACTACTGGCCCGCGCGCCCAGCCTGGGCGCCATCTTGGACACTCCGCCACGAGGCCGCGTGGCCCCCGATCGACCCCAACCCTGGGCCTGGCCAGGCCTCAGACATCCCGGCACCACCATCCACCCAGGAGGTGAGCGGACTACTTGGCAGGTCAATGGGAGAAAGAGGTGTCGATGGTTCTCCCTCGCCAGGTGCCGCTCGCCCACAACCTCCCCGGGCGCTGGCTCCACCCCCCTGCTGGGTGTCTGGACCCCTTCATCCCGGACCCCCCAACCTCCAAGTGCGAGGGTCCGGACATCAAAGGGCACCAGCCCTATAACTGGGGCAGCTCCAGAGCAGGAAGGCAGTTGTATCCTGGAGTCGAGAGACGCAGTGAAGAACTCATCCTTGACGGACTACTGGCGCTGCCGTAGCCCTGCCTTGCGAACCATCGTCCTGCCTGCTGGCGCTGCCGCAACCTTCGTAACCTTCATCGTCGTCGGGACCTGCTGGCGTGGCCGCGGACCGTTTGTAACCACCATCTTCATCGCCGCGGACCGTCGCTTCCTTCATCCATCTCGGGACCTACTGGCTCCGCCGCGGCCCGATCATCTAGAACGCCGAGCTCGAGGATTGAGAGCTATTTTCATCTATTGGTAACAAGACTGTCCCGCTACCCTTTTCCCAATCCAGAGACCAGAATCGAGGGGACCCCTGAGTCCAGACCTCCTTGTATCATTTTACCGTACCTAAAGAATTGCTGATAAAGTAGCGTTGAACCTTATCCTGGTGTGGTGTCCGTCTGTGGGGGGGAAGTTACTTGTCTGTACGATCGCTGGAGACGGCTCTCCCCGGAGACCTCTCCCTTTATCCTCGGCCGACCCTCCCGGTCCGTCTAACATTGGTGGCCAGCGGCGCGATCCGAATCACCGCATAATCGTACAGAGAGTAGCTCACCCCACGACGAAATCACGATGACAACCAAAGAAAGCGGATCCACCGAGAAATTTCAGATGGAGAAATTGGACGAGTACAGCCATCGTGAACTAAAACAATTCTGCATCGAACTAGGTATCGCTACCACCGGTCTAAGTACCAAAGACGATTTCAAGCATGCCCTAGAGTCCTGGGCAGAAACCGGGGCCGTGGGAACCACCGACCAAAACATCGCAGCAGTAGAAAAAAACACCACGGCCCCCGAGGAGCGAAGAACGGGTCTCTCGCAAGACGAGATCCAGGAACGAGAATGAACACGACTACATGAACTAGAAATGGCCCGGCTCAAAATGGATGTTGAACTTAAATTGGCCGAACAAAAACTAAGCTTAGAGCACCTGCGTCTCCGAGAAGAAAGAGAGGAAAAACAGAGACAAAGGGAGCTCGAGGAAAAGAGGCTGGCGTATGAACACGAGCGCAAACTAGCTGAGATAGACTTACGCAAGCAGAACAAAGAATTAGGGGTGCCCGAGCAACCCCGCGACCCAGGGGCAACAGAGAAAAAGGTACACATCCCCAAGGATGTCGTTCGAGAATACTTCCGAGAGGACGACATCCAGCAATGGTTCAAGGCCTACGAAATCGCTATGACCGCCCACCGGATCGATCGAAGCGACTGGGGAGCCGGTCTATGGGGGAGATTCCTCAATGAGGGCCGCGATGCCCTGCTACAGCTCCCGGACCATCAGATGACCTCCTATGACCACATGAAAGCTGCCCTCCTCACCCGCTATGGGCTCACACCCGAGATGTACCGTCAGAGGTTCCGAGACTGCACCCGCATCCCGGGTACAACTTGGGTGGACTACGTGAACTATTTTAGCCGAGCCTTCGAGGGCTGGATCAAAGGAAGCAATGTCACAACTTACGAACAACTCTTCAATCTCATGGTGTGGGAGCATCTATCAAACAATTGCTTCATTGAGCTCCGGCAGCACCTCCTCGACAGCAAATTGACTGATCCACGGCAGCTCGCAGCCGAGGCTGACCGGTGGGAAATCACCAGAGTGGGCCGAAATGGATCCTATGAACAGAACCGGAACAACAACGGTCAGCACCGTCCCCGAGGAGGAGGAGGGGGCCAAGGGCGAGGAAGAGACAACGCTCCGGTCGCCCCCGCTACCAGCACCACCCCCCCGGCCAACCGGGGCAGCACCCCGGCGCGACCGGGATACAGAGCCAATGTCACGTGTCACCGATGCCAACGAGTCGGCCACTATGCAAACGACCCAAATTGCCCACAGTACCAGAGCCCAAGACCCCGCCAAGTGGCCGCTGCTGCCCTAGGGGAAGAACAGATCTCCGAGGAGCAGGAAGAATATGAACAAGAGCATCAAGAATGGGAGCCAGCCGCCATGACTTTAGCATGCTTAGGGGGGAAAGACATGGTCCCACGGGTCCCCCTACCCGCTAACACCCGGAAGTACAGCCAATGGGTGAGCATCAATGGACGCCAGGCCGAAGCCCTCCGTGACACCGGGGCCAGTGTAACAGCCGTCCGCTGTCACCTGGTGACCCCAGAACAGTTCATACCAAACATTCTCTGCTCTGTCCGTTCAGCCGATAACTCGGAAAGTCTGTGTCGGATGGCCTGCGTCCCTTTCGAATGGGGAGGGGTCTCCGGCATGTTGAAAGTAACGGTCCGAGATGATGCTCCCGTAGACTGTCTCCTGGGAAATGACCTTGAAAGCTCTCCCTGGGCAGCCGTAGAACGAAGAGAACACCTGGGGATGTTGGGCGTCCCGGACTGGGCGTGCGTCACCACCCGGTCCATGGCCGCCCATGCCAATCCCCGACAAGAGGAACCCGAATGGCCGGCGCCTCCTCCCCCGGTCGCCCCAGTCGAAGACACCGACCGTGCCGTCCCCCCAGAACCAGCTCAACCTCCGGACCTCGCTGGCCTCGACCAGTGGCATCAAAAGGGGGGGGCCCACACAGGAACAGTTTTCGCCAAGAGCAAAAGACCTGTCCCTCCCTCGAGGGACTCCGCCAACAAGCCCTCGCCCAGAGCGCAGGGGATACCTCCGGAACACATTGGATCTACTGGGACAATGATCTGCTATACAGTGAACAAAGGATCGCGGAGTTGGGGGCCAGCCGAGTGCTAGTGGTGCCCCTCCGTTTTAGAGACTTCTTGCTAAACCTGGCCCACGATGTCCCCCTGGCTGGACACCTGGGTCAGGATAAAACCTACAGCCGCCTAGTAACCCACTTCTTCTGGCCCAAAATGAGGAATGATGTACTCCAGCATTGCCGATCTTGCCCCACGTGCCAAGCCAGTGGAAAGAGCGGCCGCAAACTAAAAGCCCCCCCTGCAACCATTTCCCGTGGTCACCACCCCGTTCGAGAGGGTCGGGATAGACATTGTGGGGCCCCTGGATCCCCGTACAAAACAAGGACATCGGTTCATCCTGGTACTGGTGGACCACGCCACCCGCTACCCCGAGGCTGTTCCCCTGCGAACTGTGACAGCCCCGGTGGTCGGCCGGGCCCTGATGGGGATATTCTCCCGTGTGGGCTTCCCCCGAGAAGTCGTCAGCGACAGGGGCACAAACTTTATTTCCAAATATATGAAGTCCCTCTGGCAACAGTGTGGGGTCACTTACCGATTCACGACCCCCTATCACCCTCAAGGAAACGGACTCGTTGAGCGGTTCAACCGCACGCTCAAAGGGATGATTGGGGGGTTGGAAGAGCCCCTCCGTCGCCAGTGGGATGTGCTGCTGCCGTGCCTCCTCTTCGCATATCGAGAGGTCCCCCAGAAGTCCCTCGGCTTCAGCCCGTTTGAGTTATTGTATGGACACCCCGTACGGGGGCCTCTCAGTCTAGTCAAGGAAGGCTGGGAAATGCCCCCTCTAAAGAACCCCCCAGATGTCTTCAAATACCTCCTAACCCTCCGCAACCAGACCCGACAGTTCAGAGAGCTGGCAAAAGCAAACTTGGAGGCCAGTCAAGAGGACATGAAAAAGTGGTATGACCAAAATGCCTCCTCCATCGAATTTGAACCCGGACAACAGGTATGGGTGATGTCCCCCACCGAGCTCTGCGCCCTGCAAGACAAGTGGACGGGGCCCTTCAAAGTAGTCGAGCGCAAGGGTCCTGTCACCTATCTCATCGACATGGAATCTTCACGGAACCCCCTCCGAGTCCTCCATGCTAATAGGCTGAAACCCCACTTTGTGCGTTCAGAACTCAGCCTCCTGATGGCCACAGACAATGGAGCCGAAGAAGACTCCGAACCCCTCCCTGACCTCCTACGGACTCGGGAGAAAGATGGCTCCGTGGATGGGGTCCGACTCTCGGAGGCCCTCACCCTGGACCAACGCCAAGAATGTCGAGACCTTCTGTTGCAGTTCGCCGACCTGTTTTCCCTCACCCCAGGTGTCACTTCCTGGTGTGTGCACGACGTGGACACGGGGGACAGCCCCCCTATCCGCCACCGGGCCTACCGCGTACCAGATCGGGTACGGGCTTGCATCCAGGAAGAAGTAACCAAAATGCTCACCCTCGGGGTCATTGAGCCCTCAGACAGCCCCTGGGCCAGCCCAGTAGTACTGGTCCCCAAAGCAGCCCCTCCCGGCACCACACCGGAACTCCGGTTCTGCGTCGACTACCGGGGCTTGAATGCGGTCACCAGAACGGACGCACACCCCATCCCCCGCGCCGACGAGCTAATTGACCGCATGGGAGCTGCCCGCTACCTCAGTATTTTCGACCTGACGGCGGGCTACTGGCAGATCGGCCTCACACCCCGGGCCCAAGAGCGATCTGCATTTTCCACTCCTGATGGCCATTATCATTTCAAGGTCATGCCCTTCGGCATGAAGAATGCCCCAGCAACATTTCAGCGGCTAGTCAACCAGGTCTTGGCCGGGCTCGAAGGATTCAGCGCCGCCTACCTAGACGACATCGCTGTGTACAGCCACCATTGGTCCGACCACCTCCACCACCTCCGAGCGGTGCTACAGGCCCTTCAGCAAGCTGGCCTCACGATCAAGGCCAGCAAATGCCAAATTGGTCAGGGGTCCGTAACCTACCTCGGACACCAGGTGGGAAGCGGCCTGGTGGCCCCTCTGCAGCTCAAGATTGCCGCCATCCAGTCCTGGCAGCCCCCCATCACCCAGACCGAGGTACGCGCCTTTTTGGGACTCACGGGCTATTACAGACGGTTCGTGAAAGACTATGGTACCATAGTGGGGCCCCTCACAGAGCTCACGTCCAAAAATCAACCCAAGAAGGTCAACTGGACCCCAGATTGTCAAACAGCCTTCGAACAACTGAAGGCCGCCATGTGCTCCGCCCCTGTGCTCCAGGCCCCCGACTACAGCCGGGAATTCGTCGTCCAGACGGATGCCTCCGACCACGGCATTGGGGCGGTCCTGTCTCAATTGAACACCGAAGGCCTTGATCAGCCAGTGGCCTTCATCAGCAGGCGACTCCTACCTCGAGAACAACGCTGGAGCACCATCGAGAGGGAGGCCTTCGCCGTGGTATGGGCCCTCAAAAAGCTCCGGCCCTACCTCTTTGGCACACACTTCCGGGTGCAGACCGACCATCGACCCCTGCAGTGGCTGATGCAGATGCGGGGGGAGAACCCAAAACTACTACGTTGGTCCATCTCCCTACAAGGGATGAACTTCACTGTTGAACACCGGCCTGGGCCAGATCACGCCAACGCAGATGGCCTGTCCCGGTTTTTCCGCCTCGACGAGGAGAGTCCCCAAGAGGATGGGTGACTCTCCCCGCCTTCAGCTGGGGGGGACGCATGTTGGACAGGCCACGTGAAGGGCCGCTCCCCCCTCTGCCCGACCAGGCCCGAGCCCGGTCCCTCAAGTGTCACACACCACCACTTCACGTTTTCCGTCCCCTCCGGGACCCTTGCCTCTGAACATATCGACCTCGTGGGCCCGATCCACTACTGGCCCGCGCGCCCAGCCTGGGCGCCATCTTGGACACTCCGCCACGAGGCCGCGTGGCCCCCGATCAACCCCAACCCTGGGCCTGGCCAGGCCTCAGACATCCCGGCACCACCATCCACCCAGGAGGTGAGCGGACTACTTGGCAGGTCAATGGGAGAAAGAGGTGTCGATGGTTCTCCCTCGCCAGGTGCCGCTCGCCCACAACCTCCCCGGGCGCTGGCTCCACCCCCCTGCTGGGTGTCTGGACCCCTTCATCCCGGACCCCCAACCTCCAAGTGCGAGGGTCCGGACATCAAAGGGCACCAGCCCTATAACTGGGGCAGCTCCAGAGCAGGAAGGCAGTTGTATCCTGGAGTCGAGAGACGCAGTGAAGAACTCATCCTTGACGGACTACTGGCGCTGCCGTAGCCCTGCCTTGCGAACCATCGTCCTGCCTGCTGGCGCTGCCGCAACCTTCGTAACCTTCATCGTCGTCGGGACCTGCTGGCGTGGCCGCGGACCGTTTGTAACCACCATCTTCATCGGGACCTGCTGGCTCCGCCGCGGACCGTCGCTTCCTTCATCCATCTCGGGACCTACTGGCTCCGCCGCGGCCCGATCATCTAGAACGCCGAGCTCGAGGATTGAGAGCTATTTTCATCTATTGGTAACAAGACTGTCCCGCTACCCTTTTCCCAATCCAGAGACCAGAATCGAGGGGACCCCTGAGTCCAGACCTCCTTGTATCATTTTACCGTACCTAAAGAATTGCTGATAAAGTAGCGTTGAACCTTATCCTGGTGTGGTGTCCGTCTGTGGGGGGGAAGTTACTTGTCTGTACGATCGCTGGAGACGGCTCTCCCCGGAGACCTCTCCCTTTATCCTCGGCCGACCCTCCCGGTCCGTCTAACAGGCTGCCTTTAGGATCAAGAACTGAATGTGGGGCACTGCCTGTAGAGCAGAGTGCTTGTTAGTCTCTACGTCCTCCACATCTGAAGTAGATCTATACAATTTCTAAAAAATTAACTTTGCAATCCTAGTTTCGTTAGACTGAATCTATGGAAGATCCTTATCATGATTTTGCCGATGAAATTATTTGAGCAAGAATGTACTAGTTTAAATAAGCTTCCACAGTGTCCTACTTTTTTATGGGTGTGATTCAGAATGTAACAGATGATGCTCCATCCATCACGATGAGGATCACATCCGCCATCCTGATGGACTACCATCTGTCATATTTAGAGATACACGCCAGCTCAATAGTCGTCTTCGTATATCAAATGGAACCAGCAAGTCACATTTTTACCTATGTCACTGAAGCAACCAATTCTGCATTTCTGATAGGTAGTGCCATTTCCATAGAACCTCATGTCCATCAAGTGACCACAAATGTTCAAATGTTTTCACTCAGCTCTGTGTCCTCGGAATACATGTTGGGAGCCTCCTTATGCTCCGTCATCGAAACTTCTTATAGACTCGTCATCTGACACCTAAAAACATGACCCTTAATTTATCACCAAGCCGACATCTTACAACTTCCAAATAAGCAGAGGTTTATCCATGAAACCTCAGCCACAATTCTTGACAAAAGTCCTACTCACTCAACGCTCCCTCGTAGAAGCTGAGATCCTACCTGTAGGAAGCAGTAATACGGACAACTTAAATTTCCCTAAAGCTGAAGTTCTACATCTCTCACAGCCCCACCTAAAGGCATCAGAAATAATGTTGCTTTCTTGAGAAGGGGTGCCAGGTTCTTCTTGTAAACCACCCCTCTACTCTACACTGGCTTTCTTCTTTTCTCAGTGACCGAGGTGAAGTATCAAGAAAGCCACTAGCAGGCACTGAGACATCGGTGCAGCAAGGTGAAGCTTTAAAGGACTGGGGAATAACAGATTCCTCACCTGAGGTCGAAAGGGCTATTCCGAGTAAAGGCAAGTACAATATTAAATAGCAGATGCTTGATTCCTGATTATTAGGAACACATTACATTTTGGGCGTAAACTCCTGTTTGTACCCGGATCATAAACAAACCAGGCACAGTGTGGAACGGGAGAATTTATGAAAAAATGGTGAGAGGTTGGCAACTGGAGAAGCTCATAGCTCATTTTGTGAGCATCATTTTTTTTACATCTACAAAGATTAGCTGCAACTCAAAACGAAGTTCCACAGAGCATCCTTCTTAGATACCATGGATAACAGGATTTACAGACATGCAAATCACAGCAAGAGGAAAACACGCACACACACAAACAGATAGCGGTGCTCCACACCCAGTGCGTACAAAGGGTAGAAACAACGAAAAGTTCTTTCTCAAACAATGAACGCATGTATAGCAGCAGTGCAAGCTTTCTCCAAGTACAAGACCACCCGAACATCTGCAGAAAAGGTAGAAGTAATACAAGTTTCCTTAACACATGATTAAGTAAAGAACAGTTGGCGGCAGTGCAAGCTTCCTTCACATACACCCACACACAGCATGTACTGAAAGGGTAAAAGTAGTGAAAGTTTCCTTCACGCCCAAAGCATAAGAGGAATACATGTAGCTACAGTGCAAACTCCCTTCACACAAACACTCTGAGCATGTATCGATAGAAAGATGTTGTAAAAGCTTCTTTCACACTTAAAGAGCAAGTAAAGCAGGGGTAGCAGCAGTGCAAGCTTCGGTCACACCCCCATAAACACACAGACCATGCACTGAAAATGTAGCAGCAGTTAAAGCTGCATCCAGCGCTTTAAGTGGGAGGAGAACACTTGGGGGTGTCTCAAAGGTGCGCGGTCGATGTATTTAGGGGCGTGACTTAAAAACACCAAAGCAAAATCTGTGCTTAGTATAGCGTGACACCCGACTGGTATTTTGCTGTTTCTATCATTGCATCCAGATATCCACATACAACAAGTAACATTACACATACAAGAAGCCAGGACTATTGGCTTTGACAATGGTTGTTAGTTGCATAAAATAAAATTAGCATCAACTATGGCTTCGTTGAATACAGTATTGAAAACGCTTCCATTCTGAAATGATGAGACTGTGAAAGAACTAAAACGAGTCTCTTTGAAGTTACATCAAAGCCAATGAAGGGTGGTACTGTTGCAGTGTTATTATTATTTTTGCACCCTGATAGTGATGGCTAAAAATTAAGAGCCCAATAGCGACACGTCTCGGCACCTGCTGAGCACTGGCAGGACCGGACCTACTTAAAGCCATTCAAAACACCAAGACCTGGTTTCTAAAGCACCTCTTTTTAGGTTATACAATGTTAAAACGTAGGCGAGGTTCTACAATCTGTAGATTCTATACAACCCTCTTTTTTCTTATTATGAGATATTCGCCCAACGTTTACCGCCTTTATTTAACCACATCGCTGCTGTGGTTATTTTTCCCCTGTGCTGAAAATTGCCAATTTGCTGGTGTCATGACGAGCTCAGCTCGTCATCAGCACAGCTCAACTGTGCCTCATGACGAGCTCAGCTCGTCATGAGCATGGAAGGGGTTAAAAGAGAAGTTTTACAAAAGACAGTCCCCAAATTATTAATTATATTTCCTTCAACTTATCCCGGTGTGAAACAAGAACCCAAAGGTTTCAAAATAGATAGAAAAAAGAGTGACTGGCAAAATGACCCCTCACGTGTGCACCTTCAACGGGTTCACTGGTTGGTACTCACCATTTGTGCCCACTTTTATCATCATCGGTGGTCATTTTGTCCAGAAAAAAGAAAACGGTGCCCAAAAGGAAAGAAAAACCATGGTGCAGTGAAGTGAACAGGTCACATCTCACGATGTAACCATGTGTGATTAAAATTGAAAAATACACTATAGTAGCAACAACTTTATTACTCGCAAAGTGTATTTTTTCAAATTAAAACCGGTTGCTATTCATGCATTCCGTTTCCAGCGCCAACATGTTTCTTTGCCAAGTCAATTTTTGACAAATTCTTCAGGGCAAACCACTTCGCCAAGGCACCAGTATTGGACACACCATACAACGTTATAGGAGACTTTAAATTGTAAAAACAAAACAACCACAACACACCATGTTACTCTCACAACTCCCAATGTTACAAAGATACTCTGATATGTTTTTATATTTATTTATATTTACCCTCAGGAAGCCGCTGTCCCACATACCAGCTTGTTCAATCAGGGGCGGCTCTAGGCTCATGGGGGCCCTGGGCAGGGAGCGTAGGTAGGGGGCCCCGGAAGAGGAGGTCCAGGCGGGACGGGGCCCCCCCGGAGCTCAGGAGGGGGGGTCAGGGTGTTAGGAAGTGGAACAGAGCAGGAGGCCGCCAAATCCCTGCATGGGGCCACCATGCACATATGTATCCATCCACAGAGGATTATTATATTAAGGATATATATTGGCGTGGTGGCCCCTGGGGTTTGGTGGCCCTGTGCAGGTGCACAGCTTGCACATGCCTAAGGCCGCTCCTGGTTCAATTGAGGTCACTTAGAAAACTCCCTATATGAGTCCTCCTAGTAGATTGATCATTCAGCTGTAATGTCAATCTGCAAAAATGCGAGTAAAACGTTTGAGCAACATACATTTTCTATATGGGCTAAGGACACTGTCATTTCAAATACTACCTTTTCTATGTGTCCAAAGTAGTGCCCCTGGGCGAGAAATGTGGGTCTCTTGTAAACACACACACTGTACTTTTCAGTAATGTAAATATCTCCCCGCCTGTAGCTGGGCATGTATCTTCCATTGCGTTCATTTTGTTAATGCGATAGCCATTTACCAACAACGGACGCACACAACAAACAAAGGCCATTCCAAAACCTTTCTACTTTTAAAAGGCCCCACTTATACTCCAATACCAACTTCTCAATTCTACCCCCAGTCCTCCTTACTGACCCGGGCCTCACGGAGCGCGTTGTCACCTCTGGTTACCTCCCAGGGCTCACACGCCGCCTAAAAACACTTCTGTGTATCTGATCACGTGTAGGCGCGTGTGGTCCTGGGAGGCGGCTGCCTCGAAAATCGCGTCATCTTGGAACGGAGTTTCAGCACTAATAAAACCTCGGCTGGCATGTTTAGAGTGCCTAATGATGAATAATATTGCACTAAATCTACGCACATAGAAGGCAGCGACTAGAAAGTCCGTGCTATCTTAAAACCCAACATAATTAAACTCTACAGGCTAAAGTGAGCTGTACTAGCTGGTGATCACTAATGTGGATTGCTTTAATCATAATCTATTTCCACCCTTCCTACTGTGCAGATTTGATCATATCATAAAATCTCTGCCCAGATCTAGCTATATGGAGCAGTGAATGTGTGAGTTTAGAAAGAGGAGTTTTTCATAAATTTTATTTAAATTGTGAGGGCACTGTAAATGAACAGCAGTTCCCAAGAGTGGGCTTTTTAAAGGCCACCCCTCATAGAGCTGCAATCCTATCAACATAGTGTCATTACACTGAAAGCTCAAAAAACTTTTTGTTTGGGAACACTTGTTACAGAACTCCCTATACTCGACTCATCTCATCTGCACAGACTTACAAGGGTTTTCAATAAAGTATATTTTAAACTGTACTTGTATTGTAAAAACTCCACGAATAAACCTTAGTTATCAACAGCAGTTATCCCAGAATAACCCACCAGAAATGCAGTGTTATCATCATGATGATTTACAACCAAAACCCAAAAGAAATTTTTCTTTTGGGAACACATATTGAGACACTCCATGCTCTACTCGTCTCAGAGACATCAAAGACCAGCAATATACTCAGGATCTCATAAAAGCTGTGTGTAGCCCCATACTTTTCTACTTGTTTCAAAGTTTCATGGGTGAAATAGACACAAAGGGCCGTCATATGCCTTGGTCAGTTGTTATGCCACCGTCTTATTAATAACACTCCAAGAAAAAACTCAGAGAAACAAGGTCAACACCAGGGTGGTATTGTTGCAGTGTTATTATTCTTTTTGCACCCTGATAGTGATGGCAAAAATAAAGAGCTCAATAACGACACGTCTCGGCACCTGCTGAGCACTGGCAGGACCTGGCCCACTTAAAGCCATGGCTGCATCCCATTCAAAGCACAAGTAAAGGTTGGATAGCTGCAATTCCCTTACTCACACACACCATCAACTCAAAGGTTAGAAGCAGTAAAAGTTTCTATGCAGGCAAATAACAAGCAAATATTGGGTCGATGCAATGCCCGATTATCACGCAAGCACGCACACACACACACACCCCCCGGGAATATGCACTGAAATGACTGAATTTGTTAATAAAAACGAAGGGATATGGCGCTCTGAATTATTCTACAGATTAGTTTATACATCCTGTAGTGCAATGTGGTGGTGTGAGGTTGGGAGACCACCCACTCCCCAATGTGTGACCAAAGTCACCAATACAATAGATTCTTATCCTCCGGCACTCGCTAGTATCATCATACAATAAGTACAATAGTGTATAAGGTTTCCACAGATTCTTTTATTCTTGCGTTCTTTTATTTGATTCTTTGGTCCTTAGCCAACATAAGGGAATAAAACCGTCAACTTCCTCAGGGCTGTTAACTTGTCAAGGACTTGTCTTTATGCCTGTTATGCTTCAGTCCCGGCCTGTACATATCCGATCTCTCGAGGAAAGGAATCTGTTGTATTGGCGAAATTACTGAAGCTGCTAAACTTTGTGCCATGCTCAAAGAACAAGCAAAGCACAGGTAGAGGCACAGTGCCAGCTCCCTCGCCTACGCCCTTACATGCACATCATGTACACAAAGGGTAATGTAATGTATTACTTGTAAAGCGCACTGTTGCCAGCCAGCGTCCTGGCGCTTGGGAACCCGTCCTGGCTTTCCCTGTGGGATGGTCCCTATTGGGAGTCCCCAAGGTGAAGCCAGGCATCCCCGGCCGTTGTGGAGATTAGGCAAGCTAATGCCCAGAGTTGCGAGTGAGACCCCTGGTTAGAGTAGGCACTGAGGCAAGAATTATGAGTCCGCTGATTCTGGTCCACGACGGGAATTGCCCCCTGGTCCCGGGCCGACTTCTGCTTCCGGGTCTGCTGCCTCTAACCAGTGAGCCACACCACTCCACTAGGGTAGAGAGCCTCCCTCACATACACAGAGATTAAGAAGATCAACCGCCCACAGAAATCTATGCATAGCAAGTTTGGTGCTGTCTGCTAAGGGTTTTTCATTTGTGAGTAGTTAAGGAGAAAATAGTTTTTTTCAACACTTTCTATATGATGACAGCCACCTCTGAGGTGGATTCACTGCAGTTCTATTTCGGTGCCTTTACCCTCAGCAATATATTATTCGTGATGGGAGCAGAAGAAAGAATTAATATTCATACAAGTCAGAAATGCATTTTACAGCATCGTCTGCATCATTTTTATTGCCCAATTACCGTTGACGAAACATAAACAGGTTTATGGGTTAAATGGGTGTTTTTCAGTCGTTCTCCTGCTGTGCCTAAATTCTCCTCTGCCGCGGATGCCGAAGTGGCATCGATTTTGTTTCTGTGTCGTTTTTTATATTATGCAATGTGTATTATGGAATTATTGCATCTCTCTCCACCCTGCACGCGCGAGTTTTGCTATTGGTATTCGAAGGCAGCAGTGGTTTTATAAGCCATAATTCATGTCAATAGCTTCATTCTGCGAATTAAAGGCTTTCAAGCAATGGGAAGCCTGACAGACAGCACTTTGGTCACATTTTTTGTGAGTATCTGAGCATGGCGATGCTTTTGAATATTCAAAGCATCGAAACACACTGGCACATTTAATCAAGCTTTTATCGTTCAAACAACAGCACAACAATGGTGCTTAAAAAAGCCTCCGCGTTCTGTGCAATCACCTGCTCAGTCCTAAATGAATAATGCAAGGACCTACAAGTGTAAAAACTGGAACTAACACGTAGAGATGACCAAATATTAATGATATTATCTTTACTGCTTATTTATACCATAGCAGTGAAAATAAATGTGGCCCAATGACACGTACGTTGGAGCAACTGTTATAATAAGCACTGCAAAGATCAAATTCAACTTTATTACCACAGCAATAAAAGAATGCTTACAATGTGATCTCTTATTCAAGTCGTCAAAGATTTTTCCCTGTTGGTCTATGGACCTTTGTAGACATGAGTGTGGCAGGGTATGCTGAGACGTGAGTCCCTTGCTCACTTTGCCACTGGATTCAAGCAAGCCGTGCTGAAGACGGCTGGAATGCCAGAAACCGCTCCTCGGAAGCTTGTTTCCGGTCCAGGGAAGACATGGCTTGGCATTTCGGGCTGGACTGTTCCCATGAGGCACAGGGGCAGACTGATTTGCATATAGCCATGTCTGAACTGGGGTGGCAGAGTGGGCTAAAGAACGGTGATGGATTAAACCCAGATCTTTTGACTGGGTGTGAGTGTTTGATTGATTCAGATGCTCCGTCCATCACCACCCCCTTTTGTACTGCCTTTGTAGTCATGAAGCATTGAAAGGGAGAAGACATCAACAATATATTTCTAACTTGTGAAGCTCATGTGACTCCACAATAAGAACCAGGAATCACCGGATATGGTTAAAGGGTTTTATTTTCAGCTACCAATCAATCCAATATATATGCAAACCAAAAATAAGTTCAATAAGTACAGCAATACAGCAGATAAACTGAAAAATCTCCGTAGGTTGAGTCGCCATAAGATGAGATACAGAATTGTGATAGCCACAACAATCAAGAAAAAGATTACAGCAAACAGGTGTTCCATAAAGAAACTTCCCTTCTCTCTTCTAAACATAAGTCAAATATGGGATCAGCGACCCATGGTCTTTATATCAGGAGCACAGAAGCTGTCAGCATAATCAGACTTCAGTAGTAGTCTTGAAAAGGAAATACGAGTGAAGCATAATCTTCACACTTGCAACAATAAGGCAAGCAGAGAGGTCTGTACCTCTTGAAGTCTAAAAGGAAACTCATGTCTTCCAACTGTGAGAACACCAATTTAAAAGTCACAGGACATTCAGAAATGTCCTTATCTCCTTTCACACCACCGGGAACCAACCAAATTGTTACTTGAGTGCATCTGCAAAATCCCTTCAGTTTCCCATCACATCAATCCTTGGTCTGTAGTTCTCAACCTTCAACATCTCTCCATCCTGGTACATGACGAACAGAAGGCCTCTTTCGACTTAGTTCTCCGTGTTCGCTGCAAAGTTCTTCCCTCCATGCCACACTATGAGCAGTCTAATACAAACAATAAGCCTTTCTCTAACTAACAAAAATCATGATAATGTTTCTGCAAAGAAAGAAAGAACATTATAGCAAACAAAATGCACTTCATTCTAGGCTTGTAGTCAGGCTAAATGAAGTTGGCAGTTAAGATAACATCGAGTACATGATTGTACATATGCAAGTAAACATTGAAATATATATGTAAAAAGTAAATAAATAGTACATGACTACATGTTTCAAAATGAACAGATGTGAACACATGTATAAATCTCTAGTTTCTACAATGATTACATTTCATTTACACATTTAAATGCTTCACACACATTAATGAAGTTAGGCACACAGTGAATATAATGTCAAACATGAGTGTTTAATTGTGACGTATAAGCGTGGGGCCTAAATTGCGCTGCTCAGTACAGCAAAATTGACATGAGAAAACCCTTTCTTTCTTGCTTCACACATTACATATAACCATTATTTAAAGCAGGAAACAACTCTCCAGAGTGGTTAACCATAATGACCAAAGTGGCTATATACATCTGAAAAAATATCATGACATAAACCAAATATATAGACACATGTAATATCTATCTATCTATCTATCTATCTATCTATCTATCTATCTATCTATCTATCTATCTATCTATCTATCTATCTATCTATCTATCTATCTATCTATCTATCTATCTATCTATCTATCTATCTATCTATCTATCTATCAATCTATCCACCTATCTATTTGTCTGCCCGCCCATCTATCTATTTATTGCAAAAAGCAGGCACTACCACATGTGATAAATGCAAGTTTTTAGTCAAAGTTGTGCAGCAAAAGGGTCAACAATACAGCGTGAGTTTTGAGTATGTATTCAATTATTTAAATATTATCAATGTTTTTATGTAGTCTTTCATTTATTGCTGTACCGGGTGTATTAGGAATGTGGTTCATTATGCATGTGTGTTTGCATACAGACTTTCATACAGCCTTGGCTCACCAGAAGGCAACTGATTCCGGATTGAAAGACAATTGATGCAGATTGCGATTGACTTTATTGTTTCTGAATATAATCAGTGAACAGCTTACTCTGCTGGCCTTGTAATTATTTAGAATTATGCACACATATTGCTTTTTATAAATTATTGTTTGAGAAACGTAGATTGAAGTCATAAACCGACTCATTAGATTGGGCTATTTAGTCAACATGAGCTACATTTGCTGGATTATTGTTTAGAGAAAAAATGAGAGACTACAGAAATACATGTTTATAATGGACTACAGACAATATAGTTGATTTTTTAAAAGTTTCATATACCCTCTACGATGATTATTTCACAAACCTAGTAAAGTGAAGTATTTTCGAATCTCATGATTTTTTAACCACTTGATCAATATGCACCAAATTTGGCACACACACTCCCATCATTTTGAAGCCCACATCATGATGCCACTAACATTGGTGCATATTGGTCAACGTTGTGTTATTAATCCTATAAAGGGTCACAAAAGAGTACTTCCTTAAATTGAGATTGAAAACTTAACCACATATGCATGACTGTGCCTCTATTAATATATATAAATATATATTAGATGGACTGGACAACCCTAAGAACAAACGTTGTATTGCCACAAGAATGTTTCAAGTGATAGAATCTGGTTGTTGTTGACTATCATCCATCAGCACCTAACTACAAAATCACAATGCAAAAAACGTTCCACTTATTATCCACATGTGAAAAAATACAAAATGTTTTTCCAAAATTGCGATCATTGTTTATTTCAGAGCTTCCAATTTACAAGCTCTTTTTGTGAGAGCTGAACTCTGGCAAATTGTAACAAATAGAGGGCTTCATTGCTGTGATTCTAAAAGGCGTGAATGCCTTTTACAAACATCATCAGTAACAGGTTCTGTTATTAAAACAACCTATGGTGTTAGACAGCATCTTACATGTCGCTCAGTATGCATTATTTATGTGATTCAGTGCCAACACCAAAGCTGTAAAAAACGATATGTAGGCCAATTAGTGAATGACCTCCATATGCGAATCAGGTATCACAAATCAGCAACAACTAGTAAGAAACTTGACCACTCTCATGTTAACCTTGTGGACCATTTGTTATCAGAGTTGAAGGATTTCCCCTATGGAACATACAGTAAAAGACTCCAAAGAAAATGTCTGGATGTACCATTTAAAATAATTGTATAAAAAAAACTGAGCATCACAGAAAACACCACCTTATTACTGCATATCTCCAGATATCTCAGGGCTGCATTAATTCCACATTCCAAATGCAATACTCACTCATGATGCTTTTTGAAACTCCAGCAGTGTCAGCTGTGCAGCCACTGAGCAAACAATCTTGTACTACCTGAGGAAGGCAGAAGCCGAAACATTGTTCTGGAAATATATTTTTGTTCTTTGATGAGTCCATCTGTTTTGAGTACATTTCTTATTGACTCGTTGCATCATATATATATATATATATATATATATATATATATATATATATATATATATATATATATATATTACCTACTGGCGTTCGCCAGTAGGTATATATAGTTAGGATAAATTCCCTATGGGACTTTTGAAAATTCTATGTCTAATAACTTTGGCGTTTGTGGATGGAATCGGCTGAAATTTTCAGGAAAATGGCACATTTTGTTTCTGAGCAGCTCCTGAAAATTTGGTGGGGTTTCGTCAAGGGGGGGCTGAGAAAAAAGGGGGGTCCCAAAACGCGTTTTTTGCATTGAGTTTTCCATAGGGCGGTTGGACTCACTTTTAGCTCGAACGGCTGAATGGATTTGCACGAAACTTGGCAAAATTGTAGGGACTGTTAGCCCGATGTGCCTTTGCTAGGTCTCAATATATGTGCTCCAGTAGTTTTTGAGAAATTAACGTTCAAACCAAGATATATATCTGTAACAGCGCTCTGGGCAGCGATCCGGTCCGCTTACTTTTCGCTTATCGGAACTTTGCGCGCAGAAAGCTGATTGGCTCTCCGGTGTCTGTCAACATTCTAAACAGTCCGGAGCGGACGCCATCTTGTCTCTCGGTAGGATCGAGAGAGAAGAAGAGGTGGAAAACGAAGGGGGAATTTAATGAAAGGGGGCAAGGTATCCCCCTCTTGACCCCCTAGGAATGTTGTTGGGGTTATTAAAGGGTCCCGTGGGGAAAATAAAAAAAAAATGATTTTTCACGGTAGAAGCGCGGCCGCGAACTGGTAGCGAAACGGGAATTCGCCATTTTGTGCTTCGTAAATTAAATTACTAGTTATAAGTGGGTGCGGGAGACGTATCCTAATCCCCTATGTTTCCTGAGGGTGGGTGAGGAGGCTGATATATGTTGATACATCTCTTCCAGCGGCTGTGCGTGAGCTTTTTTTTTTTTTTTGCTGCGTGACAGTCCGGAGCGGCCGCCATCTTGTCTCTCGGTAGGATCGAGAGAGAAGAAAAGGTGAAAAACTAAGGGGGAATTTAATGAAAGGGGGCAAGGTATCCCCCTCTTGACCCCCTAGGAATGTTGTTGGGGTTATTAAAGGGTCCCGTGGGGAAAATTAAAAAAAAATGATTTTTCACGGTAGAAGCGCTTCACGGGCCGCGAACTGGGCCGCAAACTGGTAGCGAAACGGGAATTCGCCATTTTGTGCTTCGTTAATTAAAGTACTAGGTATAAGGGGGTGCGGGAGACATATCCTAATCCCCTATGTTTCCTGAGGGTGGCTGAGGAGGCTGATATATGTTGATATATCTCTTCCAGCGGCTGCGCCATCTTGCCTTTTTTCGAATGCCACAATTTTGTCGTGCACGGCAGCCATTTTAGATGCCAGGCTGGTCCCAGGCTATCACCTACCCCTGCGGATGTAGTTTATGGCCCCAGCTGTAGAGAATTCAGACATGCCAATCCTCCTGATTCAGGCGTGTGAGTACTGATTTCAGTGCTAGTCTCCCGCCTCCCGATTTCTGCAAGCAAAAACCCGGGGGCATATTACGAACAACTAGCGATAATTTTTGTCTATAACTTGTTTAGAGACAAAAATTATCGCCGCACATCGGCGATTTTTATCGCAGATAAACCTTGCTATTATCGCAGAAAAGTCAGCGATATTCATGTATTATCGAGCAAATGCTCTTAGCCATGTTATCCACCTCCCATTGGATAACATGGCTAAGAACTGCTCAGGGCAGGTGTTAGATTTTGGAGATATTCGCGCTTAGCGCGAATATCTCCAAAAGTTGGTAATAGAAGGTAGCGATGTTAGGGACTGTTTCCAGTCGCTAACATCTTGGCACGCCACTTTGCATGTCATTAGTGATAAGTATCACTGACATGCAAAGCCGGGCCCAAGATGGTCGCTATCTCCTTTTAGGTGTCACTAACTGGTGTTAGCGACAGCTTGATAATAGGGAAATAATTTTATCTCCGCTTTCATGGTTTTTAAAGCCAAAAAAGCGGAGATAAACCCCCTTGATAATATGCCCCACGATTCCTTGGGGGTTTCAGCTGACAAGGCTTGGTATTGTGTTACATGGTAATTTTTCCATGAAACGTCAGAGGGTCGATGTAGGGGTTCTAGAAGAGGTGATAAACCATTTAAGCCTCATGAACAAGCGCATGGTCTTTTAAAGATTTGTGAAGTACTCGGGGCGGCGGTGTGTGTGTGCCCTCTTTCAGGAGCGGGCGGGGGGGCACTGCCAGCAACTTGCCAGGTCAGGTAGTGTTCAACACGTGCATCACCCTTTCTCTGCCTGCTATTGCGCTCCATGCTTCGGAAAGGTAAGAAAAAGAACGTGCATTTGAGTTTGAAATGTCCGATCCTGCAGCAGCACACTTCCAAAGCCCACACATGACAATAACCCGATTCAAGGCCCCATTCACCCGTTTTTCAAAAAATAGATAACACTCCAACAAATTAAGGTTATAAAACTTTATTAACTTTTAACGATAATGAACAGAACAAAAACTAAAAACATTTAAACATTTATTAACACAAAAAGCAACAATGGTTAGAAGCTGTCTTTTGTGCGAATAGTCCCAAGGCAGCACAACGTGCAGAGTTCTGGACGGCACCCAGGTGATGTCGCCTGGGTGCCGCACTGGTTTAGGGATCCTACAATGCTGCTCCGAAAATTGGCGTGGGGCGTCCCGGGTGGGGCGGGGGGAGGCCTCGTCAGTAGCGGTCTGCTGTGCGAATAGTCCCAAGGCAGCACAACGTGCAGAGTTCTGGACGGCACCCAGGTGATGTCGCCTGGGTGCCGCACTGGTTTAGGGATCCTACAATGCAGCACAGAAAAACAGCGTGGGGCGTCCCGGGTGGTGCGGGGGGAGGCCTCGTCAGTAGCGGTCTGTGTCCAGTGTCACATGGCTGACACAACATGTACGACAGGCACCCAGGTGATGTCCAGTAAACTGCCGCACTGGTTTTGGTATCCTACAATGCTGCTCCGAAAATTGGCGTGCGGCGGCCAGGGGGGGGGGGGGTGGCGGCGTGAACGGGCCTCCCCAGGTGGCGGCCATCCAGCTGAGTTGCGCCCGCTTTTGCGGCTACAGCGTCTCGCTCACCATGTTGTTGAGTTGCTCCCACTCTTGCAGTGCAGCGATAGGCGGCTGCCACATGGCTGTCAAAATGGCGGACGGCTCTTCGGTTTTGGGCCTGGTCCACTGAAATGGCCCTGGGACACCTTGGAAGTCGGACGCTTGCCTGCTAGGGCTTGGGCTCCATTCTCGAAAAGCGTCCCCTCAGCCGTGAAGATTGTATAAAAGTCTTGGGGGCCCCCGACTCCCGCAGGCTTCCGGTGGGGAGCGGCTGCCATGATTGCTCGCGGAATGACCACGACGGAGCCACGAGATGGTGGTGCTCTCATGCTGACGCCAGCTTCAGTCTGAATGATCCAGAAACAAGGTGGGGCTTTCATCGTTTGGGAAAAAAAAATGTTCTAAACCAATGAAAAGTGTTATTTTTAGGTCATATGACCAAGCCTTCCATCTTTAGGAAACCAAAAGTAAAATGAACCAATGAAAAGTTTTATAAACAAGTCACATGACCTGTTATGCGACATAGGGCTACAAAAAGCGTAGAAAATCCGTTGGCACGTGAGGCGGCGTCAGTAGCGGACCGATGTGCGAATAGGCCGAAGGCAGCACAACGCGCCGAGATCCGGATGGCACCGAGGTGGTGTCCAGCAAATTGCCGCACTGGTGTGGCCATCCTACAATGCTGCGCCGAAAGACGGCGTGTCCAGCAGAATTGCGGTCACTGTTGCGGTACAGTGACTCGAACGCGCCGAGATCCGGATGGCGCCGAGGTGGTGTCCAGCAAATTGCCGTACTGGTGTGGCCATCCTACAATGCTGCGCCGAAAGACGGCGTGTTCAGCTGAGTTCCGGTTACTCTTCCGGCACAGTGACTCGAACGCGCTGAGATCCGGATGGCACCGAGGTGGTGTCCAGCAAGTGGCTGCACTGGTGTGGCCATCCTACAATGCTGCGCCGAAAGATGGCGTGGGGTGCCCCGTTGGCTTATGAGGTGATGTCAGTAGTGGACTGATGTGTGAATAGGTCGGAACCAGCACAAGGCGCCAAGATCCGAATGGCAAGTCCTGGATGTTGAGTGCCTCAGTTGAGATTTCTGAGCAGTGCTTGTAGAACTGTCTGAAGCTTATTTGCACCTGCTGCAGCTTCACTAGGTCCGGCGGAACTTGTTGCCTTTTCCTTTGTGCTTCTTTTCCTACAATGCGTTTCTTCTGAAGACACGACCAGGTCCCTGAATGTGTGCAGGGGGACGCTATTGAATGAATGAACGCGCCGAGATCTGGATGGCACCGAGGTGGTGTCCAGCAAATTGCCGCACTGGTGTGGCCATCCTACAATGCTGCGCCGAAAGTCGGCGTGGGGTGCCCCGTTGGTTTATGAGGTGATGTCAGTAGCGGACCGATGTGTGAATAGGTCGGAACCAGCACAAGGCGCCCTGCACTGTTGAGCCTTTTTCAATGTCTGTTTTTTGTTCTTTCCCCTCCATCAAAAACAAAACAAAAATACAAGGCGCCAAGATCCGAATGGCAAGTCCTGGATGTTGAGTGCCTCAGTTGAGAGTTCTGAGCAGTGCTTGTAAGACTGTCTGAAGTTTATTTGCACCTGCTGCAGCTTCACTAGGTCCGGCGGAACTTTTTTCCTTTTCCTTTCTGCATCTTTTCCTACAATGCGTTTCATCTGAAGACACGACCAGGTCCCTGAATGTGTGCAGGGGGACGCTATTGATTGAATGAAAATGGCGGCTTGACACAAAGCTGACTCAAGCGTTACTGTTGGTGCTATACAGACAAAAATTGGTTTTCAGTTTGTACATTCTTCAGGTTTTTTTTTCCATCCAAGTCTGATTGAGAGTTTGTAGAAAAATGGCTTCAGATTTTCCACATACTACTCTTCAACATTCTTCCTAAATGTAACAATGTGAGACTCACTAGGAGAACGGCTGTTTATCTTTCCTTTCAAAATGCTGCCAACAATATTTTCTGAATGGAAGACACCATCTTGTAACATAAAGGGCCGAAAGGGGTTCTGGTCTGGCCGATGGTTGGTGGAGACATTTTGACTATATCTTGGACCTGCCCGGCCTCGCCCAAAATGGCGCCGGTATAAATGGGACTCGTAACTCTTTGCCCGCAAATGTATATCTAGAAAATGTTATTGTAAGTGGCCCTGTCGTATTTTAATTACAAAATGTACGTCCACCGATTCCGCAACTGTTAGACACCTTTGTTCTCGTCACCTAATGGCCCGCTCGTTACGTTCTTCTACAGTGTAAATGTCTCCTCATCATATACGATTTGAGTTTGCTCCGTGGCCGGCCCACGTGGTTATAGGCCCGTATTTGTATACTGACATTTTCACAATAAAGGTTTTTAAAACAAAACACGGTAGTAGTATTTTCATTTGTAAAGTTTTTACTTTTAGTGACTGTTTTCGAATCAGTAAAAGGCAAGTGAAATAAAGCAGTCCAATTACATGACGGATAAAAGGTATAATATGTAGGAACGCAGTAAAGATAAATGGTCAAGGGCAGTTGTGTTTTTCATGTCTGCAACATAAAGTGATCGATAAGAATCTGATAATCAGGCGTATCGGCGACTAAGACAGCAGGCCGAATCTCTTTTACTCAACGGCTCCGTCATGGAAGGAAGAAACGCCCTTTTTCTCGAAAAAGGAATATATTTTACTTGCAAGACAGTTGTAAATTTTCCGGGAAAGTACATTAGCTTGGAATATTATAACATATGTTTGAAAAAAAAATATTGTTCGAAAATAATAAAAAGCGTAATTTTTAGGTCATATGACCAAGCTTTTCATCATTAAATTAACAAAAGTAAAATGAACCAATGAAAAGTTTTATTAACAAGTCACATGACCTGTTATGCTTACGTTACGCGCCGCGCCTCGGATCACTTCCGGGTGCGCTAACGCGGCGTGTCATAAAACGCATTACGCGACAACGTAGGTCAAGAATATAGTCTAAATGTCTCCACCAACCAGCGTTCAGAACACAACCCCTTTCAGCAGTCCAAAAAGTTCTGTTAAATGACAACAGAGGGGACAGGCAACAAGAACCATCAGTCAAAGAGGGGAGGGCAAGTTCTTCTCTTCCGGGTCATGTTGGGGCGCTACCGGAACTGATCGAATTGGTAGTCTACAGTGTTTCTGGATGTTTCAGACTAAAGCTGGCGTCAGCATGAGACCACTACCATCTCGTAGCTCCGTCGTGGCCATTCCACGAGCAATCATGGCAGCCGCTCCCCACCAGAAGCCTGCGGGAGTCGGAGGCCCCCAAGACTTTTGTAGAATCTTCACGGCTGAGGGGACGCTTTTCGAGAATGGGACCCAAGCCCTAGCAGACAAGCGTCCGAGTTCCAAGGTGTCCCAGGGCCATTTTAGTGGACCAGGCCCAAAACCGAAGAGACGGCCGCCATTTTGAGAGTCCTGTGGCAGCCGCCTATCGCTGCACCGCAAGAGCGGGCGCATCTCAACTACATGGTGAGCGAGACGCTGTAGTCGCAAGAGCGGGCGGAAAACAGCTGAATGGCGGAAGAGGCACAGTGTAGCAAAAGCGGGCGGAATGGCAACTAAAACGATAAAGGGGCGCCCCACTACAGCTTGTCTTCAGGTCAAACGGATTGTGGGACAAGGTCCAGAATTGAAGAGTCAACAAAAGGCAAAAAGTACCGCCGGACCCCGGGAGCCGGCCGCCTATGTCGGGGGCGATCTCAGGCTACACCAGTGCTATAAGACTTGGGGAGGGTGTCGGAGCCAAGCGTCTTCTCCGAGTCCATGGCCATCACAGCGCCCCTCAGGGGCCTCCGTCAAGCTGTTTAGGAAGGTAACATATCACATTGTTTTCTAATGCAGTCAGGTCCACAAACGACACTCACTTACTTTGAGAATAGTGAAGCTGCAGTAGGTGGAAATAAGCTTCAGACAGTGTTACAAGCGCTGCTCAGAACTCTTAACTATGGCACCCAATATCTAGAACTTATGCTATTTGAGAATGGTAGTGACATCGAAGCATCTCAGGGACCAAAACCATTAACGTACTTTCACGTATGAAAATCTTACTTGGGGAGGGGGCAGGAGCGAAGCGCCCCCTCCCAGTCAGCGCCACCACACCGTATGTTGAAAATCTGAAGCCATCGTTCTACAAAGTCAACCAAACTTGGATTGAAAAATCTAGAAAAATGTACAAACTGAAAACCAGTTTTGGTCTGCATAGCATCAGTAGCAACGCTTGAGTCAGCTTTGTGTCAAGCCGCCATTTTGATTCAACAAAGCACAGGCATTGATAAAGGCTGAAATTCAGAACTCTAAACTATGGCACCCAACATCCAGGAGCTTGCTATCTGGATCTTGGAGCCTTGTGCTGTTTTCGATCTATTCACACATCGGTCCACTACTGACATCATCTTATAAACCAACGTTATGTAAATAGTTTTTTAATAAAATGTTTTACCCTGTTTCTTTGCTGGTGTGTTGTTTATATTTTTAATATTTGCATAGGGTTTGTCATTATTTTGTGCGGGATGGGTGATGGAGCCGAGCTGTCTTGCAGCCCTCATGGTGTGGAGCTCAGTTCATCTCACTATTTTCGTATTTCTCAAGAAGGGTTGTTCCTAATATTTCTATTTTAGCGAGGTCAAAAAGAGATCCAATTAGTGGCCTACTGATTTTGCTCGATTACTTTTATTTTTTTACACGATTTTTCACTATCTGCAAAGACTAAACAGAGTATTGCGACTTTGTGCTTGTTTGTAAATAGAGAATGATCCAAAGAGAACCAATTCTAAAACAGTAAATGCTTGGACAACAATCAATCAAATGGAGAGACAAGGAGGTACGACGGATTACAACGGGGGTAAAGGCCTGCGTTAACTACCCTTCTGTATCTGCAAAGAGAGAGTACTACTAAGGCAAAAGAGGGGAGGGGGGGGGCAGCGTTCAAAGCACATCAGCGTGCATAAATACGAAAATGTTTTTATCTATCACGTACTTGACATTTTAAAGCTTTTCATATTTGCTATTAAAAAACCAATGAAATTCACAGAAAAAACCATAGGTTATAGTGGATATATAGTTAGGAATTTGCATTTACAAAACCTTGAAAATTCAATGAAAAAACCATAGGTTATAGGCCATATATAGTTAGGAATTCGCATTTACAAAACCTTATTTTACTCGCATAAAACCATTGAAATTCCATATATAGTTAGAAGCGCTAACTATATATCGCGCACCCGCAATCCACTGCTGATGATGTCACATATTACATCATTCATGACATGGTCAGTGACATCACTGATGACATCACTGATGACATCTCAAATGACATCACTGATGACAACTCAAATGACATCACTGATGACATCTCAAATGACATCACTGATGACATCACTGATGACAACTCAAATGACATCACTGATGACATCTCATTTGTCATCACTGATCACATCACTCATGTGATAATACAATGAACCTCTTCAGACTCTAATATAACCTTACATACACTCAGTATAAACAGACACTCACAGACTGTCACTCATCCATGGAGTTACTCACACACCTAGTCAGTCATGCAAAGAATCAATCACACCTCCATTTCCTCAACTATAAAGTTATACACATCTTACTTATTCAAACATATAATAACACATATTTATTCTCTTATATAATCCCTGATACAAGCTCACAGTGATCGATACAGCCACTCACACATTCACTGGCTCTTATGTTCAGTTATTTATATATCTCAACTCTCACATGTATTGTGTTTTACATACGTACTTACTTGCACATGTAGCAATGAGAAATCCATTCACTCACCAACACACCCATGCACAGTCAACCGCCCATATAGCTGTTTCCACATGCACTCTTGAACTCATACTCCTAGTGAATCAACTGCTTACACATCTATGCACAGAGTCACGCACCTCCCAGCCACCCACACACACACTCAGCCTCCCATTCAAATACTTGGGCAACCAATCAATAACCCATATGGCCACTCTTATAGCTACTGATCAACACATGCAGCAGCTTACACAACAACAAACATACTGATGTACAAATTAAGACAGTTTAGTCACTAACCCATGCACTCAGTGAGACACATTTAATCACTCACTCATACAGTCAGTCATGCACCTACTAAATTCTTCATCCAGACACTTATACATCCACTCATTCTTCAATATGTGAAACATATTTAAACTTTACAGACACATACAATCACTGGATGTTGTGATCAGTGATGTCATCAGTGATGTCATTTGAGATGTCATCAGTGATGTCATCAGTGATGTCACTGACCATGTCATGAATGATGTAATATGTGACATCATCAGCAGTGGATTGCGGGTGCGCGATATATAGTTAGCGCTTCTAACTATATATGGAATTTCAATGGTTTTATGCGAGTAAAATAAGGTTTTGTAAATGCGAATTCCTAACTATATATGGCCTATAACCTATGGTTTTTTCATTGAATATATATATATATATATATATATATATGCATTGATAAAGTTTGTAATGAACGAAACGCGTCTGCCAGTGCCGAAATAAAGGATTTATTGCAGTTTTCCCTGGAGTCTCGTTGATGGTCGACTCCGTGTCTGTGACAGGGGGTTTGGTGTTTATATATTGGGGTACGGCCACAATCACCCCTTTGACCATCCACTCCACAAGGTGTCCTGCTGATGTGTGGCAACTTTTGGTGGAACTACAGTGAAGTGGTAAAAGCAGGACACGCCGCTTGCCAGTAGCCCAGCCCGACACACAGTGTGCACCGCGACGCGACGTGGGAAGTGTGTTGTGTACCTATGCAGCGCATTTGGGTGACAGCTACGAGCTACTGCGGAGGAGTGAGGGACACGTTAAACTGCAAAACGGCGCCTTTGAAAAATAACTTTGGTGAGCACTGTTTGGGATTCAGGGGCAGACACCGCCCACTGGGGAGTGCAACTGTGCGTTACCTGTCTGCTCTTGGGAAATCCATGCCGGGTTTTCCAGTATCCCAGTGCTACAGTCACCTGAAGTGCCCCGTCCAATTGCAGCGGGACATTTGACTTTAAAAGAGGGCGGTGAGAACTATTATAGTTGATCCTCGGCTGCATTGATAAAGTTTGTAATGAACGAAACGCGTCTGCCAGTGCCGAAATAAAGGATTTATTGCAGTTTTCCCTGGAGTCTCGTTGATGGTCGACTCCGTGTCTGTGACAGGGGGTTTGGTGTTTATATATTGGGGTACGGCCACAACCACCCCTTTGACCATCCACTCCACAAGGTGTCCTGCTGATGTGTGGCAACTTTTGGTGGAACTACAGTGAAGTGGTAAAAGCAGGACCCGCCGCTTGCCAGTAGCCCAGCCCGACACACAGTGTGCACCGCGACGCGACGCGACGTGGGAAGTGTGTTGTGTACCTATGCAGCGCATTTGGGTGACAGCTACGAGCTACTGCGGAGGAGTGAGGGACACGTTAAACTGCAAAACGGCGCCTTTGAAAAAGAACTTTGGTGAGCACTGTTTGGGATTCAGGGGCAGACACCGCCCACTGGGGAGTGCAACTGTGCGTTACCTGTCTGCTCTTGGGAAATCCATGCCGGGTTTTCCAGTATCCCAGTGCTACAGTCACCTGAAGTGCCCCGTCCAATTGCAGCGGGACATTTGACTTTAAAAGAGGGCGGTGAGAACTATTATAGTTGATCCTCGGCTGCATTGATAAAGTTTGTAATGAACGAAACGCGTCTGCCAGTGCCGAAATAAAGGATTTATTGCAGTTTTCCCTGGAGTCTCGTTGATGGTCGACTCTGTGTCTGTGACAGGGGGTTTGGTGTTTATATATTGGGGTACGGCCACAATCACCCCTTTGACCATCCACTCCACAAGGTGTCCTGCTGATGTGTGGCAACTTTTGGTGGAACTACAGTGAAGTGGTAAAAGCAGGACACGCCGCTTGCCAGTAGCCCAGCCCGACACACAGTGTGCACCGCGACGCGACGTGGGAAGTGTGTTGTGTACCTATGCAGCGCATTTGGGTGACAGCTACGAGCTACTGCGGAGGAGTGAGGGACACGTTAAACTGCAAAACGGCGCCTTTGAAAAATAACTTTGGTGAGCACTGTTTGGGATTCAGGGGCAGACACCGCCCACTGGGGAGTGCAACTGTGCGTTACCTGTCTGCTCTTGGGAAATCCATGCCGGGTTTTCCAGTATCCCAGTGCTACAGTCACCTGAAGTGCCCCGTCCAATTGCAGCGGGACATTTGACTTTAAAAGAGGGCGGTGAGAACTATTATAGTTGATCCTCGGCTGCATTGATAAAGTTTGTAATGAAGGAAACGCGTCTGCCAGTGCCGAAATAAAGGATTTATTGCAGTTTTCCCTGGAGTCTCGTTGATGGTCGACTCCGTGTCTGTGACAGGGGGTTTGGTGTTTATATATTGGGGTACGACCACAACCACCCCTTTGACCATCCACTCCACAAGGTGTCCTGCTGATGTGTGGCAACTTTTGGTGGAACTACAGTGAAGTGGTAAAAGCAGGACACGCCGCTTGCCAGTAGCCCAGCCCGACACACAGTGTGCACCGCGACGCGACGTGGGAAGTGTGTTGTGTACCTATGCAGCGCATTTGGGTGACAGCTACGAGCTACTGCAGAGGAGTGAGGGACACGTTAAACTGCAAAACGGCGCCTTTGAAAAATAACTTTGGTGAGCACTGTTTGGGATTCAGGGGCAGACACCGCCCACTGGGGAGTGCAACTGTGCGTTACCTGTCTGCTCTTGGGAAATCCATGCCGGGTTTTCCAGTATCCCAGTGCTACAGTCACCTGAAGTGCCCCGTCCAATTGCAGCAGGACATTTGACTTTAAAAGAGGGCGGTGAGAACTATTATAGTTGATCCTCGGCTGCATTGATAAAGTTTGTAATGAACGAAACGCGTCTGCCAGTGCCGAAATAAAGGATTTATTGCAGTTTTCCCTGGAGTCTCGTTGATGGTCGACTCCGTGTCTGTGACAGGGGGTTTGGTGTTTATATATATATATATATATATATATATATATATATATATATATATATATATATATATATGATCAAGTCCTCCCGAGGGCCGAAACGCGTCATGGCGGTAGTGCTGGGTGTACCTATCCTTGCACAATGATTCCTGGGTCCGTGTTCGTCTTTCCAGTTCATTTGAAGTAACCGGGTGAAGTTTCTTTTTATGTATATATATATATATATATATATATATATATATATATATATATATATATATATATATATATATATATATATATTATATATATATTTATATATATATATATTTTTTTATTTTTTATGGAAACCAAGTCCTTCAATGAGCAAACGAGAGCCTACACGTCGCTTGACCATCAGGAACGGACCACCACAAAGGTAATTTATAAAGTGCAAATTTTATTTCATCTCCATCTTAGTCACAACATGATGCGTTTCGGCCAGGTTACCCCGGCCATGATCACATGACATGTCAGGAAAACCCACGCCCTTAAATCTCATGAGGCATAATCTGATCACTCCCATTCTAATCATGAACAGTGAAAAAAGACACAATTCAAAAAGTGCAAAGTGCATATAGCATATTAAACTCGCAATGAACAAAAAACATCGTAGTTTCACAATTAAACATTTCATTGTTAAAAACCTCCTATATTAGGTAAGAAATCCGGGGCAAGTGCCCAAATTCTGCTTGTGAAGAGAGAATATGCAAACCATACTATAAAATGTAGTGGGAAAGAGCAGCCCTCATAATAAGTACACCCAGTGTAGTGATGATGAAGCGTAGCTAAATAAACAGCCTAACTTCTATTGAAACAATTTTAAAATCGGATGCGAATGTATTACAGAAATTTGAGCAAAGATAAAGAAGCATATTTTCACCTGCTTATAGATATTACATATAATGAAGATTAAAGTTATAGAGTCAAATATATAAGAAATGCCAAAATAAATAAATATATATATATATATATATATAATCACAGTTTAGTTATTATCAGGTACCTATTAATTCATAAAGTATATAATATGGATTACACCCCCCTGCCAAAAAAATCCATCCGTAAAACTAGAAAACTAGTCAAACCAATAAAAAATTAACAGTATAATCGGTTTCTCTAAAATCCTTTACCTACAATAAACAAATAGAAAAGACCTAAAATCTAAATTAATATATATACACATAATTGCAATTGATATTTAAACCCCGCATTTACAATAAATTCACATATCATATTCAGAGCAGCATAAGATAACAAAATAGAAACAGAATTGTAAAATTGATTTCATCTAATTATGTACAGCAGATCCAACTAAACCACATTTTATAAAAAGTTAACCAAATCTTCTCCTGTGTTTAGCCCATTTGGTATTTTGGTGTTGAGCCGAACTATGTATTGACTCTCCAATTGGCGTACTCTTTTCTCCCTATTCCCACCTCGGATGGATTTAGGGACGGAATCAATAACATAGTATCTAAGATCCTCCAGTTTGTTCTGTTGTACTAATTTAAAATGGCGGGCAACCGGATAAGTTGGGTCCGAGTTTACGATTGCCCGCAAGTGCTGGAGGATCCTATTAAAAACAGGGAGTTTTGTGCTGCCGACATAGGCAAGTTGACAGGTGCACTCTAATATATATACCGCACACTCGGTTTTGCATGTGTAATAACTATTTATTTTGTTAGGCATGTTAGAAAAGGGATCCATAAAAAATTGTTTATTGACCCCAAACTTACATGCCCTGCATGAAGTACATTTTACAAAACCTTTCTTTTCAGTCAACCAATTTTTCAGATTGGTCACTTCAGGACTAGTTTTTACCGAAGCATCCCGCATTGAGGGTGCTCGTCTAAATGTGATTGTAGGTTGGTTTAAAAGCTCGGGGGATAATGTGATGTCAGTATGCAGGATGGGCCAATGTCTACTAACAATTTTCCTAATTGCCAGTTCCTGATTACTAAAAGTAGTAATCAATCTCATTGTAGGCTTTACACTTATCTGTTCAAGAGCCTCATCCGGCGTGACACTATCATTTAAAGAAGTACCCTTCTTTAATTTATCCAGGGCTGCTTGTAAATCCTTATGATTATACCCTCGGGCCATAAATCTCTCCTTAGATTCCTCTAAACAAATGTCTAAGTCCTCTTTCCTGCTACAAATCCTATGAATACGCAAAAATTACCCAAAGAGATGCTGTTTATGAGGTGTCTAGGGTGAGCACTGCTGGCATGGAGAATAGAATTCCCAGCAGTAGATTTACGATGTAACTTAGTACAGATGGTCGTACTCTCCACAAAGATTTCAACGTCCAAAAATTCCACCCTACTGTCACTAACCTGCGCTGTGAACTCCAATTTTAGAGAATTAATGTTTAGTTTGCTGACAAACTCAAGTGCCGACTCCTTTGAGCCCTTCCACACGACGAACACGTCATCGATGAATCTCCACCATCTGATGACATGTTCAGAAACGTCATCCGCGTGTGTCTGCAAGAGGACGTGCCTCTCCCACCAGCCAACGTGCAAGCACGCATAGCTAGGAGAGAAACACGCCCCCATTGCGACACCCCGGAGTTGATGATAAAGTTCTTTATTAAAAATAAAGAAATTGTTAGTTAAACATAATTCCGTCATGCGGATCAACATTTTATTGTGTTCGTTGTAGCAAATGTTTCTGTCAGACAAAAAATGCTTAATAGCATTCAAGCCATCCTGGTGGTTTATGCTGGTGTATAGGGAATAGATGTCCATCACTAACAAGTGATAGCCATCCTCCCATACCACTTCTTTAAGCTTCTCCAAAAATTGGCCTGTGTCTCTAATAAATGAAGGCAGGTTAGAAACATAATCATGGCGGAAAAAATTGATATATTTGAACATTGACTCCAGCAGGCTACCTTGGGCGGAGATAATTGGACGTCCTGGCACTGGGGTAACTTGTTTTTGTACCTTAGGGAGTAGATATAACGTTGGAGTGATGGGGTAATCAGTTCTTAAAAAATTGTACTCATCCTTATCTATTAGACATTCCCTTTTCCACTGTGACAATTCTTTGAATATTTGGTCTTTAACCTTTAATAAAATTGGGAAAGCTACCTGCTTGTAGCACTTATCATCATCAAGCTGTTTTCTTGCTTCCTCAAGGTATGCATCACGGGGCCAAAGAACAACATTCCCGCCTTTATCGTCCTTGTTAATTACGATGTTCTTTTCTTTACCCAATTTATCCATCAGGCGGGAATATTGTTGCTCCCTATATTGGCCCTTCCTATTCATAGAAATACATTTTAAGTTGGAGGGTTTTAAGGTCACTAATAATACAATCCCCAAAGATGTCTATGGCATCCCTTGCCATAACTGGCATAAATGTGGATGGTGGACAAAAAGGAGTAAGAGCAGCGCTAGAGGTTGAAATACCAAATCAAATCGTCAATCAAATCGTCTATCAAATCGTCCTGAGTATTAAGAACAACATCCTCATTCAAATCAGCTAAAACATTTGCTGTGCGAAGCGTAGTGACATCAGCTACCTGAAACAATGAACTTGGTTGTTTGACTGCAGGAATAGATGTAGTTTTAGAGCTTGCTTTCTTTAGCTTGTGGAACTTAACTAATTTCAACTTTCTGATAAATTTAAAAATGTCAATACGAGATTGGACATACTTAAAATGACTTTTTGGACAGAAAGAAAGTCCCAAAGACAAAAGCTGAAGTTCTGCAGTATTTAATTCAAGTTCGGTCATATTAATAACAGTATTAGCAGTTGATGTAATCGCCGCCTCTGACTGACTTTCCTGAATTGTTAGTTTCCTTTGTTGAAGCCTCCGCGACTTCCTCCTCTCTTTGCGCTGTTGGTTGCGCCTATGACATTTTGGGGCTGTATTTGGGGTACTCTCGGTCTCAGGGTTTGACGGCGATCCTCTATCATGAACCCCAATTCCTCCGAGGGACTGAAGCTTTGGGGTTCTTGAATGTTTAAATGATGGTCAACCTCATTTGGAATAGATTCCACACTGCTAGATAACACACTTTCACCAGAAATAGATGTAGCACCAACACCAGTGCTTTGATTAATTGAGATTAAAGGAGGCTGGACTTTGTTACTCGCTAGCTTTTTCACATTATCAAAACGCTTGGCAAAAGTAAAAATGCGTCCAGTCTCGTAGTCACGTTTATCGCGCGCAAATTTGGTTATATTTCGATTCATTACTATGTTCTCATGTTTGTCAAGGCGTTTTTGAATTTCATATCTTCCCTTCTTTACCACATCCTTTTGGTCAAGTGCATCCAATTCAGCAATGAGTAAATCAATATCCGCCGCAATCTCAACTCTATCGATTTCGACATACTTCACTAGCATCATTACCATGTTCATTGAACATTCTAAGTTGTTTGTCGCCCACTCCTTAAGCATCAAGGGGTTAGGTTTTTCAAACGAAGGAGCTATTAACACACGCAAACCCCTAGGCACCCTTCCAGCCTCTTTGTACTTTTCCAAAGATTTTCGCTCCCACCACTTTGTTAATTCATTCCTCTGCAGCTTCTCCAATTTTTTAAGCAGGCTTTTAACATCCTTCTCATCAGCTGTTTGCGCCTTCTGTTGTTGACCGGTTCCTGTAGTTACCGGCATATTAGCAAACATCGCATCCGCGCGTTCATCGCGGTTCCTGAGCACGTCTGTTGTGGACGCCATAGCGTATGAAATGGAGGAAAATATGGTTATGCACAAATCTTAATGGAGGTGATCCCCTTCGTGGAGCACACTTGAGCCCAAGCGTGCCTTCTTATCGAACAGGAATCATGCAATCCTTAAAATCTTCACACCCGCTGTGTATATATATATATATATCAAGGACCACAATCCTGATGAAACATCCTCATCAAACGGGAAATTAGGTATGAACCACCAAGTATTTTTAAATATTTCAGTGCTTTATTGTGGATTTCAGCAACATGATGCGTTTCGACCGAGTTTCCCCGGTCTTGATCACATGACATTCATTTGCAGTAACCGGGCGAAGTTTCTTCGGATCACTGACATAATATAGAAAGACAAAATATAGACTTACCAAAATATAGTCACCAAAATATAGAATGCCAAAATATCGAATTCCTATCTACAAACAGGTAAGTACAAAAATATCGAATCCAAAATATAGTCTGTAAAAAATATAGTCAGTCAAAATATCGAATTTTTTTAAATGTCTTAAAAGTAATTTAAAATTAATGAAATAATAAATATAATTAACTAAAACATACTTAAAAATACTCAAATAACCTTACAATTAAGATATAATTAATTTAAGTTATTAATAAAAAAATGTACAATATTTTACCGTAGGATAGCAGGAGGGTAACATTTAATATTACCACTCCACTGAGTGCAACAGTAGGGAAAGCGTTGGCTAGCATAGGGGTAAAAAAAACGATTCCCACTCCAGTGAGTGCAACAGTAGGGAAAGCGTTGGATAGCGTAGGGGTAAAAAATACTATTCCCACTCCAGAGTGCAACAGTAGGGAAAGCGTTGGATAGCGTAGGGGTAAAAATTACTATTCCCACTCCAGAGAGTGCAGCAGTAGGGAAAGCGTTGGATAGCGTAGGGGTAAAAAATACTATTCCCACTCCAGTGAGTGCAACAGTAGGGAAAGAGTTGGATAGCGTAAGGGTAAAAATTACTATTCCCACTCCAGAGAGTGCAACAGTAGGGAAAGCGTTGGATAGCGGGATGGTATAAAATACTATCCCCACTCCAGTGAGTGCAACAGTAGGGAAAGCGTGGATAGCGTAGGGCTAAAAAATACTATTCCCACTCCAGAGAGTGCAACAGTAGGGAAAGCGTTGGATAGTGTAGGGGTAAAAATTACTATTCCCACTCCAGAGAGTGCAGCAGTAGGGAAAGCGTTGGATAGCATAAGGGTAAAAATTACTATTCCCACTCCAGAGAGTGCAACAGTAGGGAAAGCGTTGGATAGCGGGAGGGTAAAAATTACTATTCCAACTCCAGAGCGTGCAACAGTAGGGAAAGCGTTGGATAGCGTAGGGGTAAGAATTACTATTCCCACTCCAGAGAGTGCAACAGTAGGGAAAGCGTTGGATATTGGAAGGGTAAAAATTACTATTTCCACTACCGAGAGAGTACAACAGTAGGGAAAGCATTGGATAGCGTAGGGGTACACATTACTATTCCCACTCCAGAGAGTGCAACAGTAGGGAAAGCGTTGGATAGCGTAGGGGTAAAAAATACTATTCCCACTCCAGAGAGTGCAACAGTAGGGAAAGCGTTTGATAGCGGGAGTGTGAAAATTACTATTCCCACTCCAGATAGTGCAACAGTAGGGAAAGCTTTGGATAGCGTAGGGGTAAAAATTACTATTCCCACTCCAGAGAGTGCAACAGTAGGGAAAGCGTTGGATAGCGTAGGGGTAAAAAAATACTATTCCCACTCCAGAGAGTGCAACAGTAGGGAAAGCGTTGGATAGCGGGAGGGTGAAAATTACTATTCCCACTCCAGTGAGTCTACCAGTAGGGGAAGTAATGATTTAATATATTATTAAAAATAAATTAAATATCAATACCAATAAAACATTAATTGAAATTAATAACCAATTTAATATTATAATTAATTAGAAATAGAACTACATATTAGTTATTAAAAATTGATAACCTATTCATAATTATTTAACAACTAATTAATTTTCAATAACAAAAACTAATTAATAATAAAAATGAATACCAATTAAAAATTAACAGTAAATTAATTATCAAAACACAAAAAGTATTTTTAATATGTCATTAATTACAATTACATTACTTCCCACCCTATTCCCCTATAAACCCACACCCCACTACAGAAAATACATTAATACAATTATCATAATTATCAAATATTTAATGAATACAAAATAATTACCAATTAATAAAAATTAATTGCCAATTAAACGAAGTTAATTACCAATTAAAAATTAATTAACAATAAATTTAAAATCAATACCAATAAATGAAAAAAATTATTTACTTAATTACAATTAAATTACTTCCCACCCTATTCCCCTATAAACCCACAACCCGCTACCGAAAATAAATTTAGAAAATTAACATAATTAACAATTAATACAAATTCATTGGCAATTAATAAAAATGTATTACCAATTAAAAAATAACAATAAATTCAAAATGAATACCAATAAATAAATACAAATATTTAATTAATTACAATTAAATTACTTCCCACCCTATTCCCCTATAAACCCACAACCCGCTACAGAATTAAATTACGCAAAAATTAAATAACATAACATTCATTACTTAAAATACATTAAACATACATTACAAAACTTAATATACACTTTTCACACATATACTAACATACAAAACACTTTAAAAAATTGATATTATTAAAAAATCGATATATTTAATGCCTATATTGTATACTTCGATATTTTGACTTCTATATTTTGAAAATCGATATTACTTACCTTAAATTCGATATTTTTAACCACTATATTGTGTTCATTCGATATTTTGTCCATTCTATATTTTTACTTCGATATTATGTCCATTCTATATTTTGGAATCAATATTATGACTGTTTACCATATGTATATATATATATATATATATATATATATATATATATATATATATATATATATATATATATATATATATATATATATATATATATATATTAATGAATTTATTTGTTTGGTTACTAAAAACCATTACATAAAACCAAAATACAAAGGTAACAACATTACAAAAGTTAAAATCAAGGAAATTGCAAAGGTCCATAGCCGCAGAGCAAGCAGGGCAAAGCTTCATAGGCCGACAGAAGACTCTGGAGTCCGGCCTGTGGAAGCCATCAACCCAGCCCGAGCTTGAAAGATGAACTTTCCAAAGGCCGCCATGTGCTTTACCGTGGCAAGGGTATACAGATGAGTAATCCCTTCCTCAGCGGTGCGTGACCCCGATTGTCTTAATACTGGCCTGAGGTAAAGACTACGGGCCAGGCGTAGGGCCGGGCAGCAGAACAGGAGGTGGGCCAAGGACTCACGTTTATATTTGCAAAGACTGCAATCCCGGACTTCAAAGCTGGCCTGACCGCATGAATATTGTTCTTTAAGGGGCAGTGGGTGTAGTCTGTAAGCCAGAATCTTATGGAGGGCTGCACGGCCCACCGCCTGCGTGAGATGATGTTTGGGAGTATGCTGGGTATGCGGAAGGCACAAGGTCTTATGCAAGTCTTTTCTACTCAGGGAGTCCAGATCCAGTTCCCTTGACCGTGCACGCACTTGTTTTTTTATTGCATTCTTGGCAAAATATTTGACATATTCACAGTTTCATGAGTCCGTTGCAAGTTTGAGCTGGGTTTTAGCCACTTGTAGGGTGGCCGACCAGGGGTTGTCAAGCTCTATGAAAATACATTTCAAGACAGCCTTTAATGTGTTCTCCTGTGCAGCCGTTGTTAAAAAGTAATATTTACTTAGGGAGGCCAACTCTTCCAGTTTTTCCTGGTTGAGCGAGAACTCCAGGCGAACAAGGGTGTTTCTAGTACACCTTGAAAGCTCTGCACTGAATTTTTTCCAATTCGTTGCTCAGTTTGCCCGGAAATGCCTGTAGAGCATAGTTAAGTGCCGGCATAAGTTTGGCTTTAAGAACTCTATTAATGGCTGTGGTGGACGGGCTATGTAAGGATGCTTGCAGCTTACAAATGGCATAGGTGATGGATTTACCTTTGGCTTGGATAGACTTAAGGTGGGCACTTGCAAGTCCTGATTCCTGGATGCAAATGCCCAAATAGGTGTACCGCTGCGTAGAGTCCAGAAGGAGGTTGCCTAGTCTCCATTTTATTGCTTTCTTCCTAGGGTAGTGACCAAAAATAATTACTTTTGACTTGCTTGGGTTTGCTACAAGCCTGTTTTTGTCGTTGTACTTGGCAAGAGCCATCAGCACCTTCTGTAGCCCCATTCTCGTGTGGTCAAAAAGAACCAAGTCATCAGCGTATTGCATGAAAAGGATTTTTTTTCCACCAATCTTTGGGGTGGCCAGGGCAGCCCCAGTCAGAGCCTTCTCCATGTCCGCTGTGTATACATTGAACAATAGTGGGGCTAACACACACCCTTGTTTTAAGCCTCTGTCTGTGTTGATCTTAGCTGATGCATGGTCCCTCGAGAGTTTAATTCGCACCCATGTTTTTTGATAAAGGGACTGTATCGCTCTTAACAGTACCGGGTTGATGTTCCATTGGACCAGCTTGTTCCACAGAATTGCACGGTCTACCCCATCGAAAGCCGCCGAATAATCAATAAAGCATGCGAAGAGGGGAAGGCTTTTGCTTTTCCGAGCGCGATGTGCCAGGAAAGAAAGAGCGATGATGTTGTCGACTGTGGCAGACCCTGGTCTGAAACCGGTTTGACAGAATGGAAGGATGCCTTATGCGCTCGTCCAGTCTACGAGGGCCTTCAAGATAGTGCTGGCATAAGCTTTTCCCTCAATATCAAGCAGTGCGATCATGCGGTAGTTGGTAGGTTCATTTTTTGGGCCTTTTTTGTGGATGGGCTGTAAAAGCGAGCCTCTCCAAGAGTCTGGTACGTCCCCCCGAAGCCAGCATTCAGAATACAAGTGGGTCAGATTAGAGGACCAAAAGTCGATATTTGCCTTGAATAGATGTCCAGGGAGACCATTAGAACCTGGAGCAGCGTTTTGTCTGATGTTTTTATTGATTTTAGAGACAAGCAATTTCCCCGGTGGATCTATCAGCTCGGTGTGTGTGCCTAGATTGTCTCCAACCTTTTTCTATTTAGGGAGTTTTGTAAAGCGCTTGGTGACGCACAACGGCGTGTCCCCGCGCTAAGGAGCAACTCTTATTGGAACCTATAGATGCGGCATACCTTACTGGGCAAATAGTGCAGTTTTAAGTTTGGCTCTGAAAATTGATTCAGATGGCTCTAATCTCAGTGCCAGGGGAAGTTTGTTCCATCTTGAGGCTGCGAGGTACCTAAAAGATCTTCCGCCCATTCGAGCTCTAGACACCTTGGGAACGACCAGGAGTCCAGAGCCAGAGGATCTCAACGAACGGGACGGCTCGGGACGAACCTTGGGTGTGTCAATTTGCATGTTAGCTGCACCATCATTAGTATATAGTGCTTTTACATGGGCAACCCAAGTAGAGGCTTCAAGGGAGTTTTCTCTGTGATTTATGTCGCTGCCCAGGTTACATATGTACTTCCAAAACTCCTGTGATTTCTCTGGGCTCAACAGGTCAAAAATTATTAGCCATTGTGCTTCAAAATGGGCCCGTTTTGCTGCCCAAACCTTCTTTGCGTGGCTTTTTTTGGCTTCTTGTAGTTCAAAATTGTTTAAACTTGTCCCAATTTTGCGGAAAAGTTTTCGTTTTTTGTTTAAATTTTTGGCGCTTATTTTAATTTTAGAGTTATACCCATATGTAGGTGAGGCGCGCCTGTGCGATGTAATATTCAAATTCCCGCGAAGAGTCACCGCAAGGGTCTCTATTGTGACACTCCAAGTTTCTATGGCGTCTTTATTCTGATCGCTAAGTGACCACCCTGTCCAATGATTAGCCCAGCTGTTGAATCTATTGATTGCAGTCTGTTCCCATTTGATCCTTCTGGGCAGCTTTATTATTTCTTCCCCGTCGGCTTCCCCGATGAATTCAAGCTTGTGGTTGTGGTCCGCTGTGAGGTTCAAAGTGACGGTTAGAGCGGCGTGATCGCTGTCACTACGCGGTTGAACTGAGAAATTTGACATTAAAAGTTGGAGTTTGCCACTTAGGATTATATAATCAACCGTAGTTTGGTTATTGAATGTGGGAGCTACAATCAGCCCAGGAGTAGTCTTTAGAAGGAGTGAGTGCGCCGTCAGCAGGTTATAGGTTTTTAAAAGATCGTTCAGGGCCTTGGTAGCCCCTGCCTGGCACCTGCGTGTTGTTGAGACTCCTATGTTATGAGAGTTAAAATCACCAAGAATGATGCATTCAAGGCCCGCGAATTGAAGCATTAGACGCTCAATATGGTGAATCAGCGTGGCCATATTAGAGTTGGGCCCGTGAGGGTTATGATAAAGATTAACTATTAAAAATGAAAAAAAAATACTGTTTGCCGTCCGACAGCCTTTCAGAATGCCTGCCTGGAGAGTATCCGGCAGGTTAGATATTTGTGCATATTCCAGGTTAAGTGAATGTTTAATATAGGTGCATAACCCACCGGCCGGTCTGCCGAAAATATTGAGCTTTTTAGCAGGTTTTCCATACTCAGCATATCCTCTCAAAGAGAGGGGGTGCATTTGCCAGGTTTCTTGTGTACAGATAATGTCTGCTTCCTTCATAAATGACACCGCAGTTTGTTTGAGGAGCAGCCTCCTGAGCCCAGCAACATTCCAAGACATGATTTTCAGACTCACTGGAGGCCGTACCTTCTCTGAGGGCTTTAGGTGCATGTTTACCGAGCATCGGTGGAGGTGGCCCCAGGCATTAGGGCAATGAGCATTAGGTCTTGGAGTTTAGAGCAAGCGGCAGCCAGGACCAATCTTTGTTCACAGGTCCCAGTGTAGCACATGTGCGTGAACCCTGGATTGGATTCATGGTTATCTTTATAGGGGTTCTGATGGAATGGCCAGTATTAATGCCCCCTTTAGACCCCTGAAGGGTAGCCGCCGTTTTTGGGGCGTATGTGGAATGCGCCTGTGGGCGTGAAGGCTCTTCAGCTAGATGGGCCATATTTCCCATCAGGGGGTACACCAACTGTGGTCTTAGTATGAGAGGATGTTTTTGTAGACGCTTAGGTTTTATCTGTATGCCCCAACTTTCCAGGAGCTTATGCTGGCTTTTCAAGGCCTCTGTCAAGGCCGAGTTCGTGAAGGTTAACTCCGTTGTTTCATTTTCCTCTTCCGCTTCTGGCGGTAGGAAAGAAACGGTTTTGATGTCCGTAGATTTTATTCCCTCCAGCCCTGGAATGTTCGCACAGAGGGTCAGAATGTTACTGCGATTGAGGATGTCCCACCTCCCCTGCGAGACATAGTCTGGGTACAGCCCAATTTCCCGGTCCTGAGATTGGTCATACTTTAAATAACCAGAAAGGAGCCCAGCCTGACCGCCAGTTTCTGCTGACTGTGGACAACCAGGTGAAAGGGCGCTTGCCTGACCTCTTGCGCTCATGGCTCGTTGAGGGGCCGCCATGAATGGAATTCTAGGAAGGCAATTGTTAAACAAGGAGTTTACGGTGTTCTTGGTATTTGAGACAGCCCGTGGCACTTGAGGGGCACCATGCGACGTCGACATTGCTGAGACCGTGACCAACGGATCGTGTGAGCCAGCATTATGTTCAATGGTGCATATTTCAATCGCTTCAACGGCATCTTGGCCTTGTAATTCATTTACAAGGCTTGTGCTTGGTGCTGGTGGAACTGGGGGGGCCGTTACTGGAGGGACATCCGGCCCTGGAATGGATGCTGCATCAGCGAGAAGGAGAACTTCATGCTTTTGTGCCGAGCTTTCTAGTGTTGTGGGGAGTGCATCTAGTTCTATCATTTCCGGTGACTCTTTATGTCCATGCGTGTGGGTTCCGGGACGTAGCCATTCCCTTATAGATTTGTTTTTGTTAGCTTTGTTCAGTTTTTTTAATTTTTTCTTATTTTTCCTCGAAAGGTGTTTTTGGAGTTCTGGGCTGGTCGGTGTGGGAATCTGCTGCCGGTCGTGGGTTTTTATTATGATCGATGAAACCTCTGCTAAGTTTGCGTTGATCAATGAGGCGGGTTCCACCCTGTCGAGTTTATTTGCCTTGCCGATTTCTATACTGTCTAGTAGAGGGATTTTCAAGCCTTCTATTTTTGAAGGATCAGGCGCTGATGTCTTTGCGTTTGAATCCTTGTTCTTGCCAGCTTCTATCTTAAGATCCTCGACCAGTGTAGCCATAATATGCGGAAGCTTTTCTAGATTTCTCAGGATGGGGCCGCAACTACAAGGTTCGGGCTTAAAGTCTGTGCCGTCCTGTGCTCTACGGATCAGGGGGTTCAGATGATCCAATTTCGCATCAACCCCAGAGATTAAGTTTGCCACTGTTTGTAAAATATTTATCTGGGCGTCGAGCTTGTCGGCATGCATGATTGCGGCTCCAGTCATGGAAATCAAGGTCTCATTGAACAAAGTTAGATGGTCAACTAGTACTGGGGGGCTGTCCCCCCTTCTACTCGTTGTGCGAGATGGCGGAGACATTTTGTCTTGGTCCGGATGACTCCAGCACAACAAGATCGGGGACTGGATGTGCCGGGCCGATGATTCTGTAGTGTCTCCTTCTCCTTCAACGGGACGTTTGCTGCTACCGGGCGCATCAGGTGAATGCTCTCCGTTTCCTGATGCGCGACGGCTTTGTCCGGTGCAAACATCAGCCAATGAGGGCAAGTTTATTATATGAAGATTTTTTGACACTAGAGGGGGCGGGGATCTTGTTCTATTGTGGTCAAACCTCGAAGCGGCCCTGTCAGATGGCTCTAACTTGAGCAAATCACCCCCCTGAAGCGTGGTTATTATTGGTGATAGGGGAATGCCTGGTGCCTGAACCGCAATGGAGCTTGAGCTCGGGTCGTCCTCTGGAGATATGTTAGACAATGTGCAACTCTGTGACCTAAAGAGTACAGCGGGGCTTGCTGCCAAGGAATGCATGAAAGATCTTATATCTCTGCTACCCAAGGGCCCAGAGGTGGCACCGGAGCCGGTGGGTAAGGTGGGGATTAATTTGGCTCGGATATGGCGCTTCCCCTCTTCCCCTGTTTGCGGCACTACGGTGTTTGATGTGACTGTCAGTGCTGGAGCTCCCGAGAGGGAGCCTGGGAGCGTTGGTGTGGTTCCTGTAGCTCCAGATGAATCCAAGAGCGCCGGCCCAGGGAAAAGCTCCCCCACGCCCGAGGGATAAAAGAGTTTAGCCTTCCGTCTTCTAGCAGATCTGTGAGGGCGGGGGTTTGCCTGGGTCTGGGCCTGCATTAGGGACGAGTTTCTAGTCCTCAATATTTCCCCTGCGATTTCCCACTGCTTTTCTGTGGCGTAGCGTTGTCCCCTCTAGGGCCGTCAGGGTGATGAAGAGGGGGGCAACGTACCGCGACCACTCTGTGTCCCTTTAATTCGTAGGCCTCCTGTGCTCTGGTTCACTTGAGGTTAAAAGCTTTTCTCAATAGATATATATATACACACGCACACACACACACATTTAATTATGGTCAAATGAGAATTGATCCATTTCAATTTATTAGTAAAATAAATTGCGACAATGTCACTACACCAAAAAGACAGGCATTGAAGCCGCAACCTCCAGAGGGATGTGACAAACCTCCAAGTATCTGATATAAAGTTGATGATGGAACTGGACATGTTGGATAGAGAGATTTCAGAAACAAGTGAAGCGATATCCAAACAAGAAATAATTCACAATTATGGCTGGATGTGTATGACAGCACACCAACACCCTTTAAACCAACTCCTTCCTTCATACCAATCTGCCAAGGGACCCCATTGAAATTTTTTTTAGCTAGTAGTGCAAGACTTGAAGAATTTGCAGAGCACTGTTAATCAAACTGAGAAAGGCACTGCGAACAATCATGCAGTCAAATACTTTTAGTTGAAGGACAAATTGAAGCCAGGATGTAGTCATCCGACAGATTGACAAAAGAGGAAACATTATCCTTTTGCCCCTGTCCATGTTCAAAACAGAAGCATTAACGCAACGCAATTACACTGACTGTTTTTGAAAAACAAGTAAATCTGACATTGTTGATGCTCCGAGTAGCATATCATGTTGAATTATCCCAATGGTGTGGGGGGGGGGGGTGATAACTCAGGAAGAATATTCGTTTTTGAGAGTTGATGCCCCCACAATACGCATACTGTATCTCATAACTAAGGTCCATAAGAAGGCCTCTAGGCAAGCCAATAATATCAGCTATTGGGGCATATATGAAAGTACCTCCAGGTATATTGAATTTTCTTACAGGAGTACACTTCAAATCTATCCTCAGGCCACTAGGGATTTTTTTAATGAGGATATAAGATGTGGCCTGGAAGGGAACTATGTACTTATTACTAAGGACATGACATCTATTTACACAAACATATCCCATCATGGTGACCTCAGAGCTGTAGAATACTTTTTGGGTGCCAGATATGCATCCTTATACAAACACACACAAATATTCCTGTTGATGTTACAGTGGTGCCTTCAAAACAACTTCTTCCTGTATGGTAAAGAGGTTTACAGGGAGGTCAGGGGGACAGTGATGGGTACCTGCTTCACCCCCTGCTATGCAAATCACCATATGGGCTGGTGGGAGGAGTAGATGTTCGCACACCAATTTGCGTTCGAATGATCTGAGAAGGTAGTCCTTTGAACACGTTTGATTGATGATTTATTTGTCATATGGAGGGAGACAGAAGCTTCCGCTAAACTCTTCACTGAGTAGTTAAACAATAATAACTTAAATCTACACTTCACCACTTCCATGAGCAAACAGGAAGAACATTTCTTAGGGTTGACTGTGTTTGTCAAACAGGGCAGAATCCATGCAAAAACGTACAGGAAATCCACAGCTGACAAAACTACACTACATGCTCAGCGCTTCCACCCCAAAAAACTAAAATACAGTATTCCCTATGTGGAAAATCTGCATGTGCATCGGAATTGTGATGACCAGCAACAGCTGGTGATGGTGCATGATGAACTAGCTAGTATGTTCCTAAAAAGAATACACAGCCAGAAACAGGGCCAACACAAGGGATCATGAGACACTCTTTTTTACCAAGAAAGTCCACTAGAAACAAAGTGAACAAGACTTAAGGATGAACACGGGACTGTGTATAACATCCAAAGGTCAGGAAGATACTTACTAGGCACTCGCACCTCATTAAGAGTGATCCAACTATAGGACACACAATGCACAACAACCCCCAAATGACCTTTAGAAGGGCAAGGTCCTTGTGTCAGGATGTAGTTGTGAGAAGTGCAGAGATGACAGCATCTGAAGGCTGGCTAACTGGTAGCCGGCCAGAAAGATAAAAAATGGCCAATAAGCTTGTCTTTGGGGATCAAGTGAATGCCACTATCTCTGCCTTCTTCTACACACTAAAGACAGTTAAGAGAATCCTCCCCTATATTCCACCAGCCTCGCAAAGAACAGGTGTGACAGCCCTATTTTTGTCAAAATTAGATTACTGCAACAGGCTATATCTTATTTTGGAATTGCAGTACGTAAACAAGCTCCAGTCCCTTCAAAATGCAGTAGCAAGGCTGCTGCTGGAAATTCCCAAGTTTCATTCAGCAAAACCTGCCTTTAGGAAGCTTCACTGGCTTCCGATTAAACAAAGAGTTAGCTTTAAAACCTTGTGCATCATATACAAGGCATTGCATGATGTTGGTCTGAAATTTCTCAAAGACAGTTTTAAGTGGTATTACCCAGACATGACTTTATGATATAGGGCCAACAAGATCATTGCCATCCCTAAATTCAAACTCTTCTCTTGGGGTGGAAGGTGTTTTGTGGTAGGTGGCTCAAAACTTTGGAACGCCCTATCCCTACATATTAAGTTCAAGCCTGATCTTCTGTCTTTTAGATAGTATCCTAAAACTTGGCTTTTTAACACCTAATTGGGCTTTGTATCTCTGTATCAATTGCAGCGCCTAGACACCTCCGGGTAATTGTGCACTTTAGATATTTATTTAACATAACAAGGTGTCACAAGTGTAAAGCCTGTCGTTATGGTGTCAATACGACAGGAGTTGTGTCATTACTGTCGAACATCTCCTTCAAGATTCGCAAACCCTTCCATTGCAAAAGTGAGTTTGTTGTGTACGAGATTACATGCCACAAAATATATGTAGGGAGCACATGGGAATCCTCCAACATGTCAGGGCTATAACAAACAAAGACCACAGCTACCCTGTGGCATGACATTTTGAAGATGTGCACAACAGCAATGATAGAAACCTCAGTTGCTTTGTGATCGACTCAGTCCCCAACAACATGAGGGCATGCAATAGTGACTAAGAAAGCTTAAATCCCGGTATGTACTCAACATGAATAGTAATATACCTATAGGGAAGTGTAGCTAGAAGTGCATCTCTAAAATTCTCGCTCTCTAATCTCTCCAGACATAACAAGATCAGGATGCCATGTTAAGTCAGGTTGTTGTATTTTGCTTTTTCTTTGTTTTAATGTATGTTTAGTGGTGAAGAAAAACAAGTGGAACGACAAGGTTCTCTACTAGATGGTGTCTCGTGGGGAACTATCATGTCGCATTTGAAGATGATTATGTAGTCATGCCAACTAATCATGCAAGTTGAGGTTCAGTTAATATAATCAGTTCCCATTAGCACAATGGATATTTTGTTTCAACATAGGAAAAAGATGGCTTATTCTACATTTCACACACATAATTTTGAATCTATATCAAATTAAATGGTATATGGATTTTAAGGCTTAACACGTTGGGGGCACAAACTCATTTACTCGCTGGGGATGAGATACACATGACCTTCCCAGGACATGAAGTGCCATTAGAGCAATCTGGTACAGCCCACTTGGGCTCCATATCAAATCACAAAACTACACAACAATCCCTTGCACACGCTGTGGAGTATACACAACAAGTTAATAATGGTGTAAGAACAATCTTGGTTCGGTGCTTGATCATGTAACACAATTTTTTTTCTTCTCGTGGTCAAATGTAATCAAAGCCTTAGCCAACATGTGTTTCATTGTGTTCTGCTGCTGTGAGCTGCAATTTCTTCAGTGCTAAAATTTTCTTGGTGCAGATCCTTAGTTTCGATTGTATTTCCGTCCCGAAATTGGTTCAAATTATTAGGCGTCCCAAGGTGCAGGGACCCTTCATGACATTCTTAGCGCTTATTATATGTTTCTGCGAGTAAACGTGTCTGTGTATCCCTCAGGTAGTAATGGTAAATTGGTTTCTCATTAGTGGGCTTGCAGTGTATTATAGTGTTCCCAAATATAAGTGGTACAGCAGACTGCAACCCTTATTGGTAAAATTTCGAATCCAAGTTGGCCATCAGCAATATAACTGTTGACGGTCCAAGTCTTTGTGGTGTGTAATTCACTTCCGGGCGTCCCCAGGATTCTGTGCAGGGCTTCCATGTAGGCAGTTAAACGGGCGGCATGTTTTGACGCAAGTGTGACTAGAGACAGCGCCCTCCCCATGGTTTCCATGAGGCGAAGTAGCAACTAGTCCTCAATTGTTCTCTTTCACAGAAGGCTGGGAGGGGACTATATATTTACAGTCCTTTCACAGAAGGCTGAGAGGTAACCATATGTGTGTACACGGTATGGTTCACATGTGACTCAGAGTCGTGATGCACCTAAGTGTGTGCATACCGCTCGGGTCAGGTATTTGGTCCTGAAGAAAAACTAGTATTACCACCTGCAGGTTGAAACATGTAGACCACCACGATCACTTTTGTATGTAGATACCACAGGCCATTTAAGCCTCCTAGGTATCACGCACTGGTTTTAATCTTGTCTCATTGCTCCGCATTAAACTTTAGGGAGTACAATAAAGACATTTTTAATTCACTTCTTTCACTCACTTGCACCATTGTTGTTAACAACCAGCTCCACTGTAAATCAGGTTTTGAAGCACACCCGGGTAACATTTGGTTACTCTGGTGGGACCCCTACGAAGAAGCATGTCACCAACCAGGTTGTGAGTGAGGGGTCTTTTTCAAAAAAGGAAGAGTTTTTCTTTTTTTCCACTCTTGTCGTATCTCGCGGATTTCATGGCTGATTTCTTCGGGGTAATACTCCTATTGTTTATGCAGTCTTTCTCAAGGGGAACAGGAGTATCCCTTGTCAATAACCCTTTCTCTCTTTTTGTTGGATATATGTTTCAAGAAGCAAGCCCACCATACTCACTTTGGGTCTTCCCGGTGGTTATGTATTTTTGGGAGAAAGTAGATCCCCTGGTTCTAGTGTGATCTACTGTGAGATATGTATATTCTTCAGGTAACAAAAGCTCCTGATCCAGCCAGCTTTTTAACTTGCATTGATATGGGGTCAGAAATTCATTGGTTGGGTTAGTTTTTAGCTCCTCATAATGATCTTTAACCCTCATTTGTTTGTTTGCCTCTTTGAAGTATTGGCTCCTATCCATGACGATGATATTGCCGCCCCTGTCTGAGGGCTTAGTAGTGATGGAATTATTTGCTTTAAGTGCATTCAGCCCGCGCCACTCATTTGCTGTAAAAATATTGTGGATCCTGTGTATGGAAGTTTTTCTGAATTTATTGATATCATCCACTTCTAGTTCATAGAATACATCAATAAGATTACCACTTGGAGTACATTTGCTATGTCACTTTTGAAAGCACATCATTGTATAAGTATTATTCATAAGATGGCGTCCTGTGTGTGAGAAAGGCCGGTAACACAGCCAAACGTGTTACCCAGTGGTCATGTTTCAATAAGCATACTTTATGCATTTAGATTCCTATCTGTTTTGGAGTCTATTTGATGCACTTTATGGAGCAGATAGTGGGCAACGTTTATATGTATATATACACATATAGACATACATATATATATATGCGTGTGTGTATATATACATATATATATTTATTTCAATTCGACATAATTGGGGTAGGGCATGAATACTGTAGATTTCTAGTACACTTTTCACAGATTTGAGTCTAACTTATCTATCTGCACAAAATCAACAGTCTACACATGTAGAGTGCACTTGAACCCCTCAATAGCATTATACGATCATAGGGGCATATTATCAAGGACAGGCGATACATTATCGCCGCTATTATCGGCAGGAAACTGCTGATAAAGCGGCGATAATGGCCTTGATAATATGCTCTATGAATTCCAATCGAAGCCCATGTTAGATGTGTTCACATCGAACATGGGCTTCGATTGGAATTCATAGAGCATATTATCAAGGCCATTATCGCTGCTTTATCGGCAGTTTCCTGCCGATAAAAGCGGCGATAATGTATCGCCTGTCCTTGATAATATGCCCCCTGATGCCTAGTTGTCATATCTCCTTTTGTATAGGTGCAGCAATCTGCCACCTCAAGAGACTCCAGTAACTAAAGTGCATACGTATGCCAAACTTTCTTTGAGCCAGATGTCTGCAAGTAGCTCTTGAAATGTTGAGCTTCTCAGGGTTTATGGTGCATTTCAGTCAGTGTGGTCATTGGTGGACTCACCTCTGCTTGTTATTCAATAAAGAGAAGCTTTGATCAGACATTTCAGGGAATCAAACCCTGGTCTAAAATGGCCCCGGCTCCAGAGCCAGACACACTCTTCCTGTCTCCCAATTCAATAAAATTCACCTCGCCGTTCCCATTTACTAAAAGTGAATGAAATGACACTCTAACCAGTTAATAATGCTTTTTATTTCCAACTGGCCTTGAAACACAAGACCCAGCTTCAAGAGATCGTGTGTTGCTTTTCATTGTGACTGGGAGTTAGCCTACACCTTGGTCAATGCGTAGTTTTGTCATAATCTTTCCAGAAGGCACAGCATATCTACCCTCTCCTCTTGCAGGCAGTAGAGCGTGCCATCTCTCAGTCACACAACTAATTCTCATCCAGGATTTAAGGGCTGTAAAACAAGCACCGTGGCTATAAAAATTGCTCAGCTGGGAGGGAACAGATCATGCAATCATAATGTATCAGACAGGAACAGTTTGCACTCTGTGATGCGCCCCTTCTCAAACGGCTAATGGAATTCCCACCTCTGGGTTGACCAAAGATCTTCTTGTGGCACAAGGCCATTAAGGCGTATACATGCACCCACAAACACTAGTAAACTCAAGGTGGCCAAGCCAACAATCATAGAAACTCAGAATTAGAGTGCATGGATTCAGAATTTGTCAATAAATGAAGTGCATATGGCGAGTTTGTTCAGACCTATTTGCAGATCATACTACATAACATCACACCATTTCCTCTTCCGCTTTGTTCCATCTTCAAAACACTATGCATTCCAAATTAGGTCTTTCAATGTAGGTCGTCAGAAGATCTACAAACAGTGACATTTTTAGTGGCGCTGTCAATTGTGTGACTTTCATCTGCATACAACTGATATTGGATGGAGAACTGTGTACATTTCATGAAATTTAGGAAGCTGGTTTTACTGTAGAGAAAAGGTCAGCAAAATAAGTTTTGCTTGAGAAAATATATGCAAACTGACTTTTACTGACTTATTTTTCAGCAAATGGGGTATAATGTGTTTTTTTAATCTATTTTGCTTAAACCTTGCAAATTTACCAATTGGGACAAACTTGACACCGAAAGGAAACATTTTGCTAGAGAAGTTAGTGGGAAAATGTAATTACAAAACAGTGACCATCATCTTTTTATAGATTTGATGTTTGTCCTGCGTATATTTACTAAATGCTAATTTGAAGGCATATATTCAAACATATTTCCACTGAGTTAAAAAAAATTGTGTTCCTGACGAATAGATCTTTCTTGAAGGCCTCCAGTCCTGCTTTTTTAGTTGCTTATAAACATATGGACATTGGCCAGTCATGCTGAAGTCCTGCCTTTCTTGTCAAATGATCAGGTTGCATGAATTACTTACACTTTTAAAAAATGTTTTCTTCTATTCGTGTGATATTGAGACTGGAAAGTGGATGTCTGTAACTGAACACAAAGACCACTTCTTGTCTTCCACTCCAAGAAAGCAGAGTAATGGACAAACCTTTACAGAACTCTCAAGATTGCAAAAATTGAGGACAAAGTCAATAGGAAAGTCAGGAAATGCCAAAGGAAGGCAGGTAGAACCTTACAACAGTCCAACAGTCCCATGTGGGAGAAGAAGGCGTTTAAAGACTGGAGCAACAGGAAGGCAGGAACAAACTGCAACGAAATTCCATGGGGATCAAGTTTTGGTAAAGCCAAACGATCTCGCTTTTTGTAGCTGTTTTACACCATGAGTACTCACAAACATTTTCCCAAGGGGGTCAAAAGTATGGTCTGTGGTGCATCCAAGAGCTGCATTGATGACAGCGAGGGGGGGAGGACTGTGAAATGAGGAGTTATTTTAAGGGTGTTATACCATAATGCCCTATGAAGTATGACCCCAGTCTCTGTAAGAGACACATATACTGTGCTATGCTGTACCTAACTCACTGTCCCTCTACCACACCCTGGGGTAAGCCTTGTCTGCTTGCTATTGTTACCTTTAGCAAGTCACATGTGCAAAGGAAGTAGCTTGGCTTGGTTATTAAACTGGACTGAAATAGAATCTTAGGCCTCAACATCTTCTTATTCCTTTAGTCTCTTATCTGTGAGCATTCAGAAGGCATATAAATATGCTCAATTCAATCACAGCTTTATTCGATTGATAATTCAAAGAATCATAAAAGCAGATAAAAACATACAAATATTACATAATAAAAATATTCGTTTAAAAAAATCGCAATATGAATCAGAATATAAATCAGCTGTTAATTCATACAATCATTAAAAAGAGAACATACATATGTGAAGACTGAAGAAGCATCCGAAGTCATGTACTGAGACTTTTCCTTAGATTAACAACTTTTTTTTAAAACATTGTTATTCTCCAAACCGAGTGCACGTTATCTAGATATTGTGAAGCAATAAACGCCGGGCGACTCTGTCTGATTCCCAGGGCTTTTAAAATTGGGACAATCATAGGTTTTTCTTAAATTGCTATAGAATTTACAAAATAAAAGTACATAGATGGGTGGATTGACCCGAAACATTATCACCTGGGAGCAATTTCAATTCCCGGTCCCAGTCATACATTCGTGAGAAGCATACAATTCTGTGGAATATTCCGAACCTAAATCGTGTCAATAGAAACCTGTCATAAAGTCCAGTTACAACAGTTAAGTATGGTTGGATGGTGGAACAAGTTAAGATCATTTGCTTTTGCTGTACACTGGGCTTGACAATCTCGCCCGACAATGCTAACGAATCCAACAAAAAAAGCCCCTCTTTTTAGGGCTCGCCTGCTGTGCGCATGCGCATAGCTGGCGAAGCTCTATAGGGGCTTAAATAAGCTTTACCTAGACTGGCGATTGACTGGTGATTTGATGCTGTGCCCGTGCGCTTTTAGGTCAATGCGCAAGCGCATTGACCTAAAATGCGCGTGCACATCATCAAATCGCCAGTCAATCGCCAGCAGCACTCCTCCCCTGCTGCTTCACACCCTCATGCCGCTCTCCCCGCTCCGCCCCCTCCCTTGCCCACCGTGTCGCATTTCTCATCCCCCCTCCCCACAGCAATGCCCTCAGCCGGCCGTACTTTCACTTTGACGGCCGCTGGCCGTCTCTCGTGTTTCTCCTTGCCCAACACTCGGGATTTTGTCACTGTAGGCAATTGTTGCTTCACCTTTTTAAAAACAGGGTCCTAACATGAGGAATAAAGCTGCAGGGTAACATCTGCTTAAGAAATGCATATGGATGATTTATGCAGGGAAATTAGCTTAGTAACATGCTCACTGCTGACGTGTGTGCATGCTGCGGACCACATATTCAAAACCTGGAAAGGCCAACTCAGCTTTCGACCTTCTGAGCTATTGAGAAACAATTCAATTGTGTAGCAGTTCCACAATATGTTAGTGCTTCTAAATGGAAAAATCTGAAATAACTCAGTACGAAAAAAGTTGGCACTTTGAAAACAGGCTTCTTTCCGTTAACAATTCTTTAGTTAATCCATTGGCACACAGACCATTAAACGTGCTAATACTACATTCATGCGGGCTTACATTTTTCTGATGAAATAATTGAAAAGTACATTACTGACTTGTGATCTGTTTTTAAGCAAAGGGAGAAACAATCATGAATAACAGTGGGCCAAGTCGATCAACTAAGTTCAATCAACACAAAATCAGCAACTTGTCAGACTTCTAGAGAACATCTAAGGTTTTTTATGTACGTCTGTCCTCTGTTGTTTATCAAATACACACGGCAAGATCTATTAAAAATACCACAGAAGTGACTTGAAATTTAAACGTACAAATAGGCACACACAAGTTTCTTGCCCACAGATTTCTCTTGTTTTCACCAAACCGGTTCTACAAGCTTCTCAGCGTGCGCTCTGACTCAGGCCGGCACATCTCCTCCCCTAATTATTCACTGCATGGCCTGCTACAGAGCGCACGCTGGGAGAAGCTTGTGGTAGGAAGGCTGCAGCCGTGTATATCCTTTTCCTCTCCTTGCCCCTTTCTCATTATGTCTGACTTGTTAAATGATTGTCCTATATTCATAGCATTATTCCCAACACTTGGGATTTTGTCACTGTAAACAAGATCTCTTGAGGCCGGTTTAAAATGAGTTTGTCAGTGCAAAGAAACCACGCTGCTGGCAAACGTTCCCTTCACAAACGGACTTTTGATGACTTCTGTGTAGAATGTTCAAAATAAATGTTGCGTCTTTACACCTCCATCCCACTCGTCTTATTCCTCCTAAAAGCACTTAATTAAAAAAAAAGTGCAAATGTGTCTAGCTTCACCTTTCTTAATAACTCGACTGACAACATAACTCCAGTATGCAAACAACCTATTGATCTATTGCAGCATAAGGATTCATTTATTAATCAGTGTTCTTCTGATACTGGCCATGACGTGTTACTAACGTGAATACCATCAGTTGTAGTGATACTCGTGAAGATAAATATTTCAATGTTCCTATTATTTCAACACGCGCTGTTAATTTTAGCATATTTCCTAGCGGTTTCTGATCTTAGTGGGCTTTAAGTGTGTATTTCCACTGTCCTACATTATTTATAAGTGGTTAGAGGTCTATTTTTGCAATGCCAATAGTCTCTCTCCCTTGCTCCCTCTAGCTCCCTCTCTCTCTATCTTACTCCCTCTAGCTCCACCACCACCACCACCACATCCACCACCACCACCGCATCCACCACCACCACTGCATCCACCAACACCACATCCACCACCACCACCACATCCACCACCACATCCACCACCGCATCCACCACCACCACATACACCACCACATACACCACCACATACACCACCACATCCACCACCACATCCACCAACACTTTAACCACACCCACCACCACCACATCCACCACACCCACCACCACTACATCCACCACCCCACCCACCACCACCCCATCCACCACCACTGCATCCACCATCACCACCGCATCCACCACCACATCCACCATCACCTGCACATCCACCATGACATTCACCGCCACATCCACCACCACATCCACCACATCCACCACATCCACCACCACCGCATCCACCACCACCACATCCTCCACCACCACATCCACCGCATCCACCACCACATCCACCATCACCACCACCTCCACATCCACCATGACATCCACCTCCACATCCACCACCACATCCACATACACCGCATCCACCACCACCACATCCACCACATCCACATCCACCGCATCCACCACATCCACCACCACCACCACATCCACCACCACATCCAACACTTCCACCACCACCGCATCCACCACCGCATCCACCACCACCACATCCACCACCACATACACACCCACCACCACATCCACCACCACATCCACCACCACATCCAACACATCCAACACCACTTCCACCACCACCACATCCACCACCACCGCATCCACCACCACCACATCCACCACCACCGCATCCACCAACACCACATCCACGACCACCACCACATCCACCACCACCACATCCACCACCACCACCACATCCACCACTGCATCCACCACCACCACATACACCACCACCACTTTCACCACACCCACCACCACCACATCCACCACCCCATCCACCACTACATCCACCACCCCATCCACCACCACCACTGCATCCAACACCACCAACACCCCATCCACCACCACCACTGCATCAATCGCCACCACCGCATCCACCACCACCACATCCACTGCATCCACCCCCACCACATCCACCACCACATCCTCCATCACCTCCACATCTACCATGACATCCACCGCCACATCCACCACCACATCTACCACATCCACAACCACCACCACATCCACCACCACTTTCACCACATCCACCACCACATCTAACACGTCCACCACCACTTACACCACCACTACATCCACCACCGCATCCACCACCACCACATCCACCACCACATCCACCAACACTTTAACCACACCCACCACCACTACATCCACCACCCCATCCACCACCACCACCACCACCCCATCCACCACCACTGCATCCACCACCACCACCGCATCCACCACCACCACATCCACCGCATCCACCATCCCCACCACATCCACCACCACATCCACCACCACATCCACCATCACCACCACATCCACCACCACATCCACCACCACATCCAGCATCACCTCCACATCCACCATGACATCCACCACCACATTCACCGCATCCACCACCACCAAATCCACCACCACCACCACATCCACCACATCCACCACCACATCCAACACATCCACCACCACTTCCACCACCACCACCGCATCCACCACCAACACATCCACCACCACCACATCCACCACCACATCCACCAACACCACATCCACCACATCCACCACCACACCCACCACCACCACATCCACCACCACATCCAACACATCCACCACCACTTCCACCACCACCACATCCACCACCACCACATCCACCACCGCATCCCCCACCACATTCACCACCACCACCGCATCCACCACCACCGCATCCACCAACACCACATCCACCACCACCACCACATCCACCACCGCATCCACCACCACCATATCCCCCAGATCCACCACCACCACATCTATATATGTGTGTGTGTGTGTGTATGTGTGGCTGTGTGTGTGTGTAGGTGCAAATGCAATGTTCTTGGATTTTCATCACAATAAAATACACTGAACATAATCTTCACAAAAGGTATTTACAAACGTTTAAGGTATTGCCATTATAAATTACAATAACTTTTATTTAAGTATTAATTATTTACAAAATTAAAAGCCATTGTTATTTGTAATATCAATACATCTAAGTCACGTAAATACAACACACATTGCATTACAAATGCTATAGGTGTCACATTTGCGAAAGTTAAAACTATTGACATTGTAACTGACAAAGCTATTAATTTTGCTATTTTCAAAACCAACACATAAATAAAAAAAGTGTCATTTACAATACCAATCGCTCAATCTTTCCTAATGCGAGACCTATTGCATTTCCAATGCTTGTTTTAGGTCCTTTCTATTTACAGATAACATGCTATTTGGCTCGGTAAAGTATTCCAGATGGCCAATAAAATCTCGAACCTTAACCATGGGATTTCTGAAGCCCCTTCCAGTGTTAAGCAATCTGTTAGGATGTCCCTATTTAATAAGAGCTCCATTTTAGACCAGATCTTGTGCCATAGTAGAACGGGCTCCAATTTTATTAGGTCAGGGGTATTATTAGGGTAGACCCAGATCGGCGTGACTAGGGTATGTGAAAGAGCTACTCGGAACAGACAATAAAAATTTCAGAAACACATTTTCCACTACTTTTATGGAGTGCGTATCTGTAAAACCCCAGAGCCCTGTCCCATACAAGACCGTGTTAACGCTTTTCGCTTTATGCATCTGCAGGAGCTCCACTGGGGGCCTCCTGCCTAGCTATCTACTAAAATGAGCGAGCGCAGTAGTAGTTCTCGAAAAAACGAATTTCTTAGCTAATGTAGCCTGGGTCCAAGAATCATCCTGATCGAAAAGAATTCCCAGGTACGAAAATCTCTTTATAGGCTCTATTTTCTGACCATCTACATACATGTCCCTACATCTCAGACTGCCCCGACCACACCGTATTAGAAAGGTCTTGGATGTATTTACCCTCAAGCCAAGATTACTCATAAAACCAAAGAAACTATCCAAGACCCTTTGCATACCTACTTGTGTGCGTGACATTAAGACGGCATCGTCCGCATAAAGAAGGGCAGGTATGGGGCGCCCAGCTATCTGGGGGAAATCTTTATTGTCTTTAAGCAGTGTATCTCCCAGTCTGTTATTGTACAGATTGAAAAGGAAGGGGGACAGCATACAACCTTGCCTGAACCCCTTCCTTTGGGAGATTGGGGCAGTGCAATTACCCACCAGACCAAATCTAACTCGTGTCTGTGCGTCATTGTAAAAATGTTGAAGAAAGTAGATGATTTGCGGGTCCACGCCCATTACCTCGAGGATCTCCCACAGCTTCGCATGTATTACTGAATCGAAGGCTGCGGTGAGGTCCACAAAGGCTAAAAACAATCTCCCGTTTTTTGCACTTGTATACTTTCCTACCAGAATTAACAAATTCAGACTCTGCTCTACAGTCCCCAGCCCTTCACGGAATCCATATTGGAGTTCAGAGAGGAATTTGTTGTCCTCTGCCCACACATGCAAATGTTTTAAGACTATCCGCCCCACTACCTTTGTAATGGCATCCAATAGTGAAATGGGCCTATAAAATCCGGCATCCTGGCGGTTCCTCTTTTAAATAATTGGCACTTTTGTTAACTCAGCCCAAGTTGAGGGGTAGTTCCGTAAAGTGGACCAATGTTCCTGTACATCAGGAGGAAGTATCACAACGTTTGACAAAATAATCACATAGGGAGTTGCATCTGGGGGAAGATGTAAGTTAAAATCTGGTTTTAAAGCAGAATCATATTTGGGTGTATGTCCTGGCTGTGTATGTACAGATCTTATCCCTGCCCTAGGCATGGTGGACCCTTTAGCAATTAAAGGAACATTTATTTGAGTTAAGGGCATGGAGGGTTCCAAAGTTAAGTTAGCGTCAACCAAGGATAAAGAAGGAAATGGGCACACTTGAGTTGGGTGGCTAACTCCAATGGGTTCAATGACTATGTGTGCAGCGGTGCTCGAGCAGTGTTCATTTCCTGTTAATTCACTAGTCCCATTACCTACACCCAACCGGTTTGGAGTTGCGACTGGGTATTGAATAGGGGTGATATTAATAAGCTGCTATAGCTTAGTGAGTCTACGCTTAATTAAAGTCATCTTCTGTAATAATGGGTCCAGTAAGCTAGAGACCTTTGTCTCCAGTCTGTCCCAGAACTCGGCCTCGTGTGACCAGGAGGGGTTTCCAGCTACACTATCACTGGCTAGAGAGGTTTTATTCAACCCCTTTCTAGTATCTCTTTCATTTAGATTAGATTTACGTCTAGTCACCCTAGGTGAGGCTTGTTTTTTTTAAAAGTCCTGTCCCTTTCTTTTCTTTGAGGGCTGCTCAGCAATGTTACTTTAAGAAACTTTTAATTTCTGCCCCCTAGTGTTTGGTATGATCTTCTGTGGACTATTTGCATGTTTAGATGGAGTAGTAGCCTCTCTGGTTAGGTCAGTCACCTGTTCTTCATTAGATTGAGTATTAGAGTTCTCCGGAGTACCACACAAGGGGGGCTTATTGGTACGTTATGAATCAAAGCTGTCTGTCATAAGTGTGGCTCTAACAAGAGCCTGCGCTCTGTAAGCTCTATTTTGTGTATTAGTGCAGATTCTGCTCTCAAAAGGAAGGCATCTAATGTGCCCACAACTCCACCATTCACTCCTGTCTTTCGTTTACTCATTCTGGATGTAGTTAAAGAATGGAGTCAATAGGAGATTGATAACACTATACCTTCATATGACCAGGTCCATCAATCAAACGAATCAAACAAGTCATTACAGGTTGCTATAATGCGCTGATACAGCAATATCAATAGTATGGCCCAGCCCGGCCTCCTTTGGGCTCTGACGGGCACAGGCGGGCCCGCCCTTGGCCCGGGCTTCGCCCGGTGTGCCTGCGCACGTCCCGCGCAGTGCTGGGTTAGGCTCATTATATGCGCCCCCTGGCGCGAGTTCTATGACGCGTGCGGCTCCTGCCGCAACGAGCTATGGTAGATGCAGTCCTCTTTGCTGGGGCAGGGGCGTTTAAAGCACACTCTTCTGACAAATAAAGTGCAACGTGCTGGTCATGGATGCAGGATCAGTTAAACATCCAGTTCGTGGGCTATCCAGAGGACAAAGTGCTATGTGCTCATCAAAGGCGATTTACTGCAGCTCGGTGAAGGTACCAAGTGCCCTAAAAAAACTTCTTTGTTGAGACTTCAACTATAAGTGTTGCGGGTAAAAATAGCGTTTTGAGTAGTTCTTCTATTTGTCATTTGGAATATCCATGCATGCACTTCTTTTATTGCTTCTGATTGCATTAGATTCTTGTGAAAAGTCCTTAGACTGTGGCCCTGCACTGTTGTTGATGAATCCTACATAAGTTTGTTAGAATGTTTTGGGATACAGATTCTTTTTCAGGATTTGTGTTAACACACAATACTAAAAATAAAATCTGAGAAGTTGGAGCCAGATATTTTAGCAAATGCTATTTACAGTACAGTATGCAAGACCTGGGTAGAAACAGGATAGTGGATAAGAAGTGTACCAACAGCAGAAAAGTGGTGAGGATGGCCAATGGTACATTTTGATAGGACACTTTCCTAAATATATTACTAAAGCATGGTGTGGGAGCAAACTGCCATTTAAAGACAGAATAGTAATTTTTGAACAATATATGTTCCATTGAAATGACCACTATATTTCTACAGACTTACAGTTTTACATTAAAAAGTATACAGTCCACAAACGATAATGTGTGGAAATTGGCATCCTCAAGTGCTCTGATTTTTTTTGAGTGTATAAAAATCTTTGTTTCCACTGCATTTCAGGGTTACAAAACAATGCTTTATTTGCACTTTCCTAACTTCTGATGCATTTTGAAATATTTATACAGTTCATTTACAGGCATTCAAATTTGTTGTCTGCTAGAAAACAGTGACAGCCTACTGACTTTCCTTTCTCACTCTTAGTACCTAGTAATATTATCACACAAATTCTCTTACTTTGAAGATAGAGAAAGAAAAGTCAATACCAAGCTCCCGTTAAAAAGAGTAACAGTGGGGAGCCTGGCCAACCATCATGGGCGCGAGGACGCAATCATGCTCGGCTCCCGCACCAGAGGCCTGCTTGAATGCTTTTTCCAGCGTCCAAACTCGCTCCAATGCCAGGAGCACCAAGGGACTGGGAGCCAAACACATAGAGACCACCCTGAGACACTGATGTGAGTGGGAAAGAGCTCGGAGCAGCAAGAAAATAACGGACCAGGAGCATGACCGCCTAGCCAACATGGCGGCCGAGCACCGCTACAGCTAACTCCGCTCTACACCCGAGAGAAATCTTCTACCTGACGGCTGGCAGGGGCGAGATTGTGGTGACAGCTCCCCTGGTGACTCGGGACCAGCAGTTTGCTGGGGCGGGCCCAGTGACAAGGATGCCCCCCGGAGGAGCTGAGCGCACCGGATGCCAGAGGATGATGTCGGAGCTAGAAACCGGGCCCCAGTAACGACGACCTATGCGGAGGTGAGCCTGTGAGCATCTTTGACCACATTGAGCCTTGGTGAGAGCGACCTCCCTCCCGGCAATGCGATAGCACCCTAGCACAGCAAAACAGAGGGTTTACCTATCCAATAGGCACAATTGGGATATTGACCATTTGGAGGGACATTGTTGGATCAGGATCTGCTAGAGGAATTGGAGTCCCCAGGGGAATCTACCTGGCCCCATGCCTGACCTACAGATGGCGCCTATGGTCATAGACCCCAGCATGCGATGAGAGAACTGTTTGCCTTGGTGCTCCACTTCTAACTGGGTAACCCATTGCCAAAGTGTCCTGGACAGTCAGTGTGCTCACTCAGAGGAAAGGAGGGAGCCTGAGCCCTGGGGCCCTCACAGCTATTTACACAACAATATGGCCCATCTTCTCCAAAGCAGGAGACACATGCGCGAAAGGGAGAAGTGTGGGGCTTGGAGCTGACCATATGCCTCCCACAAAAGTGCAGCTCAATAAGGTCTCCAGTTACTTTGGGCCCTCCAACACAGGGGGCAGTCAGGAGCCAGAGCGCAGTCAGGAGATGGGAGGGATGGCTCTCACTTGGGAAGATCTCCTGACAATACTTCGGGACTTTAAAAGAGAATGACGGGACAACATCAAAACAGAAATAAGCGCCTCCTTCGACGCCTTCAAATCTGAGATGGGAGCTAAACTTAGTGAGCTGTGGGCTGATGAGGCCCTTGCAGCACAGTAGAACTCTGCACTTCTTAAATGTGGATATCTGGAAAAACGTTCATGACGGAAGAATATAAGGGTACGCAGCTTGGAGGAGGGACGTGAAGGAGCGGATCTGGAGAAGTACATGGTAGGCCTATTCACCAGCCTTGTTGGCGAGGGATCTCAGGCAATCCATCTGGAGCATGTGCACAGGGTGGGCTCAGCAGTGAAAGAATCAACGCCCAAGAGACATCTTTGCTAAATTTGTCTCCTTCAAGGCCACAGAAATGGTACTCCATAAAGCTTGGGAGAGCGACAAGGTAGACTATCAGGGGGCATCCTGTGCGCTCTTTCAAGATGTAGCCCAGGCTACGCTGATGAGGCGCCAACAATTTCACCTAATCACAGCCGCGCTGCGAGAGCGACAATTCAAATATAGAGGGACATACCTATTCGGACTCGCCTTCTGGCTAAATAACAAACAACACCACTTTTCCGAGGTGGAAGGAGCAGCAGCCTTACTGGGGCAGGGCCGGACTGGGAACCAAAACCGGCCCTGGTAAAGTGCTATACTGCAAAAACGGCCCTGTAACAAAAACGCCCCCCAGGGACCCTAAACCGCCCCCCCCCAACCCACCCGTGCGGCGCACCGGGGATTGCCTGGTGCCCGCTATGGCCAGTCCGGCCCTGTACTGGGGCTGGGACGAGCATCCCTGCAAAAAGAACCTACACCAGCAGAAGCCAACGGTGGAAAGCGCTCGAGCCGAGGAGCCCCATGAGCCTGTCAATCCAGCTACCTCCCTTTCTGAAATCAGTCAGGAACTAGAGCAATTCGAAATTGTGTCAGACTCCAAGGTCAATCCTTCAAAATATTTCATACTAAACCTTACTCTGCCTCATGAGACCCAGAGATTGATTGAAGGAATGTCTCTGTTCAAGTGGGCCCATAAATCCATCACATATTTAGGGGTTGAAATTACCCTCAAACTAAGCGATTTATATAGGGCCAACTACCCACCCCTTCTCAGACATCTTGCCGCTGATTTTAAAAAATGGAACAGCGAGCACGGCTCTCATATCACCTATTGATGAAGCCACGCGCTAAGTTGGACCTCGCCCTTCAGGATTTTTTAATATACTACAGGGCTGCAACTATGGGTCCTGAGTGAATGGTCACTTAGAGAATCGGAAAAATTGTGGCTTCATATAGATAGACAGGTGACGGGTAGAACCATATGTGACTTACCCTGGAGACAAAAATCAGACGGGTCCGCCAACACTTACCTGAGTATTCCTACCCCCACAACCCTCCAGGTATGGGATACGGTGACCAGGACTCTGCCACTGACGGTTATATGTTGTTACCACGAATGCCGTTGCAACGCATGCCTTTTCCACGCATGCGTTACCACGGAATTCGTTTTCCCCTCATCTTCTTTGCCATGTCGTTCTTACGTCATAAAGAGGAAGCGGAAGTTTATTCCGCTTCCTCTCTTATGACACTGTTTTCTTCGGCACGGCGGGATCGTTTTTTTATGGGGGGGGAGACCCCCCAACCCCCCTTTTTAATCCTTCGGTTTTTTTTTTGTTTGTGGTAAATACGATCGTTGAAGGCATACGCGTTGGAAAGACGTTTACGTGGTAAGTGCCTCGTTGTAAACGTTACGCGTAGTACTGCCTTCGTTGTTAATGATGTTTCCCGCCACTGACCACGTTCCTGTCTCCTTACACTTCAAGCATATATGGTGGGATTGCCCAGCCCTACCGACCTTTTCGAAAGAGATTCTATCCAAAATCAAGCTCATCCTGGGGTACCCGATAGGGGATTCTATGGAACACAACCTGCTGGGTATCCACAACCCACTGCTGAAGTACCAGGCCCACGGGAATAGATCCATCATGTGGTTATGCTTGGAAGCAGCAAAGATGGCTTTGGCTGCAGCCTGGAAGAAGCCTGAGGCTCCTTCACTCACCCAATGTCATGCCCTTTTGTGGCATGCGCTGGCTCTAGAACGCCTGTCAGACATAGCAGAAGATTACCGCAAGGGCTTGGACTATATTTGGAGCCCCCTAGTCGGTTGCCTCTGTGAGGGACTTCCCCTGTTTGCTTGCAGCCCGAGCTTTACATCTCTTCCTGATTTAGCCAAGACCCCCTTCCTCCCGATGTTGGGACCACGGAAATGTTACCTTGTTTGTGGTTCCCCCCGTGCGGACTGCAGAGGGTTCCCGCTCAAACCTGGCACCCCCCCCCCCCCCCCCCCCCCACAGCAGTACATTAGTTCAACAGCCTCCCTGGTTGTTGACGGTTCTTTATAGTTTATTTTTAGTTTTCGTTTTTCTGTTCTCATGCACCCTTATTTACCCACTTGGGCCTTAGTCGTTCTATCAACGACAGCTTTCAACTATTCCAGAAGTCTATAAAGGGGGTTTGCGCTTGTATTACATAATGGATAACAAAGTTATTCAATGAAATAGTGCAAAATTCTCCGCTTCGAGTCGACTTGCAGGAGCCGTTCATAATGTAATGTGAAACTGAGTCTATATTCTAACCATCTAAGGACTGGGACGTGAGCCTGTAGAGAAAGCCTTAACACACTATGGTTCTTGTTATTTTTTAATGCATTGTTTGTAATCTGTGAAATAACACTCAATAAACAGATTTTGACAAAAAAAGAATAACAGAAATGTGTCAGAAGACAGAGCATGACATGTGGTAAGACAAAAAACAACATTTTGAGTCTTCTATATTGCTCATTTACCTTGCCACCTACCTGGTTCCAGCACCTATGGCATGAGTATGGACTTGAGGAAGAGGATCATTTAAGTTAAGCTATTGGAAAAGAGCACTGAACAAAATAAACAAGCTTGTAGGAAGAATATTGTTCCACACAGGCATGTGTACTTGATGAACTCGTGGCGCCTGGAGTAAGTAGAATCAGTCACATAAAAATATAGGAGGCAAGGAACCTTTAAAAAGAAATACAGCACGTTCACTGCTTCCTGATCTAGCATACAAGGGAGATACCTGAAAATGCATGCAATCTCATGGAGTGCCTTCTGAAAAAGAAAGGGTTCTCAGAAATTGAGCAGTCATGAAAGAATAAAAGGAGCTTTTCAGAGAGGTGGTAAACAGGCTATGCCCCACGGGAGGGACAAAGGCATGCTGGATGGATTATGGACTAAAACAAAACAAAATCACAAATAGAAAGCATGCTATTGTGAGTTACAAAAAACAAGGCCAATGTTAAGTAATGGGTGGCATGCATTCCTAGGTAAGCTTTCAGCATGTACTCAATACATCATGGCAACCTGAAAGATGCATTGTCTGCTGGGCTTCTACCTAAATATGGACAAAAATATTAATTGTCAGTTAAAGTCATCAAAAATGGTACAAATGCATTGCGATGCAATGAACAGCCAATCTATCATATTTTTATTCACCTCTCACGATCGCAGGACGGGGTACAAGGGTATTTACTACTGCTTAGCATGATGACATGGTATACAGCATGATGGAACGCTAGAGTCTCATCTAACATAACATGCGCTTCCATTTTTAGCTTGGAAGAACACTGTAAAACAGTTCTCAGGAATGCTAAGCTCCCTTTCTGTTCCATCTTGTAAAGAGACACCACGACTGCCAAGAGTGTCCCACAAAACCAGTCTGAAGAACACCATCAAACTTCTCTAGTGCTAAACAGTAGTGTGAGTAGTGGTTATGCTAACCCTGAAAAAAACAGTAACTGGTATGCAATTAGGTTGTTACCCTATCTGGAGAAGGTGGGGGGGGCAGTGGTATGGCGTGGCCCGAATTTTGGGGGCGACAGTCTCCCCTACCCCCGCTCTTAGCCGTGCGGGGTGGCAAGCATAGGATTTGTGCGCCAGCAACCCCCCCCCCCATAGTACCCCCACCCCCCGCCCGAACTCTAACAGCCGCTGCAGGGTGGCACACAGCAGATGGCCTAGGTACGCCACTGGGTAGGGCCGGATTGTTTATTAGAAACAATAGTTCCAGAGTGCAGTATTAAGATGGGACTCAAATACAGATTCAAAGGGAGACTAAAAGTAATAAATTGCTACTGTATAGTTTCCATTTTTAATAAGATCGTATTGATTTGTGAATTTTAGTTTATTTCCTTGAACACACTCTGCTGTGGATGTGGCATATTGATAACATTTTGAACTAACGGAATATTAGTCGATTGGTTCATAAGGTCTAACCAATTTTTCTGGTTCTACTTGGCACGTTGGCTACAGTCCTGAATGTATCTTCACAGGAATATCCCATTACCAACTAGGCCAGTTTGCAGTGACCAGTGACTTACAGTGCGTCATTGTTAAGAAATGACTTGTCGTCTTTGACTTCTGCCTGCTGTGCAGTTTTTGACTGTCATTTATCTACCTGACTGACCTCTTTAAACTGAGACGTGCTTTTCAGGCTATGACTGGCACTTAACTTACTGACTCTAAACTGAATGTATCAAACGCTTTTCAATCAGGAGTTTCTTTAACATCTTTGAATAGATCACAGTGTGACTTGCGGTATTTTACAGGTTGTGGCTAGTGGTCTTTAACCAAAATGTACTATCAGGTCAAAAGCTGGAACATGCCTGTTGCTCTTTAACTGGTCCTTACACTACAGTCTTCAATTTGATTGGAATGCCACACTAGATTGAACAATCATTATGAGCTTCGACCAAGATTTAACTTCCTTCGCTGAAGAAGACTTAACTGTTGTTCTTCGACCAAGACTTACCATGCGATCGTCACTTGGGCAGCAACTCGCAATCCTGTGTGGTGACACCAGGTCTTTAACTGGAATTTTCATTGTTTTGTATGGCACACATGTTAGCAGGGTGGCGGTCTTTGTTTTAGTCTCATCAAACTGAAACTTAAGCTTTTGAGGGCTAAGGATTTCTGTAAAGCCACAATTTAGATAAACTGCAATATCTATTATGGACATCTTTTGCTCTGGGCATTACCCTGACTTCTTGTATTAGGGTAAGTATAAGTTTGTTGTTGGAAAAGGAATGTAGAGACTTAGCCATGTAGCTTAACTTCATTGCTGTGAAACCAGTGTGTGTTCCCATTAGCCCTTCTCGATTCTTCATGCACTGCATCAAGAAAAGAGCCAAAAACAGAACAGTTCAAGCTTGTATTACTACAAAAAACCAAGCCCATCCTTTTCCCCATGAATTTCCAGTTCAGGTCCCTGTCTTTTTGCACAAAAGCGAAGGCAATGTACTTCTTGCTGATCTTCCAGAGTCCTCATCGACACCAATCAAAGCCATTCTTAACACAAGGGCTCAGCTAAACAAAATAAAGTTCAAGCATATCTCCCCTTTTTTTAAAAAAACTAAAAAAAACTGTACTGGCTCCCCATCCTTTAAAGAATCCACTCCAAGGTCTTTTGATCTATGAAACACTCCATGTGAGTAAACCAATTCTACACTCAGCGTGTCGGAGGCATCCGTAACCCTGGCAGCATATATTCCTGACCTGAATAGAATTCAGAAAGTCTCCCAAGAAACGCACCTGTGTTATAATGATGAGACTCCAAGCAGCAAGGGATCTTCAAACCTTTATTAGACTCACCAACAGCAGGGCACAACCATCAGACTCCTCAGCAACATCAACTGGCTCTTAGGAGCCAGTTCCACTGTAGCCGAGGTAGCCAGCTACAACGTGCCGAGCTAAGGTTCTAAGCACCCAAAGCATGAATTACAGCACATGGTGAAGAGGCATCCTTTGGATGTGGACCGAGACTCTGGAACGGCCACTCTATGCACTTCAGAATTTTCTGGCGCTGTTCAGAAAAGTCTCATAACCTTACCTCTTAACAATCGTCCCACGATCCTAAACTGCAGCCTTTTCTTTCCCTTCAGTCTAAGTGCCTCTCGTCTCTGGAACTCTCTCCCCATCATCTTTGTCTGGTGGAAAATGACTGCTTGTTTTTAATAGCTCTTGCAGGTTACCTCTTCTCTTGATTCAACTGCAAGTTGACCAACACTTCTAGCATATTGATGCTCTGGGCCAATATTTTGCTCTCTACAAGTAGCTCACTCCATTCCATTCAGATGTCAAAGTAAGTAAGATGGGAATACAAGGTCAAGGTTATCATGGACTGTTGACATGTGGGTTGTGCCTCTCTTCAATCAATCAATCAATCAGGGAAATTGTAACGCGCTACTCACCCGTGAGGGTCTCAAGGCGCTGGGTGTGGATGCAGCCGAAGAGCCAGGTCTTCGGTGTAAGGATTGTGGCAGAAAGTAGCAGAGTTGATGTTTGAAAAAAATGTCATGTTTGCATTCTTACTCTGCTTAGGGTGGGCTGGAAGGAATTGAGCTCTGACAATATGGCAGCAGCTGTGAGTGCCTGCAGGTTTGTAGAAGGCTTCTCAGTCATTTCACCACTCACCCACAAGGGTCTCAAGGTGCTTGTACAAATACCGCTGTGGAACCCATCCTGGTTTGGCCAGAGTTGCAGAGTGGTTTCCATGATTGGAATAGGCACAGAGGCGAGAATTATCAGGTCCGTGGAATTTTGAGCCCAAGACCCACCGAGGCGGGGGATTGAACCCTGGTCCCGGGCTAGACCTCTGCATCAGGGTCTGCCGCTCTAATCATTGAGCCACACTTCTCCACATGGAGTCTGATTGTCTAATGGGAATCCAGTGGAGTGTTCTTCGAGCTTCTCCCACCACAACAGCGTTTAACCAGAAAAAAACTCTTCATATGGAAATCTGAATTTGTAAGAGTTTGTTTCGGCGCTTTTGCTCACGGTGTATGGAATTCGCATTCTGGTGGCTTGCTCTGGTTTGCCTGTAGTGACATCCGTGTTTGATCTGGGCGCTCGCCTCACTTCAGCCGAGTGAATCCAAGTTCTGACCACTTTGCAGGAAAGATTTATGGGTCTGAGTCCAGGGCTCCATTTTAATGAAGTCAGAAAGTAGGTTAATAGCCTGCTCGTAGCTGATGAATGGACAGTGCTCATGTTACAGTGCGAAACTCAGCGGAGGAGGGGCGAAGCAGCAACATGGCTGAGCAGTCCTATCAACCGAGGAGAGAAACCAGTGAGACGCACTCTGTAACAGCGGGCACAGAGGCAGGTCCTCAGGGCAGATGGGGACAAAGAGCGGCACAGATTGAGGGGAAAACGGAGTGAAAAATAGAGATGAAGAGGGGAATGGAAAGAGGGAGATGGAGACAAGCCCTGCTGTAAGCACGAAAATGGAGATGAAGAGTGAAATGGAAAGAGGGAGATGGAGACAAGCCCTGCTGTAAGGACGAAAAATAGAGATGAAGAGAGAAATGGAAAGAGGGAGATGGAGACAAGCACTGGCTTAAGGAGTGGGCAAAACACCAAGAGGAAACAAACTCTGCCATTTTGGCAGGCATTAACTGTAGTGGTGCTTGACATGGTTGCAAGTCCAAAATGGCCACGTTGCCCCACTTTCTTCTGCAATTCACCAATAATGGCGCCGCACTCCCTGTTCCCGAGGGGTAGACTCCTTTCTTGTGGCACTGATATGGAAATATCAGAAAGACAACTTTCAAATGATCCACTTAGAACTTGACTGGATGTTTAGTGTCATTTACAGTCTGTTAGGAGCTAAAGGCACACCAGGTGGAGAGAGAGCAGGAGACGGAGAGAAACATTGTAAGAATTTTAAAAGAGGAGGGAAACTGAGACAAAGACAACGTAGGAGAGTATGCACTTCCTAGCTGTTCTTAATCTAGGTCCCCTACGCTGTCCCACCCTTTCTGGCCCTCTCCATCTATGAACTCTTATCTTCTCTTCTCTTACCCCTCTGTTGAATCTCTCTACATGTCTTCAGCTGAACACCTCTGATAGTTATATTCACCTGCAAAAAATGTTCCTCCCACCTTTCTCTGCGCATACCACCCCTTCTGTTACTTCTTCCAGATCTCTTCCTCCTCACCCTCAAATAGTTTCAGCCTCACCCCTTCTCATTCCTCCTCATACCATTTTACCACGCACTCCCGTCCCCCTCTCTTTATTGCCATACCTACTCTCTTCATTCTGCCGCCTCTCACCCTTGCCCCATCTCCTACTGCTCCTCCATCCTACCCGTGTTCTCCAGACATCCTCCCTCCTCATGCCCTCTTGTTCTCCTCTTTCACACTCCTACTCTTCTATGTTTCCCACTATATCGCCAATATGTACCACGTAACTCTTCTTCCCAGAAGACTTCATCTCTCTCCACTCAACAATGATCCTCACTTCCAACACACACACCTGACCACGCTCAAGCAACCAAAAATTCTCTCAAAATATTTACCACCTCCAGCAGATTAAGATTAACATTGAGGGTAAGAACGCTCAGTAGTGGGTCTAGGTCTTTTCTCCCTCACCCCTCACCTCTCTCACTGTCCTCTCCCCAGGGTCGGACTGGGAATCATAACCGGCCCTGGCAAAGTGCTCGGCCGGCCCCCTCTCCCCACTCGGGGGGTTGGAGGTGCCGCCGAGCTCTTTCCCGGGCCCGATTTTCAGCCGATTTTGGTACAGGGACGATTTTGCAGCTATGCTGCAAAAACGGCCCTGTAACAAAAAGGACCCCAGGGGCCCAAATCCGGTCCCCACCCGTGCAGCGCACAGGGGGAATGCCCAGTGCCCGCTATGGCCAGTCCAGCCTTGCCTCTCCCTATTTGTCTCCTCCTCTCCTCTCAAATATGATGACACGCACTTGGATAACTCAAAACTAGAAGATGACAGTGACATGCTGGGATGTAGCTATAGGGGTGGGGAGTCATTTGGGGTGTAACACCCCTCCCAATAAATACATTCAGTATCTAGTTGGGTACAGGTGCTTTAAGTCAGGCAGGGTGAGGTGTTTATTGGATTTCACTTAGGATTTTGACATACACATGCAGACAAAAACACACACACTCTTGCCTCTGTTTCAAAGGTCTTAAAAATTGTTATTTTACAAAACATTGAGTTATAAGTAACCCGTCACAATTCACACTCCGTTCTCTTCCTACTGCTCATTAAACCCCCTCCTGCCTTGCTTCAATGGGCGGCCGGTACTGGTAAGAGCGGTGGGGTGGGCGGGGGGAGTTGACATACATTGGGCTAGGGAAAATAAAATAAATAAATAAATAAAACCACTTACCTTATGCTCGCTACATTACCCCGATTGGTATCTGCCTTTAGTCCGGACTGCATCTTTTGCCATTCACAACAAGCCATACATGAAGCCATCACCACCTACTACAGGGCTCTCATTTACCGCCGACCGAGCCGCCATCTCATCAGATGCAATGCTGACTTTCCCAGAGTCAGCCCCTCTCCACAGAGCAATGAGAGGTACCTATCACGGCTCAAAATGTGGAGGCGGCGAGAACGGAGCTAGTGGCGGATAAATCTCCCAGGACAGACATTCTTCTGGCTGAATTTAACAAGACATTTGTGTGCTCTCTGGCTCCAAAATTAACTATGTTATATGACATGACAAAGGAGGCCAAACCCTCCCGGCCGTGCTTAGTGGGGCTTGAATAGTTTCTCTACAAAAACGCAGGAGTAGGTAATCTTGTGTCAAATGTTGTGAATAGCAAACACAACAGAGTATCTTGATCAGTTTCTGCTGTAACAAACTTGGTCTTCCCCAGTGCTTGAAATGGAAAAATAGACGTGCAGGTACTCTGTGGCAAAAACCCAGGAGGGACCCCATAGACCTTGCCACGTATGACCCCGTAGCTAAACTAAATATGTATTACAAAATCCTTAGGAAGACCCTGGGCAACCGTATTCACCAAGAGCTCTTGCGCCTTGTACATGTGGACCAAAACGGGTTTGTCCAAGGCAGGAATACCTCCCTGAATAGCTGGCCTTTTTGCCACATCATGTAGGATGTCCAGGGTAGATGCCAATGTGCCGCTGCCATTGATGTTAGATGATCAAAAACTATTTGACACCCTAAATTGGGATTATCTGTTTTGCGTATTGTCAAAATTTGGCATTGGTGCAGATACTGTTAGATTAATCCATATACTTTATACAGATTCAGCGGTCCTCTTTCGCTATGAGGGCCAATTTTCTGAATATCCAAGCGCGTTTCCTATCCAGGATCGGGTCTCCCCAACAGCACTGCTAGTCTGGTACCTTGTTTTCAAATCATTGTTTTGAATCTCGTGAAATTATATCTAATGACATTGAAGAGTAATCATTCGCCTCCACTTGTAATGATTGTAATCATGTGTTTTACTTCATTCTGGGGCACACTTTACATTCTTCAAATTGGTATATACATCCATGCCCCATATCTCCAATGCATTTTGAGCCCCAATTGGTCCTTTGTTAGGGGTTATCCAGTTGAACAGAAAAATAACTAAATGCAGTCCTACGAGTCATGGCGTTCACATATTACAATCCATTTCAAATTTGATAAATGCATTCTATAATGTCACAAATTCTTTTTAACATTGATAAAGTTTGCTATACTTATAAAATAATTTTTAACAAAGCCAAACTATTTTCTGATGTTTTTCAGTATCTGAGCGTTTTTAAACACTTCCTGAATGTCTGGCCTTTAACATTCACTGGAAAAAGATTCACCCAAAGTATTAAAACTGTATAGGAATTGGAAACCTATTTCCACGTGGTTTAATCAGAAACACAGCAAGTTGGTAGGTTTAGGAAAAATGATACGTTGTATGGCGTTTGATGATCAAACGCTCTCTAATGTAATGGTAAGGCACTTGGTATTGTAGATTACATGGCGCTACAAGACTTTTGAAAAGTTACACAGTGTGTAATTAATTCTATGATAATGTAATGGTGAGACACTCACCGTTAGCTGAAATGTCGCCACGCTGCTTGTCAGCATTCCATGATCTGTTCTTACCATCTGCGCTAGTGTGGTAATCCTACTCTATCTAAATGTAATGGTGAGGCACTAACAGTGAGCCACAATATCAACACACTCCTTCTCAGTATTCTGTGATCCATACAAAAAATCTGTGCTTGACCGCCATCTTTAACAAGCATTTGCAATGCAATAGGTCTCGTATTTGCGAAAGTTTGAGCTATTGGCATTGTAAATGACAATGCCTTTTTTTATGCATTTGAAAACCTGCATGTTGTGCGTAAACAAGCACTTTCTACTTATAGTCCATGCTTATGAGAGGCAAAGCTGTCAATCTCTTTTACTGCCAGCCTTGCTTCTCGTAAGCAAGGACTATACGTTCAAAGTGCGTGTTTATGCACCGCTTGCAGGTTTTAAAAACAAATTAATAAAAGGCATTGTCATTTACAATGCCAACAGCTCCAACTCCAATGCGAGACCTATTGCATTGCAAATGCTTGTTATATCTGAAGACACTCTGTCCAACAGTTCTTCCAGCTGTGAGGTGGAGCACATTGTTTCCGTATGTTCTTTCCGTACATCCATTTATACCTAGAAGTGCATTGTATGTTACATGAGTCTTAATGTACTCCACCATTGGCCTTTCGAACTTAGAAGCAATTATGTTTGTCAGTTTGGTCAATACAGAGAAGAAACATAAACTATGTGTGACATAGACTTTTTTTTCTTTTTTAATTTCTTTATATTATGAAAAAAGAACAAACAAAACATTTGCATCAGGTGAGCATCAGGTGAGCAACATATAACATCATTACAGGGTACAAATTGTCATTCGTACAGAATCATAAATCACAATATATATACATTTTGGGATCACTGGGATTCCTGTGTTTCAACTTCTCTTTGTCTCGTCGGGGTGTACACAAATCACTGCGATTACTGTTCCAGGCCCCCCAGATCTTTCCCCACTTTTGCGGACAACCCCGAGCCACCTACACTGCCCTTTCCCTAAACATACACCAATCTAAGTCCTGGGCCCACTTGGTAGTCTGAGGTGACTGGCTGGCTCCCCACAATTGAGCGATGTTACGCTTCGCCACCATACAGGCCAACGTCACCCACTGTTTCTGATATCCATTCAAATCTGTGGGTTCCCAGACATTCAATATACATCTCCAGGCTTCCGGTCGTATCCCCACCCCCAGCACTTCTTTGATCACCCTGAGTACTTTCATCCAATAACTTTGTATCTCTTCACAGTGCCATAGGATATGTATGAAAGTACCCAGATCTCCACAACCTCTCCTACAGTCCCCATTTGTCGCTCGTACCATGTGTACTAATCGGGGCAATGTAGTATATGATCTATGTAGGATCTTAAATTGCACCAGCCTAAGCCTCATCTGAACCGCAACCACTTTGGGGGAGGAGACAGCCTCCACCCAATCCTCATCATCCAACTCCAGTCCGTCCATTCCCCACGCTGTTCTAATGTTCCCCAGTGGGTCTTCCATATTATTTACAAGCTTCTTATATATTAGGGAGATGTTTTTTTCTGGGATGTGACCGTCAAGCACTCGGTCTTCAAGGGGAGAAGCCTTCGGAAGCTCAGTGCCTCTAGGCATGTGGGCAAGAAGGGCGTGTCAAATCTGCCTATACCGAAAGTGTTCATTGTCATGCAGGCTGTATTGTTTTTGGAGAGATTCAAAAGTCTGCAGACAGCGCTTCCCCCACACATCTTTAATCTGACTAATTGTTATGTTATGTTACTTTATTTTTATATAGCGCAAATTACCACTGGTCTCTAAGCACTTAAAGAGAGTGAGCAGAACGCTGCCAGATTGCCGGATGGAGGATTAGACAGGTGTCAATGTCTAAAGGGTCTAATAAGGTCCCACTTATCAAACCCTTTAGACTTCCATAAGCTTCCGAGCCTCTCTGAACTAAACAGGGGGGTTGCCATTGCCAGTTTCCCTTCCCATCCCAGACTTCTGGTAGCCGCGTGCCAGACATGTACAGCGTGTGCCGTCGGGCCTGCCAACGTAAATCTGCCGGGCCTGGCATACAGGGCTTTAATAATGTCTCCACCTGGTGCTTGCCCACGGTCCATAGCATAGCCCGGATCTCCCTGGGGCCCATAGATCATATGATTCACTGCCGCAAGATGCAAAGCCCAGTAGTATTTCTTCAAGTTCGGGAGACCGATGCCTCCATCATACCAAGGGAGAGTCAGCTTGACGAAAGCTATGCGGGGCCTGCCGGCCCAAAGGAGCAGCCGTTGAAGTGCCTCGATCTCCTTGAAATAGGTAATGGGCACTGGATCCATCGTGTTTTGGAGCATATATAGGAACCGAGGCAAGGCCATCATCTTAAACAGTACCGCTCTCCCAAGCAACGACAGAGGGAGAGCCCTCCAAAGTTCCACATCTTTTTTGAACCGACTCAAGGTGGGTTCTAAATTATTAGCATATCTCGCCTTTGGGTCAAGTGTTATGTATATGCCAAGATATTTAATTCCCACTAGTTCGATCTTTATAGGGCAGGCCTGTGGGACCACAGGTGGCTCACCCGATATAACAAATAATACAGACTTTGTCCAGTTTATAGCAATCCGGAGTATCTACCAAATATAGCCAGGACATCCAAGAAATTACTCAGGGATGCACTGGGGTTGGTGAGATATAGAAGGATATCGTCTGCGTAAAGCGAGATTTTATCCTCCCACTCAGGTGTCCACCGCAAGCCAGGTATCGACCGGTCCCACCGGACCCAGGCCGCCAGAGGCTCCAATGCCAATGCAAAGAGAAGTGGGGACAGTGGACATCCCTGTCTCATGCCCCTCCCGAGGGTAAAATCAGCGGACTTACAATTATTTACGATCACGCTCGCCAAAGGGGCAGCATACAGCAAGCGAAGCCACCCGATAAATTCCGAGCCAAAGCCCATCTTAGTCAAAACTACAAATAGATAAGCCCAATCAACCCTATCAAATGCCATAGTGGCATCTAAGGACACCAAGACCACCGGTTCCAGTATCTTACGGGAGCCACCCAGAATGCTGTGGAGTCTCCGCAAGTTCAGGGCTGTGTTACGGCGAGGCATGAAGCCAGACTGATCAGGGTGTATCCGGGTTGTAATGACCTTGACTAACCTAGTGGCTAATAATTTCGCCAATATCTTGGGCTCTTCATTGAGAAGCGAGATGGGTCGATATGAAGAAGGGGATGTCTTGGTCTTGCCTGTCTTGTGAATAACCACGATATTCGCCACCCGCTGGTCGTATGGAAGGAGCCACAACTCTCTACTTTCTAGAAACATGGAACGAATATGCAGAGCAATTTTATGGGCATTCAATTTATATAGCTCTATAGGCACCCCATTAGGACCCGTTGCCTTCCCAGACTTCATGTTTCTAATTGCTTGCACAATTTCATCATCCGTAATGGAGGAGTCTAAATATTTCCTATTATCCTCCGAGAGGCTCCGCATGCCTATGTCTCTGATAATTTCACCAATCTCGGTCTCGGTAAAACAATTCGCCGAGGTATATACTTCTTTATAGTAATCGGAAAAGGCGTCTGCCACCGCCTGCAGATCTGTATTCTATCCGGTCCGACCCTTCTAGCTCAGGCACTAAACGAGAGGCCCGCTCTCCACGTTCTAACCAGGCGATTAACTGTGACATAGATTTTTAATAATGTATTTGTCCTGAACACCAGTGTTAGTTGGAATAAAAGCAAGTTACCACTGAGAAGCCAGTGGCTATGTAAAGAGGTGGACTCCAGTGTCGCCATGACTGCCGATGTACCCAGGCTTCCATCCCAGTTTCATTTTTATGCTATGTAGAAAGTGCTCCACTCCTCTTTAGGTTGTGTCAATTGTTTGAAATAGAGCAGCTGTGGTACTTCTAGTGCTGCAGCAACTTGTCCTTATACTGCTCTCACAGCCTTCTGGAAATATTTTCTGGCGCAAGTAAGGTGTGTATTGTTTGCCATCACTTCTTGCCATGCAGCATAGCACAGGTGATCACGAGTATTACAGGCTGAAGTTATATACTGTATGGGAAGCTCCTATGACACATGGGCAAGCTATAGGTTTGCATGCTTAGGTGGAGCCTGCAGAGACATCAATGACAAAATGTAGCCAGTAGGGTTCAACATCATGAAAATATCCATATCGCAGACTAGCCTGAAAATATTTTCATGTGTTTAATAATGAAAAGTTGGATGGACCACACCAAACATTCACAGATCATGGTGTGACATGTGTGACCTACCATAACTGGAAAATGAGCATTACGTACCAGGGAAAGCACCAGTGACTGATTGTCAAGGGGCGTATCCCAGAGCCATATCTTTCAGTCTTGTAAGGAATATATATACATATCTATACCGTAAAGGACTCCTCATTGTGCGGCTGGTGGAGGCAACCCTCCAGAGGCTACCTTGGCTATATATGTTCTGGAACTACATGGATTTGAACAATCGCTAAAAGCAGTGCAGCTATATCCAGGTCAAAATCTGGCCTATACGCTAAAGGTTCCAAGCTGTGTTCAACCTTTTTTCTTCCACCACCGCTAACCTGGTGACAGATAAACTTTTATGTGACAGTAGTGATTTCCAGGTGTAACTTGCACGTAGCTGTACCGCACAGGTGTATCATTTGGACGATAAAGCGCCACAATTGTTTAGATCTGACCTGTGGGTGGTGGTGGCACTGCAGACTTCAGGTTTCACTCAGGCAGCTCTACGGAGATTGCCAGGTTTGGTGCTGGTGCATCCTGTGGGTATCTGCACTGCACAGCTGTTTTCATTCAGGTTTACCTAGTAGGTGGCAGCACGGCAGAGTTGTTCAGGGAGTAAGACAAATGATGACTGCACTGCATCCACATGAAGATATAATTTTTACCTTTATTATGCTGTATTACTGTAAACACTTGTGTTATAAAGGGACATTATTTGTAGAGCGTTTTTTTTAAATGTCTTTACTTGTGCATCTATTTTGTATGCCGAAACAAACAGCCTTTTAGCCAGGTCGGAGTGTATTGTTATTATTATTATCAGAATAATGAAACGTGTCCGTTTATTTTATTTATTTTTTGGCTCGGATTTTTCTTTGGATTCTTTTCTTACCAATCAATCTGGTTCCTCGGCTTCCCGCACCTTCATACCAGATGTGTCAAATGTTTGTGACAGGATGTGATTTACATCCCAGACTGCTCGTTCATCATCAGATATGGACCTGCCTACAGGAAGAATGAGAGTCGCGTTCAGGGCATGTTTTACTCCTCCATGGGGCGGTTGACGGCCCTTGGGCTGATGCACCTCTTCCTTGCAGAGACAGCTCCTGTCATCTTTCGAGTCGGAGCCGCCTCACTACAATGGCCAGGTCCTGTCTCGAGCAGTCCGGGGTTACATTTTACACGGCAATCCTTAAAGGCCGCAGTGCCCCCTAGAGGCTAGCTGATGATACGACCTCTGAAGTTAACAAGCAAAACAGAAAGCAGCTTGACATCCGGCCCGGGGAGGAGACCCGGGCCGGCGAGGGCTGCCCGTGTCCTGCAACTTTTGCGTGCCCTACGGCTCGCGCAGGCAGTTCCTGGCCCCTTCCGGGGCTCCCGTGCTGAAAGATAGCCCCGGGGCCAGAGAGGAAGTGCAGGGGCTGAAGTCCCGGGTCCCAGGAGAGGACCCGGGTGAAGAGCAGGACATGGCAGTGCAGGGCTCCCATGCCTAGGGCGAGAGCCCCGCGTTGTGCAGCCAGAACTGTAGAAGAGCTGGAGTGCTCCGGCTGCAGCCAGCCACTGTTTAGGAGCAGTTTCCCCCGCGCAGACCGGGTGAGTCGATGGCCCGAAAGTTACACTGTATGCTGGCCCGCCTGGGAAGCCGGACAGGAAATGTGCACGTGGCTGAACGCGAAAGTGAAACTGTATGCTGGCTTGCCTGCGAAAGCGGGACAGGCGATGTACGAGTGGCTGTACCTGCGCATCCACAGACCCCAATCGGTGCGTGCCCCGGTCTGTAGCCGCTTGAGAGGCAAGTCGATAACAATAAGTCTCGCTGGCGACAGCGCTTCGCGCTCCGTCGCCAGGTGCGAGACCTAAAAAGGTAACAGTAATGGAAATTGGGCTTATAACCTGAAGTAAAATTGAAGGCTACCAGAAAAAGAAGCTAGGATAATCTGATGTAACAACTGATGAAGTCTACAGTAATATCTAAATAATTGACCAAAATGGCTGTTACAATATTAAACAAGCATTGGCAATGCCAATAGGTCTTGCATTTGCGAGAGTTAGAGCTATTGGCGTTGTAAATGGCAATGTCTTTTACCCATGTGTTTTGGGTTGGAATGGAGTGTAGTATGTGGTGTGGAGTGCAATGATGTGGGTTAGATTGGACTTGTAAGTTGTGGAATTGGGTGGGGTGGTATTGTGTGATGTGGAGTGGATTTGTGTAGTGGAATCATGTGGCATGGAGGCCAGAAAGGGTGGGAGCTGCACAGAATAGATAGACAGGAGGACAGAAATTGATAGGCAGCTTGTGCATGAAGTGCTGAATGAACTCTAGTCAGAGGAGCAGAAAGAGTGTGTGAGAAAGAGAGAAAATAAGGGGAGAGCGGCGATAGGCACATAAAGAGGGAGCGCCTGTGTATGCAGAAGACATCCCAAGAAGAGGAGGGGAATGTGGGATTAAGAGACAGAAACCTTAAAAAGGCAAGGGAAAGAAACTGTGCTCGAAGACCTGAAGTCAACCACATGAGAGAGGGGGGAAGAGTGTGTGAGAAAGAGAAGGGTGAGAGAGAATGAGAGAGAGAGGGACTGGTTGCTGTTCTCAAAGAAACATTAACCTCAAAGTTAGGCAGGTTTTTTAGAGAGGCAATGACCACCCACCGGCTGACGGTGTGGCACTGAAGATGGGCACCGGACTAAGAGAGACGTGTGAGCCGACAGAGAGAGCAAGGAAAGAGATTGGCTGTGAAACAAAATCAAAGTCCTGAGCCACAGTGATTGAATTAGTATCAGAATGAGTCCACGCAACAGTCTTCCCAAGTAGATTTCTTGACGTTTTATTCCAATTCTCATAAAGTATGTACTTCGGTTCTTCATCTAACAACAGGTAGCCACAGGTTGAGCCAACACGTGTTTCGTCCATAGGCATTAACCTAAGACTTCATTAGGGCGCAAGCACCAAATATCTGTAACCATGTCAAATAAAATTCTCTGCCACACTCAAGTATTGCCATCCTCAAAGACAAATAATGCCTGTAGATGCCAAAAGCAAAATCACTAGGAATATTAAGCTCTCGACGGAGTGTACTCCACTCCGAATCCGAATCCTGGCTTGTGGTAAGTAACACACCAGGATTCGGATTCGGAGCGGCATACTCTCCATCGAGAGCGTAAGATTTTCTAGGACGGAAATTGAACGTATGAAGATCGGTTCTATACTAAGGAGGCTACATTGCTGTTCTTAGTGATTTTGCTTTTGGTGACTACATGGCATTATTTGTCTTTGAGGACGGCAATACTTGAGTGTGGCAGAGAATTTTATTTGACATTACGCTTACAGATATTTGCTGCTTGAGAAGACTATTGCGTGGACTTATTCTGATACTAAGTCTGTGACTGTGGCTCAGGACTTTGATTTTGTTTCTTGCTATATGAGTGTGGGCACTGCTCACACCCATCTAACAATGTGGGGTGGTCGTTGTTCAATCTCCTTGGAGCACTATCATAGCAGAGAGAATGGAATTGCTTAGCTTTGTAATTTACAGTTGCATCACCTTCTGCAGCCTGTACCCCACTGCCCTTTCTCTTCTACATAAGAGATTGGCTGTGCACATCTTCCAGTTTCCGAGTATAAGTGAGAGCAGCACTGAGACAAGTGGGAGGGGCCAGAGAGGGGGGGGGCGAGAAGTGGACGAGTGCACAGCATGATGAGATAAAGCAAGGCCGCATGTGTGAGCAGGATGCACAAAGAGGAGACAGGAAGTGTGAGGAAGGGATGAGAGGGGACAGTGGGAGTGCGAAATGAGAGTGGGCAAAGGTAGTGTGAGGGAGAGATGAGAGGCAGTGGAGGTGTGGGGGAGAGATGACAGGGTCAGTGGGAGTGCGAGGGAGAGATGAGAGGCAGTGGAGGTGTGGGGGAGAGATGACAGGGTCAGTGGGAGTGCGAGGGAGAGATGAGAGGTGGCAGCGGGCATGTGAGGGAAAGGTGACAGGGTTGGTGGGAGTGTGAGGGAGAGATGAGCAGAGCTCACCAGAAACATTACACCACCTAAATTAAACAAAGACACACACACTTTTGGGAGAAAGATCCAAAAATCTTTCTTGACAAGATGAAGCAACATGATATAGTTATTTTCTCTTTGGAACTGATGTTGCAGCATTGTTTACAGTCGGTGTCTGGTTGCACTTAGTTCACGATACACTATTTACAGAGTGTGTTTTGTACATGCGGTGAGCATATGATACCAATTGTTCAGGATTAGGCAAAAAACGTTCCACTGGCTTACAGTCTGTTAAATCTAATGATAGCAGCAATATGACGCATCATCTAAGATACTATCACTCCTATTGAAAATACAAGTCATATAGACCACAACATGTAAATGGCAAATATGAAGTGTCTCTTTTGCAAAGTCACATTATGACCATCCCCCAAACGGGAAGTGCTTACAGCATGTTCCACTGTTAAAACCTTTACCTAGGTGAACACAGAAACACAATAAGTCTCAGAAAAAGAGCAGTTTATGGTTACATCTGTACAAACTAATTGCCAATTAAAGAAAAAAAATCTTAATTACTGAATGCCAACTATAATTCATTGGGTCAATCACTGAAACCAAATACAGGTATGAATAGGCTTGCCTACTGATCTGACCGATGGGGAGTTGCAATAAAATAGCAAAAAGGCGTTTTAAGGATGCATCCCTTGCACAACTCATGAGACTGTAAATTAAAATGAATATCTTCAGGGCTCAAGCAGAAAGAGGGCGTCGTAATTCAAGGCTACCATAACAAGACACCAGTGAAGGATTTCCCTGAAACCTTCCAAACCAAACATATTGTAGCAGTTCTCATGGCCCACAGCGCCATTGCAACACGGAAATGCAGAGCATGAGGGCGGCAAAAGGAAGGGTTTGTGGTGGTACAAAAACATTTAAACCCCAGGCCACCTCCGGCAATTGAAAAAAAAGTACAACAAACCACAGCTTAGCAATCATACCAAAGAGGAACTCTTCTACAGATTCCAGCACATTCAAAAAAGGTATGCTACTTTTGGGTCAAATGATTACAAACAACATTAGTGTAAATCAATCCATACCAAACAGTTTGAAATATAGCCGAGGTCTTCTCTTCCAGACACGGGGAAGTGACAAAAACACAACTTAAAGACGGTAATGAGAATGTGTTAGAAAGGTTCTGAACTTCCTTATGCCAAGCAAACACAAGCAAAGCAATTGTGAACAAAGAGAATTTTCCGATTTCGGAAGGACAGGGGGAACGTCGTTGGTACGCGTGAATCTTATCATTTTTCTGATTCAGTACATTCCAAATGCACCAAGCTTGCTGCGTTTACACAACTAACGTGGCCCTCCTCTGGCGGGTTCATTCAGAAGCAATTCGCACTTGCCACGTCAGACTGCAAAACACGGGATACAAAAACATTATGTATATTTGATAACATAGCAAGAATAGCACACCAAAAACCTATCACATCAAACCACACTTTAAAATCAGAGCACAGTCTGCTAAGAGCCCACACGGTCGCCTTGGTAAATGCTGATTCAGCGGATTTTTTTTGTCCAAGTCTAAAAATAAAATATATCCTCCTGTGGCCGTGTGACACCAATAAAAGTCTGCGGGCCGCTAGAACCATTGTAATTCCTTTAGGTCTGTAGCCTTGTGTTCTTGTCGTAACACTGCTAATACACAGATTATATGCTCACATGCGTATAGTAGTGTGCATTTACATATGGAAATGAAAGAGAAACATTTATTTCTAACAAAAATGCCTCCCTTAAAGTTTCATGCCATTTGCAGAGTCTTCTGTTCATAACAGGGAAACTGTATAAGTAACTGTCACTGGCTCACCACGGCATTGGTAGGTCAAGAGGTGAGGGTGCCCACAAAGACAAACCTGGCAAGGCCTGTCTGGGACACCTCATGAGTCATAGCTTTAGTTGGACCTTCATTAAGCCAAGTTGACAGCTTACAAAGACCACACCGGTCACTCTCTCTGGTGGTCGCCTAGGGATTTATGTGGCACAGCGGTAGTGCCTGCAACATGTTAGCACCTATTACTGGCAACCAAGAAGAGCAAGCATCTTCTTTTTAAGCAAAAAAATAATTGAAAAAAATTAACGGGGAAAAATACAGTTTGCAATAAATTGCGTGGAATCAACCATTAATGTTAGCTTGATGCAGTGCTGGATTGCCTGCCTTAATTGACCCTCGGATGTACTTTGAATTTACAAAAATCTATTTTGGTATTGTATGTCAGTGCTATTGTTGGGCAAGCTGAAGCCCCTCCCCCCTCCCCCAATCTTACCGACCAAGCTATACCCCTGATTTTATGACTCAAAGGAGTTTTTAGATAGTGAATCTGTCTCGTCTTTGGGACCTCATAAGTGCTTAGCCATGCAGCACATTATTGTGAGTGCTACAAGAGCTACTGTTAAGAGTCGGCATTATTGTGCAGGAGGTGGCAGTGTATACCTCACACATTGCTGGACACTCCCACTTTATGCTGGTCAATGGAAGTAGTCTTGCCTGCTTACCAGTGTGTTAGTGCACCTCCTACAGAGTTGTGTCTACTCAGAAAGTTTCTGAATTGAACAAGCACTGGCGTTGCCAATAGGTCTCGCAGTAGGAAAGTTGGAGCTATTGGTTTTGTAAATGACAAAGCCCTTTATGTTTTTAAAATGAAAAAAAAATAAAAGGCATTGTTATTTGCAATTGTAATGGCTCCAACTTTCCTACTGCGAGACCTATTGGCAACGTGAGTGGTGTTGCGTGTGTGATTGGCGTTGCGTGTGTGAGTGATGTTGCGTGTGTGATTGGCGTTGCGTGTGTGAGTGGCGTTGCGTGTGTGAGTGGCGTTGCGTGTGTGAGTGGCGTTGCGTGTGTGAGTGGCGTTGCGTGTGTGAGTGGCGTTGCGTGGATGAGTGGCGTTGCGTGGATGAGTGGCGTTGCGTGGATGAGTGGCGTTGCGTGGATGAGTGGTGCTGCGTGGATGAGTGGTGCTGCGTGGATGAGTGGCGTTGCGTGGATGAGTGGCGTTGCGTGTGAGTGGGGTTGCGTGGGTGAGTTGTGTTGCGTGTGTGAGTGGTGTTGCTTGGGTGAGTGGCGTTGCATGGGTGATGGTGGGCTTGCGTGGGTGTGAGTGGCGTTGCGTGTCTGAAAGACTATTACTGGGTCACTTGCTTCGCCACTCGTCATGATCCCCGCATGTCCGCTTCCCACACTTGCTTAATTTTTATTAATATTGCTGCAAAGGCCCAGGGATAGCACACTGCTACCGGAGTGCTTGCTTCTGTTGCTTTGCATAACATCATGCATACTTGTTTTTAAATTTACTATTCTAGTGAAAGCTGATTGCGGTCTACTTTTAGGGTCTTTTGGCGTGTCACTGTAAAGAAAAGTTGCATTTTACTAGCTGATACCTCATGTGATTGCATCTTCACTTGTAAATCCACTGTATTTCACCAGCGCATTCATACCCTGGATAAAGTGGGATTTGATACTGTACATATTACGGCTGAATCAGGAGCGTGGTGCATCGGCCGGGCCTGATTAGAGGAGACTGCCTGCAAAGTGCCGATAGCTCTCTGCGGCAGACAACATGAGGCCCGGGTGAGGCCTGCAATACGGCTGAATCAGGAGCGTGGTGCATCGGCCGGGCCTGATTAGAGGAGACTGCCTGCAACAGCCACAAGCTGGTGAGAGCGGCTGCTGTATCCTTGGTGTGGTGTGGCTTGGGAGGCGGCGGCTGGGGTCACACACAAACCTGGGAGTGCCGACCCGGCTCTTGGCCTTCACTCTGAGTGCCTGGCTGAGAGGGCGCCCCCTGGTGCGGCACCCCGGAAACTCCACCGGTTTGCTGGCGACTGGGGATGAGATGACTGGCTCGCCCTGGTGATCTGGATCTGCTGCCGCCCTGCATTGGGTGGAACATGCGGAGTGCCGATAGCTCTCTGCGGCAGACAACATGAGGCCCGGGTGAGGCTTGCAATACGGCTGAATCAGGAGCGTGTTGCATCGGCCGGGCCTTATTAGAGGAGACTGCCTGCAAAGTGCCGATAGCTCTCTGCGGCAGACAACATGAGGCTCGGGTGAGGCCTGCAATACGGCTGAATCAGGAGCGTGGTGCATCGGCCGGGCCTGATTAGAGGAGACTGCCTGCAAGAGCCACAAGCTGGTGAGAGCGGCTACTGAATCCTCCGTGTGGTGTGGGAGGAGTGCTGTTGCGGGGAGAGAGAGGGGAGGTGCTGGTGTGGGAGGGGGGAGGTGCTGGTGTGGGAGGAGTGCTGCTAGGGCAAGGCTGTGTTGTGGGAGGAGTGCTGTTGCGGGGAGAGAGAGGGGAGGTGCTGGTGTGGGAGGGGGGAGGTGCTGGTGTGGGAGGAGTGCTGCTAGGGCAAGGCTGTGTTTGCGGGGAGAGAGAGGGGAGGTGCTGGTGTGGGAGGGGGGAGGTGCTGGTGTGGGAGGAGTGCTGCTAGGGCAAGGCTGTGTTTGCGGGGAGAGAGAGGGGAGGTGCTGGTGTGGGAGGGGGGAGGTGCTGGTGTGGGAGGAGTGCTGCTAGGGCAAGGCTGTGTTGTGGGAGGAGTGCTGTTGCGGGGAGAGAGAGGGGAGGTGCTGGTGTGGGAGGGGGGAGGTGCTGGTGTGGGAGGAGTGCTGCTAGGGCAAGGCTGTGTTTGCGGGGAGAGAGAGGGGAGGTGCTGGTGTGGGAGGGGGGAGTTGCTGGTGTGGGAGGAGTGCTGCTAGGGGAGGAGAAGCCTGATGCCGGATGGGGGCGGGAGAGCCTGGGAATGCGAGAGGCTGGGCTTGCATGCGATGCGCGTGCGTGTACACGGGAACTGCATGAAAACCGCGGGGCTGAAAGCCCTTTGGTTTCACGATGTTTTCGCCACTTGAATTCTCGCTCCGCTCGATGCGCTTGCGCACATCGATAGGTCGCGAGACCTAAAAAAGGAGTGGAGGCAGCTTTAATGCCAACGTGCAAAATGTACAAGGAGTTAGTTATCTGTAACGAATGCAGATCCCGCGGAACTATCTCCCCGCCAACAAACAATGAAAAATATTTTGGCATTTTAAAAAAAACTGTACAAAAGGAAAATGTTTCCTAGAAACGCCTCTGATAAAAACAATACATAAAATATCATCTGAGGTCTTCGAAGCCACATCTTTTGATAAAAGCTCAACTGTAAAGAAAACAACACTAAAAAGAAAATGACAAATTGGAGTTCGTGAAAAAAAACGGGATTCTAGAAGTGCCACAAATAAAAACAAGAACATACTGGAAACAGGGCTGGACTGGCAACCGTCTGGCCTAGGGGCGGAGGGGCCTGAGGTGGGGAGGGGTGTAGTGGGGTGGTGCTAGCTGCAAAACCGGTAACAAAAAAACAGCCATAGAGGGGTTAAACTGGCCCCCACCCAGGCAGTCCACTGGGAAAACACCCGGTGCCCGCTATGGCCAGTCCGGTCCTGACTGGAAACAATAATGAAATGCGCATTTAATTATAAAGAGATGTACCTTCAAAAAAGTGAAAACATGTAATTAAACAGACAGTAGTACTGAAAGATTAAACAGTGATTAGACAAAAATACGTTTGTGTAATAAGCTTCAAACTCACAACAGCATAGCACAGACATTTTAAAAAATGATAGAAATCGTGAAAAGGATATTTTTTTGATCGGCCGCATTCTCGAGGCCCGGGACGGTGCAATGCAACTGCTTCCTTCATTTCGAATTATTTTACTCGAATGCTTAGGAGGCAACAAGACATCCGCCTCCAATAGAGAACTCATCCCGGAAAAAAGTGTTAGAACACCTTAGCTAACAGTGCCTTAAGCTCACAACCACTTACACCAATACTTGAACATCTTCCTCATCAGCACTACACCTGAGACCCAACAGTGAACAGTGCTCAAAGCACTTAATAGAGCAAAAACCAACATGAACAGTGCCTACAATATACTCAAACATTTCTCTGAAAGTTTCCCTTCTGTCATCCCCCCCCCCCCCCACTCCCCAAGTACACAAACACTAACACAGAAGCTCCCAAGACTGCACGCAGTGTCTCAATTTAATTCCAACATCCCCACAACAGTGGCCAAACACTTCCCACAGTGCCAACCAAGCCGCTCCAAATACCACACTGTGTGCTTTAATAGGATTTTAAAATGTAACACAACACATTAAACATGTTCTTAAAAATGCCTCTCCAGGGACACAATATTTCTGCAATAGCGTCTAAGAGATCAAACACACCCTGTGCTTACTATACTGACACAACCCAAACAACTGCTGCACATTGGCAGGAAAATCCAGCAGCACCTTCAACATCTTCCAGATGTGGCAAACCAGCTTAAAGCTCTCACCCAAACACCAGCAGAATACAGACACCATCAGTTGCCCAACAACACGCTCAGAAAGTACCCACGCAACATCAACAACCCCATCCTTGCCGGTGAACCCAGCACCGTAAAGCATTGCAGCAGAACATTAGCTTAAAACTTTCCACAATACCACCTCCCACAAGGCAGGGCTGAAAAAATGGGGTACAAGTGTAATATCAGACATATTTACTTGCGCTGATATTGAAATGAACTCAGGAAACAATCTCCAAATACCCTACACAACAAGCATTTACAATGCAATGGTTTCGCCTTTGTTAAAGTTAGAGCTATTGGCATTGCTCTTGACATTATTTTTATTTATGTATTTTTTAACATAAATAAATGGCATTGTCATTTACAATGCCACTAGCTTTATCTCTCGCAAATGACACACACAGAGCCCCCCCCACACACACAGCCACACAAAGCTCCCCACACACACAGCCGCACAAAGCTCCCCACACACACAGCCGCACAAAGCTCCCCACACACACAGCCACACAAAGCTCCCCACACACACAGCCACACAAAGCTCCCCACACACACAGCCACACAGAGCCCTCCACACACACCCACATGGCACAAGCAGGCAACAGGGGCACACTGAGGCACAAGCAGGCAACAGGGGCACACGGACGCACAAGCAGGCAACAGGGGCCGACTCACAAAAAAACGTAATGTACACATCGCAGACTTAGCGCTCCAAAATGCAAAATCCAGTGTATATTTATGGATTCAGAAAAATCCTCATCTTATATGCATAGACATATAGAGAAATTGTCGATTTCAATACATTGCTACTTCTGCACATCTTTGTGGATCTGTGCCTGCATATGGCACATTCGGTGTGCCTGTGAAGTGAAATTCAGATGTACAAGAAGTCTCGTGAACGGAGACGAAAATATTTTAGTTTCACATTTCTATGTTCTACGATGATCTTTTCTGCCCTTACCTTTTCAATAAAAAAAATTAAAAGCAACTTTCCTAATAGTTCCATATTTTGGGTCAAAATCTCTTGTTTCAATACAGAACCCCCCCCCCTCCCTCCCCCACCACCCATCTCCCAATATTAATCAAACCCTCCCTGTGGAGTGATTATTTTGTGATTTACAGCATAATTATTCCATGACTAACTGACTTAATACCAGTTTTCCAATATCCATTCTACCCACCACTATGCAGTACTAAGCCTGAATGAGGCAACACTGGTTGCTTACAATAATGCCATTAGAAGAACAACATTATCTTTAAAAAAATGAAATGCCATTGAATGCTTTCATTAGTTCTCTTTAAGTCACTTTGTGTAGTACTACAATTCACAAGTTTTGGCTTTATTTTGTCTTGTTTTTCATCATAAGTAAGGCAAGTAAAAAGTGAAATCATTAATAGTGTCCAAAGATAGCACCAGCCCTATGCACCGATTTCTGCCTCTCCACGGCACTCTGAGAATACTAAGATGAGGGGGTGCAGCTACCCTTACTGTAGTATACACAGAGGCGAAAATGCCCAGGGATGCATTCTTTGTGCACCCCTTTGCTCGAACCCTTCCTGATAAAGGATTTAATTTCCCCCCTAATAAAGAGTGGGGTGACGTCAATGGTTTTGCCTTTGTTAAAGTTAGAGCTATTGGCATTGCTTTTAACATTCTGCACTCTGAAGCTCCACTCTGAAGCTCCACTCTGAAGCTCCACTCTGCTATAGAACATAGAATGAGTGCATTTGTTGTATTTTTGTTAAACTAGATTTGCATAGTAACATTTATGTTGTTTGTAAATAATAATGCAAAGACAAAATAATGTTTATCTTTTTTATTTATGTAAATATATTTATTATTGTAAGCAAATTAAACTGTACTGAAAATACGTTTACATTTTGTATGAAACATAATTTACTTATGTTTTTTTAGTTCAATTTACAGTAAAGTTTTGTGTACTTTTTTTCAACTTATGGAAACATATCTTGTACAAGCCACTTTTAGATGGATGCAGTCAGCTGCTTTGAAACTTCTTTAAAGAACATATACAATGATGTGAAGGTCTTAGAATGCAATTGCATGTATTGTTGGAAAACATCAATAAGGCACTTGAGGATGTCACACCGAACCATGCATAAGTACAATATTGCACAGTGACTTTACTAGTTTGAAAAAACCATAAGTTCTGAAGAATCCATAGATTGATGTTAAATGTTGCATGGATGACTGATGGATGTGTGAAAACGTGTGTGTATGTGTAAAGGATGGATGGATGTATGGAAGGATGAAAGTGTGGATGGATGCAGGTTGGATTGTTGAAAGTGTGAATGGATGAAATGTTGGACGGAAGGACGGATAAAAGAAAATGTAGGTGGATGGATGTATAAAATGTTGCATGGATGAATGATGTATGGATGTGTGAAAAGGTGGTGTGATGAATGATGGGTGGATGGATGAAAGTGTGGGTGAATTGATGGATGTGTGAAAAGGTGGTGTGATGAATGATGGGTGGATGGATGAAAGTGTGGGTGAATTGATGTATAGATAAAATGATGGATGTATGAAGGATGTATGAAGGATGGGTGGAAGAATGAAAGGATGGATAGTTAAAGTTGCATGGATGTATGATGCATGTGTGAAAAGCTATGTGGATAAATAATGTTTGGCTGGAAGGATGTGATGTGTGTCTAGATTGTGGAATGAATTTTTAAGATTAATGTAGAAAATGTTGCATGGATGAATGATTGATTGATAGTTGAGAGAGTTGTTGGAAAAATGATGAGTGAATGGATAGAAGGGTGGATGTGTAAATGATGTATGGATGGAAAGCTGAAAGTGGATGGATGTATTGTTAGTAGAATGAAATGGTAAATGAATGTGATGGATGGATGTGTTGAAATTTATGTGGCTGTATGATGGGTGTATAGATTGAAGGGTGGATGAGTAAAGGATGGGTGTATGGAAATGTGGAAGTGTGGCTGGATGAAGGATGGATGAATAAAAGTGTGTATGAAAGGATGCATGGCACTGTTAGATGGATGCAGGCCGTTGCTTTGAAAGTTCTTCAAACAACATATACAATGAAGTCAAGGTATTAGAAAGTGTTTTCACGTTTTGTTGTAAAACATTAATAAGGCATTTTAGGATGCCACTGAACTATGCATAGGAACTATATTGCATAGTGACTTTACTAGTTTGAACAATTCCATAACTTTCGAATAATTAGAAGATTGATGTATGAAATGTTGCATGGATGAATGATGGATGTGTGAAAAGGTGTGTGGATGTGTAAAGGATGGATGTATGGATGGAAGGATGAAAGTGTAGTTGGATGCAGGATGTAGTGTTGAATGTGTGAATGGATGAAAGGATGCGTGGAATGATGAAAGGGTGGACGGAAGAAGGCTGGATGTAATAAAAGGTGGATGTATAAAATGTTGAATGAATTATGTATGGAGGTGTGAAAAGGTGGTGTGATGAATGATGGGTGGATGGATGAAAGTGTGTGTATTGATGTATAGATGTATAGCTGAAAGATTGAATGGATGAAGCATGATGGATGGATGGAAAAATGAAAGGATGGATAGTTAAAATGTTGCATGGATGTATGATGTATGAGTGAAAATGTAGGTGGATAAGTATTGTGTGGCTTGATGGATGCGTTGATGTGTGTATAGATTGGGGAATTAATTTTTAAGATAGATGTCAAAAATGTTGCATGGACGAATGATTGATGGATCGGTGAAAATGCTGTTGGACAAATGATGAGTGGATGGATAGAAGTGTGTATGTGTAAAGATGGATGTATGTATGGGAAACTGAAAGTGTGGATGGATGTATTGTTAGTATAATAAATGGTATATGGATGTATTAATAAAAATGTTGCATGAATGATGGATGTGTGCAAATGTAGGTGGGTGTATGAATTGAAGGGTGGATGTGAAAAGGATGGATGTATGGATAGAAAGATGCAAGTGTTGATGGATGAATAAAAGTGTGGATGAAAGGATGCATGAAAGGATAAAAGGGTGGACGGATGAAGTATGGATGTAAGAAAAGATGGCTGGATGTATGTGTGAAAAGGTGCTGTGGTGAATGATGGGTGGATGTGATGAATGATGTGTGGATGGAGAAAGGGTGGGCGTATGGATGTATAGATGATAGCGTGGATGGATGAATGATGTATGGATAGGAGGATGAAAGGCTAAATGAAAAGTTGCATGGATGGATGTGTGAAAAGGTAAGTGGATGAATGATGGATGCTGAAAGGGTGTGTGGATGGATGTATATTTGGGAGACTGAAATGTTAGATGGATGTTTGGATGGAGAAAATGTTGCATGTATGAATGATGTATGAAAAGGTGGTGGGATGAATGATGGGTGGATGGATGAAAATGTGGGCGTATGAGCATTATCATGGGAGTAGCATTTTTAATGAACGTTGTATATGTTTTTATGTTACCATTTTTTCACAATGTATAAGCCAGATGAATTTGCTACATAACATCGAAAGAGTGCACATGTGGTGTAGCTTCTGTAAAAAAAAATTTACACATTATCATTTTTGCATGTAGCTCAATTTGCTATAGAATAATTACATTTGTTGTAGTCTTTTTCAAGTAAAATTGTCCATTAACATATCTTATGTACTCTGTAATAATAATGCAAATACAAGATAAAAAGCTTTAAAAAGTTTTATTTAAGTAAATATATATTTAGTATTATTGTTTGCAAGCAAATTAAACTTTAATTAAAATATTGTATTTTTAGCCTTTTTACTGAAACATAATTTGAATATCTCCCATTTTTAATTAAAGAGAGTCTGTCAAAGAGATAGTCTATTAAAGAGAGAGAGAGTCTGTCAAAGAGAGAGAGTCTGTCAAAGAGAGAGAGAGTCTGTCAAAGAGAGAGAGAGTCTGTCAAAGAGAGAGTCTGTCAAAGAGAGAGTCTGTCAAATAGAGAGTCTGTCAAAGAGAGAGAGTCTGTCAAAGAGAGAGAGAGTCTGAGAGAGAGAGTCTGTCAAAGAGAGAGAGAGTCTGTCAAAGAGAGAGAGAGTCTGTCAAAGAGAGAGAGAGTCTGTCAAAGAGAGAGTCTGTCAAAGAGAGTCTGTCAAATAGAGAGTCTGTCAAAGAGAGAGAGAGTCTGTCAAAGAGAGAGAGAGTCTGTCAAAGAGAGAGTCTGTTAAAGAGGGAGAGTCTGTCAAAGAGAGAGAGTCTGTCAAAGAGGGAGAGTCTGTCAAAGAGGGAGAGTCTGTCAAAGAGGGAGAGTCTGTCAAAGAGGGAGAGTCTGTCAAAGGGGGAGAGTCTGTCAAAGGGGGAGAGTCTGTCAAAGGGGGAGAGTCTGTCAAAGAGGGAGAGTCTGTCAAAGAGGGAGAGTCTGTCAAAGAGAGAGAGAGTCTGTCAAAGAGAGAGTCTGTCAAAGAGAGACAGTCTGTCAAAGAGAGACAGTCTGTCAAAGAGAATACAAGATAAAAACCTTTAAAAAATTTTATTTAAGTAATTATATATTTAGTGTTATTTTTTGCAAGCAAATGAAACTTTAATTAAAATACTGTATTTTTAGCCTTTTTACTGAAACATAATTTGAATATCTCCCATTTTGTACATTTATTTACAGTCAAGTATTGTGTTGTTTTTCACAACTCATGTATTTTCCGTATGTATCCGTTTTGTAATATTACATTGACATTTTTGGGCAAGATTGGCATTAGTGCTTCTTGAATGTCGTCAATGTCCGGTGGTATTTGGAAGTAGTCCAGTAGAATATTGTTATCTATTTCGACTGATTGTAAATTTTCTGCATTATCAATATGTACATTTAGTGTACTGTGTTCCTGATTCGCATTTTCGAGGCTATATATAGTCATATTTATTTCTTCTTCTGGCGGTTCTATTTTCTGTGAAGGAAAAAGAATTTAGTTAATTTCATATTTATGAAGTTATTTTATTTCTTTTCTTGTGTTCACCTACGGACAAATTTCTTGATATATGCAGTCTTAAATAATGTTAATAAGTAGTGAAGATAGTTTAAGAAAGGATAGATTGTGAGTACGTATAGTGAAAAGGTATAATAGAGGATTATAGACTGTTTTGTAATGTTATAGATACTTTAGTAAAAATACGTTTTAATAAAGTGGAGAGTATAAGTTAGTTTTATAGTAGTGATTAGTATAATCCATAGTGTAGCTTAATGCATTTAGATAGAGAGTATTAGAAGCGATAGTTTGAGTGAATTTTAATTAGTGAATATAGAGTTTGATGGTGTTTTAAGAAGTAGATAGTATAGATTGAGTAGTAGAGCAAGTTATTAATATTTTCATAATTTGTACTTACTTGAAATTGTGTATTCCTTGTTGTGTTTAACATTTTATTGTTGTTAAATTCATGCACTGTCAAGTGCGTCATCTTAATGTAGGATCCAATTTCAATGGGAAAGTCTGTGGCATCTCTCCAAAGAGTTATTTTTACTGAGTCCGTTGTGTCTTTCACAGTTATTGATTTAAGTTTTGTATCTTGTCCGGCAATAACAATTGTTTTTATTTCTTCTTCCTGTAAGACAAAATTGGTAATAGAAATTAAAGAGAGTCTGTCAAAGAGATAGTCTATCAAAGAGAGAGAGAGAGTCTGTCAAAGAGATAGAGAGTCTGTCAAAGAGATAGAGAGTCTGTCAAAGAGATAGAGAGTCTGTGAAAGAGAGAGTCTGTCAAATTGAGAGAGTCTGTCAAATAGAGAGTCTGTCAAAGAGAGAGAGAGAGTCTGTCAAAGAGGGAGAGTCTGTCAAAGAGGGAGAGTCTGTCAAAGAGAGAGAGAGTCTGTCAAAGAGAGAGAGAGTCTGTCAAAGAGAGACAGTCTGTCAAAGAGAGACAGTCTGACAGACTCTCTCTCTCTTTGACAGACTCTCTCTCTCTTTGACAGACTCTCTCTCTCTTTGACAGACTCTCTCTCTTTGACAGACTGTCTCTCTTTGACAGACTCTCTCTCTTTGACAGACTCTCTCTCTCTTTGACAGACTCTCTCTCTCTTTGACAGACTCTCTTTTTGACAGACTCTCTCTCTTTGACAGACTCTCTCTCTTTGACAGACTCTCTCTCTTTGACAGACTCTCTCTCTTTGACAGACTCTCGCTCTTTGACAGACTCTCGCTCTTTGACAGACTTTCGCTCTTTGACAGACTCTCGCTCTTTGACAGACTCTCTCTCTTTGACAGACTCTCTCTCTTTGACAAAGAGAGAGAGAGTCTGTCAAAGAAAGAGAGAGTTTGTCAGAGAGACAGTCTGTGAAAGAGAGACAGTCTGTCAAAGAGAGACAGTCTGTTGAAGAAAGTCTGTCAAAGAGAGTGTCTGTCAAAGAGAAAGAGTCAATGAGAGAAGAGAGAGTTTGTCAGAGAGACAGTCTGTGAAAGAGAGACAGTCTGTCAAAGAGAGACAGTCTGTTGAAGAAAGTCTGTCAAAGAGAGAGTCTGTCAAAGAGAGAGTCAAAGAGAGATAGTCAATGAGAGAGAGTCTGTCAAAGAGAGAGAGTCTGTCAAAGACAGAGAGAGTCTGTCAAAGACAGAGAGAGTCTGTCAAAGACAGAGAGAGTCTGTCAAAGAGAGAGAGAGTCTGTCAAAGAGAGAGAGAGTCTGTCAAAGAGAGAGAGAGTCTGTCAAAGAGAGAGAGAGTCTGTCAAAGAGAGAGAGAGTCTGTCAAAGAGAGAGCGAGTCTGTCAAAGAGAGAGAGAGAGTCTGTCAAAGAGAGAGAGTCTGTCAAAGAGAGAGAGAGAGTCTGTCAAAGAGAGAGAGTCTGTCAAAGAGAGAGAGTCTGTCAAAGAGAGAGAGAGTCTGTCAAAGAGAGAGAGAGTCTGTCAAAGAGAGAGAGTGAGTCAAAGAGAGATAGTCAAAGAGAGTCTGTCAAAGAAAGAGAGTCTGTCAAAGAAAGAGAGAGTCTGTCAAAGAAAGAGATAGTGTCAAAGAGAGAGATAGTCTGTCAAAGAGAGAAAGTCTGTCAAAGAGAGTCTGTCAAAGAGAGGGAGTCAAAGAGAGTTAAAGAGAGTCAAAGAGAGAGAGTCTGCTCAAAGAGAGAGAGAGTCTGTCAAAGAGAGAGAGACTCTGTCAAAGAGAGAGAGAGGGAGTCAAAGAGAGAGTCAAAGAGAGAGTCAAAGAGAGAGTTAAAGAGAGAGTCAAAGAGAGAGTCAAAGAGAGAGTCAAAGAGAGAGTCAAAGAGAGAGTCAAAGAGAGAGAGAGTCTGTTAAAGAGAGAGAGAGTCTGTTAAAGAGAGAGAGAGGGAGTGAAAGAGAGAGTCTGTCAAAGAGAGAGAGTCTGTCAAAGAGAGTCTGTCAAAGAGAGAGAGAGTCTGTCAAAGAGAGAGAGAGTCTGTCAAAGAGCGATAGTTTGTCAAAGAGTGAGAGTTTGTCAAAGGTGTAAGTATTGTGTGCAAGACTTTTTGGTACATAGTGTGTGTAAAAGGGTGATTTTTTTTTTTTATAAGCTTACCTCAGCAATAGTCCCAGAAATGCTCATTAATGAGCGTAGTGAAGCTGCTTTTACTGTTTTTATCGGTGATATTGGTGGAGCAGGGGGTTGTAGGATATATTGTGCCTCCTGTATTATTTCTTGAGGTATAGATAAGGGCATCATGCGTGATAGTTTCGTTTGTTTCGTGATGATAATCACATTGTTTTTGGCTAAGAAATTGCGAATCATAATAGCATTCCCTTCTTTAGTTTGCTGGTAAAATGGCTCATTGTAGCATGTTGCTTTAATGCAACTACTTTCATCAGCTAGAGCTAGATGAAACATGACTTTGTGCTCTTGTTTAGCATTTGTATAGTTTGTTTTTGTCGAACATTTTATTACGTTGGCTCGGATTGTTTTTTGGTAAGGTTTGTTGTCTTCATGTTTCATTTTTTTGAGGTCTTCTATGGAAATCATCTGAAATGCGAGAAAATGTTAGTACACATTCTGAGCATACATTTTTCCCCTTTTGCTATTACCTGTAATAAAATAGCATGTTAATGAAGTGGTTGCATTTTAAACTGCCACCCATAATGCTTTGTGATCACTATAATATGATTCTAATGTACCGTAGTGCATGATGTTGTCATTAGTATAGATGTGATCTAGTGTAGAATTGTAGTCTGTTGTGTATTGTTGTATTTTTTGCTGGCATTGAAATTGCTGCAGCATATATTCTAATAGCAAAGTTCTGTTTGGTGACATTTGTGTTAAATCTATATTGAAGTCTCCCATGATGACATATTTTGAATTTGGATACAAGTAAATTATGCTACTTAAAGCTTGTAATAATGTCTGCAAAAGTACATGTGGTGGTTTGTACAGTATAATAAATAAGTATTCAGAATCATTAAGATGCAGAGTGAAAATTAAAAAGTCAATTTCGTGTTGTGTTTGATATATTGGCGATAAAAGCATGTTTTTTTTGTAGTAAATGGCAATACCATGCTTAGTGTGCTGGTTGTGAAATTTATCAAATAATACTAGGTGATATTGTTCTATTAAGAACGTATTCTTATCTGCTTTTCTAGTTGTGTTGATTTCAGTAAGGCATATAATATCACTGTTCATGATATTTTTGTCTGATTTCATAGCAGTGTAATTTCTTTGCAAGGACCGTATGTTATGGACAATTATATTACACTGTTGTCTATAGCTATGTAATTGTGGTACTGATATTTGTAATAGCATGTGTGTTCTTAAACGTGTCATTTCTTCATGCACTTTTGGATGTACAGCTATTTTGTCTTGCTGAAAGTTTCTAATGTATATGTTGTCTAAAGATTTAGCTCTGCTTAAAGCTACATAATGTAGATGATGTACTTTACTGTTGTTAAAGTGAATGTAAATGGGCTCAATTGTTTCTCCTTGTGTTCTATGTATAGTTCTTGCAGATGATTGTCTCAATGGGAATTGTTTGCGTATAATAGTTATAAATTTCTGTGTATATTGGAAATGCCGTGTAATAGCATGAATGGGTGTCCAATGAGGCAAAATATTACTGTGATATATGTGTTTGTTTTCTTGTCTTGTTAATTTGCCTACTGTTTCTTTATCAAAATTAATCCAAATTACATTTGGGCTGTTATTGATAGTTTCCACAAATTCTACTATACCTGTTGCACCATTTGTTAAACCATCATTGACATTTATATTGTTAGTTAAATCATATCTTAATTGCAATGCAATATGTAATATTGATGGCAGGCTCATTGTTTTAGTAGAATCTGTGGGCAACTGTTTTAGAATTTTTTTTTTTACTGCTTCACTTAAGTCTGCTGCAACTGTATCTATTGCTGTAGCTGTGTAAACTGGGTAATGGGTTATATGTTCTAATAAAACTGCATTATTTACGCTATTGACTTCATTGTTAGTTCCCATAATGTAAGGGATCGTTTTGCTAATGTTTTCAGGTGGCTCTATTTCTCGTGTTTTTATCTGTATAATATCCTCATTTGTTTGTTTCCCTTCTCTTAATCTGTTTAGTAGTTGAGCAAATGGCAAGTCATTTTGTTGTCTCATTATTTTAGTCAACTCAAATAACTTGAAATGTGTCTGCCATAAATTAGTACTTACTGGCCTATATGAATGTTTTGGGTTGTCAAATATGTATGGGTCAAAAACTGGCTTCAATTGGTAAAAGTCTCCAATTGCTAAAATAGATATACCGCCAAAAGGGAGATCAGACATTTTTATCTCTTGCAATCTATTATGTATAAAGTTGAATACATTAGCCCCTACCATTGATATTTCATCAATTATTAGCAATTTAAGATGCATTAGCTGACCTTGTAGTGTGCTTCTATTCTCATGAGTTAGCTGTCTATGAGTTAGTGTTTGTGAAATAGGTATTTTAAAAGTACTATGTAGTGTTTGTCCTTGAATGTTATGTGCTGCTTTGCCAGTTGGAGCTGTAAGCAATACATATATGTTATCTGGGTTTTCTCCTGCTTTTGTATTGTAATAACGTACTAATGTTTGGTAAAGTGCTGTTATAAGGAAACTTTTGCCTACTCCTGCACCACCTGTACAAAATGTGTAGCATGGTGTTTCTTTAGTTTTAACCCAATGCAAATGATGATATATAAAGTTAAGTTGTTCTTCTGTTAGATTTTGCATTATACTATCATATTGTTCTTTTGGCATTATGTTATTGCTTATTGATTCTTCTCTACTTGTACTTCTAATCCCTAAATCAAATGATAGGTCATACAATGGGTTTTCATTATTTTGCACTTCATGGCATATGGTGTTATCTTCTTCTGTATCTATTGGTGGTAGCAATGTATCTAATATACTAGTTTCATTGCTATTAGTTGTTAGTTGTTTATTATGTTTATTATATTTATTATGGTTTGAATCAACTGCATTTTTAAGTTCTAGATAGCGTTCATAATAAGTTCCCTTGTTATTAATTATATTATGTTCATTTCGCCATGGGTAAAAAAGCATGAGCAATTCTCTATAGTAATTTTCTGAGTCATTTTTGATGTTAAATCTGCAATAGCGAATTACTCTTGCTTTTTTTCTTTTTATGCAGTTTGTTTCGTCTACTAAATTTATCTCAAGTTCTTCGTCATCTGAGCTATGAAAGTTATTTTCAATAAGGAAATTGTCATGGCCTGTTTCTTCTTTTCCTTTACATTTTTTCTTTTCATTATACATAGATGCATAGTCAGCTAATGTACATGTTTCTAATTTTACAGGGCGTTTACTATACCTGACTATAATATTATCATATTGTATTTTACAAGACTCATCTGGTAAAGAATTGATAGTTTCGATGTCTTTTAATAAGTATGTACGCTTTTCATTAGGACTTGTATTGATAAATACAAAAGATCTTGAACTTTTCCGTAAAGGAATTTGTAGTATTAGATATGCTGCTTCTTGTGCACTTATTTCTGTACAGTTTAAGAATTTGTTCCCTATATGCTTAAGTTGTTCCTTAATACTTGGATTGGCATGTACTTCTTTAGCAGCTTGGGCAATTAGTTTGCTCATTCCTCGCTGTGATTTACTAATGTATGAAACAATATACACAGCACATGCATATGCATCTAAGATGTATTGTATATCTATGTTTGCTTGCCATGCTTTCAAAATAGTTGGATTGTAGTTATTTATAAAGCATTCAGCTGGTGTTCTTTTCAAGAAAATAGTATTTTTTTATATAATAGATTGTATACATAAAGTATATTGTTTTAGATCTATGTTCATTGAATGCAAAAACTGTTCAAAAGTATAATTTGAAAATTCTTGGCTATTTATAGTTAGATGTATTAGTTCAATTTGCTGTAAGAGCTCGTTATTTGTTTTGTCTAGCTCTATTGGTTCTAGTATAAAAGTTTCAGGCATTGGATATCTGGGATAATGATATTTGCATGTTCTTTTATGTTTGATACGGCAGTTTTTGGTATGGCCGTGTCTTTGTAGAGGTAGTAAAGACTCTATATCTGGTTCTTCTGTTTTTGCACATGTAACATACTTATTTATGAAAGTAGTGACTTCATCTCTATCAGAAGTTTCATATAGTGGAGCATTTTCTATCCATATTATAGCATGTATATGTGGTGATCCCCGTTGTTGGAATTCCACTCTATAAAAGTAATCAATAATTTTGCCAATTGGATTACTTTCATGCAATAAAACAGAATTAAATAATTTCCGAACTTGAAAGTCAAAATGTCTTGCACATGTAATGGGATTCTGCTGTATTAATTTGCATTTTGTTTCCCATGACATATTGTTAAATTCTTCTTTTGTGCATTCTGGTCTCTTTTCTGTACGTAATAATATGTTAATTAAGTGATACCATTTCGTTTCTGCAGCAGATAAAGTTAAAAAAAATGTTGGTAATCCTAATTGTCTAATCATAGCAAAGAGGTCTTTTTTGCATTGCTCCCAATATGGTGGTGAACTACGGATAGTTTTAAGTATTTTGTATCCTTCATTATACTGCAAAATTGTATCTAATTTATTCTTTATGTCTTTGGCAGTTATAATGTTTCCATTATTAAAGTATTTCCTAAGAGATATAAATATTTTGCTCTGTAATTGTTTAATGTGTAATGTTTTTAATTTAAAGAAAAGATTAGTAACACACTTTGCTACTCTTAGATCATTACTTCTTACTTCTGATTGACAGATTGTGCTGTAATGTATTGGGACATGCCTTTCTTCATTAGTCGGCCTTCGTTTCCCACCAAATATAGTTGGGAATGCCAAATATTCAGAATCTTTGTCTTCATACAGGCCTCTTGGTGTGTTATATTCTGCAGGTGCTAAACTTAAAATATTATTTGTTTCTGTAGTAATAGTTTCATTATCTAACATAGTATCTAAATTTCCTGCTGGAATGTTGTCTGAGGAATCTGACGTATTACTTGTATCTGAAGTCTCATCACAAGAATGTATATCTTGTGTTGTATAATCCCAATCTTCATTAATAGTGATTCCATATTCTTGAAACAAAGTGCTTGTAGTGGCTAAATATAAAGCTGCACGTTTAACTTTGTTTGGTCTAACATTTTCATAATGGGTATAAGATTTATAACTTAATTTCCTTTTTAATTTTATTGGAATTGTCATGTTATCATTAATTTGCCTTGGTAAAACAGTTACTGTTGTCATAACGTCTGCAGGGACATTTACTACTGCACCTGATAGAGATTTTTGGAATCCACGTGGTAATGTTCTAATTTGTAAAAAAGGTATTCTTGGCGATACTAATCTTTCTTCTAAGTTATGCAACTGTAAGACTGCTGGGATATCAGGAAATGTCATCCCATTATATACTGAACATGGAGGTATTTTGTCTTTTGATATATATGTGTAACATGTTCTGCATATTTCATTTGTTCTGTATTTGCTAATATTACATTCTATGAATTTAGCTCTCTTACTAATACTGTGTGTATTTTGAAGACTTTGCTTATGCCAGAGTTGATTGCAAATAGTGCAAGTGTACTCGGGTCCATATCTTATTTCTTCCTGAAATATCCTAATTATCTCATTTGTTGTTTGACCTGCTATATGTCTATGATTAGGTTCATTCTCTTTGTTTTGTGTCTGTTTTCTTTTTCTATTACTGTTTACTTCTTGAATTTCTATATTGGTTGGTTGAATTAGTGATTCAACATTAGCTGTTAATGTGTTTATTATCTCAGTATTGTTAAGAGCTATGTGTGAAGCTAAATAACTGTCTTCTGTTACATGCAGTCTATTGTCCTGACTATTGCTTTTTTGTGTGTTTAGTATTGTATTTTCTACTTGTAAGTTATTCGAAGGAATTTCCCCTAATGCATTTATAGATATATGTGTCGTATGAACATATATGCTTTTTCTCGACTTTACATTTCCTTGTCTATGATTCCGTTGTGTTTGGTGTAAACCTTTTTTGCTAATTGTTGTTATGTTCACTGTAGTTAAATCTAAAGTAATACTCTCAGAATTAGTAATTTGTTCTCTATTGCCTAACTTTAGGATGTATTCTATAATAAGATTAATAGAGTCAAGGTTGATAGCAATACATGTTCCATTAGGATGTTGTATTGCATTTTCATTTTGGCTATGTGAATCAAATAGAGAGTATGTTTGTAGAGTTTTGAAGACTGAAATTATATATCTACCTATAGAGATCAATATACCAGTTTGTGAATTAATTGTAGAAGTTAGTGCAGATATAAATTTACTATGTAAAGTTTGTGCTGATTTTGTTAGTTCTTCGCTAAAGCATTTTTTGAGCTTTGTAGAATAGATTTTGTCATTGCTAACTATGTAATTTGGTAACTTTAGAGGTTGCATACAATCTTGTTCACCGACAGAGTGCATTTCAGTGTACAAAGCATCTCCAAGATTCATAATACAGTGCAAGTCTACACTATCCCAAATATATGCTGGTTTACAGTAGTTCTTTAGAATAGCAAATATACTATTTTGAAGACAATGTGTATAGTGACTAGTTTTATCACTATGTGTATTTTTTTCCTGTGGATGTGTGTTATGTAAAAAGGGAATTTCTTGTGGTGTTTGTGTTAAAATATGTGAATCTATATTGGTATTATTTGTGCTACTTTCCTTGTTCTGCAATGTGCTATTGTGTATATTATCATGAAGTAAACTGTCATTACTTCCAGTAATAAGTTTATATGTATTATAGTAATCACTTGAATATGTGTTTGTATGTACATTACTTGTGTTTATTGTTTGTTGTACATTTATGTGTGTGTTATTAATTACATTAGTAGAATATGTGTTGGTATTTAACTTACTTGCTGGTATTGTTTGTTGTACATTTATGTGTGTGCTATTAATATGTTGTCTTTCTGTGTTGCTCTTAAGTGTTTTCTTAAGTATACTTGCATATGTGTCAGTAGGAGTAGTCTCTTCTGGTGTATTAGTATATTGTGTTGTGCTGATCTGCTTGCTGTTCTTTTTAGATTGATTATTAGGCCCTGTTGTAGTGAGAATTGCACAGGAATACGTACTAGTACTAGGAGTATTATCTAAAAATGCTAATGGCTGTTCCTTATTCCAAAAAGTATTTTTTTTAGATTGACATCTCTGAATGATTTTTTTGGCATTTTCTATACGCATTTCAAATGCTTGTGTGAAAAAATTTTCGCTACCTTTAGTAGAATACACATAAAATTTTTTCGGTGCTACTGCATTCTTATTTTTTTCATGACGCACCATTGCTTTTTGAAGTGATTCTTTTGTAATCGTACTTATTTGTATTGGAGTTAATTCATACGGCACACAATTCAGGTTTGGTTTCTTAAGATAGTGTGCCAGATTAGTGATGTACTCTAGAAGTTTTTCAAATGTGAACTGTATAGTAATACATGTTCCATTTGGATGAGGCATTCCAGTCTTATCACGACTATGTGAGTCAAATACAAAGTACGAATCATTTTTCTTAAAAATGGAAATAACATAAATTTCCATGCAAAGTATAACACCAGAGTTGGAATCAAGTGCAGGTTTTAATATTTTGTTGAGATTTGGAAACGAAGGGTCACATTGTTGTAATATGTCTCCATAATAAGGTTCTTTAAGTTTAAGAGAATAGATAGTAGTATTGTGTTCAATAAAATTTGGTAACTCATCTGGATGCCTAAGTTGTTCGCTATTAAGTAAATGCATATCTATATATAAAGCATCACCTAATTTCATAATGTAATGCAAGTCTTCTTTAGTCCATGTATGTGCATCTTTGTAATAGTTGTGTATAATTGCAAAAGTACTATTTGGCAAGCATTGATAACCTCTCGAATTGCATGTAAATTTGTCATGACCTTGATGATAATCTGCTGCTAGTATTTGCATCTTAGCTAATCTAATTTATGAAATAATTTGATATCGCTACAGTATTGCTAGCTTTTTTTGTTATACGCGAGTCTATTTTCGTTCTCTTATTTAATATATATATATATATATATATATATATATATATATATCTTTTGCTAATTTATATTTTATTTTGTAGTTAACTATAATGCAAGGCAATTAATTGAACACTATTTTTTTGCTTTGTATTTTAGGTAGCAGATTTAGATATATTTTGTTTACAATTTTAGTGATGTACTAGCTATAAGTTATACTATTAGCATATATATATATATATATATATATTTGGATATATTTATATGTATATATATATAGTTATTTTACTGTTAAATATATTCCAAGTTACAGGTTGATAGCTTATTTAAAAAACATACTTCTAATTGTATATATTTCCAAACAATTAGCAATTGTCTTTATAAAAGAAATAATTTTCAATGTTAAGTATATAAATATATATATATTTTTTTTAATAACTAATTATATATCTGATTTTGTCTAGTTTTTTTTCTCTAAATCCACTCTATTGTTGTTTTGGACTTGTTTTATAGTTGGAGCTGGTAGCAAAAGAAAAAGCAATTACTTTTACTTTTTTGTTAACTATTTTTTTTTCTTAAGATTAATGTTACCTATGGAAATCTTCTATATGATCTTTTCGAATTCTAAGTATATACTATATATATATATATATATATATATATATATATATATATATATATATATATATATATATATATATGGGTGTGTGTTGATATGTGTCTTGCTTTTTCCCTTGCTATTTCTATACTTACAATTTAATACAGAAGCAAAATAGATACTTTTACCGTGATGATGTTTTCACTGATGTTGTGTCAAACAATTCTGAACGTCTGATGTTATTCAATCAATTGGCAATCTAAGGAAGAATGAAACAAGCATTAATATTGAGTTGACATATTAATATAATAAAAGTGGCTGGATACTCCAGACTATGTGTAGAAGTTGTATGTGTAGTATGTGTGTGGACTGAGTGAAGCATATTAGTAGTCGTAAATCGAGTTTTAGAAGTGTATGTAGTATAGAGTAACTAGTAATGTATAGTAGTAAGGAGGATAAAGTGAGCAAGATAGAGAGAGATGTAGGGCAGGACGAAGAGATGTTAATAAAGAGGGGTGGTTAGGCAATATTGAGAGTAGTGGAAAGATGAAGAGAAAGATAAGGAAAAGAGAGAAGTCTGATAAGGAAGAGAGGATATAGAGGTGTAGAATGTAAGCTACAAAAAAATAGAAATGTAAATTACATGAAGTTATTTTTATAAGAAGTTGTAAATAGTGTATTAGATGCATTGTTTGTAATTTTAAGCAAGTACAAAGGAATAGGAGAGGTAGTGAGATTAAGGAACACTTAATCCCTTGTTAAATCTAAATAAACAATAGAAGAGACGTTAAATACATCTGAATTTGCCACAGATACTGAGTGATGCAACTGGGGAATTGCACACTCACTTTAGGTGGAAAAGAAAGCCCTCACACACCGACCTAGTCAGTGTCATGCTTCATCATTGGGCCCCACCAAAGAGGCCGAATGCCTCTTTGGTGTGCTACGACGCCAGAAGACTGCGGAGCAGGTTTTGTGAAAAAGGCATGTTGTGAGTTTTATAATTAAAACTGCCTAATGTGTAAGTAAAAATCTATAATTCTTGATGCTTAGTACACAAATGAAAGAGTTATGTGTCTGAATTTAATGCCCAAGGTAATGGATTTGTTAATTTAAAATACTAATTAGTCAGTCAACATGTTTCATGTTTTACAGTTGTTTACATTTCCTTAGGCATTTATAATGACAGAATTATACCCCGGCGGTATGGACTCTCTAATCGCCCACCCTGACCTGGGGGCGTGAAAGCGAAAATATCAAAAAAATGATTTAGTGCATAAAAAAAAGGGGGAAGAGCAATTGCTCATTCCAAAAATACTCCTAATTGCGGAGTGTTTGTGCACCTGTAAAAGAAATAACAGACAAACATATAAAAGTTTCACACAATTAGTTGTAAATATAAGTCATTGCGTTTGTCTAGGGTGTTCTATAGTTGTTGCATAGTGTTCCTAAATAAACACTATAGTTAACATCCTCTATATAGCCTTATAGGGATGCTCACACTAACTTAGTAAAGTGAAGTGGAAAAGTGTGTAAAGCACACAAAGTAGCTAGAAAGTGTTGATGAACAGAGGAGACACATAAGAGATCAAGAGAGCTAGAAAGCAAGAAGAGAAGTAAGTGCAGAATGGAGTGAGAAGATAGCAAGTAAAAAAAGTGCAAGATAGAAAGTGAAGACAAGATGGAGACGTAGATAGAGAGTGAAGACAGGAAGGAGAGAGGACAAGAGAGAGAGAAAAAGGGAGGGTAGGATGTAGGGCATGAGCAAGAAGGAGGAATGGATGGAAGAAAGTGCAGGAGCAAGAGGGCCAGCTCAGTGGTGTAAAGACTTTCAGGTAAGCAATGTTGTGTTTTGTAAAGCTGATAATACTGTCACTTTGAATGCGCCGAATGTGACTAAATTTATTTTTCTTTTGTTGCAGTATTTGACAGCAGGGTTGGGCAAGTATTTCTTGTTGCCATTTTGTCTTGAGATCTTTGGCTCGCTGTCAGTGTCCATGGTGCAAGGACCCCTATAGAGATAGATGGAGGGGAGTAAAGAAGAGAGCAGTTGGAAGAGTGGGCAAGAGGAAGAGTGATAGCAAAGGGGAAACAAGAGGAAGAGTGATAGCAAAGGGGGAAAAAGCGGAGAGGGAGATAAAGAGAATAATGATAGATAAGAAAGGAGAGAAAGAGTGGATGCAGAGAGTGAGCAAGAGGAAAAAACAGATAAAAGATAGAAAAGAGAGAAAGTTAAAGGCAAAACAGGGAGAATGTGCAAGAGAGAAGAATAGTAGATAGGGAGGAATAGAGGGAGGAAGAGAGAGGGAAGACGAAAAGTAAGTGTACAATTGTGTGAGAAGATAGGAAACAAAGAGTGCAAGATAGTAACTATTTCTGGTCGGCATTTTGTCTTGGGATCCATGGCTCGCTGTCTCCATGGCACAAGGGATTTCAGGTATGCGTTTTAAATTGTAATGTAATTAGTATTTCTCTTACAGGTGTTTAACTATTTTGTTTATATTCTTATGTTTTTTTTTTGGGCTGTTCTCTCTAGTGTTTCCGTGTTGGGTCTCCTCCTTGGCGTAACAACTTTCAGGTAAGCGATGTGTTTTGTAACAAATAAATGACTGTCTCTTTTGAATGACTGGTTTTTTTTTAAGTTTGAAAAGGATTTTTTGACTTCATTCTACCCTTACGTTTCTTTTTGTCTTTTTTTTCTCTTCCTCCCTATGTACTATTTTTTTCTTGCACTTGCTCCCTCTTTTATCCTTTTAACTTTCTCTTTTTTATCTGTTTTTTCTATTGCTCACTCTCTGCATACTCTCTCTCTTGCCTTATCTATCCTTATTCTTTATCTCCCTCTCCTTTTTATTTTTTTTCCCTTTGCCATCACTCTTCCTCTTGCCCCCTCTTCCAACTGCTCTCTTCTTACTGCCCTCCATCTACATCTCTATCTATGGGGGTCCTTGCACCATGGAGACTGAGACAGTGAGCCAAAGAGTGCAAAATAGAAAGTGAATACAAGATGAGGACAGAGATGGAGAGTGAAGGCAGGAAGGAGATAAAACGCAGGAGTAAGAAGAAAGACAGAATGTTAAGTAAGAGTAAGAAGTAGGGCATGAGCAAGAGGGAGGGAGAGAGCAGATGGAAGAGGGTGCAGGAGAGAGGGATGGTAGAGAGAAAATAAAGCATAAAGGAGATAGAGAGAAGAATGATAGATAGGGAGGAAGAGGAACACGGAGAGTATTAGAAAGAGAAAAAGAAAAGAAAAAGGAGAGTGCAGGACAGAGAAGCATGATAGATAGAAAAGGAGCTAGAAGAAAGGAAAGAGCAGATGTAATAGGGGGCAGGAAGAAGGAAGAGAGCATAAAGGAGAGATATATAGAGAAGAATGAATAAAGAAGTAATTAAAAAAAGGAAGAGAGAGTGCCAAGAAAGAACGGAGTATGCAGAGAGGAGGTGAAAAGAAGTTAAAGAAAGATAAGTAAGAAAGAGGAAGAGAGTGCCGGAGATAGAAGTATGATAGATAAGAAAGTAGAGAGGATGCAAGATAAATGGAGATCTTGAGAGAGAACGTAAAAGGGGCAAAAGACTGCAGAATGGAGGCAGAGGTCCAAAAATATAAGGAGTGCCAGATGGAAAGGCAGAACAACATAGGGAAGGATATAGAGAGTGAAAGTCACAGAGTGCAAAAGGAAGAGCAAGAAAGAGAGAAAGCAGGAGTTAAAGGGAGGGTGTCCATGAGCAAGAAAGAATTAAGAAGGGAGCAGTTGGAAGAGGGGGCAAGAGGGAGAGTGATGGCAAAGGGAAAATAGCAGAAGGGAGATAAAAAAAGAATGATGATAGAGAGGGAGGAAGAAGGAAGGAGAGAGAGCAGATGGAATAAGAGTCAAGAGTAAGAAGAAAGAGAGCAAAAAGGAGAGAGAAAAGAGAAGAGAGTGCAGAATGGAGTCAGAGGGCAAGAAAGAGAAGGAGTGCAAGATGGAAATGTAGCACAATATGGGGAAGGAGATAGAAAGTTAAAGTAAGAGAGAGGGCAAAAGGGAGAGCAAGGGAGAGAGAGAAAAAGCATGATGTAAAGAGAGGGATGGAAGAAAGAAGGTGAGAGGGTAGATGAAGAAAAGCACAAGAGTGTGAATATAAGATGGAGTGGCCAAAATAAAGAGAAATAAAGAAGGAATACAAGATAGCGACATAAGGAGCAGAGAAAGAAAGGAGAGAGATGGAAAGGGTATGCAAGAAGAAGAGAGGGGCAAAAGGTAAGAGCAACAGGGAGAGAGATAAAGATCGAAGGAATAGGAAGAGAGGGCAGGAGAGATAAGCATGATAGAAAAGGATGGAGAGAGCAAGCAGAAAGGAGAAAGGACGCAGGGCGCAAAGGGAGCAGCTTTTTTGCGCAGGCCAAAAGCTAATGAGAACTGTAGTGAGAGTTTGGGTCGGCCCTCGTCATTCATTGTCTGGCTCCATAAATTGAGCCTAGCCATTGGACGAGGGGCCTGTCCGTCAATTTAAAGCAGACTCAGGGGCGTTCAAGATTCTTTGGCTTTTGCCGACAAAACGACGCCAGGACGCCCCCGATTCTAGCCCGGCATTGCCAGGACCTGCCTTTGATGACGTATCAGGTTTCTTTGTCTGTGGCGGAATAAAATTGCAGGTAAGCGATGGTGTCTTTTGTAATATAAATGACTGTCTCTTTTGAATGCCCCAGCTGAAATGTTTAATGACGTATTTTTTTTTGTTGTTCTCTGCAGGTATTTGGCGACGGCACAGTGGGGGTAACAATTTACGGTCTGTATCCTTGGCTCGCTGTCTGTCTCTGTCTCCATGGTAGAAGGGATTTCTTGCAGGTAAGAGATGGTATCTTTTAAGGACAGAGATGGAGAGTGAAGGCAGAAAGGAGATAATACGCAGGAGTAAGAAGAAAGGCAGAAAGTAAAGGAAGAGTAAGAAGTAGGGCATGAGCAAGGAGGGAGGGAGAGAGAGCAGATGGAAGAGGGTGCAGGAGAGAGGTATGGTAGAGAGAAAAGAAAGCATAAAAGAGATAGAGAGAAGAATGAAAGATAGGGAGGAAGAGGAACACGGAGAGTATTAGAAAAGAAGGAGAGTGCAGGACAGAGAAGCATGATAGATAGAAAAGGAGCAAGAAGAAAGGAGAGAGCAGATGGAATAGGGGGCAGGAAGAAGAAGGAAGAGAGCAGAAAGGAGAGATATAGAGAAGAAAGAATAAAGAAGTAATTTTAAAAAAGAAGAGAGAGTGCAAAAAAAAGAACGGAGTACGCAGAGAGGAGGTAAAAAGAAGATAGAGAAAGAGGAAGAGGGTGCAGGAGATAGAAGTATGATCGATAAGGAAGTAAAGAGGACGCAAGATAATGGAAATCATGAGAGAGAACGTAGAAAGGGGAAAAGACTGCAGAATGGAGGCATAGGGCAAAAAATAGAAGGGGTGCAAGATGGAAAGCCAGAACAAGATAGGGAAGGAGATAGAAAGTGAAAGTCACAGAGTGCAAAAGGAAGAGCAAGGAAGAGAGAAAGCAGGGTGTGCATGAGCAAGAAAGAATTAAGAAGGGAGCAGTTGGAAGAGGGGGCAAGAGGGAGAGTGATGGCAAAGGGAAAATAGCAGAAGGGAGATACAAAAATAATCATGATAGAGAGGGAGGAAGAAGGAAGGAGAGAGAGGAGATGGAATAGGGTGCAGGAGAGAGAAAAAAGAGCAAAAAGGAGAGATAAGAGAGTGCAGAATGGAGTCAGAGGACAAAAAGGAGAAGGAGTGCAAGATGGAAATGGAGAACAACATAGGGAAGGAGATAGAAAGTGAAAGTAAAAGAGAGGGCAAAAGGGAGAGCAAAGGAGAGAGAAAATGCATGAGGTAAAGAGAGGGTGGGAAGGAGGGCATGAGCAAGAAATAAGTAAGTATGGAGCAGTTGGAAGAGGGTGCAAGAGGGAGATTGATGACAAAGAGAAAAGAGCAGAAAGGAGGGAGATAAAAAGAGAAGCATAATAGAGTGGGAGCAAGAAGGAAAGAGAGAGCAGTTGAAATAGGGGGTAGTAGAGAGAAGGAGAGAGCAGAAAGGAGAGATATATATAGGAGAGCAATAAAGAGAGCAGGAGGGAACAGATTGTGATGGAAGAAAGAAGGTGAGTATAGATGAAAAAAGCACAAGATTGTGAATGTAAGATGGAGTGGGCAAAATAAAGAGAAATAAAGAAGGAATACAAGATAGCAACATAAGGAGGAGAGAAAGAAAGGAGAGAGATGGAAAGAGTATGCAAGAAGAAGAGAGGGGCAAAAGGTAAGAGCATGCAAAGAGAGATAAAGATAGGAATAGGAAAAGAGATGGCAGGAGAGATAAGCATGATAGAAAAGGGAGAGAGGAAGCAGAAAGGAGAAAGGACGCAGGAAATAGAGAGATAAAGAATAAATTCAAGAGACAGCTACATTTAGGAAGTAGAGAAAGAAAGGAGAGAGATGGAAAGGGTATGCAAGAAGAAGAGGGTCAAAAGATAAGAGAGCAAGAGGGAGAGAGATAAAGATAGAAGGAATAGGAAAAGAGAGGGAAGGAGAGATAAGCATAATAGATAAGTAGGGAGAGAGCAAGCATAAGTAGAGAGCAAGCTGAGACGCAAGCTAGAAAGAGCATCAGAGAGAAGGTAAGGAGGAGTAAAAGTGAGAGCAGAATAGAGTGAGTAAAAGAAAGTGCATGATAGAAAGAAAGAGAAGAGGGGAATACAGGAGAGAGTGTAGAAGAGAAAGGATGCAAAAGAGGGAGAGGAAAAAAAAGAAGGAAAGTAGGAGAAAGTGAGGAAAGAATAGAGCAGGAGTAAATAAAATAGAAAGACTGCTGGCAAAATCATGAAGGAGATGCAGAGTAAATGCAAGAGAGAGGAAAGGCAAGAATGCAAAATTGAAAGGGAAGGCAAGAGAAAGAGATGTATATATGTTGCATGTGCTGTCTCAGTATCTAATCATTTGCTCATCTCCAAACTAAATCAAATGTTGTTTATGAGGCAAACTTTTGTGTATATCCAGCAAAGAATGCCCAGTACAGACAGAAAGAACAAAGTCTTAGTTATAAGTTTTCCTTTACCTTTGACCTCTCTCCTGATTACGACCTCACCAGTGCTGCTTTCATCTCCAAAGTAAATTAAATGTTGTTTATGAGGCAAACTTTTGTGTATAACTATCTAGCAAAGAATGCCCAGTACAGACAGGAAGTACTACCCAAAAATGTCTAAAGTAAAATAAGTTTTAAGTATTAACGTACCGTGTTGAATGAACGAATTTGAAAGATGTGTCCTCGATGGGGCAGTTGCACCAAATGGCAAATTTTTTGTCCTGTAAAAGCAAAATATACCGTTAGCAAAAGTTTGAGAAGAGTGAGGACATTTGTGTGAAGTATATTAGAAGTTGTAAATAGAGAATTAGAAGCAGTATGTATTATAGAGTAACTAGTATAGTAGTAAAGACTATAAAATAGCAAGGTGGAAAGAGATAGAGGTCAGGAAGAAGAGAGAGATGGATAGAAAGAGGGGAAGATAGGCAAAAAGAAAAGGAGTGAAAATAAAAAAGGAGAAGGATGATGAACCGTGCAAGTTAAAAAGAAGCTTGATATGGAGAGAACGCAAAGAAGTGAAAAGACGACAAAAATAAAGACAAAAATAAAGAAGTAAGAGTGCAGGAAATCGAAGTATGATAGATAAAGAGTGAAGCATAATAGAGAGGGAGCAAGAAGGAAGGAGAGAGCAGCTGGTAATTGAAAAAAGGAAGAGAGAGTGCAAGAGAGAACGTGAGGAACTTTTTTCGACAAAAGAATGTGAAAAAGGGTATATAAAGAAGAAAACCACAAGAGTGTGAAAGTAAGATAGGTAGAGTGTGCAAAATTGAGAGAAATAAAGAAGGAATACAAAAGAGCGAGATATAAGGAGGAGAGAAAGAAGGAGTGGTGGAAAGTGTCTGGAAGAAGAGAGGGGCAAAAGGTTAAGATATCAAGAGAGTGAGAGAAATAAAGATAGAAGGAATAGGAAAAGAGAAGGTAAAAGAGATAAGCATAATAGATAAGTCGGGAGATAGCAAGCAGAAGGGGGAGGACGCAAAAAATAGAGAGCACGAGAGAGAAGAAAAGGATGGGTAAAAGTGAGAGCTGAATAGAGATGGAGTAAAAGAAAGTGTGCATGATAGAAGGGAAGAAGATTAAAACAGGAGAGAGAAGGTATAAGAGAGGGCATGAAAAAAAGAGGGAAAAGAGAAGAAGAAAGAAAGTAGGTGTAATAGTGAGGGAAGAATAGAGCAGGAGTAAATTAAAGAGAAAGACTGATGGCAAAATGGGAAAGGAGATGCAGAGTAAATGCAAAAGAGATAAAGGCAAAAATGCAAAATGGAATTGGAAGTCAAGAGAGTGAAATGTATGTTGCATGTGCTAGCTTAGTATGTAAGCATTTGCTGCCGGGACCTGTAAAGAAGGTGGGGATGAATATATAGGGTGAGGGCAGAAGAGTGAGGATGCAGGAGAGAGGAGAGCAAAAGAAAGAGAAAGTCGGAGAAAAGGAGAGAAGAATAATGCGAGAGTGAAAGAAAGGACATTGAATGTAAAATTGTGAAGGAGATGCAGAGTAAATGCAGAAGAGAGACATAAGGAAAGGCAAGAAAGAAATTGAAAGGGAAGGCAGGAAATAAAGAGATCTATGTATATTGCGTGTGGTAAATGAGTCAAAGCATTCCCTACAGGGACCTTTCAAAAAAGTGTTTGTTATAAGTTTTACTTCTCTGTTGATTCCAACTTTAGCAGTGGCGCTCTTGTACAAAAGCATAAGATGTGCTTTATGAGCGAAATTTTGTGTATAAGTATACAGCAAAGAATGCTTAGTACAAACAGCAATTATTAAAAAACGAAATGTATTAAGTAAAATAAATCAAGTATTAACATACCGTGTTTATATAACGAATTTCAAATTGTGTAGTCGATGGGTCAGTTGCAACAAACGTGTACTTTTTTACCCTACAAAACAAAAATAGCATTAGCAAAATATTATGAGTGCAGGCAAAAAAAGCAGTGATTTTCTCATTCAAACTGTGCAAATTGAATCTTAGCCAAAGCTTTGCGTATTAGCAATTAATGCGTTCTAATTTAATAGTATGGCAATTATTTGCGTCACGTTACTGGTTTGTATGTGCCTTTAAAAATATAGAAATCCGCGCATGCACGTTGTGAAAAAAAAAAGAAGGAATGTTGTCAGTGTTTTATTTAATTTCTCGCATCGTGCAAAGCAGTTTGTGAACTAAAGTTGTAACTGAACATATATATATATATGTGTGTGTGAAAGATTAGTCTTACCTAAATCACTGAAATGGATTAACAAAAAACATGGTGAAATTGGCCAAATGTATATACAACACAATTGAATTGTAAAGTGATACGTATTCTTACTGCAAATTAGTTTTACAGAAAGGCATACTTACATGCGCAAACATTTTCATCCTAAATGCACAGTTTGCAAACATTTATATCGTAAATGTACCTATTGGCGATGTATGAAAAAGAACTCAAAGGCATTAAACAAAAACATGGGGAAATTGGGAATATGTATATGCAAGACAATTTAAATCTAAAGTAATACGTATTATTACTGATTTGTTTGCGCGTATAAAAACTGTAAAATGTGCTCGTAATACCGCTGCTCAAAAGAACAGATTACTTTCACAGAAAGGCCTGAACTTACATGCGCAAACATTTTCCTCCTAAATGCAGTTTGCCGATGTATAACTTTGTACTGAAAGTCGTCGTGTCTCACCTTATCCTAACTGTTCTTTATGCTCTAAGTAAATGTAACGGGCCTTCATGCTCTGACTAAATCTAGTGTTGCGACAAACACATGCTTGTGCTCATCTAACTCTCAGCCCTACGATTTGAGCATATTAAATAAAAAAAGGGGACAAATTACTTTCACAGAAAGGGCTAAACTTACATGCGCAAACATTTTCCTCCTTTATGCAGTTTGCCGATGTATAACTTTGCACTGAAAGTCGTCGTGTCTCACCTTATCCTAACTGTTCTTTATGCTCTCAGTAAATGTAACGGGCCTTGATGCAATGACTAAATTTAGTGTTGCGACAAACACATGCTTGTGCCCATCTAACTCTCAGCCCTACGATTTGAGCATATGAAATAAAATCTGGCATCGCACAAACAAGGCACCCAAAATGTACATAATGACGAATTGCATTAAACAGCAAGGCCTTACAAAGTAAGCATGTGTTCGAATTTTCAAAGGCCATGAATAAAGTAGACATGCGCAAACATTTAAATCGTAAATCTACCTACATTTTTCTCCTAAATGCAGTTTTCCGATGTATAACTTTGCATTGAAACTCGTCGGTCTCACCTTATCCTAACTTCTTTATGCTCTCAGTATAAAATCTGGGACAAATGACTTTCACAGAAAGGGAGAAACTTACATGCGCAAACATTTTCCTCCTAAATGCAGTTTGCCGATGTATAACTTTGCACTGAAAGTCGTCGTGTCTCACCTTATCCTAACTGTTCTTTATGCTCTCAGTAAATGTAACGGGCCTTCATGCTCTGACTAAATCTAGTGTTGCGACAAACACATGCTTGTGCTCATCTAACTCTCAGCCCTACGATTTGAGCATATGAACTAAAAAAGGGGACAAATTATTTTCACAGAAAGGGCTAAACTTACCTGCGCAAACATTTTCCTCCTAAATGCAGTTTGCCGATGTATTAGTTAGCCCTGAAAGTCGTCGTGTCTCACCTTATCCTAACTGTTCTTTATGCTCTCAGTAAATGTAACGGGCCTTCATGCTGTGACTAAATCGAGTGTTGCGACAAACACATGCTTGTGTTCAGTTAACTCAGCTCTACAATTTGAGCATATGAAATAAAATCTGGCATCGCACAAAGAAGGCATCCCAAATGTACATAATGACGAATTGCATTAAACAGCAAGGCCTTACAAAGTAAGCATGTGTTCGAATTTTCAAAGGCCATCAATAAAGTAGACATGCGCAAACATTTATATCGTAAATCTACCTACATTTTCCTCCTACATGCACAGTTTGCCGATGTATAACTTTGCACTGAAAGTCGTCGGTCTCACCTTATCCTAACTGTTCTTTATGCTCTCAGTAAATGTAACAGGCCTTCATGCTTTGACTAAATCTAGTGTTGCGACAAATACATGCTTGTGGTCAGCTAACTCAGCCCCACGATTTATGCATATTGAATAAAATGTGGCATCGCACAAACAAGGCATCCAAAATGTACATAATGGCGAATTTGAATAAACAGAGGTCCTTACAATGTAAGCATTTGTTTGAATTTTAAAAGTTCATGAATAAAGGAGACATGCGACAACATTTATATCGTAAATGTACCTATTGCCAATGTACCAAAAAGAACTCAAACGCATTAAACAAAAACATGGTGAAATTGGACAAACGTACAGGCAACAAAATTTAATTCTAAAGTGATTCATATTATTACTACTTTGTTGCGCGTGTAAAACTGAAAATTGTGGTCGTAATACCGCAGCTCAAAAGGACAAATTACTTTCACAGACAGGAAGGAACTTACAGTTTATGTCGAAAGGCTCCAGTCCGCTGTCTCGAAGTATACCTCCTGAGATCGGTCGAGAAATCGAGAGGCTCCAGTCCACTGTCACGAAGTATACCTTCTGAGCTCGCTCGAAGAAATGTTTCTTTCCGTGGCTGTAGTCCTTTACATACTGTGGAAGACAAAAAAAAACGCAGTTAGTTCATTAAATAACAAAAGACTTGCAAAGTTTGTTGTTAAGAACATGTAGGTGAGATGTTGTTTAGGATGTTGCTGTCTCGACATATGTAAATTGCCGATAGGAGGCTGTCTGGCCGAATGAAAAGGTCGTGGATGCTGTGACTCGTTAGAGTACTTAGTGGCTATGTGCGACTTTTGCCGATCTTGAATATCAAAGCTTAGTGGTAGACGAGTTGGCGCCACGCTGCCTGCAAATACAAAAAGAAGTGCTGGTGAATATCATTTTGTTAAAGTAGAAAAACACGATAGCTCTTTCCAATAATTCCCTACACAGAAAGCACACGATATAAAATAACTATTAAAGTAAGCATAATAGAATTACGACACCACGCCGCCGACATATTCCTGCAAATAAAGGGAAAGAAATGAAGTTAGAAATTACTTTTGAAACGTAACAAAACACTCCGGGTATTCGAAAGTGACAGTAATTGTTTAGTTACCAAAAACATCGCTTACCTGCAAGTCGTCACGCCACGGATGAGACCCGACACGGAAACACTAGAGAGAACAGGCCAAAAAAGAAACATCAGAAGAACATAAACAAAATAGCCCGAACACCTGTTACGTTAAATCTACAACACCTGTAAGAAAATACAAATTACATTTGAATCTATCTACACCGAGTCGCACTAAGACATGACAACAGCGCTTACCTTAAAGTTGTTCGTCCACGGGGAAGGAAACCCGACACGTCACGGCAGGCTACACGGAAACACTAGAGAGAACAGCCCAAAAAAGAAACATTAAAAGAATATAAACCAAAAAGGCTGAACACCTGTAAAAGAAATACTAATTACATTACAATTTAAATCGCGTACCTGAAATTCCTTGGACCAAGGAGACGGAGACAGACAGCCAAAGATCCCATGACAAAATGGCGCCCGGAAATCGTTCGCACGCCGCCGCCGTTCAATTCCTGCAAAGAAAGGAATATACATAAACTCAAAAATACCTTTTCCATGTTAAAAAACTCACGGGCATTGAAAAGGGACAGTCATTTGTTACAAAACACAACATGGCTTACCTGCAAGTCGTCATGCCACGAATGAGCCCCTACACAAAAACACAAAAGAGAACAGTCCCAAAAAAGAAATACATTACAATATAAACAAAACAGGCTGAACACATAAAAGAAATTACAATGACATACAAATTTAAATGGCGTACCTGAAATCCATCGTACCACGAAGCCAGACACCGAGCGCAAAATGGCGACCGGAAACCGCGACCACGCCCACATCCCGGGACCACGCAGCGACGCGGAAAAAAACCTGCAACGAAAGTGAGATAAATCAATTCTAAAAAAAGCTTTACAAAGTTACAAAAACTCACAGTCATTAAAAAGAGACAGCCATTTATTAATTACAACACACACCATCGCTTACCTGCAAGTCGTCACGCCACGAAGGCGCCCCCAACCCGGAAACAGTATAGAGAACAGGCCCCAAAAATAAATACATTACAATAAAAACATAATAGGCTGAACACATAAAAGAAATTACAGCGACATAAAAAATGTAAATTAAAAAACACACCATCGCTTACCTGCAAGTCGTCACGCCACGGAGGAGACCCGACACGGAAACATTAGAGAGAACAAGCGCAAAATATATAAAACAAATAGGCTAAAGACTGTAAAACACATAAAACAAATTACAATTACATACAAATTTAAATCGCGTACCTGAAATCCATCGTACCACGAAGCCAGACACCGAGCGCAAAATGGCGACCGGAAACGGCGACCACGCCCACATCCCGGGACCACGCAGCGACGCAGAAAAAAACCTGCAAAAGAAGTGAGATAAATTAATTCTAAAAAAAGCTTTACAAAGTTACAAAAACTCACAGTCATTAAAAAGAGACAGTCATTTATTAATTACAACACACACCATCGCTTACCTGCAAGTCGCCACGCCACGAAGGAGACCCGACACAGAAACATTAGAGAGAACAGGCCCCAAAAATAAATACATTACAATATAAACCAAAAAGACAGAATACATATAAAACAAATTACAATTACATACAAATTTAAATGGCGTACCTGAAATCCATCGTCCCACGAAGCCAGACACCGAGCGCAAAATGGCGACCGGAAACCGCGACCACGCCCACATCCCGGGACCACGCAGCGACGCAGAAAAAAACCTGCAAAAGAAGTGAGATAAATTAATTCTAAAAAAAGCTTTACAAAGTTACAAAAAGTCACAGTCATTAAAAAAAAACAGTCATTTAGTAATTACAACACACACCATCGCTTACCTGCAAGTCGTCACACCACGAAGGAGACCCGACACAGAAAAATTAGAGAGAACAGGCCCCAAAAATAAATATACATTACAATATAAACCAAAAAGACAGAATACATATAAAACAAATTACAATAATCTACAAATTTAAATCGCGTACCTGAAATCCATCGTCCCACGAAGCCAGACACCTTGTCCAAAATGGCGACCGGAAACCGCGACCACGCCCACATCCCGGGACCACGCAGCGACGCGGAAAAAAACCTGCAACGAAAGTGAGATAAATTAATTCTAAAAAAAGCTTTACAAAGTTACAAAAAGTCACAGTCATTAAAAAGAGACAGTCATTTATTAATTACAACACACACCATCGCTTACCTGCAAGTCGTCACACCACGAAGGAGACCCGACACAGAAAAATTAGAGAGAACAGGCCCCAAAAATAAATATACATTACAATATAAACCAAAAAGACAGAATACATATAAAACAAATTACAATAATATACAAATTTAAACCGCGTACCTGAAATCCATCGTCTCACAAAGCCAGACACCTTGTCCAAAATGGCGACCGGAAACCGCGACCACGCCCAGATCCCGGGACCACGCAGCGACGCTAAAAAAAACCTGCAAAAGAAGTGAGATAAATTAATTGTAAAAAAAGCTTTACAAAGTTACAAAAACTCACAGTCATTAAAAAGAGACAGTCATTTATTAATTACAACACACACCATCGCTTACCTGCAAGTCGCCACGCCACGAAGGAGACCCGACACAGAAACATTAGAGAGAACAGGCCCCAAAAATAAATACATTACAATATAAACCAAAAAGACAGAATACATATAAAACAAATTACAATTACATACAAATTTAAATCGCGTACCTGAAATCCATCGTCCCACGAAGCCAGACACCGAGCGCAAAATGGCGACCGGAAACCGCGACCACGCCCACATCCCGGGACCACGCAGCGACGCAGAAAAAAACCTGCAAAAGAAGTGAGATAAATTAATTCTAAAAAAAGCTTTACAAAGTTACAAAAAGTCACAGTCATTAAAAAAAAACAGTCATTTATTAATTACAACACACACCATCGCTTACCTGCAAGTCGTCACACCACGAAGGAGACCCGACACAGAAAAATTAGAGAGAACAGGCCCCAAAAATAAATATACATTACAATATAAACCAAAAAGACAGAATACATATAAAACAAATTACAATAATCTACAAATTTAAATCGCGTACCTGAAATCCATCGTCCCACGAAGCCAGACACCTTGTCCAAAATGGCGACCGGAAACCGCGACCACGCCCACATCCCGGGACCACGCAGCGACGCGGAAAAAAACCTGCAACGAAAGTGAGATAAATTAATTCTAAAAAAAGCTTGACAAAGTTACAAAAAGTCACAGTCATTAAAAAGAGACAGTCATTTATTAATTACAACACACACCATCGCTTACGCTAAAAAAAACCTGCAAAGGAAGTGAGATAAATTAATTCTAAAAAAAGCTTTACAAAGTTACAAAAAGTCACAGTCATTAAAAAGAGACAGTCATTTATTAATTACAACACACACCATCGCTTACCTGCAAGTCGTCACGCCACGAAGGAGACCCGACACAGAAACATTAGAGAGAACAGACCCCAAAAATAAATATAAATTACAATATAAACCAAAAAGACAGAATACATATAAAACAAATTACAATAACATACAAATTTAAATCGCGTACCTGAAATCCATCGTCCCACGAAGCCAGACACCTTGTCCAAAATGGCGACCGGAAACCGCGACCACGCCCACATCCCGGGACCACGCAGCGACGCAAAAAAAACCTGCAAAAGAAGTGAGATAAATTAATTCTAAAAAAAGCTTTACAAAGTTACAAAAACTCAGTCATTAAAAAGAGACAGTCATTTATTAATTACAACACACACCATCGCTTACCTTACAGCGAGCCAAGGATCCCGACCGGAAATTGTTCCCCCCGCCGGGCCGTCGCAACCTGCAGAGAAAAACAAAAAAAAAACGCGATTAAACATTTCGGATGGGGCATTCAAAAAATACAGTCATTTATATTACAAAAGACTCCATCGCTTACCTGCAAGAAATCCCTTGGAGCACGAAGACGGAGACAGACAGCGAGCCAAGGATCCCGACCGGAAATTGTTCCCCCCAACGGGCCGTCGCAACCTGCAGAGAAAACAAAAGACACCATCGCTTACCTGCAAGAAATCCCTTGGAGCACGGAGACGGAGACAGACAGCGAGCCAAGGATCCCGACCGGAAATTGTTCCCCCCAACGGGCCGTCGCAACCTGCAGAGAAAAACAAACAAAAAATAGGCGATTAAACATTTCGGATGAGGCATTCAAAAAATACAGTCATTTATATTACAAAAGACACCATCGCTTACCTGCAAGAAATCCCTTGGAGCACGGAGACGGAGACAGAAAGCGAGCCAAGGATCCCGACCAGAAATTGTTCCCCGCGCCGGGCCGTCGCAACCTGCAGAGAAAACAAAAGACACCATCGCTTACCTGCAAGAAATCCCTTGGAGCACGGAGACGGAGACAGACAGCGAGCCAAGGATCCCGACCGGAAATTGTTCCCCCCAACGGGCCGTCGCAACCTGCAGAGAAAAACAAACAAAAAATACGCGATTAAACATTTCGGATGAGGCATTCAAAAAATACAGTCATTTATATTACAAAAGACACCATCGCTTACCTGCAAGAAATCCCTTGGAGCACGGAGACGGAGACAGAAAGCGAGCCAAGGATCCCGACCAGAAATTGTTCCCCGCGCCGGGCCGTCGCAACCTGCAGAGAAAACAAAAGACACCATCGCTTACCTGCAAGAAATCCCTTGGAGCACGGAGACGGAGACAGACAGCGAGCCAATGATCCCGACCGGAAATTGTTCCCCCCGCCGGGCCGTCGCAACCTGCAGAGAAAAACAAAAAAAAAAACGCGATTAAACATTTCGGATGGTGCATTCAAAAAATACAGTCATTTATATTACAAAAGACACCATCGCTTACCTGCAATTTGTTCCGCCACAGACAAAGAAACCCGACACGTCAGCAAAGGCAGGTCCCGGCAACCTGCAGAGAAAAACAAAAAAATACGTCATTAAACATTTCGGCTGGGGCATTCAAAAGAGACACTTATTTAGATTAGAAAAGACATCATCGCTTACCTGCAATTTGTTCCGCCACAGACACTGAAACCCGACACGTCACCAAAGGCAGGTCCCGGCAATGCCGGACCAGACACGGGGGCGTTCCCGGCGTCCCGTGACGTCGGCAAAAGCCAAAGAATGTCGGGAACGCCCCCGTGTCTGGTCCGGCATTGACAGACAGGCCCCTCGTCCAATGGCAAGGCTCCGTTTACGGAGCCAGCCAATCAACGACGAGGGCCGAACCAAAGCACCGAAATGCTTGGTCTGTTTCTTGTCTGCCATGGTCATTTTGGAACCTTGTTAGGGGAAAGCATTGCTGTGCAAAGCTCTCAACAGGTGGTATCCTCTCTTGCAGACCTGGTCACTATGGCACCATCTCCTGCCCACAATCATAGAATAAAAACATGTGTTGTGAATGTCCTGCTTTGCTACCGCCCCAATTAACGTTGGAGCAGGGGTTGGCCACATGGGAGAGGAGATAGTATGAACACTGCAGTCCCGTTCTTCTTATCCTGTCGGACTTACAGCTCCAGTGCCCACACGCTGGCCCTTTTTTGTGGTGGGAACTTCTCGCTGCATGTCCCCTCACTGGAGCACTATGGAGGGGGTCGGTTTGAATTTGGACAAGCAGAAACTTCTGGAAGTAGTCTTGTTCGCTAAGGGCCTAATTTATTAGGTTTTGGCGCAGGACAGAGTGGCGCAAGGAATCTTGCGGTGTTGCCCGGCATCAAAAGAAAAGGGCAGGAATGTGCTGTATCTCTGAGATACTGCGCATTCCTATCCTTTTCCCCTGCGCCGACGCAAAATGCGCTGCCATGCGCCAACACAGGCACCCTTGTGCCATGGTGCAAGGGTGTCAACGTTGTAGGGGGTGATTGTTTTTGTGCACATATGTCCTTTGCTGCACGAAAACAATCACAAGAGGTGTTTTCCTCTTTCTATGTGTGCTGCAGAATTCAGCACACAAAAAAGAGGAAAAAACAAGGGGCAATAAGGATATTCCTCCTTCTTGCACCTCCCTAATGCCACCGCGGGGGTGCGTAAAAATGTGACACATTCCCAGGTTTACGATTCTTCGTAAATCTGGGAATGCTTCAGATTCCATGTGTGTTTAATGGAGAACACCCACAGTAACACCCATGGAACCCCCCTTTCCACAGTATTCTGCATGAAAGGGGCACATATTTACAAGTAATGAAAAGCCCCGCAAAGTGGCTTTCTGTGGCCTTGCAAATATGCTGCTCCACATTTCACCACCGAATCGTCAAAAAAGTGCAGCTCCGGTGTCTGTTGGCACAAAAGTGCCGCAATTTGTCGCACTTACATGCAGCCTTTTCCCCCTGTATGCAAGTCTCACTGGGCATCCAAGGAACAGTGGAGGAGTGCCAGGCTGGCTTTCTCACCGAAGCACAACGTCTTTAAGTCTAGAAGGAACCCTGTGGTTAAGGCCTGAACTGAAGAGGCCTCGGTTATCTCCCTGATGGTCACGGACAAAGTCGCGCACATGAGTCGTACTCTCAAGGTTTTAGGCCGGGAACAGTTGTCTTTACTTAGGTTCATGAACTCTTGCCTATTCAGCAGGTGCATGCTGGGAAAACGAATGACACAAAGGCCGTCATGGCTGACAATGTGAACGGCCGCGGAGGAAGGAGGGCAAAGAGCAAAGAGCCTCGTCCGGCGGACGATGCCTCTTGACCACCTCAACTCTCGGGATGGTTGCCTTGGTAACCAGTCTGTGAGCTTCCTGAGAAAGTCAGCTTGACTTTCCAGCAGTCCTGCTGGAGATCAAGTTTGAAGCATCCTGATTAATAACATTAAAAGAAGGTGGTGGTCTCTGCGCAGACACTTAGCTGCTGAAGTGAGCACCCTTCACAGATGGGTTGGCAAAGATAAAAAGGCATGCAGGTTAAAAACCTATGTTAAATAAAAACATTAAGCATTCGTATTGCATACATTATAAATAACACAGAACTTTTAAAAATAGGTTTTAATAAATCTACATAATAATAATTGCTTTATCAGTCTTAGAAGGATGGAATGTTGAGGTCAACCTGTGACCCGCAGCTGAGCCACACGTCTCGAGGGAGTAATCAACTCATCTATCTGATCAATATGTGGAACTTCAAGAAACAGAAAAGAAAGACATTGAACCGTGTAGGCTAAAATATTGTACCTGATCAATAGTCAACTAGTGATGCCAATATGCTGGAGCACAAGTCCTAAAAAAACTGCAGTGGAGTAAAGAAGGACGATGAGGTTAAATTGTGCCACCCGCTGATGTCTGAACCACTCAGGTACAAGAGCACTGTGATGAAATTGCAGGTACCTGCTGCATATGCGTTGGTCTGGTGTCAGGTTTTTTTAATGTACATTTGGTAAAGTGGTTAAAGGCACTTTGTTCTGCTTCAAATGATAAAAATCGGATTTTAGCAAAACAAAAAAGCAGTGTTGGACGTTGCTGAAGTCACCAGTGACCTGCTTTTCAAAGGTTTTATGGCTTGTGCCCATGACAGCATTAGGATTATTGAAATTCATGTGATTATAATCTTTTTGTTGTGAACACACAGTGTTGCGCTGCTCCTCTGGGTAGGTTTCTGCTATGTAGGTCCCAATATTCAGGAAACAAACAATCGCCTGCAACCAAACAGCGACGAACGCAATGGCACCGGAGGCATCACACACATGTACACTCCCACCAATACTCCTCAAATAGAACTTCTTTGATACACCTGATATTAAACAGAGGTTCAATGTACTTGCCATTCACCATGCTCCCAACAACACTTCGCAGACTGACACCCCAAGCACTAAAGTTAAATTAAACACATTAGATAGAACCCTTAGGAGACCTAAAACGTGGCCCAGATACGCTATATCGTTGGCGATCATAATACCCAATTGTGCTCGCCCCCAAGAAGCACCATACACATATGCAAACATCTCATCCTGCCGCCAATGGACATGTCTATTGACAGAGAAGATGCCTAAGCAAGCGTCAAATCAAGCAATCAATCATAGCATTTATAAAGCACGCTATATACCCGTGAGGTTTCAAGGCGCGGGGGGGGGGGAGGGACCGCTACTGCTTGAACAGCCAGGTCTTGAGGCGTCTTCTGAAGGTCAGTAGGTCCAGCATCTGCCGTAGGTGTAGGGGAAGGAATCGATGGACCACAGGAAGCCCGCCGATGAATGCACACCTCCCACTTGACACACCTCCAGAGCAAGCGAGGTGCCACAGCGAGCTGTCCTCCCCAGTCTCCACTGGGAACATATGCATTATTTCGTAGGCCGCAAGGTGCCTGGTGCTGGCCAGAAACACCTCCCTCGGGCCAAAACATCTGTCGGACCATCATCCCGGGTGGACCGTCAGTAACCCGTCATCAATCGCTTGGGAGGGGTAATGGGCCAATGAATCATGATGATTAATTCTGGTGGTGGGATGGAGCTTATATTTATACAGCTAGTCCAGTTGCCATCTTGGACACACCCCCCTCCAACAGTTGTCTATGTTAAGAAGCACTGGCAAAATGTGTGCACATAACACTTCTTTAAGGATGCTGTTGCTGAAGTATGACTCTTTCTGGTGTGCAAAAACTGTAACCAAGCCTACTTTGCAAATTGTAATTTTCATGCCCAAATGTACTCATTGCTGCAGATTTTACTCTGGAAAACGTGTTTTAAATTGCCATGTGCTTTCAGATAGAGATTAGGCAGTCCTCAGCAAGGGGTGAACTTTCTGAATGATCCTGACCAGTGTGACCACAGCTGAGAGGGGGCTTTTGTGGTCCCCAGTACCCTTAAACAAGCACCAGGCCTCACGCTCTAGTCCAAGGGTAGCGAGTGGTCCTCTCTGAATAAATCTAGAGGTGTGATGTTCGCCCGTTATTTCTCTGACGTAAGAGCTGCTGTCAGCTTCCCAGCCCTTTCATTGCCTGAATAGAGCAAACATTTGTGCAGGGAAGAGGCCACTTTCACTTACTAAAAAGAAGGGAGAAGGACCTGGTAAAGGAAAGCAGGACCAGTCTGTGGTTTGGCTGCATTTACATACCTCACAGTCCATCCCAGATGCTCGAAAAGCTGAGTGGTTACTACAGACGTCACGATCCATCCTTAAAGATGCCATGACCATTTACTAATCCACTGCACAATTTGCAAGGAAGACCAGACACTTGTATCTAACTAAAACATTTTCTCATCTTGGAAAGTATGCTAAACATAAACCTTCCTGGCCTTGGAGCAGTGTTTGGACTGTGGTGTTTTGCTGCAACAGGATCTGTGTTTATGAGGCTTTTATTTAGTCAGCACCTTAGTGCAGTGCACATTGGCGGCTGGCACAGATCAGGACTGGCTAGGCAGAGGGGCATCGGATGGGGAAAGAAAGAGGGTAAAGAAAAATAAAACGTACCTCCTCGCCGTGTCTCTCCTTGTTGTCCCTCCGCTCCGGCCGGAACAGGAAGCACCCAGGCTCCCCTAAGCCAATCACAATGCTTCAATGCAGCGTTGTGATTGGTCTGAGCCCCGTGGTTCGGCGCTCAGACAGGGAATGGTAGGCTGGGCATGTTCCCCACCCAGGCTGTAATACAGGCTGCATGGAGAACATGGAAAGTGGGCATGACTGTTTGGCCAGCCTATGACAGCCGACCAAACATTCATGCACACTTTCCAGAGTGCCCCCCACTCCTCCCACTGCTCTGAGAGCAGCCCCACCCCGCCCGGAAAGACGCAGGAACAAATAAAATGATAATAACAGCAAGTTAATATCATTTTATTTTTCCTTTATTTCCACTGCTGCAAGCAGTGGGGTCACGCTCCTCCGCCTTAGCAATGGAGTCGCCACAAGCAGTGCAGGAAGTCTAGAATGACACAGAGTGGATCGGCCAAGCATGAATCGGAGACAACAAATCCGACTCTGTGTCCTCTCCCTACTTTACAGGTGGTTTAGTTGTGTGCTCTACAAAAGTCACACTCAAAAAAGCGAAGTCAGTTTTTTGTAGATTTTTGGATGCATCTGCGTCATTTTGTAGGCATGCACATGTTTCAGCAAGCAAGGAGGGTACTACAAATAGGCGCCATTTTTCTTTTTATTTACCATCCAACATGACTCGGTAGGTAAAAAAAATAGGTAATGCAGAAGCATTATTTTCCTCAAAAAGCAGGTGGGGGAGGCAAAATCGGAGCAGGCATGAAAGAGTAGCAACGGGGGACGTGGGTTGGTGAATGGCAGATGCAACAGCAACACGGGGACAAGGGTGGGGTAAGGATGCAGGAGGACAGATAGGAATGATAGCAACATCGAGAACAAGCATTTGCAATGCAATAGGTCTCGCATTTACACGAGTTTGAGCTATTGACATTACAAATGACAATGCCTTTTATTTTATTTTTAAAACTTAAATAAAAGGCATTGTCATTTACAATGCCAGTAGCTTAAACTTGCGTAAATGCGAGACCTATTGCATTGCAAATGCTTCTTTCTCATTGTTTCTTGTTTCTAGGATGGAGGCAAGGTGAGTGAGAGGGAAATACGCATATGTGATGTGAGAGTGGGATGTGTGAAGAAGAGGCGCATAGTGTAAAGGGGAGAGGTGACGTGCATGTAGTGTGAGGAAGGGACGCCGTTCTGTGAAAAGCTCCGCAACGCAACTCCTGTAAAAAGGGAATAAAGTAAATGTGCTGCGAGGAACGGGGGCCCGTGGTTTGAGGAAGGGACATGCTGTGAGTAAGAGGGACACAGAACAGTGTGTGTGAGAGGAAAGGGTGGTTGGGGGGCCCGCTACCTCTCTTGCCCTTGGCCCCCTGCCCTCGTATAAGCCAGCCCCGGGCACCCAGCCTTGGGTCACCGGTCCAAACAACCTGGGCCAGGGCTATGGTTTATTTTATGTCTCTGGGACTTTGTACACCTATGGTGGCCACCTGTACCCATCACTTTTAGGGCACTTCATGTGTGTGCAGACACTTGGTGCGAACATGATCCTTGCGGGTATCAGAGCACTTTACACATTTAGAGAGAGTAGAGGATTATAATAATCATATCATATTAATGATTAAGACGGGTCTGTAAACTGAAATCATATAATCATATGACAGCGTTAAGGCATAGCCTTCACTGACAGCCCTTGGAGCAAATGATCGCGTTAAGACTGCCTTACTCTTAAAATCTCCCACAAAAACTAATATAAAGCAATGGTATACACAAAGATCCTGGGATCCTCTCATCATTCTGCACTTCAGGTGTCCAAGCCTGCAGGTGAGGGAGGGCCAGTCATCCGTCAGTTGGAATGAAATTCAATCCACCAAGTCCTTCCTTTTTAAGTCACTGCAGTGCTACCATTTCCCTTGAGCTTCGTACATTTTGCTTTTGCACCACATTTTAAGTTGTGCAAGTGCCAGAAAGATATTTTTTCGAAGTTTGCACTATTTGGATAGGTTGAGTGAGGGGTGTGAGGTTTGAAGGAGATGATGAAAGCAAGGTGTGGTAAGCGCAAGTGTGCATTGGGTGCAGCGGAGAGGGTGAGAAAGGAGACCATTGCACATGTAGTTAATTATAAACTTTAATGCAGAAAAAAAATCACATGGAGAGGAATTCAGGGTTCGCCCATTGGAGGCAAAGTTAGAACACCGAGCGAATTCTTTGCAGAGGGTGTAGCGCCTATTTCTGGCAGAAGCTCCTGTTTAAGTTCTGGAGACACATTTTTTATGAGTTAACAGACATGTCAGGCATATTTGCGGGGTACCCATCACCCTGAGGACGTCTGAGAAACAACTGAAATCGTTTTTAAAGTCAATAGTTCTAATTTTGTCATCCTCAGAAGGATGAAAGGCTGAGTGGTTCACGTGATTCGAACCTGTGAATGTGACATTAAAAACAGATCCCTAGAGTAGATACATTTGCCCTCTGGGCTACCGTATCTTGGTGTTGTGGACTCGGTGCTGTAATCTTCATCTTTATATAGCAAAAATATTATGACGAGTTTTATGGACCACTTGCTGGGGCAAATGTTATCACTTTTTAGTGCTAAAATAACAAATTTCCATGAACTCCAAGATGCCTTTAAAAAAAAAAAATCAGGAGCAAAGGGTGTATTGTCTATCCTGGGATTCTGACCCACTCCGCAAGGTAACACACAGATTGCAGCATTTGGCACAAAACTCCCATACAAATCCAAGTGTATACGTACAGACACGTGACGTGCACTAATTAGAATAGAATTTGTTGCCAGAATTCGCCATTTCATGCCTTGCGTTATGAATGTTTTCAAAGTGCTATGTACATAAAATAAACTTAACATTTTTGCAAAAAAAATTTAACTTAGAAAAAAAAACTTGTTCTCCACTTGTTCCGGTCTCACCACAGTGTGTTTCCCTGTCTTTCATCTATCCTGCTGTTTCTTGCATATGCTTACCAAGCAAGGAGAGGGATCAAACCAAGGATGCAGCTTCAAGGGGCACAGAAAGCAGAGACAAATAAACGCAGTCTCCCCACTTAGATTGACTCGAGCGGACCGGAGGTCGGAACAATTGAAGCAAAGAAGGCTGGTCCAGCCAGCCTGGCAGCGCAGCACACGGAAACTGACGGGGAGGCTGGAGGGAGTCAGGGGGAGACGGGGATTATTGCGAGGTGGGCGAAAGTGAAACCCATTTTAACCAATGGCTGTTGCGCCCCTGAGTGCAGTGATCTTCAACACAAGCACTGACGATCTAATTTATGTTATGATGATTCAAACCTATAATAATAATAATAATAATAATAATAATAATAATAATAATAATAATAATAGGGGCATTTGTAGAGCGCTGAGTTACGCGCACCGGCGTGTCCCCGCGCTGACAGTGAGAAAAGCATAAGACAAGGAAACAGTGCTGGCAGGTCAAAAATTATCTAATGTAGAGGTAGGTTTTTAACTTAGCTCGAAACTTCATTTCCGCTGGTTCCAGGCGAAGGTCCACTGGGAGTTTGTTCCAGTGGGTGGGGGCCAGGTGCCTGAAGGACCTGCCTCCCATACGAGCTTTCTTTACCCTGGGAGTCCTCAGCAGTCCTCCACCCGCAGATCTGAGCACTCTAGGAGGTTCATAGGCTTCGATCAGTTTCTGCAAAGGTCGGGCGCCCTACCAAACAAAATCCGGTGACATGTGCAGAGGGCTTTGTACTCAACTCTGCTCTTTACCGGTAGCCAGTGTAATTTTTGTAGTGCCAGCTTCGAGGGCGCCCTTTTGGGCAGCCTAAGAATCAGGCGTGCCGCCGCATTCTGCAGCACCTGGAGACATGCCACGCTTTTACTCGGTGCCCCAAGGTACAGCAGGTTCGCATAGTCAAGCCTTGCGGTCACCAAGGCATGCACCAAGGTTTGGCGGGCTTCCAATGGCAGAAGGTCTAGAACTTTCCTTAGTCTCTTCAGGACCCCAAAGCATACTCCTACCACCCGATTGATCTGAGGCCCAAAGGTCAGAGCCGCATCGAACCAGACGCCTAGGTTTTTGGCCTCTTGACAAGGGGCAGGAGTTGGTCCAAGACAGGATGGCCACCAGGCTGACGACCAAGCTGACTGTGCTCTCCCTACCACCAGCACCTCTGTCTTGCTGCCGTTTAGCTTCAGACAGTTCATGGCCATCCAATCGGCAAGATCTTTCATGCACGATTGGAAGCCATCTGCAGCAAGACAGGGCGGGTGCGATAGGGAGATGACCAGCTGCGTATCGTCAGCGTAAGTTACCAATTGGAGGCCATAGCTCTCCACAATCGATGCAACGGGTGCCTCATACAAGTTAAAAAGGGTCGGGCTCAGGGACGAGCCCTGAGGCACGCCCTGACCCAAAGGTACCCCTTTGGAGTAGTGGTCACCCTGCCTCACTTGAAAGCCCCTTCCTGTAAGGAAGGCTTGGATCCACCTCAGCGCGGTGCCGGCGATACCACCTTTGCTCAGACACTGCAGCAAGGTGGAATGTGCTACAGTGTCGAACGCCGCGCTGAGGTCAAGCAGGATCAAGGCCATGGTTTGCCCCTCGTCTACGCCCTGTCTCAGATGTTCGGTTGCCATGAGAAGGGCAGACTCTGTGGAATGACGCGGTCTGAAACCAAACTGCGTATCGTGGAGCAAACCCACCTCCTCTACATGCTTCATGATTTGGGTGTTCACTACCTTCTCAGCCACTTTGGACAGAAAAGGTAGGAGTGAGATGGGCCTCAGATTTTCCAACACCTCAAAACCAATATGAGATTTCTTTCGGAGGGGAAGTACCACCGCCTGTTTCCACCCCTCAGGAAGCGTGCCAGATTTGAAGGAAATATCCAAGACGTGCTTATGTAAGGCTCCAGGACACTCAAACTGTCCCCCAACCGCTTAGGAGACACCGGGTCCATAGGGGAGCCAGATTTTACCGAGAGGCACGTCCTGACCAGCTCCTCAGGAAGTGGCGTGATGAAATTTGTGAGGGATCCCAAGATCTCCATTCCCATTGCTGTAACTTCAAACTCAACCCCCATGGGAGGGGGGTTGGGGAAGGTCGAGTAGATTTTCTCGACTTTGGTTGAGAAATAGTTGGCGATGCGGTCACATGTTTCAATCGAACAACTCTTTGGGTCAGCGGACGAATCGATTGTGGTCAGTGACTTGTAGATACAGAAGAGCTCCTTAGCAGAGTTTTTTGCCCCTAGAATTTTGCCTGCGTAAAAGGCTGCCTTCGACTTTTTGATCAGTCTGTGATGCAGCCACCTCTTTGCTAAGAACAATTCCCTGGCCTGAGCATCATAAGATACCCTCCAGGCTCGTTCAGCACGCTTACACTCTGCCTTTGTCCGCCGCAGCTCTCCATTAAACCAAGGAGCAGATCTTTCCTTGCGGCCGCCCTCAGATGTACGGCAGAGTGGCGCTGTCTGATCTAACGCCTCAGTGATGCGCCTGTTCAGGTTGAGAACAGCAGATTCAATGTCCGCGCCTCCAGGCTGTCCATCCCTTGTCAGTGCTAAGTTAAAATCCTCCAAGGAGAATTTTGTCCACTTCCTCCGTGAATAGTTCAGGGGTGCCTGACTATGCTTTATAGGTTTTATGCTATTTATAGAGAATGCCACCAGAAAGTGGTCTGTCCAGGGGATTGGCTCAATTGTAGAGACTTGAACCCCTCCCCAATTAGCAAACACCGGATCAAGCAGGTGGCCTTGACGATGCGTGGGACTAGAGAGCTTGAGTTCAAGCTGAAGTGCTTGGATGTCCCTACAGAACTCCTCCGCTCCTTTGTCCTCTGGGCTATTAAGATGTAAATTCAAATCTCCCAGTAAAAGGAATTTGTCCCTACGTAACGCTGTCTCGGTAAGGCTCTCTACCAGGCTCTCTCTAAACTTGGTGCAAGGCCCAGGAGGTCGGTAGACAAGAAAGCCTTTAATCACCGTCCCCCCATGTAATTGTATGGTAAAAGTACCTGCTTCACTCTCCGCAACCGGGGTAGACTCCAGTGCACAATCGAGATTTTTCTTTAAAAGGTCGCTATTCCTCCTCCCTTCCCCACTGGCCTATCCTGCCTGACCATGGAGTAATTCTCAGGCATGGCCTCGATGATATCAGAGTCGGAAAACTGGTCTAACCACGTTTCCGTGAGGAACATAAGATCAAACTTTCTCTCCGTGAGCAGCTCGAATATATCGAGTCTGTGCTTATGCAATGACCTCACATTGAGAAGACCGCATAAAAGCGCGGCATGCTCCCCGGTGGTATCCGGCAAGGTGGTGAAACGATACCGACATTGCCCACACTCCTCATCCTCACTTGACATGCCATGCATGCAGGAGCAGGTAGTCACCGGCCGTAGGCTGAGGAGCCGCTCCCTGTCCCAGCAGATCTTAAATTCCGGACCAGGGGTTCTAGCCCTAGGCCGCTGTCGGCCGCGGACGGGCGCAGACGGGCTCGACTTTGGCGACACTTCGGCGCGCCTTCGTCGCGCCCGCTGCGCTCGTCCGCTGCGCTTCCGGAATGACATCCTCCTTTTGAAGCCCTCAGCCCGTCTGCCTCACAGCCACTAGACCGCTAACCGGTCACTCACAGGCGGAAGCGGAAGTGACTGTCTCTCACCTCCACGCCCTCCGCTCAACGGTGCTAGCCACCCTGTCGGACCGAGGCGTGGAGGAGTGAAGACAAGACAGTCACCCCAAATGCGTCCGGTGAGTCGGGGGAGATACGGGGGGATTAACGAAGCCTCAGCCCACTAAGGACTTGACCCCGGCGGAATCACCGCTACAAATGCAGCCGCCAAACAATCAGGAAAACAATTTAAAATTAGCTGTGCAGCACAGTCCTTGGTTAAAACCCAGCGTGACCACTGTTTAAAAACACAATGCCTGCGCGCAAAGCAGCTGTAAGCCCTGCCACTGCTCACTCACCGCCACTCGCCCCACGACTCTGGTTCCCTTTTGAAGCCCTCAGCCCGTCTGCCTCACAGCCACTAGCCCGCTAACCGGTCACTCACAGGCGGAAGCGGAAGTGACTGTCTCTCACCTCCACGCCCTCCGCTCAACGGTGCTAGCCACCCTGTCGGACCGAGGCGTGGAGGAGGGAAGACAAGACAGTCACCTCAAATGCGTCCGGTGAGTAGGGGGATACGGGGGAGATACGGGGGGATTAACGAAGCCTCAGCCCACTAAGGACTTGACCCCGGCGGAATCACCGCTACAAATGCAGCCGCCAAACAATCAGGAAAACAATTTAAAATTAGCTGTGCAGCACAGTCCGTGGTTAAAACCCAGCGTGACCACTGTTTAAAAACACAATGCCTGCGCGCAAAGCAGCTGTAAGCCCTGCCACTGCTCACTCACCGCCGTGAGTCGCTGATGCACCCAATGGAGTAGGGGTTTCTCCAATAGGTTTTAAAGAGAGTTATCAGCTTTTGGCCCCCTTATCTGAAAAGGACATTGAAATAGCTATAAAGGAAATGCGTTCATCCGGGGCAATGGGGCCGGATGAACTTCCCATCTCCGTTCTAAAGCAAAGCGGCATGAAATGGACCAAATTGTTATGCCCTGTGTTTAATACTTGTTTCTCCAGCGGAAAGATCCTCCCACCATGGAAAGGGAGTATCTTAGTGCCCCTTTTTAAAAAGGGAGACCGACTATCTCCCCAAAACTATCGCCAAATTGCCCTTTTGGATGCAATTGGCAAAGTGTTTGCAAGATGTCTTTTGAAACAAATCAATGATTGGGTGGACCAAGCAAATGTAATTCCCCTAGAACAGACGGGATTCCGAAAGAATCATGGTACCTTGGATAATTTAACCTCTCTCCAAGTAATAACTGATAAATATATCAGGGTCCGAGGAGGGGGGGTCTATGCAGCCTTTATTGATTTCTCCACGGCCTTCGACAAAGTTGACCGTCCCTTGCTGTGGAAGAAACTACTCACTTTGGGTATGCCAGCTAGGATGTTAAATCTAATTCAGGAACTCCACTCTGATACCTGGTGTAGAGTATTGTTGGGTGGTGAGAGAGGCCTATCCCAAGCAATTCCCACAGCTAATGGTCTTAAACAGGGTTGTTTATTGGCTCCTTTGTTGTTTTCTCTTTATGTTTGTGACCTACCCCAGTTTTTATCCCTAAGCGAAGGAATTGCTCCCACTTTAGGGGACAAACCGGTCGCATGCTTAATGTATGCAGACGATATCCTTCCCTTGGACCTTACTCCGAAAGGACTAAATAATCGTCTACATGCATTGCATCTATTCGCTGAGTCCCATCATTTGAAAATCAACATGTCCAAAAGCAAGGTAATGTGTATTACAGGGAAAAGAAAAACGAAACCCGGACATTTTAGTTGGTTTTTGGGTAACGAGAAACTTGAAATTGTAAAATCTTATGTTTTCCTGGGGAAAATAGTATGTAGCAATTTAAGTACCAAGCCACACATAGACAATAACATTAGGAAAGTCAAGACCCAGGGAAATGAACTGAGTGCCCTTTATAAGGCTACTGGCAGAAGACATTTTGTCCATCTGTTGGAGGCCTTTCGAGCAAAAATTCCAGCCTCCCATACTCTACGGCATCGAGTTAATAGATTTGAGTCAATGGGGTTTACTAGATACTATTGTGGGTAGTCTCTTGCGACATTTATTGTCGGTCAATAATGCCTGTAGAGTGGAATCCTTCAGGCTTGAATTGGGCATACGAAGTAGCTGGGTTCAGGCCCTGGCAGGAGTTATACGTTGGGTTTTCCACCTAGCCAAGGGCAAATCGGCTACTTTAAGATCTCTGATCAAAAAGGAATTACTAGGCCCCATGAAGGAATATTCTTTACTTTTAAAGAACTTTAGAAGGGCTGTCACTTTTTTAGAATTGGAGGAATCAACTCTTTTCTCATAACGCCATATCAGCTAAAGCTGTCATTAAAACGGGCAACTTGGGAGTTAAGTTTTAGAAGGGATAGAGATATCCTTATTACAAAGAAAGGTGTCACTGAGGTTGTCAACTCTTACTCATTTAAACATATACAACCTTATGCATCCTGGACCCTTCTTCACGGCCTACGCCGTTTTTGGTTCCTCCTGAGACATGATCTTCTCCCTCTAAACAAATTACTAGCCAGATGGCATGGCGGTTCCGACAAATATAATTTATGTAGCAATGACAACTCAATTCAGGATATTGCCCATATCCTTTTTATATGCCCTGCCCCAATGGTCCACCGTCGAAAGTGGGTGAGACCTATTTGTTTACAGTTAAGCATCTCCTCTGCTAAATCTTTACGTGATGCCACTTTCAACCCTCCCAATGAAATGTTCTGTTTCAGAATTTTTAACTTTTTAAAATGTTTTTTAGAAATATATTAACAGATATGATTCTTATATTTTGGTTTTTTGTATAAATGGAAGGTACTTTGTGGATTTTATGTTCTTGTAATTTCTGTTGTTAAATATGTTTTGTTTATATGTGGATCTCAATCGAGTTCCAAATCATATTCAAATTCAAATTGATGCACCCACGCCTGTTGCAGGTGCAGTAACCAACTGAGCTACATTATCATATCCTGACCGCTGATTGGATATTCATTGACCGCTACAGCAGGTGCATTAACCCGTAGATTCGTCTTGCCAGCGGAAACATTTACTCCACAGATGCAGCTGATAAGGTAACACAGTGGGTTTTGTCCCTACAGTGGTACCCCGAGGCCTGAATGCAAACTCCGGGTTTCATCTTGTGGAGTGGATACATGAAAAAAGAAGAGCGCTGCGAAGCAGCGTGTCACTGTGGCGAGAATGAGGCTCGGAGTCCGGATTTTGGGCTCAGCAGAGGTGCAGCCGTGACAATAACTGGCCCATGATCACTGGGGTGTAGTTTACATCTCTTATACATCATGGCCGGACTGAAAAACTAGGAACTAATATGCCAATGCCGCCCGTCGGCAATTTTATTTCAGAGCGGGCCGGCGAACTTGAGGGCACTGGGTCCCTGAGTGAGGGGGAGGGTCCTGCTGAATCATGCAGTCGGGAGACCGCGGTCCGGCGAGAGAGCCTGTCCTCCCCGGTATACAGTCTCACTCCGTGCCGGGCCGGCTCAGTAAGCATGGGGCATAGGAACTTCACATGAGCACAAGTTAACATGATTACACATCTGTTTATCAGCGCCTCGTGAACAGCAGCGCACGCCCCTCTGCAGACTTCCCCCGCATTCCACGAGGCACGTTGCACGATCCGATTCTTTCTGCCATGCTGTCGGCAGAAGGTCACGCGCCCAATGTAATCCTATGCAAAAACGCTGCGCGCGGCCAGGTCCTGTCTCCACTTTCCACTCGTTGTCGGCTTAGCCGACAGCTATAGTTCTCTCTGTGCGAGCGCGCTTTCGCACGCTTTTCGCAGCGAGCCCTAAAAACGGGGGAGAATCACATTGTGATTGAGAGCAACACATGGGTGGGTGAGGAGAGAAGTACGCAAGGGTGACAGATGAAAAACACATGCATGATCAAAGATTACACTTGAGCAGAAAGAAAAAAGTAGTCCGTAAAAGTGAACAGTGAAAGATACAAGAAAAGAGGCAATGTGCTAGTAAATGGGCAAACACAAGACTTACTAGGTGGGACAAGAAAAGCCATTGAATAAGAAACAGGCAAATGAGAAAATAAAGCTAACCAATGGTGAGCAACGGGCGGACTATAAACCCCTATAATGTTCTTCGAAGCCCCCAAAATGTCTTTCACAACCAGGCAGCTTACACTGTCTGGTATGATTAATCTAATTACACGTTGCTCAAACTGATTTTCCAACTAGCATTGGCCCCAAAACATGCACAGTATTTTTTATTCATATAAACATTTGCAAATGAGACTGCACAGGAAAAACCATGGGGCATATTTACAAGGAGCTACCGCCGCTGCAGTGCGATCTTTTTTGACGCAGTGGTGGCGCAATCAGTACTCCACACTACTCCATATTTACAAACTAACGCATGAGGCCCAATGCGTCAATTTGTAGAGGGCTGCATCACATTATACCTGCGCCAGGTATAATGTATGTTGGGTAGTCATTCCCATGTAAAAAGCCACATAGAACTGACAAATTTCCCACTTTTCCCTGCGTCACTCTACGACTTGACTGCATCAAAATCCCTATGTCTTCTAAAACTAGACGTAAAGATTGATGCAGGGCTTTTAACATGGAACTCACCTGTGTTCTGACGCATTGCTGGAGCTGCATCAGTTTTACAACCAACTCCTGCAATGCGTCACTTTAACGCCAAAAGATGTGTTTGAATTTCTAACTGATCTGTGAACCCTTGCGCCATGGAGCACTATATTGTAAATGCAGTGCATTCATGGCGTTTTTAGGGCATTTGCGACAAGCACAAGAAATCTGACTCATCGATACCAATGCCTTAACTCTTGTAAATATGTCCCCATGTTAGGCCAAGGTCACACACTGCACTGGAGATGAGGGGAAGCAGAAAGGTGCGCTATGAATGTAATATGTATTATTATTGATAACTGGAACTTTAAGTGTGTGGTTGCATGCAGAGCACGTCATGTCATCATTTTTTTTTTTTTGAAAACCTTTATTATGTAAAGAAAGAGACAGATACAGACCTACAACCACACACACACAGCAATATCAACATCAAAGTACACAGCTCTTCAGCCGACAACCCGGGGGTCCGGCAGCGATATCTCGTAATCTTGTAAAAGCATGTGGTATGAATAGGATTAGTGAAAGGTTTCACATTTTATATTTTATATAAATAAAACAACAAACAAAACACAAAGAAGATCGAGGCATTACTGTGCGATAGATTGGCTGACCCTTATGGCAGTGGGAGACGGGTGGAAGATATGCTACAATATAAAGGAGGAGAAATACTGGGGAGGGGGGGGACCCAGGGGCAAAGCAATACAATGTAGTCTACAAAAGCTAAGTATTGGGAACGCACAGTCAAGGGAGGAGAAGCGGATCTGGAATGTCAGTGAACGGGGGGTGCAAATCTCTTCACAGTACGCATTCCATTGACCCCAGACCCTACCCCATTTCTTAGGTCTGCCACGGGAGACATATACAGTTTTTTCCCTGAACATGGACCAATCCATGTTTTCTTTCCATGTTAGGAGTGATGGCGGCCTCTGAGAACCCCACAACTGGGCAATATCCCGTTTAGCAACCATATTACCCAATGTGACCCATTGAGTTTGAGCAACAGTACAGTCATTCGGCTCCCAAACATTCAGCAGGCAGCATCTGGCCTCAGGCGATAACAAAACACCCGTCACCTCACCCATAACAGCATGTACTCGGCGCCAAAACGTTGCCACCTCCGGACATTCCCAGAGGATATGCAAAAACGTAGCCAACATACCACATCCACGCCTACACAACCCATCCACAGAGAAACCCATATGTACCAGTCGTGGGCTCGTGACATACACCCAATGCAGTATTTTAAGTTGCACCAGCCTAAGACATGCCGGAATCGCGACCTCCTTGGGGGAAGATATCGCCGCCTGCCAGTCTTCATCGTCCAGTTCTAGCCCGTCACTGGTCCAAGCATTCCGCAATTGTAGAAGGAGATCCGAGCGATCATTGATCAGTTTCTTATAGATTAGAGATATGGTGCTGTCGGGAACATATCCGTCAAGCACTCTATCCTCGAGAGGAGAGGACTCCGGGATCGTAGTGCCAGCCGGAAAAACCGAGTTAAGCGCATGGCTGACTTGAAGGTACCGGTAATATTCCTTGTCGCTCAGTTTATATTCCAGCTGGAGTACCTCGAAGGTCTTAACTTTGCCCTTGGCCCAAAGGTCGCCCACCCTGCTGATACTGATGAGATCCCACCTGTCAAAACCCTTCGACGTCCACAGGCCACCTAGCGCTTCCGTGGCGTACAATGGAGTCGATTTCGTCAGTTTATCTGTCCATCCCGTGGCGGCCGTCGCACTTCCCCAGATTCGCACCGCAACTGCAGTAGGGCCCGTGAGGTGCTTCCAGTCAGCTCTAGAATAGAGCGCTCGGTTGTAATCCCCCCCAGGCAGTTGCCATCTGTCCATCTCAAACGCGGGGTTCGGGACAGGACCGTACATAGCGTGGTTCACAGCACTCAACTGGGAGGCCCAGTAATAGTGCTTGATGTCGGGCAACGCGATACCTCCATCATACCATGGCAAAGTCAATTTCTCCAATGCGATACGCGGTTGCCCACTCCACATCAACTTCCTCTGCAAGCCCTCAATCTCACGAAAATAGCTAGCAGGTACCAAATCAAGTGTGTTCTGAATGGCATACAGGAAGCGGGGAAGAGACATCATTTTGAACAAGGCCGCCCTTCCCAAAGGGGAGAGTGGCAAGCCACACCACGCCGCAACATCCGACCGAAGCCGGGAAAGCGGAGGCAACAAATTCCGCTCGTAGCCGGCTTTGGGGTCCAGCGAAATGTAGATCCCCAAGTATTTAAAGCCAACTCTAGAAACCGGTATCGGACAAATGCGGGGAAGAAGAGGCACATCGTCCGTGAGTGGATAAATACAGGACTTGGCCCAGTTAATGACCAAACCGGAATTCCTCCCAAAGGAGCATAACACATCAAACAGGACACCCAACGACTTACGAGGAGAGGTAAAATACAACAATATATCATTGGCATAAAGCGATATCCGGTCCTCGAAGTCAGGTGACCATCGGATGCCCTTAAGCGACGGTTCCCAAAGTAGCCATGCAGCCAGGGGCTCAAGTGCAAGCGCAAAGAGGAGCGGTGACAAGGGGCATCCTTGTCTCGTTCCGCGACCGAGGGTGAAGGGCTCCGAGGCCCTGCCATTAACCACCACCTGTGCCAGCGGCTGCTCATACAAAAGCTTAATCCACCCAATGAATTTAGGGCCGAATCCAAACTTAGCAAGGGCAGCCCACAAATATGGCCACTCTACCGTATCGAAGGCCATCGAGGCATCAAGGGAAACCAAGATGGCCGGCTCTCCAAGAGACCCCGCCCTTGCTAAAACGCCATGGAGGCGACGTAGATTGAGAGCGGTATTACAGTGGGGTATAAATCCAGATTGGTCTGGATGGATCAAGTCAGCGATCACCGTAATCAGCCGATTTGCCAAAAGTTTAGCGAGAATTTTGGGTTCAACATTCAGGAGCGAAATCGGCTGATACGATGAGCAATGATCGCGGGGCTTGCCATCTTTATGGATGACCACGATGGATGCCAATCTCTGATCCCGAGGAAGAGACCCGAGATCTCGCGATGACAGGAACATTCGACGAAGATACGGCGCTATTTTGTCGGGGCATAGTTTGTATAATTCCACCGGTATCCCATTCGGGCCAGAGGCCTTCCCGGAATGAAGTGAGGGGATAGCGAGCGCTACTTCATCAGTGGAAAAATCCGCCTCCATAAGCTCCTTGTCCGAATCCGACAAGCTAGGCAAGGCGATATCCCGAAGCAATAAATGCGAGTCCTCTTCCGGCCTATCAGAGACTGGTGCATACACCGCCTGAAAGTGTTGAGCAAAAACTTGGACTATATCAATCGGGTCCACGACACACATACCATCCATCCGTTCAATAACAGGCACCACCCGGTTCAGTCTATCCTTCTTATCCAACCATGCAATCAACTTTCCCGCCTTGTCACCCACATCGTACAAACGCCCCTGTTGCTCACGGTGCATCGCCTTGGCCGCATCAGTGACCAGCGCCTTGTAGTCAGATTGTTTCAGGGCCAGAGCATGCACCACCTCTGGAGTGACCCCGGACTCCATCTGCCTTTCTAAGTCAGTGATTTCGTTTTCCAGATCCACAACAGCAGCATTCTTACGCCTCCTTTCGCTGGCAATGAGGGACAAGACTTGACCACGAATCACTGGTTTATACGCCTCCCACAATGTAACAGGGGAGGAAACCGATCCCTCATTCTCAGCAAAGTAGTAGTCCATACACTTCACCACCTCCGACCTGCTCTTAGGATTACGAAGGTGCCAGGGGTTGATCGGAGCGATCCGGCCCTCGGCACCCAACTGTATGTCAACTGTAAGCCAAAGCGGAGAGTGGTCAGAGATCCCCCTGGCCAAATGCCTAATTTCCCGTACAGAGACCATCTGTGCTGCTGGTACAAGAATGTAATCCAATCTCGATAGACTCCCATGGGCTCCCGAATAAAAGGTATATTGGAGCTGTCCAGGGTGCAGTTGCCTCCAACAATCGACTAGTCCAAACGTGTCCAGGAGCTTCCCAAGCCAAAGCTGTGCCGCAGGCAGGGCTCTCGCGGGGCTACGGTCTTCATCCCCACTAACTACAGAATTAAAATCGCCACCCACTACCAATATTCCATCAGGAAACCCCAGAATCACATCTCCCAAATCAGCAAATGTGGTGGCCTGCAGGCCAGGGGGGACATATACAGACAAAATGGAAATCGTTTTCCCTTCCCACCGACCCGTAATAGCCGCATAGCGGCCCCTGTCCTCCAGCACTACGTCATCTATCTCCAGGGGAAGGGAAGTTCGTACCAGGACCCCCACCCCTCTCGACCCGGAGGTAAACCCTGAGTGGGCCACGAAACGGTAGCCCCGTCTGCTCAGTGCGTGGCATGTATTTCCAACCAAGTGCGTCTCCTGGCGTAGAATCACATCTGGGGCACAGCGTTTCAAGTATTGCAATACAATTCCCCGCTTTATCCTATCACCAAGACCGTTAACGTTCCAACTCAGCACCCTAAGCTCCCCCCCCATCCCCGCAGTGGGCACCCAGCCCCCCCCCGCCCGGGAACAAGCACACAGGATAAAAGACAGAACATAGCGCAGCCTCGGACAAACCAAAAAGGAAAAGACCCCCCCACCGCCCCCAAGGAACCCTGAAAAACACCCCCCCCACCCTGCACCCCTGCGTTAGACCAAAAAGCCACCCCAACTTGCAGTGTACCTGTCGCCCCATTAAACTAACCTACAGGAAGAGAGAAAAAGTCCCCAGAGGAGGAAGAAGAGGCCCGATTCCCCCCACCCCCGGGTATCCACATTATAAAGCAAGTCTATAATAAAGCCACTGCTATAAGTCCATAGTAACCGGCTCGCCGATGCAGACTCACTACTCCTGTTCAGCCAGGCCACCCTCGGCACCTCTCGAGCTCTCGCTGCTGGTGCGGTTTGATGGCAATGTGTTCAACCAGTCACTGACCACTTCGGGGCGATCGAAGAAAAACGCCCGCTTCTCATACTCGATCCTCAGTCGGGCTGGAAAAAGCATGGCATACTTCAGTCCCATATCCCTGAGCCGTCTCTTCACCCCGGTGAAGCCCATACGTTGTTTCTGCACCGCCTGGGTGAAGTCTGGATAGAAGCTGACTGAGGCGTTGTCAAATTTAGTGGGACCTGTAGTACGTGAGGCTTGCAGGATACCGTCCCGGTCCCGAAAATTAAAGATCCTGGCGATGATAGGCCTAGGTGCGGCCCCCAGCTTGGGCTTCCCACCGGGAACTCTATGTGCTCGCTCCACGGTAAAAAAGTTGCTGAGGCCCTTAGGCACAAGATGTTTCAGGACCAGATCCTCCACCAGAAGGTCCGTGGATACATCCGCAGAGTTCTCCGGAACCCCCACGATGCGGACGTTATTGCGCCTGGCCCGGCCCTCGAAATCCTCCAGCCGGCGGGCAAACTGGTCGTTGGAGGTATGGAGAGTGCGAACCTCAGCCTGGAGGTTCGAGACATCAGTGGTCAAGCTTGCAGTTTTAATGTCCAGGGACTTGACCCGTTCATTCGTCTTACCCAGGTCCGCCCTAATGAGGTTAACCTCGATCGCCACTGTGTCGATTTTCGCAGCGAGAGTTTCATATTGTTGGCTCATAGCCGTCCGAACACTGGTGATGGCGCCCATGATGTCCTTCAGTGTCGGCTCCTCCGATGAAGGAGTACCATCTCCGGTCCCCTCGAGAGCCTTGCTCGCTCCACCCGGGGACCCTTTTGGGCGAGTGTAGCGCTCTATGGTCTGAGTTTGAATAACGCCACCACGATGCGTGCCCTTGGTGTTCCGCTTCTCGGCATCTGCTTTGCCCGCCATAGTGGGCGATGAACTCCCACGGAGCTGGTGTGATCTGGTCAAAATGATCCCGCTTTCGATGGTCCTCCAGGGCAAAAGGGCTAAGATCCAAAGCAAGCGTAGGATCTGTCGCAGGGACGAGAAGTCGAATGGGGCGACCGTAGAGCGCCGTCAACATTGTCCCAAAGCGAAACCGAAAGTACCACAGGGGCTGTGGGCGTGTCACACTGGCCGTTGTTGTTGAGTTGCCACCTGGGTACCTCGGGGACGCAAGTCCGGGGATGGTCTTCGATGTAGGCCGCAAATCGCAGGATGCAGCAAGTCCGGTTCTCGGCGTCCGATTTGATTTCGGAAAAAAGTTCTCAGGATCAGCAGGGCATAAGCAAAAAGTACCCGTCGTTCAAATCAGGATTTGTGGCAGGATAGATGCGGGAGGCGAAGAGGGTCTCTGGAGCCCTTTGCTCACGCGTCAATCTTGGAACCGCGCGAAGCTCCTCCTCCATGTCATCACTTCTTGACAGAGCAGGGGCACAACAGGAGACTTCAGGAAATTGAGACGTGCCACTGAGACTTCTTAGAGGTACAAATGCCTACGTTTGAGCTGAAAAGCCCACACATTGCACCTGCATAGCTTTTTTCCATTTTGTTCTTACAGACTCATTTGCATTCTATACATGTTACTCAGCTCTTCCTTGGCATCGCAGCCACAAGAGAATGGGGAGGACAGTCCAACACACAATAATAAAATGTTCTCTGATTACCTGAATGTATCATTATGTGCTATTGCTCTCAGTGTAACAAGTGTAGCATTGGTAAATTCAGGTCACAGGAGGTGATCACAGGAAGGCAGAATGAGATGAGAATGAGCAGATTGAGGCTAGTGCTGCTGTCTACGGAACTAGGGTACCATTTCCAAATCCCAGCCTCAGCTCAACGACATGTGATTCTGGGTAAATCACTTAATCTTACTGAGCCTAAAGAAAAACTGTAATATTTTCTGGTGCTCTTGGAGAGCGATCTAATGCCACTGTCTAAAACTGCAATTGTATTTATAAGGTGCTTACTACCCCTGAAAACCTGTCAAATTCTGCTTTGCCCATAAGCACATTTCTCTTACCAGTATTTTCAAAGCCTGATACCTGCAGCTCCCCTGATTTATGTAGTTCGCCATAGTCTCATTATCTGTTCAGATCTGCACCACCTGATGTCTTATCAATGGTAGGCCTGGGCTGTGAACTCCGCTCCGTTCGCGGAGTTTGCATGGTTTTCTGCGCTCCGTGGAGTACAGAAAACTATGCCCAGCGTAGTGCAGCAAAGTTTTTTCCCGGTCGTGTTCGCCAACGGTAAGTTGGCGAGCACGAGCTGCCGGTTGGGTAGAACTTATTCTTGATTGGCAGGAAGATCAGCGTGAAGGGCAGTGCGCACTGCACTCCACCACTTGTGGAGCTCCGTGGTGTTTTTTTGTCACTCCGCGAACTCCGCCTGGCCTAATTTGATTGGGCAAAACCGAGCAGAGTAAGTTGAACCGCTTTGAGCTCCATCCAGTTGGAGGATGCCCTCCTTTCCAGTGCTGACCACTGACCCTGAACTGACTTCAGCCCCAGGACAGGCTACCTACCAGACTGTTGCAGTCACTCTGTTTGGACATATTCTGTAAGCGGACCCCTTCTGCAAATTCTACTCCTATAAACACCTCCTTATCTCCTGACAAACATGGGAATCCCTGGGGGCTTGCTGATTGTAACTTTCTGACCCTGTGTCCCAATTTGATAGCAGATGATTCATTAGAGAGTAGGGAGGAATTATGATTGTTGTTGCCATCTGCCTCCACAACCTCAACCATTCTCTACGAGGAGGCAATCGATTTGACAATAGTTTTGTCAAGTCCAATCTTAGTTTTTGTATTCTCATCAGGAGAAGAAAAATATTTCTTTAATTGGTGTTGAATAGTCCTCCAAAGAACATTAGGTTCTGCGAAGGTCCTAGAAGAGACTGTTTGTGATTCAGCAGCAAACCAAGGTGCTTTTTCACTTTGCATAACTTCTAGATGTCTTTTAATTTGCCTTAGAAGGAGAAGAGGAACAAATGAGCTAATCATCGAGTTATCGGAAGAGTTGAATGTCTTTATCATGGATAAACCCTACCAAGGGAGCCATCACTTTAGTAAAGACATGTGAGGAGAGTATAAGTCGAAAGGTAGTGCCTGAAATTAGTAATGACCTTGACTCACGCAAAATCACAGGTACCTTTCAGAGGATGAATGTACTAGTACATGAAGGTAAGTTTCCTAGAGATCTTCGGATGCCAAAACATCCCCCACATTCACAAAAGGAACAATCAATTACAGAGATTTTTGAATTTTATATGTGGGACAAACTTGCGATCCAAGAACAGTCTGTATTCTCCTGTTTCTTTTCTGACCGTAAAACAAAATGGAATTCCTTCCTTGTCCTTTTTGATGAAAGGGAGCTTGTATTATGGACTTTTCGGCTAGTAGTTTCTCTTCTCCACTTTGTAAAGCCCCTCTCTTTTCGATGTTGGCTAGAAGGGAGTAACACAGAAATATTTGGGTGGAAGAGAATTTAAATATATTCAATAACCTTATTGGAGCACCTGGAGGGCCCATGTGTATCAACTTGTACACTCCCATTCCTTCAGATAATACTTCAGTTTTCCTCATGCTGGAAGATCCTGACATACCTCATCATAATCCAGATTTTGGGGACACCTGACTCTGATCTCCTGTTCCGGGTTGCTGGGACTGGGATTTGTCAATAGGAGGGACTCATGGCCCTTCCCTCAAAAGGGCCAATTTGCTCCTGTGAACTGAAAGGATATCAAACATCTCTGCAGAAACCTAAATATCTTCCTCGAGAGACCTGCTTTACTAGGGCAAATTATTTCTTATTGTTAACCAATTATTTCTTCTCAAACTGGCCCACTTATCCCAAACAATTCTGACACAGAAAAAGGAATTGTCATCAATACATTTTTCTGAAAGGCATCTGCCTTTCATGGTCTCATTTATTACTGGGGGCAGGCTTCCACTAATGAACCTACCAAGGATGATGCAGCACTGAGGGTGTGATAGGAAATGTCCAATAAGAACCTCACTTGCTGCTCCATACTTACTAATATTGGAGTACTTCTGTCCTCTTATCCAAAATTTCAGCTAGGGTTTTAAAATCTTTCATGAGGGGTTGAAAAGTATCACACACATATGTCACCGCTCTTACCGCAAAATCTGAGACTCTGTAAACCTTCTTCACGGACAGATTTAAGCTCTGATCAACAAGATCCGATGGTGGGGCATCCTCTGAAATAATGGCACCCTCAGTAGCCATCCACGACATTAGTGAGTACCCTTTTACCATGGAAGGGTATTCATCAGAAAGCCCATGAAAGGGGGGCTTCATTTATGAAAACAATTGCATCGCTGCGATAAAACAGCGATGCAACAGTTTTAACAGTGCCCTACTTGCAACACGACGGATGCGCCGTATTTAATCTACAATGCTCCATGTTGCAAGGAATGACAGATACATCAGGAATCCTGAAGTATCTGTAGGTGCAAAAGTCACGCATTACTGAAGTTGTGTCGCAAGCATGATGCAACTCCAGCAATGCATGGGGTAGGCCTGTCCCTATGGCACTGCGTCACCGTCACTCCTGCCATGAGGCGACACTTCTACGACCCTTTTTTACGTTGGAACGCCCTCCCTGCATTCATTACACCTGATGCAGGTATAATTTGGCACAGGGCTTTACAAAGTGATGCATCTGCCTAGATGCGTCACCTTGTAAATATGGAACAATGTGGCACATTGTTTATGCCACCGCTGCGTCACGAAAAGTGACACAAAGGCGGCGCAGAAGTGTTGCAAGGCCTTCATAAATAAGGCACTGGGTATCTTTTAGATAGAAAAACATGAAAACGTATGTCTGTCCAACTCCTTCCTGTCATGATTACCGGCACGGAGGCACACAGAAGCTTGCAAACCACAGAGGCTCGCAAACTACTAAGATGGCCTTTGAAAACAACGCATTTGCAGGGATAGGCAGAGCAGGTTTATGCCCTGCCTTTCCCAAGTGAAGGCGCTTCACGTTCAAGCTTTCCCTTACCTGATTACGTCACTTCTGGTGCGTCGCAGCCCCCTAACTTCTGCATCGTCTGCGTTCGTGTTTCCTCGTCGGGGCGTCCGGTCCCTGGTTCCTCAAGCCGCTTTTCTCTGGATCCTGGAAACCGGCAATTCTATTGAAAGAAGAAAGAAAGAAAACGTACTTACCCGTGGTTACGGTTTTCAGCGCATTGCGCGGCATTCTTTATTTATTTAATTGTTTTTCAAACCTTAGTTTGTGTGCATCATCTCAAGTGTAGGCTGCTCTACTACATGTGGGAACCTGATTATACATCATCTTGAGTGTTCGCTGCTCTACTATAAGTGGGAACCTGATTATACAAAGGAATAGAAGGCACACATTACTTTTCTACAGCTGTGCAGTCTTCCCTACTATAAGAAAGCAGAGGCAGTCACAAGAGATAATACAGGTGGGCAACACAGGGATACAGATATATACAAACTTCTTATTGTACACATATCAATTAACATCCTACCTTGATATGCAGCATTACCCAGACCTGGCCATATTCTTATCCTCCTTTACATTCCTGATTTAAAGAAGGGAAATTAGGTAAAGATATATGTAATTAAGAGCTGGTTTTACCTTGTGTTATGTTTATTCACTAAGATTATGTTCCCTTTATCTACAGCCTTGTTTGACTAGCCCGGACGTACTCCTGCAGTTCCTGGGTGGTGACGTACTTCTCCAGTTTCTGAGTTTTCACGGAGGAGCGTCTCCCCATTCTTACCTTGTTTTGTTTCCCTCATTTCCCCCGATTACCTTTTGTTGCTTGTTTTATAAATGCACATTAGGTGGTTGGGAGAGGTAGCGGACCTTTCTCCAAGTTCCTTGACGTTCCTGTAAAAAACACAGGTGAGACCTAACACTTCCATTCTGACTCAAAAGCCTTCTTAATGGCACTGTTGAATGGAAGGGATTCTGGCTCTTTTTTGGTGCAATGAGAAGAAAAACCTTCAGACTCATGTAGGATAGGTGGTCTTAAAATAATACCACGCTCGGTGTAATATGTTCCAGCACCTCTTTCATTTCTGTGCCTTGTATAAATCTGACATCCTCTTCCATATCAGGATCATCAGGTTCATTAGGCTCTAAACGAGCTGTTTAAGGAGTAGGACCACCTTCTCAGGCCTTAAAAGCAGCAGCCATTTCTACTTGTAACATAGTACGTAATTCAACCGTGTAGGAACTGCCCCTGTGGGCTCCTTGTCAGTTGTATCTCCTCCTCCACACTGTGTCTCCATTAAATGAATTTTTTAGATTCCATCTTGATCACATGTTGATAAAAATAACCTGCTTGCACTGGGAATCGTGGTTTAAGTAAGAAGGCCTTGGGTAGGTAGTAGCCAATCAGTGCGCTGTATGTAAAGGTTAGTATGTCCTGGTAACTGTTGCCAGGAGAAACAGCAGGACTCATGAAAACGAGCACACGCTTCCTGGTCACTTGTCCTGGCAGCACAACCAATCATGGTGCGAGCCGGTTCACGCTTACTGGCATGAGCTTACTGGCATGAGAAAAAGACTACCTCTCTTCCACCATCTCAGTAAATGATCTGGGCATAGCACTCTGTCCTTCTGCAGTGCTTATCCAAATATAATCCCACTCTAAAACGGGTCACTAACCGTCCTTCTGCCTCTGCTCTCACAGGAGCTCATTCTTACGGTCTGATCGGCACTCTGAAGGCCTTCCATTCATAACCTCTTACTCTAGTGATTCATGGGCACATAACAAGACAAGAAAACAAACACTCTTGCCTGTGATTGGCTGGTGAGTCACCCACAGAAAACGGATGTAAAGTTGGTGGCCTACGCTTCTATATCATGTGAGAGGAAATATACAGGAGGCCGTGTTGGCGGGACTGGAAATTATATAATGTCAAATAAGCTTGGTGATTCCTCTGGGATGAAAAGCTATCGCTCAATGTGTAAGGAAAGCGACAGGGAAGGGTAACGAGGAGGGTAATACATGTACTATGTCCTGATGGGCCAAAAAAGTGGGAGCATGCAAAGATAAAATCCTTAGGTAGTAGTGCTACTCAAAACCAGTTGTCTACCACCTAAATCATTGAGAAAAATACATGTTTTCTCTAACTCCAAAACAGCTACTGACGAATATATATGGGGTTGCACGTTGCCTCATGCAGAGTAGAAAGAGATCTAGACCCCTGGTCCCAACTGCTCCATTTCGGGTGGAGATCGCCTATTTGCCTTTTGGTGTTCCTTTTCCGTGATTGGGCAAGCAACTTAACATACATTAGGTAATTCAGTTGTGGGTTTTACCCGCAATTTAAGATCCATGGCGAAGCTTTTCATCAACTTTCTGTGACTCTTCACATGCAAGTGGCAGGTTTAGACTATGTATGTGCAAATGCTTTATGTTTGTTTTGTGGAAAGGGAACTTTTGAAGACTATTGTCCTTTTTGAAAACTGCAGAAGTTGACCAATCCCACCAGAGGTGTGTTTTCAGCAGCTGGAAGTTCCACTGGACATCCAGGTGCAGTGGTTCATATTTGCTCCTCTCATTCCTGGGCTGCTAGCCCTGAATAACAATGTAGAAACCTCTTTTCACCTTCCTCTCTCCCGAAAGTCCTTCTCTAGGACTTCTAACCCAGAGTAGGGGAAACAGGTGGGCCATATCAGGTCACACAATAAACCTGCAGGTGTCTTGAACAGCAAAGGGAACATTCCCACTGCACCACAGTACCCTGCATTGCTTCTTTCCTTTAAAACAATTGTCAAATTTTCATTTTGGGAATACGACAAACGTTTCTTTAACAAAAGACTGCAAAGTTGCAAGTCATCGGGTTTCACAACTTTGCATAGACCTAATCTTGGTGGGACCCTTGCTCGCTGTGCTTAGAGGCTCAGTGTTCTCCTTATCTAAGAGTTCTCATGCAATGGGAATATCATCGATAAATCAGGTCTGACAGATTCTTTTGGGACAGGGTTAGGCAAATGTGCACATAATCGGTACCCTTATGTAATGACACCAACTAGCTAAAAGGAAAAGGCACATATCACTCTAAGATAATGTCAGACTCGGGGAACTGTTTGCACAAGATTTTCATCACATATTTTCTTCTCTGGACTATGGTCCTTCGTTGTTTCAAATGGATGAAGCGCCAAGTGAAACGCGAGTTATTACTGTTTTCACCTCATGATTGGTAATCGGACTGCTATTATCCTCAGGTTGTTTTTACACCCCGCCCCCGAAAAAACACGCAGATTTAAATTACGCCCTTAGCAGAAGCACGCGCGGCTCCTAGTGAAGAGCCTGGCGCCGCATTCGTCCTCTATAGACCGGGCTCTGTCCTGTGTGAGAGACCGGGTGACGGGGGCCGTCGGTGCGGTTGTCTCCTGATTTCTTGCTGGGCCTCCGTCGTTTCCCGAGTGCAGGTAGGCCTGCTGCGGCAGGTAACGGGTTAAGTTTTGAGTAAAAGCCATCTCGGCCTTTGAGTCCAGAACAAACCTTCCCACCGTAAGAATGATAAAGCGAGGCGGCAAACGGGCCGACAGGGGCAATTTCTCTTGCTGGCGCTGCGCTTCCACATAAAGGCCAGCCGAGATAATCCTGCTACAGCCGCGCCGGCTAAATTGGACGACATTTCTGTGCATCCCCGTGAACAAACACTCTTTATAAATACATATAAAGTGACCCTGGCGATGGCTAGGCGCTGATAAGGCAGAAGCTGCTGTGAGTAACCCTTGAGGTGCACTGTTAGTGGTAGGGCTGTGGTTGCGTCCCAGCGCGCGCAGAAAGAGCGGCTGCTGCAGGTAAGAATAGGCGTGCGGCGAAGGGGCTGCGCGCGCGTCCCGCTGCTGGCACGTGCACGTCCGAGGACGCCGCAAGTCAGGAATGACGCACATCAGGAAGGGTCTTTTCCTGGTACTCATGTAGTGTCGGGGTGAGGCTCAGTTTGTGTCAAGAAATGGTATGTTAGGCAACACGTGGCACGTTATGTCGATATTTTGACTTAAAAATAATAATAATAAACCTGATACAAAAATAATAATAATAATTAACCAAATACAAAAAGGAATCCCCAGGTTATGCAAATGTACGTTTTTTAATAAATAAAAGTAGCACATTCAGCAGCTTCTATTGTCATTGATTATTTTACAACCCCATAACTTTTAGTTACCAGAGTAAACTAGTTTGTGTAAAGAGATGTGCTTTTATTCTGTATATTCATCGTATGTTGTAGATTTAGTCTTCGTTTTAGGGTTTCCTCTTTGTTCGTGCTATGAGCATTTGAAAGCATTTCCTGCATTAGGAAATCACCAGGCAGAACAGTATTAAACATTACGTATATGTATGATGTAAGTTTCTCACTATAAGTTGTTGTAGAATTCTTGACATCACACCTCAAAAGTGAAGAAAATGTTTGGGATGTTTCTGCACTGTAGTGTCCTCTTGAAATATCTGCATTTTTAGGAAAAAGGTCGGTGTTGCATAATAAATGTACACAAATGTGCAATACATGTTTAAAACTTAGGAGGCAACATCATTCCCACCATGAGTGAATTACATTTATGTATGAACGTTTGTTCTTGCTGAAGACAAAAACCATTTCGTAGTCCACAAATTAGAAAAATTAATACTATCTGGGTAAAAGCTTTCACCCATTGGTGCCTGTTTAATAGCCGAGTACAGAAATCAACAACTGAAAGGTACCCAGTCAACTTTTGCAAAGTGTCTATCTCTACTTTGAATTGTGTATGCAGCATTTATAGACACGTTTGAACCATTTGAGCTACAAACATTTTTTCGGCTGAAATCTGGATATTATGCAGCAGACTGACATTTGTGGCAAGTGACTATTACATTATTGTACGGAACACACTGCAGATAGAGAATTGCATAATTCCAATGTCCTTAAGTATATCTTATTAACTTTATAACCATAATTGTGTGATGTACATTTCTAAGAAGTTATATTTTTCACTTGGACGTGGCAAAGCAAAAACAACTACAACCTGCCCAATGGTGCAAAGTTTGTCATGACTCTTCCTGAAGAGTACAGACTATAAACATCTCATCTTCCCTCAACCACACAACTTTTTAGATTTTCCGACCAAATTTGAGCATTATGATGACGTTTTGGGCTAGAGACTGCCTTTTCAGTGCTTGTGGTACGGGAAGGGCGAACAGGGTGAACACTAAGAGGGTGGCAAAGATAACTTTGGCTAGAGCAGTAAAATTTTACTTGGGGCAGCTAGACAGGAGACTGTTCCAATGAAAGTGTTTAAATAGGACAATGGATTTGGTAAAGTTGTTAGCAGAGTGGAATGAGATGTCATGGTGGATTATCAATATGTTTAGGAGATGGAAGTGGGTTTCTGTTGTAGCTGATGTGACGAGATAGATTGTTTTATTTTGGGGGGAGGGGGGCGGGTCAAAGAGCGAATTGATTACTTGGGTATCCGGGGGAGGTGAGTACATGAAGAAGGGCATAGTTAAAGGAGTGATGGATGATAGTTAGACAGAGTTGTGGCAGGCATCAGCTTCAAGGAGTATGACATAATAATGTAGAATGTCTGGGAGCTGGTTAGTAAAGGTTGCAAAGGAGGAGAATAGCAGAATGATATCACTGGAAGAGTGAGAAGATAAGCTTAGCGATGAAATTAAGCTGTCGCGAGAACAGGTCATGTAAACCAAAAGAGAAGTGTGCAAAGACAGATCCTTGGGGAAAGTGTGGTGCTGAGTGGCCTGCACATTAGAAGTCAGTCAAGTTTAGAGGCATTCAAAGTGGAGAGCCATGCTGCTTCACAAACTCAAATGCTTTTTAAAAAACTTTGCCTCCTAGACTCATAAAAAAGCTGGTGAATTTTCAAAAAGGGCTGGTTGTACCACTGAAGATTCCTAGTATCCCACCACTCGCCTTTGCTTTATTGACCGATGTGCAGTTCACCATTCCCCGCCCTCAGGAATTCCTGCTGTACAGGGTGGGACTACAAGTGGGTTGGCATTGCTGCAGCATTTCTAAGGGTAGCCCTTCGTGATAGCAAGGAAGTCTTGGAGGAAATTCTCTGCAGCCTTAAGTCACATCCGGCGGCAGGGAGACAAAATTAAATTCACCTAGTTTGTTTCAGGGGACATTAGGAATTCTTTGTGAAGTTTCTCAGAAAGGAAAGTTTTGCAACTTCGCTCTGTGTTATCGTACTTAAAACTTCTCTCAACTCTAATGTAGATACGGTTTAGAGAGATAGGAGAAGTGGAGAATACAGGGACAGATAATCAATTGGAGACTAAGGTTTTAAGGGCATTTGAGCAATCAAGAGTTTTGGAGAATGATGCTGGAAACCAGTTCTTAAACAGCGGGTATTATAGGTCAGGACTTGGTGATATGTTGCAGATCTGTATTGGTACAGGAGCAGTGGGGAGCTGTAGGCCAGGACTGAAGTGCATTGGCGGTGCAGCGGGTGCGGGTCGGTGAAGTTGTGGGCCCAGTATTAGTGTGCTGGAGCTGCGCATGTGCAGCCCGGGGTCTTGACCTGGTTTTGTGGCCGTACGTTACTGCCCGAGTGGTCTGAGGATCCCAGGTCTGGTGTAGAAGGTGTTGCTGCAGGTGGAGGTGGAGGTGATCTGGCAGAGATGCCCACTGGGCCCCAATAGTGGATTAGCAAGTGGTTTTGCAAGTCACGATTGTGGTGTCTTGAGAGAGCAGGAAGTGTCCGGTAATGCTGCTTCTCTGACATAGCAAAAAACACAGTTGATGGACAGAATGTAGAAAAATTTCATACATTCACCCCAGTACAAGGATCTGGGCCTAAATCCATCGTTTTTTTGCACTCCACACCACCCTGGGTTAGACACTGGCTATATGCAAATCAGCTCTGACCCTGTGCCTCATGGGAACAGTCCAGTCCGAACTACCAAGCCATGTCTTTCCCAGACCTTTGTACTGGGGTGAATGTAAGACATTGTTCTGCATTCTGTCAATCAACTGTGTTTTTTGCGCTTCTCTGACATAGGGCGCACTAGCAGAGCTGGGCATTTACCTGGCAATGCCTGACAGGTGATACTACAGGGCGGGGTTGAGGTGCTTCTGAAGAGATGCATCTAGCACCCCTGACAAGCAGGTGTGGCTACAGATCAGAATTGAAGCGCATTGAAGAGCTGCTCGTGTGGCGTCAGGTTCGGGGTACGGATTGAGGGCACTCTCAGAGCTGCGTGTGGCCCGAGTAGCAGTAGGGGCCTTATGTCAGAATCACTCAAGTTCTGTGCTCCTGTGTTTTCATCCCCTGCTCCGGGTGCCTGGTTTTGAATCATGAATGTAGTGAAACCTTCACATCTCTAATCCTTGATTCCTCATCTGGAAAGGAGACAGCGGGCACATTTCCAGCACCGAAAGAGGGAAACTCCTCTTGATTTAAGCCCCGCCTGACAGTTTTATGGTTCCACCCTCGAGTGCGCCGAGACAGCCTGGGTAACTTTTCTGCATCATTTGAGCGGATCCGGATAAGCTGCCATTGAATCCCTGGTCCCAGAGGCAGCCCGCTGAGAGCCAGTACATCATGCCTAGTGTACGTTACTCTAAATAATGTGCACGGGGCGAGCTCGCGCCTGGCGGTGCCCGTCTGCTTCGAGTCATCTCCAACGTGGCGTAGTTAAATTGTTTCCAATGAATATTGCACACAGCTCCGTCCCCACTGGTGGCAGGAGAAGACCACGGGAGTCAAACGAACTACACGACAGGGCGAGGGCCGCCGGTGATCTTTCAGACATGTGGGCAAAAATATACCTTTTGCAATGTACACTAAGGGAGTGAACCCAGACCTCGTGCCCTCAAGGTGGCACTCCCCTGTGCACGTTTAAAGATCATTTATAATTACCCAAAAAATACACGAATTTTGTCCCCAAATATCAGATTATTTTAAGTAAGCAAAAACACGATGCCCACAAATATGGTTCTTCATTTTTAGTCGGGAAACATTTGTTAGTAATAGCCAGCGTGTATCCGCGTGCACACAATGCACCGTGATAAAAGGCTTCATGTGACCAGTACACCAAATAACGTTTCAGTTTACGTTGCCTTACTTTCCTCAAGTACCCCACCGTGTTCTCACCAGTTCCATCCAGTGTTCAGGTGTCCCACATCAAATGTTAGTTATTGCACCAAATGATAGGTGCCACCATCACCACCCAGCAGCCAATTCCACTCTATGCCCAGGCATACCCTTTGAATGTCAGTGAATGGCATCTTGTACCCATATGTTCCCATCAGAGGCCAGTCATTGCAATTGTTTGCAAGGGATTTCCAACCTGTGTCAATAAACACCATCATAGGCCCAGCTATTCTCCCTCATACACATGAGCCCGAGCAACCATTGCAGATGTCCGGTGGAGCTGTTTAGGCAGTCATAGAGGATATTGGCCTTTGGTTTCACCCCCTTGGCCATCACCTACCCAGCCGGACCTTGGACAATGATTTTCTTCATCTCTCTGCTGTGTTTCCTTTCCCTCCCACGCCCCCTCCCTCCCTCTTCCTGCCCTGCCTGACTTTGTTTGTTTTCCTCCTACCCCCTTGCCTCAATCCCCCCTTCCTACCCCATGCTCCAAGTGACTTATATCTGTTTTATTTTATGCTTTTGTAACTGATGTAACTTTTGTGCAACTGTTCTCATGTAAAGGCATCTGATACCTCCGGGTCTAGTCAGCGCTATATAAAACTCTTCAAATAAATACACCATTTACCACAATCATGAACCCTGGTAATCCCATCACATCAGTCAACATGATGTGATTATTAATGTACCCATTATATGTCACCACGTGCTCTAGTACCCTCACGATATGCTATTGAATACTAGCTTGCCTCCAGATATCCCAACCTTATGCTGGGTATGGGTTCATAGATCAACATCATATATCAATTAGTGCCCTTAAGAGTTTAACCCCTTGGGTGCTCATGATGGAACCACGCCGTCATGAGTCACGGGCGACGTGTGCTCATGACGGCGTGGTTCTGTCATGCTGCTGCTGCTCCACCCACGCAGTACTAATTCCCCACCTGTGTGGGCGAATTAATGAGCGGGCGGGGTCGTGATGGAACCACGCCGTCATGAGCACACACCGCCCGTGACTCATGACGGCGTGGTTCCGTCATGAGCACCGCAGTGCTGCGCTCACTCCCTAGCCCCCCGCACCGCAGCGGAATTCGCAGCACAGGGAAGGGGTTAATAAACATACATCATGTGTGACTGATTGCCATAACATGCTAAAGTAACACTCATCATAGGTCAGTTATCTGCCAATGTATTTGGGGCCTATGTCAGTGAAAGTTATCACATGCCTAGTTATCCTCCTTCGTATTACACTTGTGTGTGGATAAGTGTTCCCATGATATCTCAGTGGATACCAGCATGTGCTCGATTTGCGTATCATCTTCGATGAATACCCATTGGCGTGATGCAAAATGATGTGATAAGGGGCTCCTAGTTTCCCATATCTCACATATATTAATTGACCCTGGGCTTAATGGGACCCCCTTGAAAGTCTGGGGCCCTCTGGAGAATTGGCGACCCCCTGCACTCAGGTGTTATCCCCATGCGAACGGCATCACATGCCCCAGTATCCCCACATACATATGCCATTGCCACAATGCAACAGCAAGATCATACAGCTTCACTTGACACCCAGTCACCAACTTTCTCTCCCCTTACTTGACTCTTTTGTGGGGTCTGCTGATCAACTGACCTTTGGCCTATTGGCCATGGTTTGGGTGATCCTGATGTGGGGATGGACTGGCCTGCACATAACCTGTTTCCTGAGACTACTAAGACCAAATGTGGGTACTTCTGGGTAATGACATGCAGGGAGGAGAACATGAAGCATGGGCAGTAGTGAGCTTCTGAATGACAACTTGAAATCCATGTGTTGTGATTAGCCTTGGTTGCTATACAACCTCCCCAGAGTTCTAAGCCCCTGCTGCTCAGCCAGAGTGTGAGGTGGTCTGGAATGCAGAGTGGCGGTGGGATAGGATGTGAGTTGGTTATGGGCTTAGCAGCAGGATGCTGCTCCTGGTGGGGCTTAAACATCATCTTACTTACTTGGTACTATAAACCTTCTATAATATGCTCTATGACCTCCAGACTTTGATTATTACACTGGTGTGTACTTTGAAGCATTGATTATTACACTGGTGATAATCTAAGGAAAGAAATAAAGGAAGGTTATGGAGATTTGAGAGGAAATAGAAGAAGAAACCAAGGGCCTTATTTATGAAGGACTTGCGCCGCCTTTGCGTCACTTTTTCCCATGTTAAAAGTGATGCACTGGCGGCGCAAGTCCTTCATAAATAAGGCCCCAAGAGTTAAACAGCTTACAGATAAAGCAAGAGTGAAGAAAACTATGAAAACAAAATCAAAAAGAAAACCACAACACAAGTCGCCCCACCAGTGCCCTCTTCCACTGGACAGCCTATACCCTGGGCGTGTATCTGTCATTTATGCAGATTAAAGGGATGGTGCAGTGAGATAAATAACGGTGATGGATCAAGCCCTGATCTTTGGACTGGGTAAGAGTAGTCTGCTTAATTCAGACACTCTGTTCATCACCACCCCCTTTTCTGAATCGTTTTTGGCCACTATAGGTGTGGCAGGGTATACTCAGACATGAGTCCCTTTCTCACTGCACCATCAGGATTCAAGCAAGCCGGGCCGAAGATGGCTGAAATGCCAGAAACCGGTCCCCAGTAGCTTGTCTCCTTTCTGGTGAAGAATTGGCTTGGTAGTTTAGTCTGCCCTGTTCCCATGATGCACTGGGCCAGGGACAGACTGATATGCATATAGCCAGGTTCTGAGCTGGGATGGTGTAGTGAGATAAATAACGGTGATGGATCAAGCCCTGTTCTTTGGACTGGGTAAGAGTGGTCTGCTTAATTCAGACACTCTGTTCATCACCACCCCCTTTTCTGAATCGTTTTTGGCCACTATAGGTGTGGCAGGGTATACTCAGACATGAGTCCCTTTCTCACTGCACCATCAGGATTCAAGCAAGCCGGGCCGAAGACGGCTGAAATGCCAGAAACCGGTTCCCGGTAGCTTGTCTCCTTTCTGGTGAAGAATTGGCTTGGTAGTTTAGTCTGCCCTGTCCCCATGATGCACTGGGCCAGGGACAGACTGATTTGCATATAGCCAGGTTCTGAGCTGGGATGGTGCAGTGAGATAAATAATGGTGATGGATCAAGCCCTGATCTTTGGACTGGGTAAGAGTGGTCTGCTTAATTCAGACACTCTGTTCATCACCACCCCCTTTTCTGAATCGTAATTAGGAATTGTCGGCACATTCTTTATTTGTATCACCAGCCTCATCTGGATTCAGGAGAGGGGTTTCATGACGCTGTGATCGAAGATGTGATGATCTGCACCAGGAATCTCATCCAGGTCAGAAGTGAACTCACTACCCCCGTTTCTGTTAAGTTTTGGCAGTGGACTCGGGTAAGAGTTCGCTTACCAGGAAAATTGACTGTTTGTGCTGGAAATTGTTCTGTATTCATCTTTGTACTTGTTCTACCATGCCTGTTTATACCTTAGTATTCCTCTCAATTGCTGCCGTGTTTTGATGTATCCGTAGCATAAACATCATATCATTTAACTACTGGAATATTTCCAGAGGAACTCAAAAAGTCATACATACGCCCATTACTGAAAGAAACAAACTTGGACCCACTGAACCCTGACAACTACAGACCGATTACAAATGGACCTTTCCCGGGCAAACTGATAGAAAGAGCAGCATTCGCCCAGATGTCACAATTACCTGAAGAGAATGCCTTACTTTCAGACTTCCAAACAGGATTGCGTCTGAGAAGAGACACAGAATCTGCCTTCCTTGCCTTCTGGGATGACCTGAAGAACACAGTTGACCGCAACAGGGTTGCTCCACTGCTCCTCTTGAACTAGTCGGCTGCCTTGGGCACGACTGACCATCACACTCTGAAACAGACTCTACGAAGCCGGCATTCAGGGGACTGCTCTAGACTGGATTGTGTTCTACCTTAAAAACAGAACTAATGTCACCCATACCCCACCTTTCTCGTCCAAACCATTTTCCACAAAAGCAGGGGTCCCTCAAGGCTCTATCATCTCGCCCATGCCTTTAAACATCTACATGAGGTCATTACCGGTACTGATCAATCAATTTCACCTCCTGTGCTATAACTATGCAGATGACCCACAAATACTCCTTCAGCTGGGATGCCCCAAAGACATTGGCAACTCACTAATTTTCAGTTGTCTCTAAGCCATAGATCAGTGGATGACTTGGAGCCATCTCAAATTGAATGCTTCCAAAACGGAAATACTCACATGTGGCGATTGGAAACATTATGACCTGCTTGACGCCAGGCCTGATGAACTGAGAGCACCACCTAAAGTATCAAAGGAAGTAAGAAACCTCAGAATGACCATGGACTCCAAGCTATTGATGAATGCTCAAGTGAACAAACTAACAAGATTAAGCATTGTCACTATAAAAACTCTGCGACAAATCTTCCCCCATTTGGGATTTCCTCACAAGGTCCAAACTACCATCTCCCTTGTCTTGTCCAAAACGATTACGCCAATAGCCTTTACCATGGATCACCTTTAACCACCATGAAAAGACTACAACAGATTCAGAACTGGGCTGCCAGACTACTCTTGCATATCAAGCTGCGAAACCACATCTCACCTGCCTTGAAAGCCCTGCATTGGTTACCGGTTTCCAGAAGATCGACGTTCAAGCTGCTTTGTATCACCCACAAAGCGATACCTGGAATGGGACCGCTCTTCATCAGGAATAAAATCACCAAACACATTCAACAAAGGAGCCTCTGCTCTAGAGGGGCACCTTGCCTCAAAGTCCCAAGATTCAAGAAAAAAACATGGGTGGCGCATCCTTTCTGTTCAAGCAGCCAAACTATGGAACTCTTTACCCCCAACATAAGATCCACGGACAATCACCTTATCTTCAGAAAACTACTCAAGAATTGGCTCTTCCCCACATAAGCACCATACCCAAACAGAAATATACAGCATATTCCTCTGTATATACGCATTTTTGTACTATAGGTATGTACCTATCTTAGTGTATTGCTTTGTATAAAAGTAGAATAATTATGTTGTTAAAAAATAAATAAAACAGATTTTTAAGTACAACAACACTTGAAAGCCAGAGTTTATCTAATGCATCTTTTATCTACATATACTTCTTACTTCCTTTATGCATCTATATACCTTCCATGTACTTGGATCTATATAGTTATTGGTTTTCTCCTAAAAAAGCATATTCAATGCACAATCCAATTTCTTATCCTATACTTCTGTCAATATCTTTAATCTACATATATTTACATCCTTTATGCATCTATATACTTTCCATGTACTTATGGATCTATATATTTATTACTTTCTTCTAATTCAGCATATCCAATGCACTACACTATTTCTCACCCTATATCTTTATCAATATATCATTTACATCCACTCTCTAATTTATCCCAAACCCCATACCACTACTATGACCCCCAAAATAACTCTTTCTAGACTCTCCCATACTTTACCCCTCGTTACATAATCTGACACCTCTTTTTTACTATACCGATCCCCCAAACCGAGCCTTTATAAACTCCTCCCTCTGACTCTAATCCTCCACATCCCTTTTTACTGAGCCCAAGCTTCCTCCTACTGCTATGACCTCCATAACAAACAAAAATGTATACATTCTTACCTCTTCTATACCTCCAGTATCATTTTCAATCAAAATAGCAGACTAACATGTCCACTTCTCATATTTCATATTTCACTATACTCATTCACCACTAATCCTTTATGGATTTCAGAGTAGCCTGCTACTCGCTGAAAAAGCGATTCAACACCCCAACAGGGGTAACAACGCTTTAGAAATGCAAACCTTTTTTCCTCTTCAATCCCGCCCTTACCCTTTTCAATCCAAATAACTGACTAACATATCCACCACTAAAATTACTTTTATATTTCACTATGCTAATTCAATACTAATCCTTTATGGGTTCAGGAGTAGCGTGCTACTCGCCAAAAAAGTAATTCAACACCCCATCAGGGGTAACAATGCTTTATAAATACAAACCTTTTTTCCCTCTTCTATCCTTCCGCTATCCTTCTGAATCGAAATAGCTGACTAACCTATCCACCACTTAAATTATTTTCATATTTAACTATACTAATTCAACACTAATCCTTTGTGTGTTCCAGAGTAGCGTGCTACTCACCGAAAAAGCGCTTCTACGCCTCGTCAGAGGCAGTAAGCACTATATAAATGCAATTACAATACAATACAATCTGCTAAAAGTGTTTTGTTTATTGAGGTCATGTTTTGCTGCATAAGTTTCCCTATGTGTGGGAATGAGTTAGGGTTTGAGTTTGGGTCTGTTGGGAGACCAGGTGTGGTGTTTGAGATCGTACATAGTGTGTGGGCTTTTTTTGTTGCTACATTTTCCTGACATTCACGGAATGAGGGGGAATGCGATGGGCTGTTATATACCTATTGCTACATTTTTCTTATATTCTCTGAGTGTGAGTGAGAATATGTTAGGTTTAAAAATACTATGTGACGTGAGGGGTCTAAAGATACCCTGTGAGGTTTTTTGTTGAAAGATGCCTTTTTGCTACGTGTTTCCCTGAGCGTGAGTGGGAATGTGATGAGTTCAAAAAATACCCTGAGATTGTGATAGCTTTATAGTTACCCTGTGATGTTATGGGTTAAAAGATACCTTTTGCTGTGTTTTTCTGAAATTCCCTGTGTGAGGGGAATGTGATGGGTTTAATGACACCCTTTTTGCAGAGGTTCTGTGTGCAGGTACCACCCTTACTAAGGGGTTATGGGTGAAGGGGTATTTTCTTTTTCCTCAAGGTTACCACCCTTCCTAAGGGGTTAAGAGTGAAGGGGCATTGTTTTAGCCCATTGTACCACATTTGCTATGCCCGGTTGTTATACAGGAGGAGAAGTGGGTGTATAGGTACATTGTTTTGAAGTGTGACCACCCTTTCCAGGTCCTGTTCGTGATGCAGGAGGAGGAGTGTAGTGTGACCACTCTTCCCATGCCTTAATTTGCGATTCAGGAGAAGGAGTGGATGTGTAGTCACATTGTTGTGTGAAGTGTGACCACCCTTCCCAGGTCCTGTTTGTGAGGCAGGAGGTGAAGTGGGCGTGTAGTAACATTGTTGTGAAGAGTGATTTTTAGCCCAACGCTACCCGTCCTAGTGTTGTGTTAGGAAGAAAACAGGCTGGTCCTGTGTGAGTGTGGGGAACAGGTAGTTGTTCCAGGTTTTGGGTTACTTGCACCTTTACATTGTAGGATCTTTTGATCTTTTGATTGGTGGGACTTGTTGATTGTTTAAGTTGTATATGTTATTGTTTCCTTAAGAGGGGAAGATGTGTTGTGACTTGCTTTGGTTGCTATGCTTACTCCCAAGAGTTCCAAGCCCCTGCTGCTCAGCCAGAGTGTGAGGTGATCTGGAATGCAGAGTGTTGTTAGGATAGAGTGTGAGTTGGTTATGGGCTGAGGAGCAGGATGCTTCTCCTGGTGGGGCTGAACCATCATCTTACTCACTTGGAATTATGATCCAATAAACCTTCTATAATATACTTTAATGCCTCCAGACTTTGATTATTACGCCATTAAGCACAGGTTTCACCTTCGTTGGTCACATGCTGGCCTTGAGGGACTTTCTTTAAGGCTTAATCAATGCTGAGTCAAAGTAATGACCTAGGCAATCTCTGCTTGTAATTGTAGTAGGGCCATTTAGCACCTCTGTCACTGATAAAAGTGCAGTTTCTGTGTTTTGAAAAGCGAGTAAATATATATCTATGTTGGCTGGATCATTTATTAGGTCATGAATAACATTTGATAGCATGGAGTGTGAATGCCCTAAGATACATTCAAATGCACCATGATTTCGCCTATACATTTTTGAATATATTTTGCTTTATAAAGAGATTCATGAATTGTTGTAATTATTAGTGTGGGAGACGCTGCACATTAATTCTGAAGTATGCTTTGTTGGTTGTCTGTATGGAAAGTGTGTGCAATATATTTCTGTTCATACAAAAGTCATGGAAACATACTTGCTCAATGTATTGGGCAGTTCTCTGCTGGGCGTCTGTACTTAAATGAATGAATGACTGAATTGAATAACTTTATTTAACTGAAAGTACAACCACAAAAGAATACATACATACACATAAAATATGTAAAAATACAGAGGTAAGATACGTTCACAGTTGACAATCATTAAAAGGTTATAAACACACAATAAAATCTAGATTCATTACAATTGTCACAATTTAAATAAAGAGCTTAGTGCCCCTATCATACAGCAGCATGAAGAAATCTGCTTACAACTATACAAGTCACTTTGTATGCTGAAGAAAATGATAGGCTGGAATACAACACATTTAAAGGTCCCCAGAAATCTTTTAGTATACAGTTCATAACATGTGCATAAAAAGAGAAACTGGCTATAGCATACCAAAACACAGCATAGCATAGCATAACAAATCAAAGCATAGGATAGCAAAACATAGCATAGTATAACAAAAAATAGGATAGCAAAACAAAACATAGCATAGCATACAGCATCACTCCGCAACACCACAGCATCACTCAGGGGCACCACAACATCACTATGCGCTACCACAGCATCACTGAAGCCACAGCATCACTCGTTAGCCATCACAACATCACTCAGCACCACCACAGCATCAATCTGTGCAACCATTCAACAACACCTGGTTCAAATATGTTCTCTCAATGTTTCAAGCTTTATTACAAATGTAACAAAAAGATGTTAATATTTCACTTCTGTTCTTGGATTTTCGTCACAATAAAATACACTGAACATAATCTTCACAAAAGTTATTTACAAAACTTTAAGCTATTGCCATTATAAATTACAATAACTTTTATTTAAGTATTAATTATTTAAAAAAAAATTAAAAGCCATGGTTATTTGTAATATCAATACATGTAAGTCACATAAATACAACACATATTGCATTACAAATGCTATAGGTGTCACATGTGTGAAAGTTATAACTATTTGCATTGTAAATGACAAAGCTATTAATTTCGCTATTTTCAAAAATAAAACATAAATATAAAATTTGTCATTTACAATACCAATAACACAAAGTTTCCTAATGCGAGACCTATTGCATTGCAAATGCTTGTTATCAGTAGCAATACATGATGCTGTGTTGGAAAATGCACGAGAAAGATGATCCCATCAAATGAATCTTTCACATACGCTAACCAAGGAATTGACAAGCCCTTATCACATGCCAGACAGCCCGTAATTATTATTTTTTTGCGTGTCTTGTTACCATAAAACGTAATAAAATATTTTGAACACTAAAAATACTCTTCCTCGGTTCGCCAAATAGAAAGCTACAATAAAGCGGGTCTATTCCAAATAAATTCACTCAAATAAGTCAAGCCCAAATCACTGTGACAGATAAATTGTGAGGGGGATATGGGAACAGCCAAAATTCTCCTACAGAAGGTATTTTCCTCCCTCTGTATGGCCGTGCAGTCAGTGATTCCCCTAGCACCCGCCCCATAGGAAGCAGTCGGGGCACATTGAACAGCATAAATTTGTAGCAACAGGGCCAATGATCACCCACTAGATCATGGGTACTCACAAACATTTTCCTGGCGGGCTGCAACGTTTGGTCTTTGGTGTGACTGATGGCCACACTGATGCCAGCAGGTGAGGGGGTTGAAACTTCTGTATAGGGGAAGCGAAGCATGAATATCTAATGGCTGAACTCAATTGCGCAATATGAAACCAGAAAACCTGGGAAGAATGCCGGCTTCTCCACTTGACTAAATTGTGTGACCCTGGGCAACTGTTTTATTATAATTTCCCTCCTTTTTCTTCATTATCACATATAACAGGATCTCGAAAATACAGGACTCAAGGAAGTGTACTGTACAAAACCAACTCCTGTGCTTGAAGGTAATCACTAATGGCATTGTTGTCAGGGTTGGGGGGGGGGTATGTAGGGAGGTGGGAAGCAAGAACTTTTCTAAATTCATGTTTGAAAACCATCACTTTCAAAAAATACTTATGAATGAAATGGTTCTACAGGTCATTGAAATACACTTTTTGAAAAGACTATCATATGTGTACATGTTTGCTGTTTAAAAACGAAGTTGTCCCTAAAGTTAAGGGCCTAGATAATGCAATTAACCTTTGCGCCCAGCGCCTTGAGACCCTACGGGTATGTAGCGCGCTCTATAAGTGTCACTGATTGATTGATTGATTAAATAAGTGCTTGCAGTATATTTAACATTTTTTTAAATGTTAGTGCTGAGTAGAGTAAACAGTAGCTTAGTGCTGCTGCTGCTCAGGGGACCACATGTAAAGGTCAGGAGCTGCATACAGCCCTCAGGCCGTACTTTGAGTATCACTGCACTAGAGGGATGCGGAAGACAAAGAAGCAAACCCGTTGGCCTATACAATTTTGCCCTGCTTTGTGAAATATGCAATAACCAAGAACATGGCGAGCTAAAAGTGACCCCTAGCTAAGAAAAGGTTTTTGTACTTACTAATAATGTTTGAGCCGACTAAGATTTTGGGAACCTGGGATCTCTTTGGGCCACATGTCATTATACATTTCTTTAAAAAGTTAGTTGATAAATCAAGCTTGGCCATAAAATTCACAAAAGTGTGAACTAACGTACACAGGGCCTTTGGTGTATGGGCCATTAAAACCGTGCTATCCGCATACAACAGTGCTAGAAGCGGGGTACCACTTATCTTTAGATTGTCCGCGGTACTGGATGCCAAGTGGAGGCTAAGATCATTAATATTTAGAATGAATAGTAATGGGGCGAGTACACACCCTTGACGCACCCCGCGCTTAACCCCTTGTGTGCTTTGGATGGCCTCTGGCTGTCCAACTTCACGGTGGGCATGTGCGGAGGACGGCTGGGGCCGTCTGAACTCCGCCCACTCAATAACACCCCCGCACAGAGCGAAAATTCGCACAGCGCGGAATGGGTTAATCAAAATGACATCTGACACTTCACCTCTTTGACCTTGTTGTTGTGTTTGTGTGAATCGATGCCAGTATAATCGAGGCCAGTCAAGTCCCGTCTCATCAACAAGTTGCCAAAACCTGTGTCGATTAACGCAGTCAAAGTCAATACTTGGTATGGGCCTTCAGTCTAAAATGCGCATGAGATAGTCACTCAGTGTATTGTGACTGCGGCACACATTCCTCCAAATCAGGCTTTTGTCTACAAAAAGTTAGGGGAAAGTGTAAGACATAAAAAAAAAAAAAAATACGAAATACACTAAATCCAAAAATCTGGGTTTGCCTAAAATTATAATAGAGAATAAAATGCCCTAGCCTTATACTCACACTCATAATTCGCTTTAACTAGTGCTGCTAAACAATAACAATGCTGGATCATATTTTGGTCGTAAAGTATATAGTTTTATTTTAATATCCATAACCAATTTTTTTCCAAGCAATAGAAATTCAGAACAGCGCGCACAGCACTTTTGTAATAAAGAAAGAAAGAGACAATTTAAAATTGGAACATGCAAAACAGAGACAACATTCATCAATTCCCAGGCCCAAATGAATTTCCAATTAGGTTAAATACGGAAAAATCTATTCACTGCAAAATTCATTTTCACCACATTGCAAATTCAATGTTTCTTTAAAGAAAAACAATTTAGCCAGCTTACACAGTTGGTCAATGCATTGTGCTTAACTGTTATTTGGTGATTGGATGCAGGTCATGCTGTTAGCATCCTCTGCAGCAGCAGCAGCAGTTTTTACAATGTAGATTTGCGTAGAGGTGTGGAGATCCTTCTGCTGTGCTGGTCGCATTATAACAACTCAAATAAATCTTTGTTAAATCACCTAATCGAAGTGAGAACCATCCTTTCAGTGGTGATGAGCTAGTCCTTAGAACCTATTTGTATTAGAGTCCCTTTGACCAGCGATTTGTGGAGACCGGAAGACTGGCCCTCTGTAGCAAAGAAGCATTGGCATAGCCAATAGGTCTCACCCTTGGGACCTTATAAGTGTTTGACCATGCATCGGTTGATGTTGTTGCACCAAGGATATTGTGCTGCATAATTAAATACTTATAAGTTCCCAAAAGCGAGACCTATTGGCTAAGCCAATGCTTGTTTTTTATCGTAGTGCAGTGAGACAGGGACTGAAGGGGTGTGGGATCAGGAGTGAGAGAGGCAGACGGGTCTGGGAGGGAAGATGTGACAGAGAGGGAGAGGGGAATAACTGGAGGGAAGGGGCGGGATGAAGAGGGAGAGAGACGAAGAGTATTTATTTATTTATTTTAAACATTTCTAAAGCGCGACAAATACCCGTGGGTGTCTCGGCGCTGCGACTTAAGCTGGCAATCTCAGTTAATCAAGCAGTCTATCTTATAAAGAGAGATATTGGACAGTTATTGGTCAAATAACCATGTTTTTACAAGTTTTCTGAATTGGATCAGTGAAGGTGCCAATTTTAGTTCCATTGGAAGCGTGTTCCAGAGTTTAGCTGCGGAGTTTATGAAGCATCGATCGCCCCATTTAACAGTCCTGGTGCGAGGCACCACCAGAAGAAGTCTCTGTTCCGATCGAAGCGCTCTTTTCGGGAGATAGTGACATAGTTTCTGTTTAAGAAACGCTGGGCCTTGACCTTTGAGGGCTTTATACGTGAGACACAAGGTCTTGAATCTGATGCGATTCCTCACAGTTAACCAATGCAAGTTTCTTATTGCCTGTTTGGTCGACTGGAATCTGGGGATGCGTGCTAGCAGCCTTGCCGCAGCATTTTGAATGAGCTGCAGTTTGGCTACCACCTTTGCCTGCGCATTTACAAAGAGTCCATTACAATAGTCGAGGGACGAGAGTACTAAAGAAGTCACCACTGTTTTCCTTGTACTCTCGGGTAAAAATGGCAATATTTTCCTGATGATCTTAAGCTTGTAAAAAGCAGAGGAGGCTACCTGGTTGGCATGGTTAATGAAACTGAGGTTGTCGTCAAAGACAACTCCCAGATTTCTGACTTTATGTACCGGTTCTGGGAGGGCTCCAAGCGAGGTTGGCCACCACTTATTAGACCAGTGAGGGGATAATTTTCCGAAGATCATAACCTCCGTTTTGTCGGAATTGAGGCGCAAACAGTTCTCGGCCATCCAATCCTTAATGGCTATCATACCTTCCTGGAAGCTGGCAGATACTTCTTCGCCGTCGTTCTTGATCGCGATCACCAATTGGGTGTCGTCGGCGTAAGATGTAAGGCTCATCCGGTAGTTCTTAATTACCCTAGCTAAGTCCGACACATAGATGTTAAAAAGTGTCGGACTTAGGGATGAGCCTTGCGGAACGCCGCATGGGAGGGCGAGTTCGGTGGATTGAAATACGCCCAAAGTCACTGCCTGCGTCCTATTCGAGAGGAAAGAGGCTAAAAGCTCTTTGGCCAGTGAGCAAATGCCCATCTCCTCGACACGGTCAATCAGAACTGTATGATTGACCGTGTCGAAGGCTGCCGAGAGATCCAGTAGGATCAGGATCGCTGTTCCTCCCTGGTCCCTGATGGTTCTTATATCATCAGCAGCTTTTATAAGAGCGGTCTCGGTTCCATGGAGTTTACGAAATCCGAACTGGGACTCGTCCAGGAGATTATTCTGTTCTATATACTCAGCCAATTGGCTGTTCATGGCTCTTTCCACAACTTTGGCCAAAAAAAGGCAAGCTAGCGATGGGTCTATAGTTTTTGAGAGTTGTTTTCTCTAATCCACTTTTTTTAAGGAGGGGTTTCAGTAAAGTATTTTTTAGCTTATCTGGGAAGATGCCTGCATGGAACATAGCGTTACATATTGGAGTGATAACTTCACTTATCAGGTCTGTAACTGGAGTAAAAATTTTTGGGGGGCAAGGATCTAAGGAAGAGCCGGTTTTTACCTGTCTCATTATATCCGTTATCTCTTCCTTCGTTACGTCCCTGAATTTAGCAAATGAACAATCCGGGATTTTTTTTGGTTGTTTTAGTTGCATGGTGTTAGGAGCAATCACCGAGAATTCGGAGTAGATGTCGTTAACTTTTGAGTAAAAGAAACTTGCCAGATTGTTGCAAAATTCCTGTGTTTGGGGGGGACTCAAGTCAGGCGCTCTTCCTGACAATGTCTTGACTACTTCAAATAGCTGTCGACTTGAATTTTTCGACTTTTCGATTTGTTGCTCAAAATATCTTTTTTTTTCCTCATGAATCATGTTTTTGTAAATTGCTAATTCATTTTTATACTTGGCTTTACTCATAGTGTCATAGGTTTTTCGCCATATTTTTTCCTCAGTAGGAGGGAAGACGTTGTCATGAGGAGGAAGAAAGGATTCTACTGAGGGCAGGGAGTGGGCTAACGCGAAAGAGAGGTGAAAGGACGGATATGTGGTAAGGAGGGGACAGGTAGCCACTGACGGGAAGGAGGGCGGGCTGAAGAGGGAGAGATGCTGTAAATGAGAGGAAAGGAGTATGGGGGAGAGCGCCATTGGTGGGAAGGGAATTAATATAAAGCATGAGGAGAGCATTGGGAGACAGAGGAAATGGAAGGAAAATGAGAGGTGGGCAATGAAGGGTGAATGAAAATACATTTTGGGGCAGGTAGTCAGTGAGAGACGCGCAAGACGGAGACTATGCAGCATTTCTCACTGCTCGGCTGCGCGTGAAGTCATTAACTTTGTATTTATAGTCCACAACGCCAATGGTATAATCTTTGTCAGCACCGGGCGCCTAATCACAGCAGTAAAGAGGGCTAATTGAAAACTGTAGATTTCATGGTTTACTCCAACTTTGCAAACTTTACTCATGCCAGTTTTCCCCCTGGTGCAGATCTCTCCGAGTAAACGAGTGAGAAACTTTTCATGACACCTGTGGATCAGAATAGTTTTATCCCTTTGCAGAGACTTTTTTCTTTCGGGCACCCCTGGAATACGGGTGTGTTTCAATTTCTGTCATTGGTTTCAGGGTGTGGGTTACAAAAGCAATGAAAGAGCGCTATACAGGGGACAGCAACACACCGCTCAGTACAACTGCATGACATCCAGGATGTAGCGGGTAGAAGCGGGGCTTCAATGGGCGCAGAGAGCACAGTTTGTATTTAACATATCTTCTCACTGGGTGCATCTATTTAAACGTGCAGTTTTTCCATGATTTTCCAACTCCCAGGAGGGTAATAGTCTAGAAGGAATATACATTTTCTGGGCCACACACAGGGCGCATGGCGGCTGCTTTTGCTTTTAGCGTCCACGGGGGGCCCTGAGGAAGGTGAAGCTTGCTTCTTGTCTAGTGAGAGCCCCGTGCTCTGAAGCAAAGTTAAAAATTTGCAAGCCTACGTGACAAGAATTTTCAATTCTATTAAGGACACGGAGGCGAGGATTATGCTATCTCATTTCTTTACTAGAAATGCTCAGCATCCAATCACAATACAGTAAAGAAAAATACAACTACATTACCCATGAATGCTCTGGGTATCACCTGGTAAACCATAGAGTATTGAAGAACCGGATTAACCCACTCACTGAGTCTCGGCGACGGGGGACCGTTCTAGTCTTCCATACTTTGCATACTTAAATACAAAAGAGACACAGGAGCCGTCGTCTGCAGGAGGAACCCAGATTTATTGCAATAGCCCGGGCTATGGAACAGAGTCCCAAGCGAGTCAAGCGACAGTGCAAAGGAGGCTGCTACTTCACTCGGTAGCTTACATGCCTTTTATATATTTCTTATTACATTCATTTGGCTGTTAGTCCATTGTTCGATCAGGGCAGTGTTTGTTGTTGATTAGCTGGATCCAGATGGTGTTTGTAGTTAGCGACCTGGTCAAGGCAAGGTACACAGTCAAATGTTAGTTTAGCTTTGATCTGGGCTAAGTTTCCCCAGGTTTTCTTTGCCCAGTTGCCTTGATCAAAAAGCCCCGGCTTTACGAGCCATTCTCCGATTGTCTGGATGAAAGTTCAGCAGGCAGACCATTGTCCAGATAACCCGATCATGGTGTCAAGGATGTTTTATCAGGCTGGGAGCAGGAGAGAAAGAATCCTTTACACAAGGCATGATTGTCTTGTAATCTTACTGTGAAATGTTATGAACTGGGGGTTGGGTGGACAACAGTTTCCGGGCAGGAATGCAGACTGTACGAATGGATTTTTTGTCGTGTTGATAGAATTTTCTCGTACATCAGAAAAACAATCAGATTGTTCCTGTGAAAGTGTTTGCCACGAGATGGCAATGCAAAAGACCAATGGAGTCCTGTTAAAATGTTTGTCGATCGAATAATACTTTTCCTCAGTATGTACACTATATAAGGAACCATAGAGAATTACACATCCTCTTTCTTTGTCCATATGAAAACAGTTCAATTGAAGAAAAAACGCAGTCCCAAACGAAACCATAAATTAAAGGACAACACCACGAAGCAGCAGTCCACTGGAAAGGAAGACACAATGCTTGCAGCAAAGGAAGAACTTCTGAAACGTGAAACAGCCATCAGGCAGAAGAAGGAACGTACAGCAATAACTTCATTTAGGATCAGAACCTGAAAAGAAAGACAGTGTCGTAATACACTATACCCTCATTGCAGCAAAATATAAGAGCCATAGAGGGGGGGTAAAAATGACAAGGAGCATCAATAAACAATGCATAATACAATAGCATAAAAGGCAATAACATCAAACATTAGAAATGCAAGCAGAAAAACATGGGTGGGATAATCCTCGCCTCCGTGTCCTTAATAGAATTGAAAATTCTTGTCACGTATGAATGAACATTTTTTATTCTATGGCAGGACCGGAGGCTCTGATTATGCGTGTTCAAAGCTGAGCCACCACAACAGAAGCAATATCAAAAATAGGTTTAAAATAGAAAGTTTTAAACACAGAGTTAGAAGACCAATCAGCGGCCTTCATGATATCATGCAGACTCACACTCATAGAAAAAGCTTTAGAAGCCATAGCCCCCCATGCGGAATGCGCACCGAATATGGAAACATCAATGCTGGCCTCAAGCATTAGCAAACGCACCCATCTTGCCAACGTAGCAGGAGTCACAGGCTTAAAAGGCTTCTGTAGAGCAATCAACAATTGACCATGCAAATCCTATCGAAAAAGAGCAGTACTCACCTCATAATCTTTAATGCACTGAACCACACAAAGTTGTGGATTATGTGGAAAAGAAGGATATGTTGTGGAAGACGTATTACATTTGGTGCGTCTGGAGATAGTAAAAGTAACACCTTCAAGTGAAAAGGAACGACCAGCAAGGTCCAGAGCTCGAACATCGGAAACACGTTTGCACGAAACCAAACACAGCAACATCGTCAATTTTGCTGAGAGCTGTTTGCGAGTCAACAAAGAGTTAGAAGGCCAAGACTCCAAAAAACACAAAACAACAGAAACATCCCATAAAGCCACATACTTCGGACAGGGCGGTTTTACCAGCAGTATACCCCTGAGTAATTTAGAAACTAAAGGATGTTCCCCAGCAGGCTTGCCATCAATAGAGATGTGGCCTGCAGAAATGGCAGAACGAAAATTATTGACAGTCCTATAAGCCAGACCTGAAGAAGCAATCGAGGCCAGAAAATTGACAATCAAAGCGATATTCCCTGAAGAGGGATCCACCTCCCGTTGTGAACACCATTCACACCACTGTTTCCAAGCTGAAGCATAACGTTTGTGTGCGTTGGGGGACCAAGCTTCGCTGATAAATCTGGTAGCGTCTCTAGAAAGGCCTGGAACTTGCCAGGGTTCCCCGAAATCCGCCACGCTACTAGAAGGAGCTGACCCGATTGAACCAGGGGGTGCGGATTGAGCAGAGGGTCCAGCAACAGATTCCGCTTGTGGGGAAGTAGGAGTGGCGTCAAACAACTCATCTCCAGAAGAACTGGGAACCAAGTCTGAGCCCTCCAGAGAGGAGTGATCAGAATGAGCTCCGACTGGAAATGCTTCGTGCGAGCCAGGACCCTGGGGATCATCACAAATGGGGGAAACGCATAACACAGGTGAGGAGGCCAGAGCTGGAGAAACGCATCCGTGGCTATTGCCTCCGGATCCTGATGCCAACTGAAAAACCGGGGAAGCTGAGTGTTGAGGCTAGATGCGAACAGATCGATCTGACACCGGCCCCAAATCCGGGACAGAGACCGGAACACCCGAGTGTGAAGCCTCCAATCGCTGAAGTCCCTCAGATGACGAGAGTTCCAATCGGCAATCAGATTGTTGCGACCCGGGATATATTCTGCAATAACAGTGATCTGCCGTTGCAGACGAAAGATGCCAAAAATCATTTGCAATCTCCACCAGAAGTCTGGACCTTGTCCCCCCTAACTTGTTGACATACCAAACCGCTGAGACATTGTCCATGCGGAGGAGTATGCAACAATTCGTCATTTGCGGTGACTGACAAAGAATCGCGAAAGATCCCGCCAGGAGCTCCAAGCAATTTATATGGAGAGACAACTCCTCCTGAGACCAACGGCCTCCCATTGAGACTTGACCGCAACGGGCTCCCCATCCCCACAGGCTGGCATCGGATTCCATCACCACATCTGGGGATTTCCCGAAGAGGGCTCTCCTGTTCCAAGATTCCATGTGCTCCAACCACCATAACATCTCCCACCTCGCGTCCTCCATCAGAGGAACAAGATCTGAATAACGAAGTCCTTTCTGGAGATGCCTGATCTTTAGACGCTGAAGAGTCCAGTAATGTAAAGGACCCGGGAAAATCGCCTGAATCGAAGATGCCAACAGACCGACAATCCGAGCCACTGATCTCAATGACACACTCTGTCTGGACAAAAGTAACTTTAACTCCCTCTTGATGGATCTGATCTTCTGATTGGGCAAAGGTAGTTGACAGGACACCGAATCAACGAGAAAGCCCAGGAAGTCTATCGACTGGGAGGGGCGAAAAACAGATTTCTGAGGATTCATTAGAAAACCTAGTGATTGTAACAGATCTATCGACCAATTCAAATGAGTCCTCAAAAGGAGAGGACACTGTGCCATAATGAGAATATCGTTGAGATACATGATCAGGCGAACGCTGCGGGCCCGCAAGGACTCCACAAATGGTCTCAGAAGCTTCATGAAGCACCACAGTGCCGACGAGAGGCCGAAGGGGAGAACTTTGTATTCAAACCAAGCCCGAGCCACTGTAATTAGAGGAATCGCCGATGAGGGACGTAAATAATAATGGACAGGTAAGCATCCTTCAGGTCGAGGTGGACCATCCAGACCCCTTCCTGAAGAAGATCCTGCAGAAGATGGATACCCTCCATCTTGAAGTGGCGATAAACGACCCCGCAGTTGAACTCCTTGAGATATAGTACTAACCTGGATCCGCCCCCTTTTTTCTGGACCAGAAAGACATTGCTGACAAAACCTTGAGGATGACTGGAAGTCCGAACTGGCCACCTTGGCCAAAAGAGACTCGATTTCCACGGAAATTACCTCTTGATCTTGACGGTAAAAAAACAGGGACAAAGGTGGATGGGGTTGGTGAGGACAACTGTAAAACTCTATTGTCCAACACCCAAACATCGCTCGAGATCAAGCGCCAATTGGGGGGGGGAAACTGTATCCTGCCCCCCAACACAACCTCCGAGGCTAGAATCAAACTCACATGAGTTGGAGAAGTCATGACGACCTCCTTGGTTGCCTCCGTAATGACCTTTCTTGAACTGGCCTCTTCCTTTGCGGGAGGGATAGAAGGAGGACTTGTTAGTGTTGTAGGAGGAATCTTAACCACCACCTCTTTGGGACTGATAACCTTGCTGGTTGTACTGATTGGTCCCTCAGCCGAACGAACGTCCCCTTTGTCCGGCCCTGCCGAAAACCGGACGGAAGGCTCTCCGAAGAGAAGACTGAGCTTTGTCGAGCCCACTAAAAGTGGCCACGAACTTTGTCAATTCCTTGAGGAAAGGTTGCCCATTTAACAAGCCCTAAGCCAAAGGCCCCGATTCAGAGGAGGCCAACTCTGCAAGTTTAGGATCCAGTTACAGAAATATAGAGCGACACTGCTCACTGGATATCGCATAGTTAGCATTCCCTAACTGACATATGGCCCTCTGTGCCCAACCAATCAATTCATCAGGATCAACAACAGCGGCAGATTCCTTGGCTCGAAAGCCCAAGTCCAGAATTTTTGTCAGGGACCAAGAAGATCCAACATCTTATCCTGACAGGAACGCCAGGCCCTGTCGATGCCCTTTCTCGGATCCTTGTCATATTTTTTAAGATACATCACCATCGTAGGATCCACGTCTGGTGTATCTGCCAATTTGTCCACCAGATCAGGACGAGGACATTCAGATCTAAGGCGGGAGCGCACATCTTGTTCGAAAGGTTGGCGATTATGTGCCTGTACATACTCCGACACCTCAGGAGATGGAAGCCAAGAGGCGGAGTTGGGATGCACAATATCAGTGGGATCAAAGGTGAGTAACTGGGGGTGAGAGGGCGCATCAACAAAATGCTCCTTATGAGATTTTTTAGAGGGGGGTGGATTATCCTGGTCAGAGGATGAAGTTGTAGAAGACGTATCACCATCATCCTCGTGGCGTGCAGAGGCGGAACATGCAGACGTAGAAGACTTCCCAGGAGCCTGATCGTCGGAAAGTGACTTGGCCAGTCTAGCAAAATCTGACTGGTGCGGATTCATGGGTGACTTTGAACTACGCCCGACTTGGACGGCAACCAGCCCTGCTGCAGCGCGTAATCAGAAATTTGGCCCTTCAAAGGGGCAATGGCGCGCACTAGCACCTTGTTAACAGAGTGCTGGACCCCTTGATCAAGAGCCTCCACCAAATCGTGCTCCAGAGACCCAGAAGCCTCTTCATCATCATAATAATCGTCTTCCTCGAAATAATCACCCATTACAACAAAGTGTAACACTATACGCCCACTTGAGGAAGGGAGAAATCTAAATTGCAAGAAGCAATATCAGGGGGAGTGGTAAAAACCCCACAGCAAGCCAAAGAATGACAGGTAGCAACCTGACTGAATCTAGAATAAAATGTGGAGGGAGGGCTTGCTGCCAAAAAACTGCCCACTCTAGGCAAAGCCTATGTAAATTGTACAGCCCCAAAGCATATAGTAACAATTGGGGCGTAAATAGGGAACAAATAATGCATGCTGTGGGCATGAGCAAGTGAAAAACCCTGCTCCGACTTCTCAAATCTGTGAAAACACGGAAGAAAACACAGAAAATGGCCGCCGCGCATGCGCGGTAACGGCCGCCTGCAAAGTCACACGGGAGACAGCGCGAGCAGCGCTTGCGCAGCTTCCCAGTCCCCCATCTCTCCCTCCACAACAGAGGCGCGGGTGCTGCGCGCCCGAACCCAGGAGGTGAAAGCACACGCTCCACACGACCGCTGGAAGCAAAGACACGCGACCACAGAGACAGCGCGACACTCTGAAGCAAAGTGCCACAATGAGCTGGGGAACCCAGCAAAATGCAACAGAAAAACTACAATGCAAGTCCAAGAAATATGCAGTAAGTAATGCAAAACACATTGGCATACAAAGCAATTTGCATATGAGATGAATGTAAAGGTGTACTTAACTGGCTGCGGAGCCGCAAAGAAAGAGGATTTTTAATTCTCTATGGTTCCTTATATAGTGTACATACTCTATGGTTTACCAGGTGATACCCAGTGCATTCATGGGTAATGTAGTTGTATTTTTCTTTACTGTATTATGATTGGCTGCTGAGCATTTCTAGTAAAGAAATGAGATAGCATAATCGGAGCCTCCGGTCCTGCCATAGAATTCAGGTCATTCCTAGAGGTGTGTGTGCAGGAGGGGGAGTGGGGGAAGGTGCAACGCCGTTTGTTTTGCGAAATCTGTGCAACTTCATGCAGTGCTGTCCTCTCCTCAACATTTAAGTGACAGTTGTGACATGTAAAACAATTTATGTCTCACAAGGAAAACTTGCCGAGAAACATTCTGCAGACATTTGCCGCTCTGATAGACGGCCACTGTAACATGTAAGTGTTCACCTTTTCCACTGTGGGAGGAGTGATTAGACCGAGAGACTTTCTCGTGGTGCACAAACAAACCTTGCACGCCTGATGATGGTAAACTCATGATGATGCCTGCCTAAGACAGCCGCTGCCATCTGCACGACACTTCTAATGCTGTCTGCCTGCAGGACGGGAAGCGCTGCTTTCAATTTATCACAGGCTACCATGAGCAGCATATGCAGCTTCCCACTGCATTCTGGGACTTCTAGTTCCTGTAGGTTTTTATTTTGTAAAATAGGAAACAGAAGTACACATCTGGAATGTAAAGGGAACAAGCAGTGTCCCTTGGGTGGTGTCTACAGCAGGCTGAATCATGTTAAATTAAGTTCAGATTGAAATAGGAATATTACTATTAGTCTCCAAATATGAAGCATGACTGAATTCCAAATGAAATGGAGGTAAAAAGAGTTTAATTGTCATGCAGTTGGCGAGGGCAGCCATGTTTGAGCTTCGCTGTGAGGGGAACAGAATGTAAAGCAGGGAGATCTAAAAGATGCCCTAAGTCTTGAAACAAATCTCAGACCCGTTGTGGCAACCAGCGTGGGGAGTTTGATGCAAAACCCCTGCCAGCGCCTTCGGTGCCACTGTGTTGGAAGGACACTAGTTGTATTACGCAAGCAATTCCTTAGCTGCGGAACGCAGCCCGCTGGCGGAAGTGGTGCGAGGTAGATCCTGCCCCTTAATGACTTGACTGACAGAAAAGGCGTGGCGCAGATTACCGCTGGCTGTCATAAAAAATGTAATTGCTTCTTAAAACTTGCACGTTATTACAGTGATACTTTGTGCACATTAATGCATTCTTTCAGACCATTTTACTAACCCGGCTGTATTTAAAGATGGCGAGCTTGCATGCACTCATCTGAGGTAGTTTTCTGTAATATACTCTGGAACGGAGGTATATATTTTATTTATCAATTGAGAAATGTTGAGCAGTTCCTGCAACTACTTTAGAGACAAGCAATCTCCATCAAAACAACCAGTAGGCATGATAGTAACGTGACTTCTATTGCTGTGACATTTCTCTTATCATTCCAACGTGGCTGCAGCACTAAGGGCGTGACATGGATGTGTTGCAGGCCCTTTTCTATGTTAATTATGGGTTTGTAGTGACAACTCAGCCATGCTTGGAGTGGTGGCAAATGGTGAGTATTGGATCAATGGCAATGAGAGGAGAAGTTTTGTGTGCTAATTGTAAAAGCGCACTATCTTTTAAGTGAGACTTTGTCGTGGGGGAGATTTCTAAGGTTTTGTGTCGTTGTATATTTTGCACCTGGATTAGCGACTCAATTAACAGCTGCTAATATTAACCCACTTATTGCTTCTTGTTTACGTGCGGCCGAGTGGTGTGCGTGCGCGCGAGGAGGGTCAAAAGCAGACACGGCAGGAGCCACAAGACGTGCGGTCGAGTGGTGCTAATGACCCGTGAAAGACAGATGGCGGCTGCACACGTGCACGCTCGCGTGAATGCAAGCGCTAGGCCAGTCAGTAGCACTTTAAAAACTCACCTACTAAATGTCTCGCAGAGCAGCGCATGCACTGACTCAGCGAGACCTAAAAATCTGAGTCCTTTTGGACTACATGCTAAGCTGTCATCTGAGTCCACTAGATGAGGATTCGGGTTATCGCATTGGGGCAGAGTAAAAGCATGTATGATAACTGTGTCTTACAGGGTGCCATCTCAAGAGCAACAGTGAGTGGTCCTGTTTTGGGGGTTTTCTTCAGTGATGTTAGCATGTTTCTACGGCCAGTATCTTGATAGTAGCTGATGGCACATGTGGCCGGTCTAGTTTTTGACTATCCTCGGTGACGTCAGCACATTTCTACGGCTGCCATCTTAGTAGTAGCCTTGGCTGCCTTCTCAGGAACATCAGGGAGCAGTCCTATTGTTGTATTCAGCGGTAACGTCACTGCACATTTTGAGTGTTCAGCGACTTGCTCCTCTGAAAGCATTATTGTAGGTTATTAGCCTCTTACCTATGTTTTGAGCTTTCAATGTTCACAGTGAGTATTGGCATAATTGTGTGCATCTACCCAACTAGGGGGACTTTCTGCAAGCACCTTGTGTTCACAGTGAATTGCACACCTGGTATCAATCAGCGAGTCTCTGTGTGCAGAGGGATTCACACACCTGTACTGAAAGGATGGTCCTCACTTCGAATTGGTAAATTCACAAAGATTTATTTGAATCCTTACAATGCGACTGGCAGAGAGGAAGGACATCCGCTGACGGCCATTTAAAAAATATAACATTCCAATCTTTCCAGCACAATACCCCAACAATCTAGAACCAAGACCCAAAACATCTTCCCCCTCACATAAATCCCAAAACAATATTTAAGCTGTTTACAAACACATGCATACACCTTCACAATCAAACCGATTATAACTGTGACAATGCCAAGCAAATGCATAGAGAAGAATTGAATATTGACTCTTCCTTTCAGCTGCGGAACTCAAACATCTACTCTCCACGTGTTCTCCATAATATTCTTTGTCAAACGTACTCATGCTCTTTGGTACCAGAGCATGTTTTTGAACCAAGTTTCTTGTTCTTCCACCATTTCCCACCTTGTAATTTTGCCACACGTTCTTTGACTTGCATCGCTCTTTTGGGATCAGAAAACTTAGAATGTCCCTTGGCAACAAATCATGATATATTGATCCTGAGCCCAATTCACACATTAACTTTCAACAAAAGAATATTAAGTTTCTCCTCCATACCTGCATACTTCTTTTGTGCAACTTCCTGTTTACACTTGACTAGTGCCATTTTATCCCTCAAACCATATTTCTCACCCATACATGATCAAATCAATTTGGTGGAAGGCACATGTCCTTTCAGGAGACCAAATGAACCCACATGTGTGACAGCATTCGAAGTAGTACGAATGGCCCACAATAAATCATTCAGTTCTTTCCTCCAATTCAAACCATTGGCAATGGACAGTTGCATATTAACCTTGATCACACAGTTGCATCGCTCCTCCAGTACATTACTACGGGGATGGTACAATGATGTGGTCACATGCTTGATACCCCAATGTGCCACACATTTATCAAAATCATGGGTGGTAAATTGTACTCCATTATCAGTCACCACTTCATCAGGAGCACCCTTCCTCAAAAACAGTTTTTGAAGAAATTCAATTATCTCAGTTGCACCAGCATTTCTCACAAAACCAACTTCCAGCCACGTAAAATAGTTATCCAATGTGCCTATGCGGAACCTACAACTCTCTGTTAAAACATTCATAGGACCAATACCATCCAAGTCCAGCTTTATTCAAGGTTTCTCTGGAACAGGAACCACTTCCGCAGGACTAGGAATCGTAACTTGCGATTTGTCACTTACCTCACAAGCCACAGAGTCTGTTACATAATGTTTAACATCCTTATCCAAACCCGGTGTTGGGAGATGGTTTATTAGTAGGTGTAGGTATGTACCTACAGCTTGTAACAACACCACAATCACAAATAAGGTCCAGTCCAGTCTCAAATTAATCTTTGCTAAACCCTTGGTAGCTTGGCTCATGAGTGGCCAGGATAAAGTAAGGAGACAGGTGTGTAAAGCATTTAAAAGCACCAATAAAGTACATAAGCAGGACAACACAAAATAAAACTCCAACACCAATTTTTAAAAATAGGAAATATTTTTATGATTAAAATGAAACCAAAATGACAAAAGCCCAAAGTAGAGAACCGGAGACATGAATTTCTAAAGATTAAAAGTAAAATTAGCGCCTAGAAGCAAATAGCACTAAAATGGTTATAAAAAAGGTCGTTCTGGACCAGGACAAAGTCAAAAAATCAGGCTGCCCGTGATGTAAAACTTTTACACTTACTTCCAGAAGTGTTTCTGTATGCAGGAAAGTGGTCCATAGCACCAGCCAAGGGTTCAGAAACTCTGGTTTGCCTCTTGGGGTCTGGAAATATATAGCTCCCACAATGCACCTGGTCAAGCCAAGTAAAATCCAGGTTAATCGTGTCGGCTGAAGTTGTCCTTGTGGTTGATGTTGCAGGTAGCCCTTTTCTTCCTGTTGCAGATCATGGAGTCCACTCTATCCTTTAAGACAGGCAAAGTCCTTTTGTTGTGAATCCTTGTGAGTGCAGCAGGTGCAATCCTTATGAGTGCAGTCCTCTCTTGTGCAGTCCAAGGGTCCAGCAGGGTAATCCTTCTCCTCCAGATGTTTATTTTGGGTCTTTGAGGGCCCATAGCACCAGCCAATAGTCCAGAAGCTCTGATTTGCCTCTTAGAAGTTTGGAACTGCCATTCCCGAAATGCAGCTGGTCAAATTGTTTAACGTCCAGATGAAGCTGGTCAGCTGGGCTTGTCTTGATGGAGTTGATGCATGTGACTTCTTGAAGTTCTTTTGTACCTGTTCCTTTCAGGGAGTCTGCTCTTTAATCCTTTTGAAGCCAGGCAAAGTCTTCTTTTGTGAAGCTAAAAGTGTGCAGAAGTTGCAGTCCTTATGAGTGTAGTCCTCTTGTGGTGCAGACCAGGGGTACAGCAAGGCAGTCCTTTTTCTCTTGGTATTTCCAGGCAGGGATCTGAGTTGCAGGACACCTTGCATATATGTATTCAAATTTCTGAGCTGGCAAGAGAGGTGGCATCCCTGATCAATGGGGTGCACGGTGCCACCCTCTGTAATGACAACTTCATTAGAAGTGTGGCATACTTTTGTCCCAGACAGCACTTTTCAACAAAAATCAAAATGGAGAAAATCTCTCCTGGAGGTTTAGTTCTGGGTAACCCAAACCACAGGGGTGGCTAACATTTCCCTCCATCTCGTTCCAGCCCCTCTCCTAATCTAATTACAGGAGATCTCATCTGGCTGGGGGTGCAGGAAGTGGGGGTGGGCTTGGTTCCTGTCCTTACTATCTTTCTCCCTTTAGAGACCATTTTGGCTATCCAAACCCCTTCCTGTCCTTGCATCTGCAGCTGCAGGTCTTCTGCCACCAGATGCCTTCTTTAGTTTTGCCCAGGCCACTTCACACCTCATTAGAGCAGCTTGGCTCAGCCTGTCAAAGGCTAACCAATCAGAAGAGGCTGCTACAGGGCGGATTTTAGGTAACTTTAGAAAAGCAGTTCTAAAACTATTTTCCTGCAATAGTTATAATAAATCCTACGTTGGCTAGTTGCTGGACTTATTGTAACTATTATTTTCATACTTTTGAATTTTTATTTTAGCTCACTCCTGTCAAAAGGTAGGCTTTATTAAAGTGTAATAAAGCCTTTTCATGTTAGCCTACGGAGCTAATGTACTACAATGGGGTCAAATAAAATTAGCAGTTTTTCGCTCATCAGTGCATATAAAACATATTTTATTATGTCCCTGCTTATAACTACAATGCACGCTACCCTTGAGGCATCTAGGGTAGACCTTAGGGGTGACTTATAATTTGGACATCATTTTATTTAAATAGCAGCCTGCAAAGCAGGTCTCCCTTTAAAATGACAGCAGGCACCACAGCAGTGCACATGTAAGTGCATTAACTCCACTGGTCCTTTAAACCTACATGCCCCACCATATACTAAGGATGTCAGTACCAATTGTATTTACACCAAATTACCATATATCTTTTACACAGAGTACTGGCCTTGGGCCGGGAAAGCAGAGCCTAAGGCCCAGTCAGAGTCAGAATACCAGCATATAGTAGTTCAAATGGGGGCAAAACGTGGGGGGGACAGCTGCAAAAAGTCCTGTTTTCTCACACCCGACCACCAAATACAATCTCCTAGTCTCCATTTCATTGCTCTCACACCAAAGTGACCATCATGCCCCTAAAATCCTTTCACACAACACATAAGTAGCCACCAACAAATCAGACCTTCTCAGAATGCCATGTACCGCATTCAACTTATCAAATATAAGTATATAACTGAAGATTCTTGCAACCATCAGACTATCCTTTGCTGACAAGCCTCAGAAGCTCTTGTAACACTACATCACCTGACACAGCTGTCTTCCCTACTGTTTCTGTGACCCTGCACTCCCCTAAGTCACCTGTGTAACCAACCATATAATATTCCGCATCCTGCACCGCTTGCTCCTGTTTTGCTCTATCCAATGGTAACTTAGCCAAGCAATCCGCCAAAACATTCTCCAAAGCAAGAATATAATCCAGTTGATCTTGAACTATGCGCAGGTCAGATATGGCAAACACGGGGAGTCAACACTATTGATACCACTTACAAGGGGGTAAGAAAGGGCTGAGTCCTTGCCCCAACCCTGTTTTTATTATACATTAACGATTTGGTAGTGCTGCTAGAAAAGTGTACCCACTATGCAGGTATAAAGGTCCTCGCACTTCTGTTCCCAGAAATACCCTATTGGTATCAAAATCGCCCATGGGTTTTCAAAATCTCCTAGACCAGTTTGGTGTCTTCTGTGAGCAGGGAGGTCAACCTTCAAAAAAACAAGTATATCGTTTTTAACCCCAGCAATATAACACACCCTAATCCGTCTCTGAATGGTAGTCCCCTTGAAAGTATCTGTACCTTTGAGTACCTGGGCCTCACCTTGACAGATAATTTTGGCTGATCTGCCCGGATTCATAAGAGCAAGTTGAAGCTTGATGATTATGCACAGGGCATCCTTTTTTAGGTCTCGCCTGTCGATGCGCATGCGCATCGAGCAAGGCGAGAGTATTGCGAGTTATCCACTCTTTATCTGCACTGCAAGGAATCGTGGCGATTCCTTGCAGTGCCCGTGACTTTTAAGGTCAATGCGCATGCGCATTAAGCTTATGCGCATGCGCATTGACCTTAAAAGTCACGGGCGCGTGCATGTCCGTCTTTGTTTACCCGCTCCGCCCCCTCCCCTTCCCGCCGTGTCGCATTTCTCCTCCCCTCTCCCCTCCGTCTTGTTTATTTTACCCGCTCCGCCCCCTCCCCTTCCCGCCGTGTCGCATTTCTCCTCCCCCCTCCCCTCCGTCTTGTTTTTTAGCTACTTGTTTTCTGTGGGTCCTTGCCCCAACCCTGTTTTTATTATACATTAACGATTTGGTAGTGCTGCTAGAAAAGTGTACCCACTATGCAGGTATAAAGGTCCTCGCACTTCTGTTCCCAGAAATACCCTATTGGTATCAAAATCGCCCATGGGTTTTCAAAATCTCCTAGACCAGTTTGGTGTCTTCTGTGAGCAGGGAGGTCAACCTTCAAAAAAACAAGTATATCGTTTTTAACCCCAGCAATATAACACACCCTAATCCGTCTCTGAATGGTAGTCCCCTTGAAAGTATCTGTACCTTTGAGTACCTGGGCCTCACCTTGACAGATAATTTTGGCTGATCTGCCCGGATTCATAAGAGCAAGTTGAAGCTTGATGATTATGCACAGGGCATCCTTTTTTAGGTCTCGCCTGTCGATGCGCATGCGCATCGAGCAAGGCGAGAGTATTGCGAGTTATCCACTCTTTATCTGCACTGCAAGGAATCGTGGCGATTCCTTGCAGTGCCCGTGACTTTTAAGGTCAATGCGCATGCGCATTAAGCTTATGCGCATGCGCATTGACCTTAAAAGTCACGGGCGCGTGCATGTCCGTCTTTGTTTACCCGCTCCGCCCCCTCCCCTTCCCGCCGTGTCGCATTTCTCCTCCCCTCTCCCCTCCGTCTTGTTTATTTTACCCGCTCCGCCCCCTCCCCTTCCCGCCGTGTCGCATTTCTCCTCCCCCCTCCCCTCCGTCTTGTTTTTTAGCAACTTGTTTTCTGTGGGCCCTTAACGCTCTGTCAGTGGGGAAAGTCTTTGTTGTCAGTTGTGGTCATTAATCATCAATGCCGCCGGTTGCGCCAAATCCCCTGGTTCTACGCTCTATGGGGGTCCCCCAGACACCCTGACAATGGGGTCGCACGACCCATAAGACTTCGCCCTCGAGGGCTCCCACCGGGTCTTCTCAGCAGCACCAGGTCTTTCTTCCACCCTGCGTCCGCGGCACCCAGCAATGTCGGCCGCCAACTTTAAGTTATCCTCACCAATAGGGCAACCCGGGGCAGTGAAGAGTCGCAGGCGCCGGTGCGTTCAGCAGGCGCTCCCACTACACCAGCCCTTAAGCGCCAGCGCCTTCTCTGCAGCGATGTCCGGTTGTGAGCTTGGCGCTCTGACTATTCACCAAACTCTAGTCCGCCGTATGGTTAGGCCACTCCGCACCAGGCCGGTCCTCCACACCGCACCTCCTGCACCTGGTACGGTCGGCCACCGAGTTTACTCTATTCGCCCCAGCACGCTGATCAGCAGACTTACTCGCTATCTTTGTCCCCAGGCATCAGCACTTTCTCGGCAGCGGTTTCAGGCAGCTGGCTCTTCACTCGGCAGGTTGGCAAACTTTAGTCCGCTGCTTCATCCGCCGATGTAGGCCGCCCCTCGTTGCACAGCACACCTGGCGTTCAGCTCGGCAGAGAAACACCGGAGTCAGTCCAATCTGCTTTGCTAACCTTCAACTGGTAATACACGCCATCTGGGTACAATTCAATGAACGGATTATGGGGAGAAGGTCTCACCCTCGGAGCTCCGTCAGACTGGACGTCGGCAGCAAGGCACGCCCCCCCCCCCATGCTATTTTCAAGATATTTCTGGTGAGTGCCATTCCCCCGTTGTAAGTTGATTTAGTTCCAGACTAAATTAGCCAGGGTGTTTGCAGCTGCTGCTTGTAGATTGACAGAGCTTTACGAACGCCTCTGGCCTGGCAGTCACCTTACGATTCTCCATAAGCGTTCTTTCCGAGGTGGCAGGTCATATAAAGCCTTCCATAACTGTTTTTTATTGATGTTTAACTTCTAGTAGTGCAAGATAGGGAATCTTGGTGCCATTATTACTAGTAGTGCAAGCTAGTTTGTTCACCTCTGCTTAACTCTTTCCCTGCTCATACCGCGTATTTCAGATGATTCAGTGAACACGAAAACGAGAGCTTTGTGTATTTGTTTTTGAGTTTGCTATCCCTACTTAATGTTGGAATATATTCATTGTAATCACAAGCATTGCATGGCTTATTTAATTTATTTATTTATAAAGCGCCAACTAATACCCAAAGGCCCCCTCACTACTTGATTGCACGGCCGCTAGGCCGTGCCTCCCCTACTCTCCTCCCCCCTCCTCCTCTCCTCCCCTGCCTGCCTGCCGCTATGCCGTGCCTCACCTACTCTCCTCCCCCCTCCTCCTCCTACTCTCCTCCCCTGCCTGCCTGCCGTGTCGCACCTCTCCCCTCTCCGCCCCCTCCCCTGCCCGCCCCCTCCCTGCCCGCCGTGTTACGGTGAAAGGCTTGTTTATTCTGGTTTTTATTTTTTCTCCCATTTCTTCGGCATTTGTTTAAATCTGCCATTTATCCTATCCTTCGTCCTATGCTTTTTTCATTGTTTTGTTAATTTTGCGCTTTTGTGATGTTATGTTTTGCTGTCGCGCTACATTGGAAATAAGGTTACGCTTTTATGTCTGCTACAGGGTGTCCCACAGCTTGATTAACACAGAGCCCAGTGTATTGTGCAGTAGATAGCAGAGCCAGGTCTCTACATACTCAGAACAGATGTTTAGTCCTCAGATAGCTGAAGTAGTCCCCCGGGAACAGACCGCGTTCACGGTCAGGCCTCAGTCACTAGAGCTGTCTCACAGGCTACCCCGCAGATGTCACTGTTGTGACTGCCTTGGACTCTAAAGTTTCACTGCACTTACATGGCCGAATAAACATAACGTGGATCAATCAAAATAATTGTCAAGGGTCACACGTGCCAGCAAGGAACAGTGATCTCATAAAGCAAAGCGCAACCTCTGCGCTGCCTGTCTGCTGTCCACCCTGCAGAGCCCCCTCCTTCCTTGGGCAGTAGGATGAATGTTCTGTATTCCGAGTTCATTTCGATTGTTTTGATTTCGCCTTTTGTTTTCATTTATGAAGCAGCTGTCACCACCATTCCCTTCAGTACAAACTGTCGCACTCAGCCTCTAGTTGATATTTCCTCTGTCTCTCCGTCTTACTTTGCTTCTTACTGTTTGCATCTCTCTCACTGACTGCCGTTAAACCTAAAGGTGTTTGGAAGGGGTTGCGGGTCTTTACACAAAATGCTCCTACTAAATACGTCTCCCGCCTTTTCTCCCCCTCTTTTCTTTCTCCCCTCTTTTCTTCCCCTCCTCTCTTCCCCTCCTCTCTTTTCTTCAACCCTCCTTTCTTTCTCCCCTCTTTTCTTCCTCTCCTTTCTTTTCTTCCCCCGTTTTTTCTTTCTCCTATTGTTCTTTCTCCCCGCTCTTCCCTTTCCTCTCTTTTCTACCTCCCCTCTTTTCTTCCTCCCCTCC